>NC_084803.1:30391166-31042748 GCF_963583255.1 Pyrus communis
ATCATTCCAACCAAAACCGTGCACATGCTATCACCATGCATTCACATGCACTTGTTCCTCCATCATTCCATCCTTTAAAACATTGCACATGCACTTTAATCATTCAACACATGCACTCCCATTCTTTAATCCATGCAGCCACACATTCACCCACATGCATTTCCACCCACATGCTATCCCATTTCAGATTGCATTTCATTCATTTCACATGCATTCCATCCTTTAATTCACTCACACACACTCATAATCATTCACATTTTGCAATCACATGCACTTCCTTTAATTAATTCATCCTAGCTGTCAAAGCACATGTACACTCACCCTAATCATTCACATAGCTTTAATTCACATGCAAACACATTCCATTACCATTCACCACAGAAAAACACCATCATTGCCGAGCCTAATTCCCCTTGCATCCATTTCACATGCATTCACTTCATCATTGCAGCCACATTTCCACTCACATCCATTTAATTCACATGCATTTCAGATTGCATTCCATTCATTCCACCCTTTAATCACATGCATCTTGGCAGATTTAACATGCACACACAAGCATTAGCACATGCAACCTAGCTGTCATGTTCCCCCCATTTCACCTATAAATACTCACTCATTCACACTCATTCATACAGAATTCATTTCACAACAGAAATTGGTCCCTTAGGGCCGTGCCCTTCACAAAGTCCATCCATTCCATTCATACACTTCATCCATTGCAGAAATGTAGACCATAAACCCCCCTTTGTGCCGTGACTCTCCCCTACAAATCCAAACACCATCCTTCCATTCCTCCACCACTACCCAAACCATTCACACCACCAAACTATCCTTAGACCTTGTGCTACAACGAAGAGGAAGATAAGAGTGCCTAAACGTTCATACAATTCAAGTTTGAGTTGTTGGAATGTTTAGGTGTTTCTGATGCGAGAATTATACGCACACAAATTAAACCCTCTTTTTGTCAATTGTAGTATAAGTATAAGTAGGGATCGTTCTTAACCGGGGATTAGGAGGGATTGCAAATCACTTGGAAACTGACTCAAAAACGTAAAATAAAGTTAAAAACGTTCACAAAGACTCAAAGGACTCAAAACAAGTTCAAAAGACTCAAAACTGCCTAAAAACACTAACTAGGCAGTTTCTGACCTTAAACCCAATGTTGGACGAATTTAAGATTATGGTTTGATTCAAACGTAAAAACACAATATAAAACACTATACTAGACTCAAAGAATGCAAAACTAAACTTTAAAACACTAAAACAAACCAAAAGACTCAAACATCACCCAAAACACTCAAAACAGCCTTAAAATCACTTTCTGGGCAGTTTTGAGCACTTTGGTGAATTTGGACGAATTTTGGGAAATAAATTGAATCAAAACACTTTAAAACATAAACTAAACAAAGTCTAAACACTAAAGAACAAGAAACTAAAGGGGGGTTTTAAATTGACGAGAATTGAAATAACGAAAAAAGTTAATAAACTAGACAGAATGTAAAGATGAATTTGATGGAATTGAATGGATGGGAACCTAGCTAAGGGGTTCATCTCCATACATGTTATACTTGCATAATAAAATGATTTCCAATTGCATTTCAATAAACTATGATACTCAACACCCCAAGTTAACCGTGATGCACTAATTAACCTTCAAATCTTCCTAACGTTATTGAATTGGATGATGCATGCGACAATTCAAAACATTCCCCACAAGTCCTCAACATGAATGCATAGAAGAGGTACAACCAAGAATCATTACGCTCTATGAAAATTATAAGTGTTGACGAGGCATTCGTTACTATGATTGCATGAAACTTATGCCAAGAATTTGTTTAACGCGATTGTTTATAAGCAACCTCCACTACTTATGAATATAAGTTCGTAACTATTAGGTGAAACTCACTTATATTCTAGCGTCACATTCATGCATGAAAATTAAGCGTGGACTCTCAATAAACATACATAAATAAGTTATCAATCAAACAGTTAAACAAATTGAATCCACAACTTATGAAACGCAATTAGAAGTAATCAAATCAAAATGCAAGCATAAACATATATTTCGAATCCCCCCCTAGCCAAGGGGGGTTTAGTTGAATTTAAACATTGGAATCAAAGAAACACCTAAACATTCCAACAACTCAAACTTGAATTGTATGAACGTTTAGGCCCTCTTCTCTTCCATTCCTCATTCGTACAAAACAAAGAGTATTGAAATTAAACATTGAAATCAAAGAAACACCTAAACATTCCAACAACTCAAACTTGAATTGTATGAACGTTTAGGCCCTCTTATCTTCCTCTTCGTTGTAGCACAAGGTCTAAGGATAGTTTGATGGTGTGAATGGTTTGGGGAGTGGTTGGAGTGGCTGCAATGGAGGAGAAAAGTGTTTTGGTGGCTGCTGCAAGGGTGTGGAGAGGTTTTGACGAATTTCTGGAATATGGAAGAGTGAATGAGAATGAATGAATGTTGTGTGAAGTGTGTATGGTATTTATAGGGAGAAAGAGAGGGAACATGACAGCTAGGAACTTGGTGGAAATCTGAAATGGTGATGGGAGATGCATGTGGCTGATTTATGCATGTGATTAAAGGGTGGGAATGCATGTGCTTTGACAGAAATGAAAGGGAATGCATGTGCAATGAGTGTGGAGTGAATGATTGAATGCATGTGGCTGATAGGTATGAATGATTATGGTTGCATGTGGGTGGAAATGCATGTGGGAATGCATGTGCAAAGCTGGAAATGCATGTGGAATTAAAACTAGAGTGAATGATGATGAATGCATGTGGATTAAAGAGAGAGAATGTGGTGTAATGATGAAGTGGAATAAGTGCATGTGGATGTGGCTGATTTGATTTATGGAAGATGCATGTGGATTAAAGATGAGTGAATGATTATGGGTGCATGTGGATGAATGTGCATGTGCAAGGTTGTTGTTGTGATAAGTGATAAGTGTATGATATGATAAGTGAATGATATGATAAGTGAATGATATGATAAGTGGATGATATGATAAGTGGTGAATGATAAGTGGATGACATGATAAGTGGTGAATGATATGTAATGATATGTGGGAGTGTGGCTGAAATGAAGAAGTGGAATGTTGGAATGTTATGCACGGCTAAGGATATAGGAAAGGTTTAAATGTCCTAAAACTAAAGGGAACAAGGTTCCAACACTTTGGTCTTCAATTAGGTCTTCAATTTCGTCCAACACTTTGGCTCCAAGCATAGGCTATCCATCCTTAGCCCAAAAGTGCTCCAAAAGTCTCCAAAATGCATCTTTTTGCTCCTTTAGCCCTTTGGACCTACAAACACACGAAAATAGCTTTAAAGTACTAAAATAACTAAAGAAACATAACGTAAATGCACGAGAACAAGCCATTTAAGTCGCATGAACATGCTCCTATCAAATACCCTGATGCGAGTTTTATACGCACACAAATTAAACCCTCTTTTTATCAATTGTAGTGAAGAATGTAAGTAGGGATCGTTCTGGACCGGGGATTAGGAGGGATTATTAATCACTTGGATTTGACTCAAAAACGTAAAAACACAATATAAAACACTATACTAGACTCAAGGAATGCAAAACTAAACTTTAAATCACCAAAACAAACCAAAAGACTCAAAACAGCACCAAAACACTCAAAACTGCCTTAAAAACACAATCTGGGCAGTTTTGAACACTAGACACAACTTTGGACGAAAATTGGTTTTAACTTGACCTAAGACACTTAAAAACACAAACTAAAGTGATTTCTAACTACTATGACTCAACAAAGTAAAGGGGGATTGGTTTTGGACGAATTTAAAAACAAAACAAACTTTTTAAATTAGAACAGATTGTAAAACGAATTTGATGGAATTGAATGGATGGGAAGCTAGCTAAGGGGTTCATCTCCACACATGTTATACTTGCATATAAAACGATTTCCAATTGCTTTTCAATAACTCATGAATTCTCAACGCCCCAAGTTAATTAGGTTCGCTTAAATTAACCTTCAGATTTTCCTAACGTTAATGAATTGGATGATTGCATACGACAACCCAAAACATTCCCCACAAGTCCCCTACATGATTGCATAATAGAGATACAAGCAAGAATCATTAAGTTCTATGAAAACCATAAGCATTGACGAAGCACTTGTTACTATGATTGCATGAAACTTATGCCAAGAATTTACTTAACGCGATTGAGATCATCAACCTTTACTACTTGTGAATATAATTCCATAACGATTAGGTGAAATTTCCTTATATCCTAGCATCCAATTTATGCATGATAATTAAGCGTGCACTCTCAACCAACACACACAAATCAATGTAATTCACATAGATAAGTAAATTGAATTCACAACTTATGAAACGCAATTAGAAGTAATCAAATCATATCGCAAGCATAAACATGTATTTCGAATCCCCCCCAGCCAAGGGGGGGTTTAGTTCCTCATACGCACAAAACAAAGAGAATTGAAATTAAACATTGAATTCAAAGGAAAAGAAACACCTAGAAATTCCAGCGACGCGAACTCGAATTGCATGAACTCCCGAGCTTCCTTCTCCTCCTCCTTGGTGCGGCAAGGGTCTAGGGACAGGTTTAGGGCCTTAGGTGTATGGATGCATGGTTATGGAGGGATGTAGTAGTGTTTGGGGGAAGGGGATGGTGCAGCAAAGCTTGAAACTAAGGAGAAAGGTGTTTGGTGGCTGCGGCAAGGGTGTGGAGAGGGTTGGACGAATTTCTGGAATTAATGAATGTGTATGAGAGGTGGTGATCTGATCTAGGGGTTAATATGAGTATATATAGGCACTTAAAACCCTAGGGTAATCAGATATGGACTTGAATAACCCAAATCCACAAGGAAATAGGCTTAGAAATCAGAAATAGAAAGGGATAATGCTTCCTAGGTGCGGCAGGTAAGGAGATAAGGTGATAAGGCTTCTAGAATGCCTTGCAAGGCAAGGGAAATCAGCTTTCTAGAAGGGATAGGTGCGGCATTTAAAGGATAGGGCAGATTTAGGGCTTCTAGAAACCCTCCAATGCAAGGAAAACTCATGGCAAGGATGGATAAGGGTTCTAGAACAAAGATAAGGTTTCTAGAACAAGGATAAGGTTTCTAGAACAAGGATAAGGTGCCCTAAATGGATAAGGACTCCTCATTGCACATGGAAACTTTGCCTATTAGGATTAGGAAACCTTGTCTTTGTCATTCCTTCTTCATCTTGGACTCCTTTTCCTTCTTGGACTTGGAAAACTTCTTTGTTGCTTCACTTGAGACCATTTGGATTTTGACTTTCCTTCATCAAGTAGGAAATCTTATTTGAGTAGGAAATTTTGTTCTTCTAGGAATCCTAATTCAACTAGGAAACCCATTTTAACTAGGAATCCTAATTCAACTAGGAAACCCATTTTAACTAGGAAACCCATTTTAACTAGGAATCCTAATTCAACTAGGAAACCATCTTCCATTAGGGACTTTCCTACTTCAACTAGGAACCCTTGCTCAAGTAGGAATCATCATCTTCAAGTCTTCAATTTCGTCCATCCTCTTGGCTCCAAGCATATGATGTCCATTCCAAGCTCTAATTTGCTCCAAAAGGCTCCAAAATGCATCCTTTTGCATACTTTGCCCTTAAAACCTGAAAACACATAGAACTAGCTTAAAAGACTACTTTACTAAGGAAAAACACTATAAATGCACAAAAACAAGCTAAACTAAGGTGCGTAAATATGCTCCTATCAAATTCCCCCACACTTAGCTTTTGCTAGTCCTCGAGCAAAACAAAATGAAACAAAGTAAATAAACGAAGTAAAACGAGTAAAACACAACCTACACCTTCCAACAATCGCCTCAGGGATTTCCAATCCACATGACATGTTAAAAATCATCATTCCCACAGATTTTAGCCATCTTTACGCTTAAGCATGTACTTAATCATGGTCACTACTCATTAGTTCACAAATAACCAATTAAAACATGATTTTAAATGTAGTAACATGCCTTAGAGAATTTCCTCAATTCCTTACAAGATATGCACTCTATTTTCACTCAGATTTTCTAACTCCACACCCTACACTTAATTATATGTGAGAAGATTGATGTAAATATAAAAACGAATGCTCACATATATGTATAACAAAGAACGCAATTTCCGAAGTTAATAACATGTTTAGATATGATCTCATGAATGGAACGTTACTACTTAGATGCGAGAACCAGTGACACCATATTCTCGTACCAATTTTAGACTCCACAAATTGAGACACATAACACTCAAGATTAAAGTCAAGGGTTGTAACGGGGCTAGGGGTATTGGCTAACAAAGAAAGGTAAAAGATAAAACAAACGTTCTTTAAACAATAGTAAGCAAAGCAATGAACTTGATACTTAGAATTCACTTTAGAGTGCAGAAAATAACTTTAAACACAAAGGGGAATACACGTGCATACTTAGGGTCAAATGCAACGTTTTGGACCCTTTCTTCAATAACCAACAACTTAGAGCTCATTTTATGCTCTTTCAACTCCTTTTCATGCTTTTCACAACTTTTTCTTTTTTCTCTTTCTATTTTCCACGAATTTTTTTTTTTTCTCTCTCTTTTTTTTCTTTTCTTTGCCGTGCCTCATTCAAGACTTTGGCACACCCATATATCAAGAATCTTTCCCCCACACTTGTTTTCTACAATGCAATGGTCAAAATGAATTCATCTTTGAGTTATGCTTTTACTATGCTTCAAGAACAAAGGTATGGGTGGTCCTACTCTAGGCTAGGTGAGGATAATTGTGGGTTAACAAAGAAAGTAGGCTACACAAGGCTCAACGGGGTTAAATCCTACAAAGCAAATGAAATAGGGAAATATGGCAATTTGGCTATGGTGGTTACTACTAACTTCATCTTGAATATGTGTTATGCAATTCAACAACATGTTTTGAATGAAATTGGCATGAGTTCTAGTATTTGGAACTAAATGATGAAACGCCTTCTAAGTAGTAACCAAGCAAAGAAAAATGAGATCATGCAACGACTTTAGAAAACAAGAATGCACAGATTTTAACTCTCCAAATAAACGTTTAGGCTCAAGTCTCACAAGGTTGTAGCATTAGTTTGAGTTCCTTCCTTCAAGCATGTTACAAAAACTAATTTTTTCTTCTTTTTGATTACATGTGAAGTCATAAGTTATAACCACAACCAAGCATAACAAAGAGTAAAGCAAACTTTCATCCATGTTAATCATTCTCTTTAACAGTCATGCAATTACAAACCGAATCCTAATCATTGTGTTGGAAGGTACCCTAAGACACAAACAAACACACAAAAACAACTTAAAAACAACTCTTTTTGGGTTTTCAAAACAATTTTTTTCAATTTTTTCTGGGATTTTCGGATTTTTAGAACAACAAACTCTAAAACACTCTAAAACGCTTAAAAACACCTAAAACAGCAAGAAACAACATTTGAAATTATGGGTGACAAAACCCTACGAATTTGCATCAAAACACTTTGGTTACCCCACCCACACTTAAATCAAACATTGTCCTCAATGTTTCAAGCATAGACTCACACAAATAACAAACAAACAAACAAAACAACATCTAACAACCTAACATGGCAGAAACAAAATCAACAACAAAGAGAAGAGTTAAGGAACGCAAATCTGGAATTGGAGTGCTTTCTCGGTCTTTCTTTGTTGAATGCATGGGTTGCCTCCCAAGTAGCGCTTGCTTTAACGTCGTACAGCCGGACGAACATGCTTCTTAGCCTCACTTAGAGCCCACGACATGGAGTGGGATGTCCTCCACAACTTGCCCTTCAACACTTTCGTCATATGGCTCTATGAATGGGAGGGGATAGTGATCCTCCCTAATGGTGGTATTTTGGTTCCTATAGTCCATGTAGACGCTCCCACCACCTTGAAATCGATTTGGAACCTGCACCAAAGAAGGTAACAACCTATTAGTTGAAATGGGAATTGGAATTGGGATTGGAGACTTACTAGGATGTTGTGGCAAAGGCTCAAAATCGGCAGCCCTATCAACAATGTCACCATGGCTACTTTCGGCCATGTTGGGTGGTTGTAGGGCAATCACTCCAAGTTCTTCTCCAATGGTGGTTCTTGATACATCCTTCTTGATAAGTGTGGATCCTTTCGGCCCTATATCCTTATGCACATGTATGACAAAACAAGAATGACTATCATTAGGATTCTTAATAGAGTCATAAACATTGAATTTAATTATATCACCACCAAACTCCATTGTTAGTGCTCCTTTGGCCACATCAATCTTTGTTTGGGCTGTTTTCATGAACGGTCTTCCAAGTAGGAGTGGCAAGGGTGGAGAATGAACCGAATCGTCCATTTCAAGCACATAAAAATCCGCCGGGAATATCAAGTTATTCACCTGCACTAAAACATCTTCCAAAACTCCCTTTGGATAGGCATTAGATCTATCGGCCAATTGAATAATCACACCATCATTTTTCAATTCACCAAGGTTCATTGAAGCATAAATAGAGTAGGGCATGACGTTAATTGAAGCCCCTAAGTCTAACATAGCATTTTCAAACTTAGTTTGACCAATAATACAAGGAATTGTAAAGCTACCTGGATCCTTGCATTTTGGTGGTAACTTCCTTTGTAAAACAGCGGAAACGTTTTCACTTACCCGTACTACCTCTTTATGTGACGCCCTCTTCCTTGTAGTGCACAATTCCTTCAAGAACTTAGCGTATTTGGGCACTTGCTTTATTGCATCCAAAAGGGGGATATTGACTTGAACTTTCCGAAACGTCTCCAAAATGTCCTTTTCCGCTTCTTCTTTCTTTGTTTGCTTAAACCTACTAGGAAAAGGAACATTCGTAGGAAAATCATTAGTAGGAACCGAACTTGACACGTTTTTACCTTTATTGGATGAATTGGGCGACTTGGGATCACTTGGAACTTGCGGCACATTTGGTTCCTCCTTGGCCGTGAGTGGCCTTTGCTCCTTCTCTTCAATTCTCAACTCGTCCTCCTCGTTGGAACGTGATTTGGATGGTTTGAGGTCAGATCCGACTTGCTTTCCACTTCGCAAATGTATAGCTTTTGCAGATTCGAATCCACCTCTCGGATTGATCACCGTTGAGCTAGGCAACCTTCCTTGCTCACGAAATTGCCCCATGAATTCGGCAATCTGTCCCACTTGCTTCTCCAAGTTGTCCACCCTCTTGTCTTGGATTTGGCTCTCTTTGTTTTGAGTTTGGACTTCCTGCGTCAAAGTAGTAAGTAATTGAAAAATCTTATCATTATCACTTGAATTACCTACATTGCTTTGGACAGGTTGTGCTTGGGCTTGTGGTGGTGCCAACGGCTTTTGATAGAAACCCGGGGGTTGTTGCCTAAATCCGCTTTGTTGTTAACCTTGTTGGGGGTCTCGCCATTTGAAATTCGGATGATCACGCCAACCAGGATTGTAAGTATTAGAAAACGGATCACCACGTGTTTGGTATTGGTTGCCATATCCCACGGCATTGAGTGTCTCCCACCCTCCATTCTCGATCAATTGTGGGCATTTGTCCGTAGGGTGTCCTTGCATGGAGCATACGCCACAAGAAGCTACGGTTTTGACTTTTGGACCTTCCACCACCTGAGAAAGCAACGTAGTAAGGTTAGCCATTTGATTTTGAAGTTCGGTTATGGTACTTACCTCATTGACTTGGTGTTGCCGTGGGGTACTCCTCTGTCCAACGCCTTCGTATTGTTGAGCATTCAATGCTCGATTAGCAATCAAGGTCTTTGCAGCTGTGGGGGTCTTGTCCACCAAGGCTCCACCCGCTGAGGCATCTAGCATTTGACGTTCAATAGGTAGAAGTCCCTCGTAAAAGTATTGTAGAAGTAGTTCCTCCTTCATTTGATGCTGTGGACATGAAGCAACAAGAGATTTAAAACGTTCATAATAAGTAGGAAAGGATTCACCTTCATCTTGTTGAATTCCACTTATCCTTTTTCGTAGGAGGATGACTCGAGAAGTTGGGAAAAACTTCTCCAAGTAAGCTCGTTTCATGCTCTCCCATGATGTGACCGTTCCGGGAGCCAACTCGTACAACCAATCTTTCGCTTTCTCTTGCAGAGAAAAGGGAAAGGCCTTCATCTTCAAGATGCTCTCATCCACGTTCACCGGAGTCATGCTTGAGCAAACGACTTCAAACTCCTTCAAGTGCTTGTTCGGATCTTCCATGGATAGCCCATGGTACTTCGGAATGTGATGTAACAGGCTTGACTTCAATTCGAACTCGGCAGTCTTGTCTTGGGCCGCCCTTGGGTATTGGATGCACAAGGGTGCGGCATTGGCCAATCCCGAAGCGGAAAGCTCCTTGATTGTTCGGTTGTCCGCTGCCATGTCTTCCACTTCTTCTTCAAATTCAGAAACGGACTCGGAACTTGCACTTGATTCACTAGGTTCCGGGTTCTTCCTCTTACGTCTCAACTCACGCTCAAAATTGTCGTCAAAGTCTAAAATATGTTCGTGAACCGGATTAGAACTCCGAGTCATAAACAAGTACCTAAAACAAGAAACAAAATAACATAAGAATCTGATCTAATAAGAAAAACGAAAATAACAATCCAAGGGATTAGCAAAGTTGCTAATCCCCGGCAACGGCGCCAAAATTTGATGCGAGTTTTATACGCACACAAATTAAACCCTCTTTTTATCAATTGTAGTGAAGAATGTAAGTAGGGATCGTTCTGGACCGGGGATTAGGAGGGATTATTAATCACTTGGATTTGACTCAGAAACGTAAAAACACAATATAAAACACTATACTAGACTCAAGGAATGCAAAACTAAACTTTAAATCACCAAAACAAACCAAAAGACTCAAAACAGCACCAAAACACTCAAAACTGCCTTAAAAACACAATCTGGGCAGTTTTGAACACTAGACACAACTTTGGACGAAAATTGGTTTTACTTTGACCTAAGACACTTAAAAACACAAACTAAAGTGATTTCTAACTAATATGACTCAACAAAGTAAAGGGGGATTGCTTTTGGACGAATTTAAAAACAAAACAAACTTTTTAACTTAGAACAGATTCTAAAACGAATTTGATGGAATTGAATGGATGGGAAGCTAGCTAAGGGGTTCATCTCCACACATGTTATACTTGCATATAAAACGATTTCCAATTGCTTTTCAATAACTCATGAATTCTCAACGCCCCAAGTTAATTAGGTTCGCTTAAATTAACCTTCAGATTTTCCTAACGTTAATGAATTGGATGATTGCATACGACAACCCAAAACATTCCCCACAAGTCCCCTACATGATTGCATAATAGAGATACAAGCAAGAATCATTAAGTTCTATGAAAACCATAAGCATTGACGAAGCACTTGTTACTATGATTGCATGAAACTTATGCCTAGAATTTACTTAACGCGATTGAGATCATCAACCTTGACTACTTGTGAATATAATTCCATAACGATTAGGTGAAATTTCCTTATATCCTAGCATCCAATTTATGCATGATAATTAAGCGTGCACTCTCAACCAACACACACAAATCAATGTAATTCACATAGATAAGTAAATTGAATTCACAACTTATGAAACGCAATTAGAAGTAATCAAATCATATTGCAAGCATAAACATGTATTTCGAATCCCCCCCTAGCCAAGGGGGGGTTTAGTTCCTCATACGCACAAAACAAAGAGAATTGAAATTAAACATTGAATTCAAAGGAAAAGAAACACCTAGAAATTCCAGCGACGCGAACTCGAATTGCATGAACTCCCGAGCTTCCTTCTCCTCCTCCTTGGTGCGGCAAGGGTCTAGGGACAGGTTTAGGGCCTTAGGTGTATGGATGCATGGTTATGGAGGGATGTAGTAGTGTTTAGGGGAAGGGGATGGTGCAGCAAAGCTTGAAACTAAGGAGAAAGGTGTTTGGTGGCTGCGGCAAGGGTGTGGAGAGGGTTGGACGAATTTCTGGAATTAATGAATGTGTATGAGAGGTGGTGATCTGATCTAGGGGTTAATATGAGTATATATAGGCACTTAAAACCCTAGGGTAATCAGATATGGACTTGAATAACCCAAATCCACAAGGAAATAGGCTTAGAAATCAGAAATAGAAAGGGATAATGCTTCCTAGGTGCAGCAGGTAAGGAGATAAGGTGATAAGGCTTCTAGAATGCCTTGCAAGGCAAGGGAAATCAGCTTTCTAGAAGGATTTGGGGCGCCACTTTTGTAGGAGATAAGATAAGGTTCCTAGAAACATGTTTTAAGGGCCAAATTTGTAGGGAAAAAGGGATAAGGGTGCAGCACCTTTGTAGGGATAATGCTAGGGCTTCTAGAAAGCCTAAAAACTAAGGGGATTTGGATAAAACCCACGGCAAAGATAAGATAGGGCATCTAAGGCTTCTAGAAACCCTCCAAGATAAGGTAAAGTGCATGGCATCCCTATAGGATTAGGATAAGGTGTCCTAAATGGATAAGGACTCCTCATTGCACTTGGAAACTTTGCCTATTAGGATTAGGAAACCTTGTCTTCATCATTCCTTCTTCATCTTGGACTCCTTTTCCTTCTTGGACTTGGAAAACTTCCTTGTTGCTTCACTTGAGACCATTTGGACTTTGCCTTTTCCTACATCAAGTAGGAAACCTTATTTGAGTAGGAATCTTCATTCTTCTAGTCTTCAATTTCGTCCATCCTCTTGGCTCCAAGCATATGATGTCCATTCCAAGCTCTAATTTGCTCCAAAAGGCTCCAAAATGCATCCTTTTGCATACTTTGCCCTAAAAACCTGAAAACACATAAAACTAGCTTAAAAGACTACTTTACTAAGGAAAAACACTATAAATGCACAAAAACAAGCTAAACTAAGGTGCGTAAATATGCTCCTATCAAATTCCCCCACACTTAGCTTTTGCTAGTCCTCGAGCAAAACAAAATGAAACAAAGTAAATAAACGAAGTAAAACGAGTAAAACACAACCTACACCTTCCAACAATCGCCTCAGGGATTTCCAATGCACATGACATGTTAAAAATCATCATTCCCACAGATTTTAACTATCTTTACACTTAAGCATTTACTTAATCATGGTCACTACTCATTAGTTCACAAATGACCAATTAAAACATGATTTTGAATGTAGTAACATGCCTTAGAGAATTTCCTCAATTCCTTACTAGATATGCACTCAATTTTCACACAGATTTTCTGACTACACACCCTATACTAGTTATATGTGAGAAGATAGATGTAAATATGAAAACGAATGCTCACATATATGTATGACAAAGAAACACTTTCCGGAGTTAATAACATGTTTAGATATGATCTCATGAATGGAACGCTACTACTTAGATGCGAGAACCAGTGACACCATATGCTCGTACCAATTTTAGACTCCACAAATTGAAACACATAACACTCAAGATTAAAGTCAAGGGTTGTAACGGGGCTAGGGGTATTGGCTAACAAAGAAAGGTAAAGGATAAAACAAACGTTCTTTAAACAATAGTAAGCAAAGCAATGAACTTGATACTTAGAATTCACTTTAGAGTGCAGAAAATAACTTTAAACACAAAGGGGCATACACGTGCATACTTAGGGTCAAATGCAACGTTTTGGACCCTTTCTTCAATAACCAACAACTTAGAGCTCATTTTATGCTCTTTCAACTCCTTTTCATACTTTTCACAACTTTTTCTTTTTTTTCTTTTTATTTTCCACGAAATTTTTTTTTTTTTTTTTTTTTTCTTTTCCTTGCCGTGCCTCATTCAAGACTTTGGCACACCCATATATCAAGAATCCTTCCCCCACACTTGTTTTCTACAATGCAATGATCAAAAGGAATTCATCTTTGAGTTATGCTTTTACTATGCTTCAAGAACAAAGGTATGGGTGGTCCTACTCTAGGCTAGGTGAGGATATTTGTGGGTTAACAAAGAAAGTAGGCTACACGAGGCTCAACGGGGTTAAACCTACAAAAACACATGCATGGAATGATGGCTTTTTGGCTATGGTGGTAACTACTAACTTCATCTTGAATACGTGTTATGCAATTCAATAACATGTTTTGAATGAAATTGGCATGAGTTCTAGTATTTGGAACTAAATGATGAAACGCCTTCTAAGTAGTAACCAAGCAAAGAAAAATGAGATCATGCAACGACTTTTAGAAAACAAGAATGCACAGATTTTAACTCTCCAAATAAACGTTTAGGCTCAAGTCTCACAAGGTTGTAGCATTTGTTTGAGTTCCTTCCTTCAAGCATGTTACAAAAACTAATTTTTTCCTTCTTTTTGATTACATGTGAAGTCATAAGTTATAACCACAACCAAGCATAAACAAAGAGTAAATCAAACTTTCATCCATGTTAATCATTCCCTTTAACAGTCATGCAATTACAAACCGAATCCTCATCATTGTGTTGGAAGGTACCCTAAGACACAAACAAACACACAAAAACAACTTAAAAACAACTCTTTTTCGGTTTTCAAAACAATTTTTTTCAATTTTTTCTGGGATTTTCGGATTTTTAGAACAACAAACTCTAAAACACTCTAAAACGGCTTAAAAACACCTAAAAACAGCAAGAAACAACATTTGAAATTATGGATGACAAAACCCTACGAATTTGCATCAAAACACTTTGGTTACCCCCCCACACTTAAATCAAACATTGTCCTCAATGTTTCAAGCATAGACTCACACAAATAACAAACAAACAAACAAAACAACATCTAACAACCTAACATGGCAGAAACAAAATCAACAACAAAGAGAAGAGTTTAGGAACGCAAATCTGGAATTGGAGTGCTTTCTAGGTCTTCCTTTGTTGAATGCATGGGTTGCCTCCCAAGTAGCGCTTGCTTTAACGTCGTACAGCCGGACGAACATTCTTCTTATCCTCTCTTGGAGCCCACGGCATGGAGTGGGATGTCCTCCACAACTTGCCCTTCAACACTTTCGTCATATGGCTCTATGAATGGGAGGGGATAGTGATCCTCCCTAATGGTGGTATTTTGGTTCCTATAGTCCATGTAGACACTCCCACCACCTTGAAATCGATTTGGAACCTGCACCAAAGAAGGTAACAACCTATTAGTTGAAATGGGAATTGGAATTGGGATTGGAGACTTACTAGGATGTTGTGGCAAATGCTCAAAATCGGCAGCCCTATCAACAATGTCACCATGGCTACTTTCGGCCATGTTGGGTGGTTGTAGGGCAATCACTCCAAGTTCTTCTCCAATGGTGGTTCTTGATACATCCTTCTTGATAAGTGTGGATCCTTTCGGCCCTATATCCTTATGCACATGAATGACAAAACAAGAATGACTATCATTAGGATTCTTAATAGAGTCATAAACATTGAATTTAATTATATCACCACCAAACTCCATTGTTAGTGCTCCTTTGGCCACATCAATCTTTGTTTGGGCTGTTTTCATGAACGGTCTTCCAAGTAGGAGTGGCAAGGGTGGAGAATGAACCGAATCGTCCATTTCAAGCACATAAAAATCCGCCGGGAATATCAAGTTATTCACCTGTACTAAAACATCTTCCAAAACTCCCTTTGGATAGGCATTAGATCTATCGGCCAATTGAATAATCACACCATCATTTTTCAATTCACCAAGGTTCATTGAAGCATAAATAGAGTAGGGCATGACGTTAATTGAAGCCCCTAAGTCTAACATAGCATTTTCAAACTTAGTTTGACCAATAATACAAGGAATTGTAAAGCTACCTGGATCCTTGCATTTTGGTGGTAACTTCCTTTGTAAAACAGCGGAAACGTTTTCACTTACCCGTACTACCTCTTTATGTGACGCCCTCTTCCTCGTTGTGCACAATTCCTTCAAGAACTTAGCGTATTTGGGCACTTGCTTTATTGCATCCAAAAGGGGGATATTGACTTGAACTTTCCGAAACGTCTCTAAAATGTCCTTTTCCGCTTCTTCTTTCTTTGTTTGCTTAAACCTACTAGGAAAAGGAACATTCGCAGGAAAATCATTAGTAGGAACCGAACTTGACACGTTTTTACCTTTATTGGATGAATTGGGCGACTTGGGATCACTTGGAACTTGCGGCACATTTGGTTCCACCTTGGCCGTGAGTGGCCTTTGCTCCTCCTCTTCAATTCTCAACTCGTCCTCCTCGTTGGAACGTGATTTGGATGGTTTGAGGTCAGATCCGACTTGCTTTCCACTTCGCAAATGTATAGCTTTTGCAGATTCGAATCCACCTCTTGGATTGATCACCGTTGAGCTAGGCAACCTTCCTTGCTCACGAAATTGCCCCATGAATTCGGCAATCTGTCCCACTTGCTTCTCCAAGTTGTCCACCCTCTTGTCTTGGATTTGCCTCTCTTTGTTTTGAGTTTGGACTTCCTGCGTCAAAGTAGTAAGTAATTGAAAAATCTTATCATTATCACTTGAATTACCTACATTGCTTTGGGCAGGTTGTGCTTGGGCTTGTGGTGGTGCCAACGGCTTTTGATAGAAACCCGGGGGTTGTTGCCTAAATCCGCTTTGTTGTTGACCTTGTTGGGGGTCTCGCCATTTGAAATTCGGATGATCACGCCAACCGGGATTGTAAGTATTAGAAAATGGATCACCACGTGTTTGGTATTGGTTGACATATCCCATGGCATTGAGTGTCTCCCACCATCCATTCTCGATCAATTGTGGGCACTTGTCCGTAGGGTGTCCTTGCATGGAGCATACGCCACAAGAAGCTACGGTTTTGACTTTTGGACCATCCACCACCTGAGAAAGCAACGTAGTAAGGTTAGCCATTTGATTTTGAAGTTCGGTTATGGTACTTACCTCATTGACTTGGTGTTGCCGTGGGGTACTCCTCTGTCCAACGCCTTCGTATTGTTGAGCATTCAATGCTCGATTAGCAATCAAGGTCTTTGCAGCCGTGGGGGTCTTGTCCACCAAGGCTCCTCCCGCTGAGGCATCTAGCATTTGACGTTCAATAGGTAGAAGTCCCTCGTAAAAGTATTGTAGAAGTAGTTCCTCCTTCATTTGATGCTATGGACATGAAGCAACAAGAGATTTAAAACGTTCATAATAAGTAGGAAATGATTCACCTTCATCTTGTTGAATTCCACTTATCCTTTTTCGTAGGAGGATGACTCGAGAAGTTGGGAAAAACTTCTCCAAGTAAGCTCGTTTCATGCTCTCCCATGATGTGACAGTTCCGGGAGCCAACTCGTACAACCAATCTTTCGCTTTCTCTTGGAGAGAAAAGGGAAAGGCCTTCATCTTCAAGATGCTCTCATCCACGTTCACCGGAGTCATGCTTGAGCAAACGACTTCAAACTCCTTCAAGTGCTTGTTCGGATCTTCCATGGATAGCCCATGGTACTTCGGAATGTGATGTAACAGGCTTGACTTCAATTCGAACTCGGCAGTCTTGTCTTGGGCCGCCCTTGGGTATTGGATGCACAAGGGTGCGGCATTGGCCAATCCCGAAGCGGAAAGCTCCTTGATTGTTCGGTTGTCCGCTGCCATGTCTTCCACTTCTTCTTCAAATTCAGAAACGGACTCGGAACTTGCACTTGATTCACTAGGTTCCGGGTTCTTCCTCTTACGTCTCAACTCACGCTCAAAATTGTCGTCAAAGTCTAAAATATGTTCGTGAACCGGATTAGAACTCCGAGTCATAAACAAGTACCTAAAACAAGAAACAAAATAACATAAGAATCTGATCTAATAAGAAAAACGAAAATAACAATCCAAGGGATTAGCAAAGTTGCTAATCCCCGGCAACGGCGCCAAAATTTGATGCGAGTTTTATACGCACACAAATTAAACCCTCTTTTTATCAATTGTAGTGAAGAATGTAAGTAGGGATCGTTCTGGACCGGGGATTAGGAGGGATTATTAATCACTTGGATTTGACTCAGAAACGTAAAAACACAATATAAAACACTATACTAGACTCAAGGAATGCAAAACTAAACTTTAAATCACCAAAACAAACCAAAAGACTCAAAACAGCACCAAAACACTCAAAACTGCCTTAAAAACACAATCTGGGCAGTTTTGAACACTAGACACAACTTTGGACGAAAATTGGTTTTACTTTGACCTAAGACACTTAAAAACACAAACTAAAGTGATTTCTAACTAATATGACTCAACAAAGTAAAGGGGGATTGCTTTTGGACGAATTTAAAAACAAAACAAACTTTTTAACTTAGAACAGATTCTAAAACGAATTTGATGGAATTGAATGGATGGGAAGCTAGCTAAGGGGTTCATCTCCACACATGTTATACTTGCATATAAAACGATTTCCAATTGCTTTTCAATAACTCATGAATTCTCAACGCCCCAAGTTAATTAGGTTCGCTTAAATTAACCTTCAGATTTTCCTAACGTTAATGAATTGGATGATTGCATACGACAACCCAAAACATTCCCCACAAGTCCCCTACATGATTGCATAATAGAGATACAAGCAAGAATCATTAAGTTCTATGAAAACCATAAGCATTGACGAAGCACTTGTTACTATGATTGCATGAAACTTATGCCTAGAATTTACTTAACGCGATTGAGATCATCAACCTTGACTACTTGTGAATATAATTCCATAACGATTAGGTGAAATTTCCTTATATCCTAGCATCCAATTTATGCATGATAATTAAGCGTGCACTCTCAACCAACACACACAAATCAATGTAATTCACATAGATAAGTAAATTGAATTCACAACTTATGAAACGCAATTAGAAGTAATCAAATCATATTGCAAGCATAAACATGTATTTCGAATCCCCCCCTAGCCAAGGGGGGGTTTAGTTCCTCATACGCACAAAACAAAGAGAATTGAAATTAAACATTGAATTCAAAGGAAAAGAAACACCTAGAAATTCCAGCGACGCGAACTCGAATTGCATGAACTCCCGAGCTTCCTTCTCCTCCTCCTTGGTGCGGCAAGGGTCTAGGGACAGGTTTAGGGCCTTAGGTGTATGGATGCATGGTTATGGAGGGATGTAGTAGTGTTTAGGGGAAGGGGATGGTGCAGCAAAGCTTGAAACTAAGGAGAAAGGTGTTTGGTGGCTGCGGCAAGGGTGTGGAGAGGGTTGGACGAATTTCTGGAATTAATGAATGTGTATGAGAGGTGGTGATCTGATCTAGGGGTTAATATGAGTATATATAGGCACTTAAAACCCTAGGGTAATCAGATATGGACTTGAATAACCCAAATCCACAAGGAAATAGGCTTAGAAATCAGAAATAGAAAGGGATAATGCTTCCTAGGTGCAGCAGGTAAGGAGATAAGGTGATAAGGCTTCTAGAATGCCTTGCAAGGCAAGGGAAATCAGCTTTCTAGAAGGATTTGGGGCGCCACTTTTGTAGGAGATAAGATAAGGTTCCTAGAAACATGTTTTAAGGGCCAAATTTGTAGGGAAAAAGGGATAAGGGTGCAGCACCTTTGTAGGGATAATGCTAGGGCTTCTAGAAAGCCTAAAAACTAAGGGGATTTGGATAAAACCCACGGCAAAGATAAGATAGGGCATCTAAGGCTTCTAGAAACCCTCCAAGATAAGGTAAAGTGCATGGCATCCCTATAGGATTAGGATAAGGTGTCCTAAATGGATAAGGACTCCTCATTGCACTTGGAAACTTTGCCTATTAGGATTAGGAAACCTTGTCTTCATCATTCCTTCTTCATCTTGGACTCCTTTTCCTTCTTGGACTTGGAAAACTTCCTTGTTGCTTCACTTGAGACCATTTGGACTTTGCCTTTTCCTACATCAAGTAGGAAACCTTATTTGAGTAGGAATCTTCATTCTTCTAGTCTTCAATTTCGTCCATCCTCTTGGCTCCAAGCATATGATGTCCATTCCAAGCTCTAATTTGCTCCAAAAGGCTCCAAAATGCATCCTTTTGCATACTTTGCCCTAAAAACCTGAAAACACATAAAACTAGCTTAAAAGACTACTTTACTAAGGAAAAACACTATAAATGCACAAAAACAAGCTAAACTAAGGTGCGTAAATATGCTCCTATCAAATTCCCCCACACTTAGCTTTTGCTAGTCCTCGAGCAAAACAAAATGAAACAAAGTAAATAAACGAAGTAAAACGAGTAAAACACAACCTACACCTTCCAACAATCGCCTCAGGGATTTCCAATGCACATGACATGTTAAAAATCATCATTCCCACAGATTTTAACTATCTTTACACTTAAGCATTTACTTAATCATGGTCACTACTCATTAGTTCACAAATGACCAATTAAAACATGATTTTGAATGTAGTAACATGCCTTAGAGAATTTCCTCAATTCCTTACTAGATATGCACTCAATTTTCACACAGATTTTCTGACTACACACCCTATACTAGTTATATGTGAGAAGATAGATGTAAATATGAAAACGAATGCTCACATATATGTATGACAAAGAAACACTTTCCGGAGTTAATAACATGTTTAGATATGATCTCATGAATGGAACGCTACTACTTAGATGCGAGAACCAGTGACACCATATGCTCGTACCAATTTTAGACTCCACAAATTGAAACACATAACACTCAAGATTAAAGTCAAGGGTTGTAACGGGGCTAGGGGTATTGGCTAACAAAGAAAGGTAAAGGATAAAACAAACGTTCTTTAAACAATAGTAAGCAAAGCAATGAACTTGATACTTAGAATTCACTTTAGAGTGCAGAAAATAACTTTAAACACAAAGGGGCATACACGTGCATACTTAGGGTCAAATGCAACGTTTTGGACCCTTTCTTCAATAACCAACAACTTAGAGCTCATTTTATGCTCTTTCAACTCCTTTTCATACTTTTCACAACTTTTTCTTTTTTTTCTTTTTATTTTCCACGAAATTTTTTTTTTTTTTTTTTTTTTCTTTTCCTTGCCGTGCCTCATTCAAGACTTTGGCACACCCATATATCAAGAATCCTTCCCCCACACTTGTTTTCTACAATGCAATGATCAAAAGGAATTCATCTTTGAGTTATGCTTTTACTATGCTTCAAGAACAAAGGTATGGGTGGTCCTACTCTAGGCTAGGTGAGGATATTTGTGGGTTAACAAAGAAAGTAGGCTACACGAGGCTCAACGGGGTTAAACCTACAAAAACACATGCATGGAATGATGGCTTTTTGGCTATGGTGGTAACTACTAACTTCATCTTGAATACGTGTTATGCAATTCAATAACATGTTTTGAATGAAATTGGCATGAGTTCTAGTATTTGGAACTAAATGATGAAACGCCTTCTAAGTAGTAACCAAGCAAAGAAAAATGAGATCATGCAACGACTTTTAGAAAACAAGAATGCACAGATTTTAACTCTCCAAATAAACGTTTAGGCTCAAGTCTCACAAGGTTGTAGCATTTGTTTGAGTTCCTTCCTTCAAGCATGTTACAAAAACTAATTTTTTCCTTCTTTTTGATTACATGTGAAGTCATAAGTTATAACCACAACCAAGCATAAACAAAGAGTAAATCAAACTTTCATCCATGTTAATCATTCCCTTTAACAGTCATGCAATTACAAACCGAATCCTCATCATTGTGTTGGAAGGTACCCTAAGACACAAACAAACACACAAAAACAACTTAAAAACAACTCTTTTTCGGTTTTCAAAACAATTTTTTTCAATTTTTTCTGGGATTTTCGGATTTTTAGAACAACAAACTCTAAAACACTCTAAAACGGCTTAAAAACACCTAAAAACAGCAAGAAACAACATTTGAAATTATGGATGACAAAACCCTACGAATTTGCATCAAAACACTTTGGTTACCCCCCCACACTTAAATCAAACATTGTCCTCAATGTTTCAAGCATAGACTCACACAAATAACAAACAAACAAACAAAACAACATCTAACAACCTAACATGGCAGAAACAAAATCAACAACAAAGAGAAGAGTTTAGGAACGCAAATCTGGAATTGGAGTGCTTTCTAGGTCTTCCTTTGTTGAATGCATGGGTTGCCTCCCAAGTAGCGCTTGCTTTAACGTCGTACAGCCGGACGAACATTCTTCTTATCCTCTCTTGGAGCCCACGGCATGGAGTGGGATGTCCTCCACAACTTGCCCTTCAACACTTTCGTCATATGGCTCTATGAATGGGAGGGGATAGTGATCCTCCCTAATGGTGGTATTTTGGTTCCTATAGTCCATGTAGACACTCCCACCACCTTGAAATCGATTTGGAACCTGCACCAAAGAAGGTAACAACCTATTAGTTGAAATGGGAATTGGAATTGGGATTGGAGACTTACTAGGATGTTGTGGCAAATGCTCAAAATCGGCAGCCCTATCAACAATGTCACCATGGCTACTTTCGGCCATGTTGGGTGGTTGTAGGGCAATCACTCCAAGTTCTTCTCCAATGGTGGTTCTTGATACATCCTTCTTGATAAGTGTGGATCCTTTCGGCCCTATATCCTTATGCACATGAATGACAAAACAAGAATGACTATCATTAGGATTCTTAATAGAGTCATAAACATTGAATTTAATTATATCACCACCAAACTCCATTGTTAGTGCTCCTTTGGCCACATCAATCTTTGTTTGGGCTGTTTTCATGAACGGTCTTCCAAGTAGGAGTGGCAAGGGTGGAGAATGAACCGAATCGTCCATTTCAAGCACATAAAAATCCGCCGGGAATATCAAGTTATTCACCTGTACTAAAACATCTTCCAAAACTCCCTTTGGATAGGCATTAGATCTATCGGCCAATTGAATAATCACACCATCATTTTTCAATTCACCAAGGTTCATTGAAGCATAAATAGAGTAGGGCATGACGTTAATTGAAGCCCCTAAGTCTAACATAGCATTTTCAAACTTAGTTTGACCAATAATACAAGGAATTGTAAAGCTACCTGGATCCTTGCATTTTGGTGGTAACTTCCTTTGTAAAACAGCGGAAACGTTTTCACTTACCCGTACTACCTCTTTATGTGACGCCCTCTTCCTCGTTGTGCACAATTCCTTCAAGAACTTAGCGTATTTGGGCACTTGCTTTATTGCATCCAAAAGGGGGATATTGACTTGAACTTTCCGAAACGTCTCTAAAATGTCCTTTTCCGCTTCTTCTTTCTTTGTTTGCTTAAACCTACTAGGAAAAGGAACATTCGCAGGAAAATCATTAGTAGGAACCGAACTTGACACGTTTTTACCTTTATTGGATGAATTGGGCGACTTGGGATCACTTGGAACTTGCGGCACATTTGGTTCCACCTTGGCCGTGAGTGGCCTTTGCTCCTCCTCTTCAATTCTCAACTCGTCCTCCTCGTTGGAACGTGATTTGGATGGTTTGAGGTCAGATCCGACTTGCTTTCCACTTCGCAAATGTATAGCTTTTGCAGATTCGAATCCACCTCTTGGATTGATCACCGTTGAGCTAGGCAACCTTCCTTGCTCACGAAATTGCCCCATGAATTCGGCAATCTGTCCCACTTGCTTCTCCAAGTTGTCCACCCTCTTGTCTTGGATTTGCCTCTCTTTGTTTTGAGTTTGGACTTCCTGCGTCAAAGTAGTAAGTAATTGAAAAATCTTATCATTATCACTTGAATTACCTACATTGCTTTGGGCAGGTTGTGCTTGGGCTTGTGGTGGTGCCAACGGCTTTTGATAGAAACCCGGGGGTTGTTGCCTAAATCCGCTTTGTTGTTGACCTTGTTGGGGGTCTCGCCATTTGAAATTCGGATGATCACGCCAACCGGGATTGTAAGTATTAGAAAATGGATCACCACGTGTTTGGTATTGGTTGACATATCCCATGGCATTGAGTGTCTCCCACCATCCATTCTCGATCAATTGTGGGCACTTGTCCGTAGGGTGTCCTTGCATGGAGCATACGCCACAAGAAGCTACGGTTTTGACTTTTGGACCATCCACCACCTGAGAAAGCAACGTAGTAAGGTTAGCCATTTGATTTTGAAGTTCGGTTATGGTACTTACCTCATTGACTTGGTGTTGCCGTGGGGTACTCCTCTGTCCAACGCCTTCGTATTGTTGAGCATTCAATGCTCGATTAGCAATCAAGGTCTTTGCAGCCGTGGGGGTCTTGTCCACCAAGGCTCCTCCCGCTGAGGCATCTAGCATTTGACGTTCAATAGGTAGAAGTCCCTCGTAAAAGTATTGTAGAAGTAGTTCCTCCTTCATTTGATGCTATGGACATGAAGCAACAAGAGATTTAAAACGTTCATAATAAGTAGGAAATGATTCACCTTCATCTTGTTGAATTCCACTTATCCTTTTTCGTAGGAGGATGACTCGAGAAGTTGGGAAAAACTTCTCCAAGTAAGCTCGTTTCATGCTCTCCCATGATGTGACAGTTCCGGGAGCCAACTCGTACAACCAATCTTTCGCTTTCTCTTGGAGAGAAAAGGGAAAGGCCTTCATCTTCAAGATGCTCTCATCCACGTTCACCGGAGTCATGCTTGAGCAAACGACTTCAAACTCCTTCAAGTGCTTGTTCGGATCTTCCATGGATAGCCCATGGTACTTCGGAATGTGATGTAACAGGCTTGACTTCAATTTGAACTCGGCAGTCTTGTCTTGAGCCGCCCTTGGGTATTGGATGCACAAGGGTGCGACATTGGCCAATCCCGAAGCGGAAAGCTCCTTGATTGTTCGGTTGTCCGCTGCCATGTCTTCCACTTCTTCTTCAAATTCAGAAACGGACTCGGAACTTGCACTTGATTCACTAGGTTCCGGGTTCTTCGTCTTACGTCTCAACTCACGCTCAAAATCGTCGTCAAAGTCTAAAATATGTTCGTGAACCGGATTAGAACTCCGAGTCATAAACAAGTACCTAAAACAAGAAACAAAATAACATAAGAATCTGATCTAATAAGAAAAACGAAAATAACAATCCAAGGGATTAGCAAAGTTGCTAATCCCCGGCAACGGCGCCAAAATTTGATGCGAGTTTTATACGCACACAAATTAAACCCTCTTTTTATCAATTGTAGTGAAGAATGTAAGTAGGGATCGTTCTGGACCGGGGATTAGGAGGGATTATTAATCACTTGGATTTGACTCAAAAACGTAAAAACACAATATAAAACACTATACTAGACTCAAGGAATGCAAAACTAAACTTTAAATCACCAAAACAAACCAAAAGACTCAAAACAGCACCAAAACACTCAAAACTGCCTTAAAAACACAATCTGGGCAGTTTTGAACACTAGACACAACTTTGGACGAAAATTGGTTTTACTTTGACCTAAGACACTTAAAAACACAAACTAAAGTGATTTCTAACTAATATGACTCAACAAAGTAAAGGGGGATTGCTTTTGGACGAATTTAAAAACAAAACAAACTTTTTAACTTAGAACAGATTCTAAAACGAATTTGATGGAATTGAATGGATGGGAAGCTAGCTAAGGGGTTCATCTCCACACATGTTATACTTGCATATAAAACGATTTCCAATTGCTTTTCAATAACTCATGAATTCTCAACGCCCCAAGTTAATTAGGTTCGCTTAAATTAACCTTCAGATTTTCCTAACGTTAATGAATTGGATGATTGCATACGACAACCCAAAACATTCCCCACAAGTCCCCTACATGATTGCATAATAGAGATACAAGCAAGAATCATTAAGTTCTATGAAAACCATAAGCATTGACGAAGCACTTGTTACTATGATTGCATGAAACTTATGCCAAGAATTTACTTAACGCGATTGAGATCATCAACCTTTACTACTTGTGAATATAATTCCATAACGATTAGGTGAAATTTCCTTATATCCTAGCATCCAATTTATGCATGATAATTAAGCGTGCACTCTCAACCAACACACACAAATCAATGTAATTCACATAGATAAGTAAATTGAATTCACAACTTATGAAACGCAATTAGAAGTAATCAAATCATATTGCAAGCATAAACATGTATTTCGAATCCCCCCCTAGCCAAGGGGGGGTTTAGTTCCTCATACGCACAAAACAAAGAGAATTGAAATTAAACATTGAATTCAAAGGAAAAGAAACACCTAGAAATTCCAGCGACGCGAACTTGAATTGCATGAACTTCCGAGCTTCCTTCTCCTCCTCCTTGGTGCGGCAAAGGTCTAGGGACAGGTTTAGGGCCTTAGGTGTATGGATGCATGGTTATGGAGGGATGTAGTAGTGTTTAGGGGAAGGGGATGGTGTGGCAAGGCTTAAAACTAAGGAGAAAGGTGTTTGGTGGCTGCGGCAAGGGTGTGGAGAAGGTTGGACGAATTTCTGGAATTAATGAATGTGTATGAGAGGTGGTGATCTGATCTAGGGGTTAATATGAGTATATATAGGCACTTAAAACCCTAGGGTAATCAGATATGGACTTGAATAACCCAAATCCACAAGGAAATAGGCTTAGAAATCAGAAATAGAAAGGGATAATGCTTCCTAGGTGCAGCAGGTAAGGAGATAAGGTGATAAGGCTTCTAGAATGCCTTGCAAGGCAAGGGAAATCAGCTTTATAGAAGGATTTGGGGCACCACTTTTGTAGGAGATAAGATAAGGTTCCTAGAAACATGTTTTAAGGGCCAAATTTGTAGGGAAAAAGGGATAAGGGTGCAGCACCTTTGTAGGGATAATGCTCTGGCTTCTAGAAAGCCTAAAAACTAAGGGGATTTGGATAAAACCCACGGCAAAGATAAGATAGGGCATCTAAGGCTTCTAGAAACCCTCCAAGATAAGGTAAAGTGCATGGCATCCCTATAGGATTAGGATAAGGTGTCCTAAATGGATAAGGACTCCTCATTGCACTTGGAAACTTTGCCTATTAGGATTAGGAAACCTTGTCTTCATCATTCCTTCTTCATCTTGGACTCCTTTTCCTTCTTGGACTTGGAAAACTTCCTTGTTGCTTCACTTGAGACCATTTGGACTTTGCCTTTTCCTACATCAAGTAGGAAACCTTATTTGAGTAGGAATCTTCATTCTTCTAGTCTTCAATTTCGTCCATCCTCTTGGCTCCAAGCATATGATGTCCATTCCAAGCTCTAATTTGCTCCAAAAGGCTCCAAAATGCATCCTTTTGCATACTTTGCCCTCAAAACCTGAAAACACATAGAACTAGCTTAAAAGACTACTTTACTAAGGAAAAACACTATAAATGCACAAAAACAAGCTAAACTAAGGTGCGTAAATATGCTCCTATCATGGCTGCATGTTTGAATGATTAAAGGATGCATGTGGGTTGGAATTGCATGTGCAATGAATATGTGGCTGCATGTGCAAGGGGACAATCTGAAAATGCATGTGAAAGCATGTGTTGGCTGCAATGATGAAATGGATGGGAGTGCATGTGGCTTAATTAATTAAAGGGAGTGCATGTGCAATGTTTTAAAGGATGGAATGCATGTGAATATGATGGAAATCTGATATGGTGATGGGAGATGCATGTGGCTGATTTATGCATGTGATTAAAGGGAGTGGATGTTTGAATGATTAAAGGGGGAAGTGCATGTGGGTTGGAAATATAAAAGGGGAATGCATGTGGCTGCAAGGTGTGGTGAATGATGATGAATGCATGTGGATTAAAGAGTGAATGGTGGCTGCAAAGTGAATGAATAATGAAATGGGAAATCATGTGCAAGGTTTTGGTGTGAATGATTGAATGTGCATGTGGCTGCAATGGATTAGGAATCCTTCAATTTCGTCCATCCTCTTGGCTCCAAGCATATGATATCCATTCCAATCTCTAATTTGCTCCAAAATGCTCCAAAATGCATCTTTTTGCTTCCTTAGCCATATGAACCTAAAAACACACGAAAATGGCTTAAACTACTAAAACAACTATGAATTAACAATATAAATGCACGAAAACAAGCTAAGTAAGTCGCCTAAATATGCTCCTATCAACCATTCACACCATCAAACTATCCTTAGACCTTGTGCTACAACGAAGAGGAAGATAAGAGTGCCTAAACGTTCATACAATTCAAGTTTGAGTTGTTGGAATGTTTATGTGTTTCTTTGATTTCTATGTTTAATTTCAATACTCTTTGTTTTGTACGAATGAGGCATGGAAGAGAAGAGTGCCTAAACGTTCATACAATTCAAGTTTGAGTTGTTGGAATGTTTAGGTGTTTCTTTGATTCTCTTTGTTTTGTATCATAAGGAACTAAACTCCCCCTTGGTTGGGGGGTGATTCGAATATATGTTTATGCTTGCATTTTGATTTGATTACTTCTAATTGCGTTTCATAAGTTGTGATTCAATTTGTTTAACCGTTTTATTGATAACTTATTTATGTATGTTTATTGAGAGTGCACGCTTAATTTTCATGCATGAATATGACGCTAGAATATAAGTGCGTTTCACCTAATAGTTACGAACTTATATTCATAAGTAGTGGAGGTTGCTTATAAACAATCTCGTTAAACGAATTCTTGGCAAGAGTTTCATGCATTCATAGTAACGAATGCCTCGTCAACACTTATAATTTTCATAGAGCGTAATGATTCTTGCTTGTACCTCTTCTATGCATTCATGTTGAGGACTTGTGGGGAATGTTTTGAATTGTCGCATGCATCATCCAATTCAATAACGTTAGGAAGATTTGAAGGTTAATTAGTGCATCACGGTTAACTTGGGGTGTTGAGAATTCATGGTTTATTGAAATGCAATTGGAAATCATTTATTATGCAAGTATAACATGTATGGAGATGAACCCCTTGGCTAGCATCCATCCATTCATTCCATTTCATCACATTCATATATACTATCTGTCTTAATTCGAATCTGTACATTTTATTTAATTTCGTATAAAACTCAATCCCCCTTTACTTTATTGTCCAATATAGTAGAAAGTGTTTTAGTTTATGTTTATAAGTGTTTTGATTCATTTTGTTACATAATTTCGTCCAAATTCACCAAAGTGCTCAAAACTGCCCAGAAAGTGATTTTAAGGCAGTTTTGAGTGTTTTGGGTGATGTTTGAGTCTTTTGGTTTGTTTTAATGTTTTAAGTGTTTAGTTTTACATTCTTTGAGTTAGTTTAGTGTTTTATATTGTGTTTTTACGTTCTTGAGTCAAGTTATTACTTAATTTCGTCCAAATTTGTGGTTTTGCTCAAATCTGCCCAGAAAGTGGTTTTTAGGCAGATTTGAGTGTGTTTGTGTTGTTTTGAGTCTTTTGGTTTGTCTTAGTGTTTTAAAGTTTAGCTTTGCATTCTTTGAGTCTAGTATAGTGTTTCATATTGTTATTTTACGTTTTTGAGTCAAATCCAAGTGGTTAACAGTCCCTCCTAATCCCCGGTCCAGAACGATCCCTACTTATACATATACTACAATTTGACGAAAAGAGGGTTTAATTTGTGTGCGTATAAATCACGCATCAGTGCGTATAAATCTCGCATCAGTTTTACACCAACACCCACGGCCAAGACCAAACCCAACCCCAATCCGCCCAAAACCATCAAGGTACGTCTTTAGATAATGCTACGATTCTTAAGTTACTTACTAGTTTGTCTCAGGGGCAAGAAAATCAAAACAAAGTATTGCAAAACCAAGAAAAGGTATTGCAAAACCAGGAAAAGGCAATGCAAAACCAAGACAAAAGGATGGACCACTTAGAGAAGCAAATAGGGCAGATTGCGGAGTTTGTGGGACAATTCCGAGACCAAGGCAAGCTCCCAAGCTCAACCATTGTCAATCCAAAGGGAGGGTTCAAAACGGCCAACACAATCACCTTGAGGAGTGGAAAAGAAGTTGGCACTACATCCACACCATCCAAAACAAGTCCTAATGAAGATGAGACGTTGCAACATGAAGAGGAGGCTGCAAACAAGCCCACGGCAAGGACACAATCCCCTTTGCCGCAAGCACCTAAGGACACTACTTCATCCAATGCATCCCAGTCAGCCACCAAAGGTAAGTTGGGTTCAAATTTGATTAATTCTAACCCCGTTCCACCCAATGTTCCTTTTCCTCATAGATTTTTGCAAACAAAGAAGGAGGAGGATGAAAAAGACATCCTGGAGACGTTTAGGAAGGTGCATGTCAATATCCCGCTCCTTGATGCAATAAAGCAAATTCCGAAGTACGCTAAGTTTTTAAGAAAGATTTGTACAACAAGGAAACGGATTTGGGAGAAGGAGGTGGTACATGTAAGTGAGAATGTCTCTGCAATGTTGCAAAGAAAGCTGCCACCTAAATGCAAAGATCCAGGTAGTTTCACTATCCCTTGTGTAATTGGTAATACAAGGTTCGAGCATGCTATGCTAGATTTAGGTGCATCAATTAATGTCATGCCATACTCTGTTTATGCATCTATGAACCTAGGAGAGCTTAAAAATGATGGTGTTATTATTCAATTAGCCGATCGATCTAATGCATACCCAAGAGGAGTTTTGGAAGATGTTTTGGTGCAGGTAGACCACTTGATTTTTCCTGCAGATTTCTATGTGCATGGAGAATTCAACCCACTCTCCACCATATCATTCACTTATCATATCATTCACTTATCATATCATACACTTATCACTTATCACTTATATTCTAGCGTCACATTCATGCATGAAAATTAAGCGTGGACTCTCAATAAACATACATAAATAAGTTATCAATCAAACAGTTAAACAAATTGAATCCACAACTTATGAAACGCAATTAGAAGTAATCAAATCAAAATGCAAGCATAAACATATATTTCGAATCCCCCCCTAGCCAAGGGGGGTTTAGTTGAATTTAAACATTGGAATCAAAGAAACACCTAAACATTCCAACAACTCAAACTTGAATTGTATGAACGTTTAGGCCCTCTTCTCTTCCATTCCTCATTCGTACAAAACAAAGAGTATTGAAATTAAACATTGAAATCAAAGAAACACCTAAACATTCCAACAACTCAAACTTGAATTGTATGAACGTTTAGGCCCTCTTATCTTCCTCTTCGTTGTAGCACAAGGTCTAAGGATAGTTTGATGGTGTGAATGGTTTGGGGAGTGGTTGGAGTGGCTGCAATGGAGGAGAAAAGTGTTTTGGTGGCTGCTGCAAGGGTGTGGAGAGGTTTTGACGAATTTCTGGAATATGGAAGAGTGAATGAGAATGAATGAATGTTGTGTGAAGTGTGTATGGTATTTATAGGGAGAAAGAGAGGGAACATGACAGCTAGGAACTTGGTGGAAATCTGAAATGGTGATGGGAGATGCATGTGGCTGATTTATGCATGTGATTAAAGGGTGGGAATGCATGTGCTTTGACAGAAATGAAAGGGAATGCATGTGCAATGAGTGTGGAGTGAATGATTGAATGCATGTGGCTGATTTATGAAGAGTGAATGCATGTGGCTGATAGGTATGAATGATTATGGTTGCATGTGGGTGGAAATGCATGTGGGAATGCATGTGCAAAGCTGGAAATGCATCTGGAATTAAAACTAGAGTGAATGATGATGAATGCATGTGGATTAAAGAGAGAGAATGTGGTGTAATGATGAAGTGGAATAAGTGCATGTGGATGTGGCTGATTTGATTTATGGAAGATGCATGTGGATTAAAGATGAGTGAATGATTATGGGTGCATGTGGTTGAATGTGCATGTGCAAGGTTGTTGTTGTGATAAGTGATAAGTGAATGATATGATAAGTGAATGATATGATAAGTGGATGATATGATAAGTGGTGAATGATAAGTGGATGATATGATAAGTGGTGAATGATAAGTGGTGAATGATATGTAATGATATGTGGGAGTGTGGCTGAAATGAAGAAGTGGAATGTTGGAATGTTATGCACGGCTAAGGATATAGGAAAGGTTTAAATGTCCTAAAACTAAAGGGAACAAGGTTCCAACACTTTGGTCTTCAATTAGGTCTTCAATTTCGTCCAACACTTTGGCTCCAAGCATAGGCTATCCATCCTTAGCCCAAAAGTGCTCTAAAAGTCTCCAAAATGCATCTTTTTGCTCCTTTAGCCCTTTGGACCTACAAACACACGAAAATAGCTTTAAAGTACTAAAATAACTAAAGAAACATAACGTAAATGCATGAGAACAAGCCATTTAAGTCGCATGAACATGCTCCTATCAAATACCCCCACACTTATCTTTTGCTAGTCCTCGAGCAAAACAAAACAAAAGAAACCAAAAACAAAACGACACTGAACAAGAAAAACACAACCTAAACCTTCCAACAATCGTCTCAACACTTATAATTTTCATAGAGCGTAATGATTCTTGCTTGTATCTCTTCTATGCATTCATGTTGAGGACTTGTGGGGAATGTTTTGAATTGTTGTATGCGCTAACCCATCCAATTCAATAACGTTAGGAAGATTTGAAGGTTAATTAGTGCATCACGGTTAACCCGGGGTGTTGAGTTTCTTGGTTTATTGAAATGCAATTGGAAATCATTTTATTATGCAAGTATAACATGTATGGAGATGAATCCCTTAGCCATTCTATCATCCATTCATTCCATTCCATCAAATTCGTTTTACAATCTGTTTAGTTTATTAACTTGTTTTGTTATTTCAATTCTCGTCGATTTAAAACCCCCCTTTACTTTCTTGTTCTTTAGTGTTTAGAATTTGTTTAGTTTATGTTTTAAAGTGTTTTGATTCAATTTTATTTCCCAATTTCGTCCAAATTCACCAAAGTGCTCAAAACTGCCCAGAAAGTGATTTTAAGGCAGTTTTGAGTGTTTTGGGTGATGTTTGAGTCTTTTGGTTTGTTTTAATGTTTTAAGTGTTTAGTTTTACATTCTTTGAGTTAGTTTAGTGTTTTATATTGTGTTTTTACGTTCTTGAGTCAAGTTATTACTTAATTTCGTCCAAATTTGTGTTTGTGCTCAAATCTGCCCAGAAAGTGGTTTTTAGGCAGATTTGAGTGTGTTTGTGTTGTTTTGAGTCTTTTGGTTTGTCTTAGTGTTTTAAAGTTTAGTTTTGCACTCTTTGAGTCTAGTATAGTGTTTCATATTGTTATTTTACGTTTTTGAGTCAAATCCAAGTGGTTAACAATCCCTCCTAATCCCCGGTCTAGAACGATCCCTACTTATACATATACTACAATTTGACGAAAAGAGGGTTTAATTTGTGTGCGTTTAAATCTCGCATCAAGGAGCAAAAAGATGCATTTTGGAGACTTTTGGAGCACTTTTGGGCTAAGGATGGATAGCTTATGCTTGGCGCCAAAATGTTGGACGAAATTGAAGACCAAAGTGTTGGAACCTTGTTCCCTTTAGTTTTAGGACATTTAAACCTTTCCAATTCCCTTATGCCGTGCATCTCCACCTTTCTCCCAAAACCATACACATGCATTCATTATTCATTCCCTCACATGCTTTCCATTACTTATCATAACCACTTATCGCCATCACTTATCACTTATCACTTATCACTTATCACATATCATTCACCACATATCATTCACCACTTATCTTATCAATCACTTATCATATCATACACTTAATTAATTAACCCACATGCATCCATCACCCAACACTTCCCTTGTGCCGTGCATACCCTCATTCTTTCATCAATTCAGCCACTTCATCATTCCATCAGATTTCACAACCTAAGTCACATGTACATTCATCCACCTTTCTCCCAAAAAGCTTTGCACATGCATTCACTCACCACAAAAAAGTCACATGCATTCATCAACATATCTAGCTGTCATTCACATGCATTTCATTCATCATTTCCACCCCCACATGTCCCTTTAATCATTCAAACATACACTCCCATTAATTAAACCATTCAGCCCATAATCATTCAACAACAACCCATGCCGTGCCTCCTCCAGATTTCCAGCATTCATTTCACATGCATCTTGGCAGATTTCACATGCACTCCACATGCATTTCCACCCTTACAAGACCCTAATCATTCATCCACCTCACAACCACCAGAAAACCTCTCAAAACCGTGCACTATCCCTTTCATTTCTGTCAAAGCATTAGCACATGCAACCTAGCTGTCATGTTCCCCCCATTTCACCTATAAATACTCATTCATTCATTCTCATTCATTCACAATTCATTTCACAACAGAAATTGGTCCCTTGGGGCCGTGCCCTTCACAAAGTCCATCCATTCCATTCATACACTTCATCCATTGCAGAAATGTAGACCATAAACCCCCCTTTGTGCCGTGACTCTCCCTTACAATCCAAACATCATCCTTCCATTTCCATAATTCCCCAATCCATTCAACACACCAACAACATCCCTTAGACCTTGTGCTACGACGAAGAGGAAGATAAGAGGGCCTAAACGTTCATACAATTCAAGTTTGAGTTGTTGGAATGTTTAGGTGTTTCTTTGATTCTACATCAGTTTTGCTTCAAGGGTTCTTTCTTCTTATTAATTCTATGTTCATTCATGTTTTATATTTTTATGTTAAATCCTTTGCAAACATGAATTGTAACTAATCCTCCTCTATGGATTCGATGTAGCCTTGCAAAGTTTGCCATGTAGTTAATTCGGAATTCTCATTTAATCTATCTATTTCTTGCTTCATTCTCCGATTTAATTGTGACTTAGTGTGTTGATTTTAATGCTTGATCATCATTTGAATTAACCACAGGTTGTTTAGCCAAGATTAAAGCACACATCATGCATAATCTTGGTAGATATGTGAATGAATGAAGGGAATGTTTTGCAAACATCCTGCCGAGTGTTCCCTTTGGTTTTGTGAAAGTTTCTTGTGCACTACATAGTCTTGATTAGGAACCAAAGTTGCACATCACAATTAGGCTCATAATTAGAGACATTTGATCGAATCCACACATCATATGGCTAATCATATCTAAGTGAAACAAACCCAAGAAATAAGTAGAGGGATGAGTATAATCTGACTTAACAAGCATGGACTTGGCTTAGCAATGGTGAAATCGAATCTCTAGCTTCATCTTCATTGGTACTATCTTATTTTATTAGTTGTTGATTCATTCATCTTGTGTTTACTTCATTTCCTTATGCTTTAATTTACAATCTGTTTGTTTCCAAGTTTCTGTTTTTATTTCAAGTTTCATTCAAAACCAATCCCCCATTTCTTTTAAAGTGTTAGATTAGTTAGAAATACATTTAGTTTGTGTTCGTAAGTGTTTTGATTCATTTTGTTTCTCAAATTCGTCCAAAGTACTCAAGGTGCTCAAAACTGCCCAGAAAGTGATTTTAAGGCAGTTTTGAGTGTTTTGGTGCTGTTTTGAGTTTTTTTGGTTTGTTTTAGTGTTTTAAAGTTTAGTTTTGCATTCCTTGAGTCTAGTATAGTGTTTCATATTGTTATTTTACGTTTTTGACTCAAATCCAAGTGGTTAACAATCCCTCCTAATCCCCGGTCTAGAACGATCCCTACTTATACATATACTACAATTTGACGAAAAGAGGGTTTAATTTGTGTGCGTATAAATTTCGCATCAGTTCTGGACCGGGGATTAGGAGGGATTGTTAATCACTTGGATTTGACTCAAAAACATAAAAACAAAGTTAAAAACGTTCACAAAGACTCAAAGGACTCAAAACAAGTTCAAAAGACTGAAAACTGCCTAAAAACACTAACTAGGCAGTTTCTGACCTTAAACCCAATGTTGGACGAATTTAAGATTATGGCTTGATTCAAACGTAAAATAACAATATAAAACACTATACTAGACTCAAAGAATGCAAAACTAAACTTTAAAACACTAAAACAAACCAAAAGACTCAAAACAACACAAACACACTCAAATCTGCCTAAAAACCACTTTCTGGGCAGATTTGAGCACAAACACAAATTTGGACGAATTTGTGTAACAAAATGACTCAAAACTCTTATAAACACAAACTAAGACACTTTCTAACTAAATTAGACAATAAAGTAAAGGGGGATTTTAATTTGACGAAAATTGAAATAACGAAACAAGTTTAATAAACTAGACAGAATGTAAATATGAATGCGATGAAAATGAATGGATGAATGCTAGCTAGAAGGTTCTTCTCCACACATGTTACACTTGCATAATAAAATGATTTCCAATTGCATTTCAATAAACCATGAATTCTCAACACCCCAAGTTAACCGTGATGCACTAATTAACCTTCAAATCTTCCTAACGTTATTGAATTGGATGGGTTAGCGCATACAACAATTCAAAACATTCCCCACAAGTCCCCTACATGATTGCATAATAGAGATACAAGCAAGAATCATTACGCTCTATGAAAATTATAAGTGTTGACGAGGCATTCGTTACTATGGAATACGCATGAAACTTATGCCAAGAATTCGTTTAACGCGATTGTTTATAAGCAACCTCCACTACTTGTGAATATAAGTTCGTAACTATTAGGTGAAACTCACTTACATTCTAGCGTCATATTCATGCATGAAAATTAAGCGTGCACTCTCAATAAACATACATAAATAAGTTATCAATCAAACGGTTAAACAAATTGAATCACAACTTATGAAACGCAATTAGAAGTAATTGATAGGAGCATATTTATGCGACTTAAATGGCTTGTTCTCGTACATTTACGTTATGTTTCTTTAGTTATTTTAGTACTTTAAGCTATTTTCGTGTGTTTGTAGGTCCAAAGGGCTAAAGGAGCAAAAAGATGCATTTTGGAGACTTTTGGAGCACTTTTGGGCTAAGGACGGATAGCTTATGCTTGAAGCCAAAGTGTTGGACGAAATTGAAGACCTAATTGGAGCCAAAGTGTTGGAACCTTGTTCTCTTTAGTTTTAGGACATTTAAACCTTTCCTAATCCCAATCATGCCATGCATAACACACATCCATTCTAACACATTGTCATTGCACATGCATTTCCTTCATTAGTTAACCCACATGCACTTATCACTTATCATCACCACATATCATATCACTTAATCACTTATCACTTATCATCACCACTTAACCACTTATCATATCATAACCACATATCATATCACTTATCACTTATCACTTAACATAACATCCACCTACTTCACCTACAACATCCACCCACTTCACCTACAACATCCACCTACTTCACCTACAACATCCACCTACTTCACCTACAACATCCACTTCACCTACAACATCCACCTACTTCACCTACAACATCCACCTACTTCACCTACAACATCCATCTACTTCACCTACAAATGACATAGCCATATGTTCCCTCCACTACTCCTATAAATACCCTTGCATTCATTCATTCATGAACATCTCATTTTCATACACAACACACCACAAACACTTCCATTTTCTCCCTAGCCGTGAGTCTCTCCATTTTCTGCACCATTCCCTTCCCTTTCTCCTCCATTTCTTCCATTTCCATAATCCCCCAATCCATTCAACACACCAACAACATCCCTTAGTCCTTGTGCTACAACGAAGACTAAGAGAAGAGGGCCTAAACGTTCATACAATTCACGTTTGAGTTGTTGGAATGTTTATGCGTTTCTTTGATTTCAATGTTTAAATTCAATTCTCTTTGTTTTGTAATATGAGGAATGGAAGAGAAGAGTGCCTAAACGTTCATACAATTCAAGTTTGAGTTGTTGGAATGTTTAGGTGTTTCTTTGATTTCAAAGTTATGAGGAACTAAACCCCTTTTTGGCTAGGGGTGATTTCAATACCATGATTATTTATGTGATATGAATTGATGAATTCCGGTTATGAACTCTTGATTCGTGAATGCAATTGGCTTAACTATTTGATGATTAACTTATTTGTGTTTGTTGATTGAGGGTCGACACTTAATTAGCATGCATGAATATGTGGCTAAAGTTTAAGGAGGTTTCACATAATCGTTACTAACTTATACTTGAAAGTAGTAAAGGTCGCTTGTCACGATCGCGTTAAGTTTAATTCTTAGCATGAGTAACATGATGTCATAGTTGCAAATGCTTTGTCAATGCTTATGGTTTTCATTATTCTTAATGATCTTCGATTGTATCTCTATTATGATGACATGTAGGGAACTTTTGAGAATGTTTTGGGTTGTCGAATGATGCCATCCAATCCAATAATATAAGGAAAATCTGAGGGTTAACTAGTGATGTCACGGTTAATTTGGGGCATTGTCGTTCATAATTCAATGAAGGAATAACTGGAAATTGATTCATATGCATAAATATCATGTGTAGAGAAAGAACCCTTAGCTTAAATTGTTTGTTTTGTTTTGTTTTGTTTCCATTCATTTCCGTCAAATCCATATTTACAATTTGTTTTGTTTCCAAGTATTCATTTTAGTTTAAATTCGTCCAAATCCAATTCCCCCTATTTCGTTGAAGTCTTAGTCTTAATCTTTCTTATTTTTAGTTTTGCTTTCTTCGAGCATTAAATAGTGTTTTATATTGTGTTTTTATGTTTTTAAGTCAATTTAGAAGGTTTTAGCAAGCCCTCCTAATCCCCGGTCTAGAACGATCCCTCACTTATCCATTCTACTACAATTGTCAAACGAGGGTTTAATTTGAGTGTGCGTATAAATCTCGCATCAGTAATCAAATCAAAATGCAAGCATAAACATATATTTCGAATTTCCTCATAACTTTGAAATCAAAGAAACACCTAAACATTCCAACAACTCAAACTTGAATTGTATGAACGTTTAGGCACTCTTCTCTTCCATTCCTCATACGTACAAAACAAAGAGTATTGAAATTAACATTGAAATCAAAGAAACACCTAAACATTCCAACAACTCAAACTTGAATTGTATGAACGTTTAGGCACTCTTCTCTTCCTCTTCGTTGTGGCACAAGGTCTAAGGTGAGTTTGATGGTGTGAATGGTTTGGGGAGTGGTGGAGATGGAAGGATGGTGTTTGGATTGTAAGGGAAACTCACGGCACAAAGGGGGAAGTGTTGGTGGTATGTACAATGGAATGGAAGTGTTTATGGAATGGATGAATTTCTGTGGTGAATGGATCCCCCCCCTTTGTGGCTGCAATGAAGGTTTATTTATAGGTGAAATGGGGGGAACATGACAGCTAGGAACTTGGTGGAAATCTGGAATGGTGATGGGAGATGCATGTGGCTGATTTATGCATGTGATTAAAGGGTGGAAATGCATGTGCAATGTTGGAAATCTGATGGGAGAAAGGTGGATGCATGTGTTGGCTGATTTAAAGAATGTGAGGGAATGATGAAAGGGGAAACATGACAGCTAGGTTGGTTGGTGGCTGCCATGGAGGTGTGGAATGATGGAATTGCACAAGGGGAATGCATGTGCACGGTTTTGGTGTGGAGAAATGATTATGGATGCATGTGTTGAATGATTTCTTGGTGAGGGATGTGGAGTGGCTGGAATGATGAAAGAATAAAGGGTGCATGTGGGTTAATTAATTAAAGGGAGTGTATGTGCAATGTTGTTGTTGGTGCAATGATGGAGGAACAAGTGCATGTGGCTGAAATGTGGAAGGTGTGTGGCTACTTCAAGTAGGAATCCTTGTGACATCAACTCTTCAATTTCGTCCATTCCTTTTGCTCCAAGTATAAGTTATCCCTTCCAAGTCCAATTTTGCTCCAAAATGCTCCAAAATGCATCTTTTTGCTTCCTTAGCCACATGAACCTAAAAACACACGAAAATGGCTTAAACGCTAAAAACAACTATGAATTAACAATATAAATGCACGAAAACAAGCTAAGTAAGTCGCCTAAATATGCTCCTATCAGCGCTTTCTCGGCTTTTCAGAAGACGCGTTCAACTTTGTCAAAAGATTTCTTCTTTTCAGACAACACGTGGAGGCCATCATCGCAACTACACATCTTTAGCCGACAAGCGCAAAGTTCGGCGACGCTTTCTCTGCTTTTCAGAAAACGCGTGCAGCTTTGTCAAAAGGAGCCGCATCCGCACTACTACGTGTCGTTCAGAAAGCAAAGGGGCGTCGTTCAGAAATCGAAGGGGCGCCTGCTCAGAAATCGAAGAGGCGTCATTCTGATATCGAAGAGACATTTGTCGACAAGGGTAAAAGAACAGTACCACCACTTGATATTATCTCTATATATGTCGACCTTCGTCTTTTATGGCAAGGCAAACCTGAAGAAAATGCACAACTCTCCCTCACCTCTGAGGGCGCACTCCCAGCAAAGCCTCTTGAAATACTCAATTTTTTCTCCCCCAAAGAAGATACCAGAAACCTGGAGTATAAATGAGGCAGAAGGAAACGGTCGATCGAAGCATGTGGAGACAACCACAACAAATACATGTGCTGCTTCATTCGCCGTTTCTTCAAAAGCAAAGGTATCTCATATCATCAAGGTCTAAAGCAAAAGTATCTCATATCATGCTCTTTCCCTGTCCTTTTCTTTGTCCTTGTTCTTACTCGCATGGCAAAGTGAAAGAAGCAATCAGCCGGCACTTGGAGTCAGTCTTCCGATCTGGTTCCGACTGCCTGGAATTTATTCCTGGTTGCTTACCTAGCGTTGCTCTCGAGTAGTCATCTTCAACGGTTGATACACTTCCAGAGAAGGGACCACTCCTGCAAAGATTGAACAAAGAAACAGATAACAGGAGGAAGCTCAGACCTTCGGGGGAGATCCTAAAGGGAATCCTGCTGCCCAGTTCAAGAGTAGCACAAAGGAAAATCAACGATGGGCGGAAACCAGTTCAAGAGCAAGCCTGTGGAATCACAAAGATCAAAGCCTCAATGCAATCACCAAGGAGAAGAGGGAATTTACACTCCATAACCAGATTTGCGTCCCTAAACTCTTCTCTTTGTTAATTACATTCTGCCATGTTTAGTATGTTTAAGTGCTTTTTGTGTGTTTACTTATGTTTTGTGTGAATCTATGCTTAAAACATTGAGGACAATATTTGATTTAAGTGTGGGGGGGGGTAACTAAGTATATTTGATGCAAATTCGTGGGATTTTATCACCCATAACTTCAAATGTTGTTCCTTGCTGTTTTAAGGTGTTTTTAAGTTGTTTTAGAGTGTTTTAGTATGTTTTGTTTTTATAACTCCGAAAATACCATAAAAATTTGAAAAAATTGTTTTGAAAAGCCTAAAAAGAGTGTTTTGAGTCGTTTTTGTGTGTTTGTGTCTTAGGGTACCTTCCAACACAATGATAAGGATTTGGTTTGTAATTGCATGACTGTTTAAAAGAGTTATGAACATAGAGAAAAGTTTGATTTACTCTTGGTATATGCTTGGTTATGGTTATAATGTATGACTTCACATGCAATCATAAAAGAAAAATTCGTTTTTGTAACATGCTTGAAGGAAGGAACTCAAACAAACGCTACGACCCTGTGAGACTCGAGCCATTACCTTCTTTGGAGAGTTATTTTCTGTGATTCTTTGTTTTCTAAAGTTGTTGCATGATCTCATTATTCCTTGCTTGGTTGCTACTTAGAATGCAATTGTATCATGATAGAACTAAATGCTAGAACTTATATCCGTTTCATTCAAAGCATGATATTGATTGCATAACATACAATAAGATGAAGTTGTTAGTCAAGCCAAAGCCAAAAAGCCTATCCCTTTTCACATGTATTGTAGGATTACCCCTTTTGAGCCTTTTCAAGCTTATTTTCTTTGTTAACCCCTTGTTCTTAAAGGATAGTGAAGCATGACTTAGAATGAACTCCTTTTGATCAATATACTGCAGAAAATAAGTGTGGGGGAAGATAATAGGGCACGGCCAAAGAATGAAATAAAGAAAAAAAAAATTGTTGAAAAGAAAGAAAAAAAAACAGAGTTGAAAAATAAGTGAGAATGATCTCACAAGCATTGGTTATTGAAGGAAGGGTCCAAAAGAGTGAATTTGACCCTAGTTGTTGCATGAATCTTCCCTTGTGTTTAGAAGTTGATTTCTGCCATTAAAAGTGAGTTTAAGTGTCAATTTCATTACTCCGCTTCCTATTACTTTAAGAACCTTTGTTTTACTTTACCTTTCTTTGTTAAACCATTACCCTTAGCCCCGTTACAACCCTCAACTTCTATCTTGATGTTATGTATTCAATATGTGGAGTTTGGAATTGATATGAGCTTATGGAATCACTGGTTCTCATTCTAAGTAGTAGCATTCCATTCATGAGATCATATTCATGTCATTATCGTAAATCCAGAAAATGCTTTCTTTGTTATAACATAAGTGAGATGCTAGTCTTTCATGTTTACATCAATCTCTCACATATAACTAGTGTAGGGTGTGTAGTCAGAAAATCTGTGTGAAAATAGAGTGCATTCTAGTAAGGAATTGAGGAAATTCTCTAAGGCATGTTACTACATTCGAAATGTGTTTTAAATGCTTAATTGTGAACTAGTATGTGGTGACTATGATTAAGAATGTACTTAAGTGTAAAGATGGCTAAAATCTGTGGGAATAATGATTTTTAACTTGTCTTGTGCATTGGAAATCCGTGAGACGATTGTTGGAAGGTGTAGGTTGTGTTTTGTTCGTTTTGTCTAGTTTCGTGTTCTTTTGTTGTTTTGTTTTGCTCGATGATAGGAGCATATTTATGCGACTTAATTGGCTTGTTCTCGTGCATTTACGTTGTGTTTCTTTAGTTATTTTAGTCCCTTATGCCATTTTCGTATGTTTCTAGGTTCATATGGCTAAGGAAGCAAAAAGGTGCATTTTGGAGCAAAATTGGGCTTGGAATGGATAGCTTATGTTTGGAGCCAAGGTGTTGGACGAAATTGAGGCACTTTAGGACACAAAACAATGGCCCTAGCCCAATTACATAACCTTGCCATGGCTTATCCCTTCTCCCCTTCCCTTGCCATGCAAACCACCCTATTTTAGGCCCATTCTATGTACTTAAACCTTAGCCCTTTAACCTTGCAGCCATATCCCCTCTTTTATCCACATGCATTCATAATCATTCATAATCATTCACCACCAATTCAGCCACATGCACTTGTTCTTTCATCATTGCACCACAATCCTTTATCATTGCAGCCACATGCACTCCCACCCTTTACCATTGCAGCCACATGCACTTCCCCCTTTATCATTTCAACACATGCACTCCCATCCTTTAATCCATTGCAGCCACATGCACTCCCATTAATTAATTCAAGTCCATATCTGATTACCCTAGGGTTTTAAGTGCCTATATATACTCATATTAACCCCTAGATCAGATCACCATCTCTCATACACATTCATTCACGCCAGAAATTCATTCCCTCTCTCTAACACAGCCATACTTCACCATTCTTCATATTTTCTGCCCAAAAACACTCCTTGCCTTCCCCTACATCCATCCCTACCCTAAACACATCATTCTACATCATCCATAACCCCCAAAACTCACCAAAACCCCTTGTGCCGCAACAACAAAGAGGAGGAGAAGAGGCCTAAACGTTCATACAATTCAAGTTTGAGTTGTTGGAATTTTTAGGTGTACTTCCTTTCCTTGATTTCAATGTTTACTTTGTTATTACTCTCTAAGTTTGTTGTAATCATGAGTGGCTAAACCCCTAATTAGTTAGGGGAAAGTTTGAAGCCATGAACATGTTTGAAATATGAATTGATTTCTTCCAATTGTGATTTGTTAAGTTGTGATTGTAATTCAATTATCATGTTTATTAAAAACTTGTTTTTGTATGTTGATTAGGGATGCATACTTAGTCTTCATGCATAAACTCGATGCTAGTTTATAAACGAGTTTCACCTAATCGTCACAAGTTTATAAACATGAGTAGTGAAGGTTGCTAGTCACAACCGCGTTAATTGAATTCTTGGCAAGAGTATCATGCATTCATAGTTACACTTGCCTCGTCAACACTTATAATTTTCATAGAGCATCATGATCTCTCATTGTATCTCTTCTATGCATTCATGTTGAGAACCATTGGAGAATGATTTGAATTGTCGCATGCATCATCCAATTCAATAACATAAGGAAAATTTGAGAGTTAATTAGTGCATCACGGTTAACTTGGGGTGTTGAGCATCATAGTTAATGAAAAGCAATTGGAGAATCGATTCATATACAAATGTGTCATGTGTGGAGAATTGATAGGAGCATATTTAGGCGACTTACTTAGCTTGTTTTCGTGCATTTATATTGTTAATTCATAGTTGTTTTAGTCGTTTAAGCCATTTTCGTGTGTTTTTAGGTTCATATGGCTGAGGAAGCAAAAAGATGCATTTTGGAGCATTTTGGAGCAAATTAGAGATTGGAATGGATATCATATGATTAAAGCCAAGTAGATGGACGAAATTGAAGACCAAACCATTCACTTATCACCCAAGTGTGTAATAGGATTAATTGGAAGGCAAATAAAGTAAAAACACTTCTTTTGGTAGCTGAGCATTATTCCGAACGTGGAGAGGATTCTGGGGAGTTAATTTGGAGTCCAAATGTGGAATCTAGGACTAATTTGGCTGCTGGAATTTCAGGAAAAGATGTGGAAGGGAAGTGGTGCAATTCGGCCATATTGGGTGGTTGTACACAAGGCAAGAAGGTGTAAACCTGATTTGCAAGTTGTGAAAACAAGGAAAAAAACGCTCAAAACACATGCCATATGTGGAAATACCATTTACATCAGATTTGAGCCATTTAACTTACCTTAAACACTTACCTTGTTTGTCATCCTCTCAACCATATTTTAAAGTAATGAAAACCTGATTTGGAGGTGGAAAATAAGGAAACAAAGTTCAAAACAAATGCCATTCTCAGTAAATCAGATTCTAGCCTTTTATACACACTTCATTCCAGCCACTCCACATGCATTTCCAACCCACATGCCCCTTTAATCATTCAACCATGCAGCCACACATTCACCCACATGCATTTCCACCCACATGCTGATAAGAGCATATTCATGCGACTTACTTAGCTTGTTTTCGTGCATCTATGTTGTTAATTCATAGTTGTTTTAGTAGTTTAAGCCATTTTCGTGTGTTTTTAGGTTCATATGGCTAAGGAAGCAAAAAGATGCATTTTGGAGCATTTTGGAGCAAAATTGGGCTTGGATTGGATTGCATTTGCTTGGAGCCAAAGTGTTGGACGAATTTGAAGGCCTTGTATGCACTTTGGACATAAAACAAAGGGCCTAGCCCAATCAAACAATCCTTTGAGCCATGCAAAACCTCTAGCCCAATCAACAACCCTTAGCCACATGCATTCACATGCATCACAACCCCAAAACCATCAAGAAACACCATTCACACACACATGCACTTACTCTTTCATCATTGCACCACCATTCACACACACATGCACTTAATCCTTCATCATTACACCACCTTCTCCATCTTTATTCCACATGCATTCATCATAATTCACCCTAGCTACCACCATTCACACACACATGCACTTACTCTTTCATCATTGCACCACCATTCACACACACATGCACTTACTCTTTCATCATTGCACCACCAATTCAACACATGCATTTCCACCTTCCTACTTCATCATTTCATCCACATGCACTCTCAATCATAACAACCACATTCACTCTTAAACAATCACCCACATATTCTCCCATTCCCCCTATAAAAACCCATGCATTCATACACAAAAATCACATCTCATTTTCATTCACATCTCACACACAACACTTCCATTCCATTGTACATACCACAACACATCCAATCTTCCCTTTGCCGTGAGTCTCCCCTATAATCCAAACACCATCCTTCCATTTCCACCACTCCTCATCCATTTCCATAAATCCCCAAACCATTCACACCATCAAACTATCCTTAGGCCTTATGCCACAACAAAGAGGAAGAAAAGAGTGCCTAAACGTTCATACAATTCAATTTTGAGTTGTTGGAATGTTTAGGTGTTTCTTTGATTTCAAAGTTTAAATTCAATGCTCTTTGTTTTGTACGAATGAGGAATGGAAGAGAAGAGTGCCTAAACGTTCATACAATTCAAGTTTGAGTTGTTGGAATGTTTAGGTGTTTCTTTGATTCTCTTTGTTTTGTAAGTATGAGGAACTAAACCCCCCTTAGCTAGGGGGTGATTCGAAATATATGTTTATTCTTGCAATATGATTTGATTACTTTTAATTACGTTTCATAAGTTGTGAATTCAATTTGTTTAACTATTTGATTGATATCCTATTTATGTATGTTTATTAAGAATGAACGCTTAATTTTCATGCATGAATATGACGCTAGAATATAAGTGAGTTTCACGTAATAGTTATGAACTTATATTCACAAGTAGTGGAGGTTGCTTATAAACAATCGCGTTAAACAAATTCTTGGCATAAGTTTCATGCAATCATAGTAACGAATGCCTCGTCAACACTTATAGTTTTCATGTTGCTTAATGATTCTTGCTTGTATCTCTATTATGCAATTCATGTAGGGAACTTGTGAGGAATGCTTTGGATTGTCGTATGCAATCATCCAATTCATTAACTTAAGGAGAACTTGACGGTTAATTTAAGCGGACCTAATTAACCCGGGGTGTTGAGATTCATAATTTATCGAAAGACCAACTGAGAATCTATCTTGTATGCAAGTGTAACATATGTGGAGATGAACCCCGTAGCTAACTTTCCATCCATTCAATTCCATCAATTTGTTCTTTCTTTTCTTGTTTCTGTTTTCATGTTTAATTTAACTTGTTGTTCAATTATGTTAAACATGTGGAACTAATTTCTTTTTAGTTAGAGGCGAATTTGAAGCCATGGACATATGTTGGTTATGATTTGATTTACTCCAGTTATGAATTCATAAATTGTGAACGCAATTTACTTAACCGTTTGACGGATAACTTATTCTTGTATGTTTATTAGGGAGGCCTACTTAATTTGCATACATGAATTTTATCACCCATAACTTCAAATGTTGTTTCTTACTGTTTTTAAGTTGTTTTAGAGTGTTTTAGTATGTTTTGTTTTTATAACTCCGAAAATCAAATAAAAATTTAAAAAAAAAAAATGTTTTGAAAAGCCTAAAAAGAGTGTTTTGAGTCGTTTTTGTGTGTTTGTGTCTTAGGATACCTTCCAACACAATGACGAGGATTTGGTTTGTAATTGCATGACTGTTAAAAAGAGTTATGAACATAGAGAAAAGTTTGATTTACTCTTGGTATATGCTTGGTTATGGTTATAATGTATGACTTCACATGCAATCATAAAAGAAAAATTCGTTTTTGTAACATGCTTGAAGGAAGGAACTCAAACAAACGCTACAACCCTGTGAGACTCGAGCCATTACTTCTTTGGAGAGTTATTTTCTGTGATTCTGTGTTTTCTAAAGTTGTTGCATGATCTCATTATTCTTTGCTTGGTTGCTACTTAGACTGCAATTGTATCATGATAGAACTAAATGCTAGAACTTATATCCATTTCATTCAAAGCATGACATTGAATTGCATAACATATATCAAGATGAAGTTGTGTAGTTGCCACCATAGCCAAATAGCCTTACTTCCCATATTTCGTATATATTGTAAGTCTTAACCCCGTTGAGCCTCGTTTAACCTATTTTCTTTGCTAACCACATCACCCCTTACCTAGCCTAGATTAGGACCATCCGTACCCTTGTTCTTAAAAGATAGTGAGCATGACTTAAATGAATTCCTTTTGAGTACATTATGAAAGAAAATGAGTGTGGGGGAGAGAATGTTTTGTTCTTAAGCGTTTATGTATGTTTTGAGAGTCAAAAGAAAAGAAAAAAATTGTGAAAAACATATGTAAAAGAAAAACAGAAAAGAAAAGAAAGAAAGGAAAAAGAACTTGTTCCCCCTTGTTGATCAAAAGTTGAGTTTTCATTCAAAAGTGAATTCTACGTTAATTCAAATGCTTTGCTCGCTATTTCTTTAAGAACCTTTGTTTTCCATATACCTTCTTTGTTAGCCAAACACCTTTAGCCCCGTTACACCCCTTTGACTTCTATCTTGATCGTTATGTGTTCAATAATGTGGAGTTTGGAATTGATATGAGCTTATGGAATCACTGGTTCTCATTCTAAGTAGTAGCATTCCATTCATGAGATCATATTCATGTCGTTATCGTAAATCCAGAAAATGCTTTCCTTGTTATAACATATGTGAGTGTTCGTCTACATGTTTACATCAATCTTCTCACATATAACTAGTGTAGGGTGTGTAGTCAGAAAATCTATGTGAAAATAGAGTGCATTCTAGTAAGGAATTGAGGGAATTCTCTAAGGCATGTTACTACATTCAAAACATGGTTTTAAATGCTTAATTGTGAACTAGTATGTGGTGACTATGAGTAAGAATGTACTTAAGTGTAAAGATGGCTAAAAACTGTGGGAATAATGATTTTTAACTTGTCATGTGCATTGGAAATCCCTGAGACGTTTGTTGGAAGGTTTAGGTTGTGTTTTACTTGTTCGTTTTGTTTTGTTTTTGGTTTCTTTTGTTGTTTTGTTTTGCTCGAGGACTAGCAAAAGCTAAGTGTGGGGGTATTTGATAAGAGCATATTCATGCGACTTACTTAGCTTGTTTTCGTGCATCTATGTTGTTAATTCATAGTTGTTTTAGTAGTTTAAGCCATTTTCGTGTGTTTTTAGGTTCATATGGCTAAGGAAGCAAAAAGATGCATTTTGGAGCATTTTGGAGCAAAATTGGGCTTGGATTGGATTGCATTTGCTTGGAGCCAAAGTGTTGGACGAATTTGAAGGCCTTGTATGCACTTTGGACATAAAACAAAGGGCCTAGCCCAATCAAACAATCCTTTGAGCCATGCAAAACCTCTAGCCCAATCAACAACCCTTAGCCACATGCATTCACATGCATCACAACCCCAAAACCATCAAGAAACACCATTCACACACACATGCACTTACTCTTTCATCATTGCACCACCATTCACACACACATGCACTTACTCTTTCATCATTGCACCACCAATTCAACACATGCATTTCCACCTTCCTACTTCATCATTTCATCCACATGCACTCTCAATCATAACAACCACATTCACTCTTAAACAATCATCCACATATTCTCCCATTCCCCCTATAAAAACCCATGCATTCATACACAAAAATCACATCTCATTTTCATTCACATCTCACACACAACACTTCCATTCCATTGTACATACCACAACACATCCAATCTTCCCTTTGCCGTGAGTCTCCCCTATAATCCAAACACCATCCTTCCATTTCCACCACTCCTCATCCATTTCCATAAATCCCCAAACCATTCACACCATCAAACTATCCTTAGGCCTTATGCCACAACAAAGAGGAAGAAAAGAGTGCCTAAACGTTCATACAATTCAATTTTGAGTTGTTGGAATGTTTAGGTGTTTCTTTGATTTCAAAGTTTAAATTCAATGCTCTTTGTTTTGTACGAATGAGGAATGGAAGAGAAGAGTGCCTAAACGTTCATACAATTCAAGTTTGAGTTGTTGGAATGTTTAGGTGTTTCTTTGATTCTCTTTATTTTGTACGTATAAGGAACTAAACCCCCTTTGCTAAGGGGGAATTCGAAATATATGTTTATGCTTGCATATGAATTGATTAACTTTTGTTGGAATTTCATAAGTTGTGGATTCAATTTGTTTAACCGTTTGATTGATAACTTATTTATGTATGTTTATTGAGAATGCGCGCTTAATTTTCATGCATGAATATGACGCTAGAATATAAGTGAGTTTCACCTAATCGTTATGAACTTATATTCACAAGTAGTGGAGGTTGCTTATAAACAATCGCGTTAAATGAATTCTTGGCACGAGTTTCATGCTCATCATAGTAACGAATGCCTCGTCAACACTTATAGTTTTTATAATGCTTAATGATCTTTGATTGTATCTTTATTGTGCTGTTCACGTAAAGGACTTTTGGAGAATGTTGTGAATTGCGTTGCGCAAACCCATCCAATTCATTAACTTAAGGAAAACTTGACGGTTAATTTAAGCGGACCTAATTAACCCGGAGTGTTGAGTTTCATAATTTATCGAAAGACCAACTGAGAATCAATCTTGTATGCAAGTGTATCATGTGTGGAGAAGTATCCCTTCGCTATTCCATCATCCATTCAATTCTATCATATTCATATTTACATTCTGCCTTTAAATTACAATCTGTGCATTTAGTTTAACTTCGTCAAAACCAAATCCCCCTTTACTTTATTGTCCAATTTAGTTAGAAAGTATCTTAGTTTGTGTTTCTAAGTGTTTGAATCAATTTATTTCCCAAATTCGTCCAAAATAGTCAAAGTGCTCAAAACTGCCCAGAAAGTGTTTTAAGGCAGGTTTGAGTGTTTTGGTGCTGTTTTGAGTCATTTGATTTGTTTTAGTGTTTCAAGTGTTTAGTTTTGCATTCCTTGAGTTTAGTTTAGTGTTTTAAACTTTATTTTACGTTTTTGAGTCAGTTTCCAAGTGATTTTACAATCCCTCCTAATCCCCGGTCCAGAACGATCCCTACTTACATCATTACTACAATTGTCAAAAAGAGGGTTAATTTGTGTGCGTATAAATCCCGCATCACATGCTCTCCCATTTCAGATTGCATCACACTTCATTCCACCCAAGCCACATGCACTCCCATCCATTTCATCATTGCAGCCACATATCCATCCCACTTCATCATTTCAGTCACCAAAACACCCACATGCATTCCTAATCACCCTTCCACACAACTTGCCTTCATTCATTCAGAAAATACATCCCTTGCCGTGGCTTTCCATCATTCCACACCATCATTTCAGCACATGCACTTCTCCCATTCTTTAATCCAATTCAGCCACTTAATCATTCAAATTCCCATTCACACATCAAAACCTTCCTCTTTGCCGTGCACATGCAATTCCCACTCCAGATTTTCAGCCATCCCAATTCATCATTGCACATCAACACATTTCAGCACACTCCACATGCATTTCCAGCTTTCCACCAAGTTCCTAGCTGTCATATTCCCTCTTTTTCACCTATAAATAAGCATCCATTGCAGCCACAAAACATTCACTCTTCCATATTCAGAAAACCATCTCATATTCACATTCATTCACGCCAGAAATTCATTCCCTCTCTCTAACACAGCCATACTCCACCATTCTTCATATTTTCTGCCCAAAAACACTCCTTGCCTTCCCCTACATCCATCCCTACCCTAAACACATCATTCTACATCATCCATAACCCCCAAAACTCACCAAAACCCCTTGTGCCGCAGCAACTAGAGGAGAAGAGGCCTAAACGTTCATACAATTCAAGATTGAGTTGTTGGAATTTTTAGGTGTACTTCAATTCTTGTTTTCAATGTTTACTTTGTTATTACTCTCTAAGTTTGTTGTAATCATGAGTGGCTAAACCCCTAATTAGTTAGGGGAAAGTCTGAAGCCATGAACATGTTTGAAATATGAATTGATTTCTTCCAATTGTGATTTGTTAAGTTGTGATTGCAATTCAATTATCATGTTTATTAAAAACTTGTTTTTGTATGTTGATTAGGGATGCATACTTAGTCTTCATGCATAAACTCGATGCTAGTTTATAAACGAGTTTCACCTAATCGTCACAAGTTTATAAACATGAGTAGTGAAGGTTGCTAGTCACAACCGCGTTAATTGAATTCTTGGCAAAAGTATCATGCATTCATAGTTACAATTGCCTCGTCAACACTTATAATTTTCATAGAGCATCATGATCTCTCATTGTATCTCTTCTATGCATTCATGTTGAGAACCATTGGAGAATGATTTGAATTGTCGCATGCATCATCCAATTCAATAACATAAGGAAAATTTGAGAGTTAATTAGTGCATCACGGTTAACTTGGGGTGTTGAGCATCATAGTTAATGAAAAACAATTGGAGAATCGATTCATATATAAATGTATCATGTATGGAGAATGGACCTCTAACTAATCCATCCATCATCTTGTTTCTCAAATCCGTTTATACAACCTGCCTAGTTTATTAACTTGTTTTGTTAATTCAAATTTCGTCAAATCAAAACCCCCCTTTACTTTCTTGTTCCTTGGTGCTTAAAATCTGTTTAGTTTATGTTTTAAAGTGTTTTGAATCAAGCCATAATCTTAAATTCGTCCAACATTGGGTTTAAGGTCAGAAACTGCCTAGTTAGTGTTTTTAGGCAGTTTTGAGTCTTTGAACTTGTTTTGAGTCCTTTGAGTCTTTGTGAACGTTTTTAACTTTGTTTTTATGTTTTTGAGTCAATTTAGAGGTTTTAGCAAGCCCTCCTAATCCCCGGTCTAGAACGATCCCTACTTGCATCCTTACTACAATTTGACAACAAGAGGGTTAATTTGTGTGCTTAACTATTTTCGCAACAAATTTTGGCGCCGTTGCCGGGGATTAGCAAAATTGCTAATCCCTTGTGTTTTTGCCGTATGTTTTTAGTGTAATTTACCTAGTTTTCTTATTTTGTTTTGTTTTCTTGGTTTAGGTACTAGTGCATGACGCGGAGTTCTCAAACTGTGCATGCACATATCTTGGACTTTAACGACGATTTTGAACGTGATTTGAGAAGAAAGAGGAGGCATCCCGAACCTAGTGAACCTAGTTCAAGTTCAGAGGCCGAATCTGAGTTTGAAAGTGTGGAAGAAGAAGTTATGGCAGCGGACAATCGGACCATTAAAGAGCTTTCGGCCTCGGGGTTGGCCAATGCCGCACCATTATGCATTCAATACCCCGCGGCTGCCCAAGGCAAGACCGATGAATTCGAGTTGAAGTCAAGCTTGTTGCACCACATTCCGAAATACCATGGGCTTTCCATGGAAGATCCCAACAAGCATCTCAAGGAGTTCGAGGTTGTTTGTTCGAGCATGACACCCATAAATGTCGATGGGAACATTCTAATGATGAAAGCTTTTCCATTCTCTCTTGTGGAAAAAGCTAAGGATTGGCTTTATGAATTGGCACCCGGGACCGTTACTTCTTGGGAGAGCATGAAGAGAGCGTTCTTGGAGAAGTTCTTCCCTACTTCAAGAGTCATTCTCTTGAGGAAGAAAATTAGCGGAATCCAACAAAGTCAAGGAGAATCTTTTCCGGCATACTACAAGCGTTTTAAAGCCCTTGTTGCATCATGTCCTCAACATCAAATGAAGGAGGAGCTTCTCCTTCAATATTTCTATGAGGGCCTTCTTCCCATTGAAAGGCAAATGCTCGATGCTTCGGCGGGAGGTGCATTGGTAGACAAAACTCCTATGGCAGCCAAGACCCTAATCGCAAACCGTGCTCTAAATGCACAACAATATGAAGGACTTGGGCAAAGGGACCCCCCACGGCAACACTTGAATGAGGTAAGTTCTCAATCCGATATTCAATCTCAAATAGCTAATCTTACTTCTATTGTGTCTCAGATGGCCGAAGGAATGAAGATACAAGAACCGATTGTATGTGGTGTATGTTCTATCCAAGGACATCCTTCGGAAAGATGCCCTCAATTGATTGAGAATGGGGGATGGGAGAGTGCAAATGCCATTGGATTTCCAAGCCACATTCAACCAAGGAATGATCCATATTCCAACACATACAATCCGGGTTGGAGAGACCATCCAAACTTCAAGTGGAGGGAGCCTCAACAACCTCAACAACAAGGAGGCTTTAAACAACAACCCCCGGGGTTCTACACCAAGCCATTCGGCCCCAATCCAAACCAAGCACAACCTGCCCAAAACAATCATGGTACGTCGTCGGACAATGAAACACTTCTTAAATTACTTACCAATTTGTCTCAGGGGCAAGATAATCAAACCAAAGCCATGCAAAACCAAGACAAAAGGGTGGATCACTTGGAGAAACAAATTGGGCAGATTGCGGAGTTTGTAGGACAATTCCGAGACAAAGGCAAGCTCCTTAGCTCAACCATTGTCAATCCAAAGGGAGGATTCGAATCTGCCAAGGCAATCATGTTGAGAAGTGGTAAGGAGGTCGGAACCACCCCAAGCACGTCCAAAACAAGTCAAGAAGAGGACGTGTTGCTGCAAGAAGAGGAGGAACAAGGAATAAAGGCCACGGCAAGGGTGAAAGAATCTTTGCCGCAGCCCCCTATTGTGCAAAAACCGTCCAACATGCCTAAGGTAAGTCCAAATTCGACTTTGTCAAGTTCTATTCCACTAAACGTGCCCTTTCCTAGCAGGTTTAGGCAATCAAAGAAGGAGGAAAGTGAAAAGGACATTTTGGAAACCTTTAGGAAAGTTCAAGTCAACATTCCGCTCCTTGATGCAATCAAGCAAGTCCCTATGTATGCCAAGTTCTTAAAAGAGCTTTGCACAACGAGGAAGAGGATTTCAAACAAGGAGGTGGTCCAGGTAAGTGAAAATGTCTCTGCTGTGTTACAAAGGAAATTACCCCCTAAATGCAAAGATCCGGGTAGTTTTACAATTCCGTGCGTTATTGGTAATACTAAGTTTGAACAATGCATGTTAGACTTAGGGGCTTCGATTAATGTTATGCTATACTCTATTTATGCATCTATGAACTTAGGTGAGCTTAAAAATGATGGTGTGATAATTCAATTAGCCGATCGTTCTAATGCATATCCAAAGGGTGTTTTGGAAGATGTTTTGGTACAGGTTGATAACTTGATTTTTCCAGCGGATTTCTACGTGCTTGACATGGAGGATTCACCCCATTCCACCCCATTACCGATTCTATTAGGGAGGCCCTTCATGAAAACAGCCCGCACCAAGATAGATGTGTTTAAAGGAACTTTAACGATGGAATTTGATGGGGAAGTCATTGATTTCAATCTTTCTGAAAGTATTAAATTTCCTAAGGACGATCATTCTTGCTTTTCTATTGATATAATTGATGATTTGGCGCAGGAATTTCTCGATTCTTTGGAGAGGGATACACTTGAAACAACAATTGCACAAGGAATTGGGCAAAAATCTGGTTTTGCCGTGCCTAGAAGTGAAGATGAGGCCGAGATGGTTGCTGCACTTGAGTCATTCCCACAACACTTTGGTAAGCCTCCAAACCCGAGTCCAATTCCTGTTTCTACTAACAAGTTGTTACCTTCAGTGATTCAGGCACCCATTCTTGAGCTTAAACCATTGCCGGATCATTTGAAGTATGTCTATTTGGGAGACAATGAGACGTTGCCCGTCATAGTTTCCTTATCCCTCACAGCAATGGAGGAGGAGAAATTGATTCGGGTGTTGAAAGAGCACAAGACGGCCATAGGATGGACCTTGGCCGACATAAAGGGTATTAGTCCTACAACTTGCATGCATCGCATACTTTTAGAGGAGGGGGCTAAACCAACTAGAGAGGCTCAACGCCGGCTCAACCCTCCAATGAAAGAAGTTGTGAAAAATGAGATTATCAAGCTTCTAGATTGTGGGGTGATCTATCCTATCTCCGATAGCCGTTGGGTTTCACCGGTTCAAGTTGTGCCAAAGAAATCCGGAGTGACTGTGGTGAAGAATGAAGAAGATGAACTTGTGCCTACACGCATTCAAACCGGTTGGAGGGTGTGCATTGACTACAGGAAGCTAAATGCCGCAACAAGGAAAGATCACTTCCCTTTGCCATTCATTGATCAAATGCTTGAAAGGTTAGCCGGTCATTCTTTTTATTGCTTTCTTGATGGTTATTCGAGTTATAATCAAATTGTCATAACGCCGGATGATCAAGAAAAGACCACCTTTACTTGTCCATTTGGTACTTTTGCATATCGTCGTATGCCATTTGGTTTATGCAATGCACCGGCCACTTTCCAACGATGCATGGTAAGTATCTTCTCTGATTATGTTGAAAAGATAATTGAAGTATTTATGGACGATTTTAGTGTGTTTGGAGACTCATTTGATGCTTGTTTGCATAATCTCACTTTAATCTTGAAAAGATGCATGGAAACTAACCTTGTTTTGAATTGGGAAAAATGTCATTTTATGGTTAAACAAGGTATAGTTTTGGGTCATATCATCTCTGAAAAAGGAATTGAAGTTGATAAGTCTAAAATAGATCTTGTACGTCACTTACCCTCTCCTACTTCGGTTAGAGAGGTCCGTTCTTTTCTTGGCCATGCAGGATTCTATAGGCGATTTATCAAGGATTTTTCTAAGATTGCACAACCACTATGCCGTCTCCTACAAAAAGAAGTGGCGTTTGAATTCACTAAGGAATGCACGACATCATTCAACCAACTCAAGGAGTTGTTGACCACCTCACCCATTATTGTTCCCCCGGATTGGAGCCTCTCGTTCGAGCTTATGTGTGATGCGTCCGATTATGCTTTAGGGGCTGTTTTGGGACAAAGAAAGGACAAGAGGCCGCATGTCATCTACTATGCCTCACAGACGTTGAATGATGCTCAACTTAATTATTCCACAACCGAAAAAGAACTCTTGGCTATTGTATTTGCATTAGATAAGTTTAGATCATATCTTCTTGGTACTAAAGTAATTGTTTTCACTGACCATGCAGCCTTGAAGTATCTTCTCACCAAAAAGGAGGCTAAGCCAAGACTCATTCGTTGGATGCTCCTACTTCAAGAGTTCGATCTTGAAATCCGAGACAAGAAAGGGTGTGAAAACGTGGTGGCTGACCACCTAAGTAGAATGGTGCGTGAGGAAGAGTCCACCCCCATTTTAGAAACGTTTCCGGATGAGCAACTTCTGTCCATTGAGGTAAGAACCCCTTGGTATGCCGATTTGGTCAATTTCTTGGTGTCTAAGCAAGTTCCTAGTACCCTAAACAAGTTCCAACGTGATAAACTTGTTCATGATGCACGTTTTTATGTTTGGGATGATCCATATTTATGGAAATTCTGCCCAGATCAGATTGTGCGTAGATGTGTGCCCGAATCTGAATTTAATTCCATTCTTACATTCTGCCATACTTATGCATGTGGGGGACATTTTGGCACCCAAAGGACAGCCCTAAAGGTGTTACAATCTGGATTTTATTGGCCTAATCTCTTTAAAGATGCTAAAATGTTTTGTGTAACATGCGATAAGTGTCAAAGAACAGGTAACATAGGGCCTAAGGACCAAATGCCGCAACAATCTCTCTCCTTTGTGGAAATTTTTGATGTTTGGGGTATTGATTTCATGGGCCCCTTCCCTCCATCTTTTGGTTTCACTTATATCTTGCTAGCTGTCGATTATGTTTCCAAATGGGTGGAAGCCAAAGCCACCCGTACTAACGACTCTAAGGTTGTTGCAGATTTTGTGAAATCTAATATTTTTGCTAGGTTTGGGATGCCACGAGTTTTAATTAGTGATGGGGGTTCTCACTTTCGTAACCGCACCATTGAAGCTTTGCTCAAGAAGTACAACGTTACTCATAAGGTTTCCACACCTTATCACCCTCAAACTAATGGGCAAGATAGGGAGATCAAACAAGTCCTAGAGAAAACCGTGGGACCCTCAAGAAGAGATTGGAGTTTGCGCTTGGACGATGCATTGTGGGCCTATCGTACGGCTTACAAAACTCCCCTTGGCATGTCACCTTTTCGGCTTATATATGGTAAGCCATGTCATTTGCCCGTTGAGTTAGAGCACAAGGCACATTGGGCTGTGAAAACCTTCAATTTGGACATAGACGCTGCTGGAGTTCATAGGAAGCTCCAATTAGATGAACTTGAGGAGATTAGGAACGAGGCTTACGAGAATGCTCGCATCTACAAGGACAAGACGAAGGCTTATCATGATAAGATGCTTCGTACCAAAACGTTCTCCAAGGGGCAAAAAGTGTTGCTTTTTGTATCAAGACTTCGGTTATTCCCTGGTAAGTTACGTTCTAAATGGATTGGACCTCTTGTTGTTACTAATGTTTTTCCTCATGGTGCAGTCCAAGTCCAAAGCTTAAAAAGTGGCCACGAGTTCAAGGTGAACGGACATAGATTGAAGCCATACTATGAGAACTTTGTGGAGCATGTTGTGGAAGAGCTTCCCTTGGGTGCCGTGGGCTCCAATCTGGAATGATTGGGTTCTTCGTCCGGCTGTACGACGTTAAAGCAAGCGCTACTTGGGAGGCAACCCATGCATTCTGATAGGAGCATATTTAGGCGACTTACTTAGCTTGTTTTCGTGCATTTATATTGTTAATTCATAGTTGTTTTAGTAGTTTAAGCCATTTTCGTGTGTTTTTAGGTTCATATGGCTAAGGAAGCAAAAAGATGCATTTTGGAGCATTTTGGAGCAAAATTGGACTTGGAATGGATAGCTTATGTTTGGAGCAAAAGGAATGGACGAAATTGAAGGATTCCTAATCCATTGCAGCCACATGTGCCCATAATCATTCACACCTTGCAGCCACATGCATTCACTCTTCATAAATCAGCCACATGCACATTCAATCATTCACACCAAAACCTTGCACATGCTTTCCCATTTCATTATTCATTCACTTTGCACCACCAATTCAGCCACATGCACTTATTCCTTCATTATTTCACCCACATGCTCTCCCATTTCAGATTGCATTCCATTCATTCCACCCTTTAATCACATGCATAAATCAGCCACATGCATCTCCCATCACCATTTCAGATTTCCACCCACCTCCTAGCTATCATGTTCCCTCTTATTTACCTATAAATTAGCATGCATTTCAGCCACAATTCATTCACACTCATTCATACACATTTCAGTCACAAACTCTTCCATATATTCAGAAAACCATCTCATATACACATTCATTCACGCTAGGAATTCATTCCCTCTCTCTAACACTGCCATACTTCACCATTCTTCATATTTTCTGCCCAAAAACACTCCTTGCCTTCCCCTACATCCATCCCTACCCTAAACACATCATCCTACATCATCCATAACCCCCAAAACTCACCAAAACCCCTTGTGCCGCAACAACAAAGAGGAGGAGAAGAGGCCTAAACGTTCATACAATTCAAGTTTGAGTTGTTGGAATTTTTAGGTGTACTTCCTTTCCTTGATTTCAATGTTTACTTTGTTATTACTCTCTAAGTTTGTTGTAATCATGAGTGGCTAAACCCCTAATTAGTTAGGGGAAAGTTTGAAGCCATGAACATGTTTGAAATATGAATTGATTTCTTCCAATTGTGATTTGTTAAGTTGTGATTGTAATTCAATTATCATGTTTATTAAAAACTTGTTTTTGTATGTTGATTAGGGATGCATACTTAGTCTTCATGCATAAACTCGATGCTAGTTTATAAACGAGTTTCACCTAATCGTCACAAGTTTATAAACATGAGTAGTGAAGGTTGCTAGTCATAACCGCGTTAATTGAATTCTTGGCAAGAGTATCATGCATTCATAGTTACAATTGCCTCGTCAACACTTATAATTTTCATAGAGCATCATGATCTCTCATTGTATCTCTTCTATGCATTCATGTTGAGAACCATTGGAGAATGATTTGAATTGTCGCATGCATCATCCAATTCAATAACATAAGGAAAATTTGAGAGTTAATTAGTGCATCACGGTTAACTTGGGGTGTTGAGCATCATAGTTAATGAAAAGCAATTGGAGAATCGATTCATATATAAATGTGTCATGTGTGGAGAATAGACCTCTAACTAATCCATCCATCATCTTGTTTCTCAAATCCGTTTATACAATCTGCCTAGTTTATTAACTTGTTTTGTTAATTCAATTTTCGTCAAATCAAAACCCCCCTTTACTTTCTTGTTCTTTGGTGCTTAGAATCTGTTTAATTTATGTTTTAAAGTGTTTTGAATCAAGCCATAATCTTAAATTCGTCCAAAATTGGGTTTAAGGTCAGAAACTGCCTAATTAGTGTTTTTAGGCAGTTTTGAGTCTTTTGAACTTGTTTTGAGTCCTTTGAGTCTTTGTGAACGTTTTTAACTTTGTTTTTATGTTTTTGAGTCAATTTAGATGTTTTAGCAAGCCCTCCTAATCCCCGGTCTAGAACGATCCCTACTTATACTTATACTACAATTGACAAAAAGAGGGCTTAATTTGTGTGCGTATAATTTTCGCATCAAATTTTGGCGCCGTTGCCGGGGATTAGCAAAATTGCTAATCCCTTGTGTTTTTGCCGTATGTTTTTAGTGTATGATAGGAGCATATTTATGCGACTTAAATGACTTGTTCTCGTACATTTACGTTATGTTTCTTTAGTTATTTTAGTTCTTTATGCTTCTTTTGTGTGTTTTCAGGTTCTAAGGGCAAAGTATGCAAAAGGATGCCTTTTGGAGCCTTTTGGAGCAAATTAGAGATTGGAATGGATATCATATGCTTGGAGCCAAAAGGATGGACGAAATTGAAGACTTGAAGTAGGAAAGTTAAATCCTAAAAAGACCTCATGTTTGAGCATCATTGAAAACTCCTACGCATTTTAGAACACAAAAACAACATTCCTAGCAACCTTAGGACATTGTCGTGTGTTTCCTTGTGTCTCCCTTCCTTGCCATGCAAGGAAGGGCTTTGTTCCCTATTTTAAATACTTAAACACTACCACTTATCATTCACCACATATCATTCACCACTTATCATATCATACATTCATTTATCACTTATCATAATCATTCACTTATCACTTAACATATCATACACTTATCACTTATCACTCATAATCACCTACAACATCCACCTACTTCACCTACAACATCCACCTACTTCACCTACAAATGACATAGCCATATGTTCCCTCCACTACTCCTATAAATACCCTTGCATTCATTCATTAAGAATTCACATCTCATTTTCATACACAACACACCACAAATACCTCCATTCTTGCCGTGCATATCCCTTCATTTTCTGCATATTTTCTCTTCATTCCAACCACTCCAACCACTCCTCATCCCCCAAAAAACTCACCTTAGACCTTGTGCTACAACAACGAAGAAGAGAAGAGTGCCTAAACGTTCATACAATTCAAGTTTGAGTTGTTGGAATGTTTAGGTGTTTCTTTGATTTCAATGTTTAAATTCAATTTTCTTTGTTTTGTAATGGAAGAGAAGAGTGCCTAAACGTTCATACAATTCAAGTTTGAGTTGTTGGAATGTTTAGATGTTTCTTTGATTTCAAAGTTATGAGGAACTAAACCCCCCTTTAGCTAGGGGGTGATTCAAAATACATGTTTATGCTTGCAATATGAATTGATTACTTTTGGTTGGAATTTCATAAATTGTGGATTCAATTTGTTTAACCATTTGAATGAATATGACGCTAGAATATAAGTGAGTTTCACCTAATAGTTACGAACTTATATTCACAAGTAGTGGAGGTTGCTTATAAACAATCGCGTTAAACGAATTCTTGGCATAAGTTTCATGCGTATTCCATAGTAACGAATGCCTCGTCAACACTTATAATTTTCATTGAACTTAATGATCTTTGTTGAACGTCTCTATCATGCGTATTCCATAGTTAGGGACTTTGATTAAGAATAACTTGGTTGAAATGCGTATTCCATTCAATCCAACGAATCTAGGGAAATCTGAAAGTTAATATAAGCGGACCTAATTAACTTGGAGCATTGAGTTTCATAATTTATCGAAAGACCAACTGAGAATCAATCTTGTATGCAAGTGTAACATGTGTGGAGAAGAACCCCTTGGCTATTCCATCATCCATATTTTATTCACATTCATATTTACATTCTGTTTTAATTGCAATTTGTTCATTTAGTTTAATTTTGTCAAAACCTAAATCCCCCTTTACTTTAATGTCAAATTAGTTAGAAATCAATTTAGTTTGTGTTTTTAAGAGTTTTGAGTCTTTTGAACTTGTTAGAATCTGTTTAGTTTATGTTTTAAAGTATTTTTGAATTCTTTGAGTCTAGTTTAGTGTTTTATATTGTTTTTACGTTTTTAAGTCAGTTTCCAAGAGATTAACAATCCCTCCTAATCCCCGGTCCAGAACGATCCCTACTTGCACCTATACTACAATTTGACAAAAAGAGGGTTTAATTTGTGCGCGTATAAATATCGCATCAGTGTAATTTACCTAGTTTTCTTATTTTGTTTTGTTTTCTTGGTTTAGGTACTAGTGCATGACACGGAGTTCTCAAACTGTGCATGCACATATCTTGGACTTTAACGACGATTTTGAACGTGATTTGAGAAGAAAGAGGAGGCATCCCAAACCTAGTGAACCTAGTTCAAGTTCAGAGGCCGAATCTGAGTTTGAAAGTGTGGAAGAAGAAGTTATGGCAGCGGACAATCGGACCATTAAAGAGCTTTCGGCCTCGGGGTTGACCAATGCCGCACCATTATGCATTCAATACCCCGCGGCTGCCCAAGGCAAGACCGATGAATTCGAGTTGAAGTCAAGCTTGTTGCACCACATTCCGAAATACCATGGGCTTTCCATGGAAGATCCCAACAAGCATCTCAAGGAGTTCGAGGTTGTTTGTTCGAGCATGACACCCATAAATGTCGATGGGAACATTCTAATGATGAAAGCTTTTCCATTCTCTCTTGTGGAAAAGGCTAAGGATTGGCTTTATGAATTGGCACCCGAGACCGTTACTTCTTGGGAGAGCATGAAAAGAGCGTTCTTGGAGAAGTTCTTCCCTACTTCAAGAGTCATTCTCTTGAGGAAGAAAATTAGCGGAATCCAACAAAGTCAAGGAGAGCCTTTTCCGGCATACTACGAGCGTTTTAAAGCCCTTGTTGCATCATGTCCTCAACATCAAATGAAGGAGGAGCTTCTCCTTCAATATTTCTATGAGGGCCTTCTTCCCATTGAAAGGCAAATGCTCGATGCTTCGGCGGGAGGTGCATTGGTGGACAAAACTCCTATGTCAGCCAAGACCCTAATTGCAAACCGTGCTCTAAATGCACAACAATATGAAGGACTTGGGCAAAGGGACCCCCCACGGCAACACTTGAATGAGGTAAGTTCTCAATCCGATATTCAATCTCAGATAGCTAATCTTACTTCTATTGTGTCTCAGATGGCCAAAGGAATGAAGATACAAGGACCGATTGTATGTGGTGTATGTTCTATCCAAGGACACCCTTCGGAAAAATGCCCTCAATTAATTGAGAATGGGGGATGGGAGAGTGCAAATGCCATTGGATTTCCGAGCCACAATCAACCAAGGAATGATCCATATTCCAACACATACAATCCGGGTTGGAGAGACCATCCAAACTTCAAGTGGAGGGAACCTCAACAACCTCAACAACAAGGAGGCTTTAGACAACAACCCCCGGGGTTCTACACCAAGCCATTTGGCCCCAATCCAAACCAAGCACAACCTGCCCAAAACAATCAAGGTACGTCGTTGGGCAATGAAACACTTCTTAAGTTACTTACCAATTTGTCTCAGGGGCAAGAGGATCAAACCAAAGCCATGCAAAACTGATAGGAGCATATTCATGCGACTTAAATGGCTTGTTCTCGTGCATTTACGTTATGTTTCTTTAGTTATTTTAGTACTTTAAGCTATTTTCGTGTGTTTATAGGTCCAAAGGGCTAAAGGAGCAAAAAGATGCATTTTGGAGACTTTTGGAGCACTTTTGGGCTAAGGACGGATAGCTTATGCTTGAAGCCAAAGTGTTGGACGAAATTGAAGACCTAATTGGAGCCAAAGTGTTGGAACCTTGTTCTCTTTAGCTTTAGGACATTTAAACCTTTCCTAATCCCAATCATGCCATGCATAACACACATCCATTCTAACACATTGTCATTGCACATGCATTTCCTTCATTAGTTAACCCACATGCACTTATCACTTATCATCACCACATATCATATCACTTAATCACTTATCACTTATCATCACCACTTAACCACTTATCATATCATAACCACATATCATATCACTTATCACTTATCACTTAACATATCATCCACCTACTTCACCTACAACATCCACCTACTTCACCTACAACATCCACTTCACCTACAACATCCACCTACTTCACCTACAACATCCACCTACTTCACCTACAACATCCACCTACTTCACCTACAACATCCACTTCACCTACAACATCCACCTACTTCACCTACAACATCCACCTACTTCACCTACAAATGACATAGCCATATGTTCCCTCCACTACTCCTATAAATACCCTTGCATTCATTCATTCATTCACATCTCATTTTCATTCACATCTCACACACAACACTTCCATTCCATTGTACATACCAAAACACTTCCATTCCTTCTCTTTGCCGTGAGTTCCCTTGTAATCCAAACACCATTTTTCCATTTCCCTATTAATCCAAACACCACTCCCCAAACCATTCACACCATCAAACTATCCTTAGACCTTGTGCTACAACAACGAGGAAGAGAAGAGTGCCTAAACGTTCATACAATTCAAGTTTGAGTTGTTGGAATGTTTAGGTGTTTCTTTGATTTCAATGTTTAAATTCAATTCTCTTTGTTTGTACGTATGAGGAATGGAAGAGAAGAGTGCCTAAACGTTCATACAATTCAAGTTTGAGTTGTTGGAATGTTTAGGTATTTCTTTGATTTCAAAGTTATAATAAACTAAACCCCCTTTAGCTAGGGGGTGATTCGAAATATATGTTTATGCTTGCATTTTGATTTGATTAATTCTAATTGCGTTTCATAAGTTGTGGTTCAATTTGTTTAACCGTTTGATTGATAACTTATTTATGAATGTTTATTAAGAATGCGCGCTTAATTTTCATGCATCAATATGACGCTAGAATATAAGTGAGTTTCACCTAATAGTTACGAACTTATATTCACAAGTAGTGGAGGTTGCTTATAAACAATCGCGTTAAATAAATTCTTGGCATAAGTTTCATGCGTATTCCATAGTAACGAATGCCTCGTCAACACTTAAAGTTTTCATGATGCTTAATGATCTTTGATTGTATCTTTATTGTGCTTTTCACGTAAAGGACTTTTGGAGAATGTTGTGAATTGCGTTGCGCTAACCCATCCAATTCATTAACTTAAGGAAAACTTGACGGTTAATTTAAGCGGACCTAATTGACCCGGGGCGTTGAGAATTAATGATTTGTTGAAATGCAATTGGAAATCGTTTTATTATGCAAGTATAACATATGTGGAGATGAACCCCGTAGCTAACTTTCCATCCATTTGTTCTTTCTTTTCTTGTTTCTGTTTTCATGTTTAATTTAACTTGTTATTCAATTATGTTAAACATGTGAAACTAATTTCTTTTTAGTTAGAGGCGAATTTGAAGCCATGGACATATGTTGGTTATGATTTGATTTACTCCAGTTATGAATTCATGAACTTTAGATGTGGGTTACTTTTCTGTTTTGATTAAGAACTTGTTTATGTATGTGGGTTGAGGGTCGACACTTAATTTGCATGCCTAAGACTTGATGCTAGGATATAAGGGAATTTCACCTAATCGTTATGAACTTATATTCATGAGTAGTAAAAATCGCTAGTCACGATTGTGTTTAGTAAACCCTAGGCTGGATTAACATGCGTATTCCATAGTTATGAATGCCTAGTCAATGTTTATGATTTCCGTTGAACTTAATGATCTTTGTTGAATGTCTCTATCATGCGTATTCCATGTGAGAGACTTTGATTAGGAATAATTTGGTTGTAATGCGTATCCCATTCAATCCAATGAATCTAGGGAAATCTGACGGTTAATTTAAGCGGACCTAATTAACTTGGAGCATTGTCATTCATCGTTTGTTGAAGTCATAACTGGGAGTCAAATTATATGCTTATGTTCATGTGTGGATAAGGAACCCTCTAACTAGTTTTTTCTTCATTCTATTCCATCAATTTCGTTTGTACAATCTGTTTTGTTTCCAAGTTTCTATTTTAGTTTAATTTCGTCCAAAACCAATCCCCCATTTATTTTAAAGTGTTAGATTAGTTAGAAATACATTTATTTTGTGTTTTTACGTTTTTTTTGAGTCAAATCCAAGTGATTAACAATCCCTCCTAATCCCCGGTCCAGAACGATCCCTCACTTATCCATTCTACTACAATTGTCAAACGAGGGTTTAATTTGAGTGTCAAGTAAATCTCGCATCAAAAACCAAGACAAAAGGGTGGATCACTTGGAGAAACAAATTGGGCAGATTGCGGAATTTGTAGGACAATTCCGAGACAAAGGCAAGCTCCCTAGCTCAACCATTGTCAATCCAAGGGGAGGGTGCGAATCTGCCAAGGCAATCATGTTGAGAAGTGGTAAGGAGGTCGGAACCACCTCAAGGCCATCCAAAACAAGTCAAGAAGAGGACATGTTGCTGCAAGAAGAGGAGGAACAAGCAAAGAAGGCCACGGCAAGGGTGAAAGAAACTTTGCCGCAGCCCCCTATTGTGCCAAAACCGTCCAACACGCCTAAGGTAAGTCCAAATTCGACTTTGTCCAGTTCTATTCCACTAAACGTGCCTTTTCCTCACAGATTTTTGCAAACAAAGAAGGAGGAGCATGAGAAGGACATTCTTGAGACGTTTAGGAAAGTTCAAGTCAATATCCCGCTCCTAGATGCCATAAAGCAAGTGCCCAAATACGCTAAGTTCTTAAAGGAATTGTGCACTACAAGGAAGAGGGCATCACATAAAGAGGTAGTAAGGGTAAGTGAGAACGTTTCCGCTGTTTTACAAAGAAAGTTACCACCAAAGTGCAAAGATCCAGGTAGCTTTACAATCCCTTGTATTATTGGTCAAACTAAGTTCGAACATGCTATGTTAGACTTAGGAGCTTCAATTAACGTCATGCCATACTCTATTTATGCTTCAATGAACCTTGGTGAATTGAAAAATGATGGTGTGATTATTCAGTTGGCCGATAGATCTAATGCCTATCCAAAGGGCGTATTGGAAGATGTCTTAGTGCAGGTGAATAATTTGATCTTCCCGGCGGATTTCTATGTCCTTGAAATGGAGGAAACCACCCATGCTCCATCCTTGCCGATTCTTCTTGGGAGGCCATTCATGAAGACAGCCCGAACTAAGATATACGTGTTTAAAGGCACTTTAACAATGGAATTCGATGGGGAAGTGATTGATTTTAATATTTCTGAAACTATGAGATTTCCTAAAGATGATCACTCATGTTTCTCTATTGATATTCTTGATTCTTTCGCGCAGGCACACCTTGATCAATTACATGGCGATGCACTTGAAATGGTCATTACAAATGGCATAGAAACGAAGGGTCACATGAATGGCACCATAGCAACCCACGGCATACAAATGAACAATTATGTCGTGGCCTTTGATGAAGATGTAATAGAGACCGTGGCAGCCCTAGAGTCATTGCCACGGCTCCAAGGTAAGTCCCCTAGTCCAATTTCCATTCCAATTTCAACTAATAAGTTGCTTCCTTCTGATAAGTCACATTTTGCATGCATTTATATCTTCCTTATTTGGTGTCTTTGTGATTGTTTTGGATTAAACTAGTTGCATTTTACATTATTTGGTGTTAGTGTGCAGCAAGGGAGAAATTGGATCAATGGGAAGGCAAATGAAGTAAAAACATTCCAGAAAAGATGTGAAGTGTTAAGAAATGCAATTCGGCCATATTGGGTGATTCTAAACAAGGCAAAGTCATTGAAGTCAACTATGTGGTTCCAACACCAAAACATGCATTCATATGCATGTCACAACCCAGTCCGTGCGTCCCATGCCATTCCAACTCCCTTTTGAGCCAAAAACATCCATTTCCATTACTTAATCCATTCAGCCACATCTTCACATGCATGATCCACATCCATTCCGTGCATTCCATTACATTTCTGCACTTCATCTTTGCAGAAATACACATGCACTTCAATTAAATAAAACCCATGCTTGCACCTTTCCCTTTTGTTATTCACCCATTATTCCAGAAAATCAATCATTCTTAGTCCATGCCGTGTGATCCCTTCTCCTTTCCAGATTTTTACAAAGCATTTTCTGGTGGTCCAAGTCACCTTTGCAGGTTCCACTCACTTGTGGCAGCAAGAGCATGTGCTTCTTTGAATACATTAACATTTCCTTGCAGATCATGTCCAGGCCGTGAGTCTACCATCTCAGAAACACAATCATTTCCATCACTTAAGCTCTGCCATCTGAGTTAAACAAAGCCAAGATCCAATCTGTTTGTCTCCCCATCATTAGACTCATTCAGAAATTCACCAAGGGGGATAGATTGCTCTCTCGGATTCATTGGATGAGAGACACCATTCTTGCTCCAATTTTCTGTCCACCATTCACTCTCATTCTCCCTCTCCATTCCATTTGATTCGACACTCTCTCCCTTTCACAGAAACTGTCCGTTTCTCTCCATTTATGCACCACTCACAGAAACCATTCGACATAAGTTCCTCCACCCTCATTTACAAACACATTTGGGAGCTCCAACACCGAAGACACTCTTCAAGGAATTCAACATCAGTTTTGCTTCAAGGGTTCCTTCTACTTCATTCTATGTTCATTCATGTTGTGTACCTTTATGTTAAACATTCTGTAAACATGAATTGTAACTAATCTTTCTCTAGGGATTCGATGTAGCCTTGCAAAGTTTGCCATGTAATCAAGTTAGAATGCTCAGTTTGTCCATCTATTTCTTGTTTCATTTTCTGTTTTAATGGTGACTTAGTGTGTTGATTTTAATGTTTGATCATCATTTGAATTAATCACAAAGTTATGTAGCCAAGATTAGAACACACATCATGCATAATCTTGGTAGATATGTGAATGAATGAAGGGAGTGTTTAGCACACATCCTGCCGAGTTATTCCCTTTGGTTTTATGAAAGTTTCTTGTACATTACATAATCTTGATAATGAACCAAAGTTGCACATCACAATTAGGTTCATGATTAGAGACATTTGATCAAATCCACACATCATATGGTTGATCATATCCAAGTGAAACAAACTCAAGAAATAGGTAGATGAATGAGTATAAACTAAATTGACAAACATAGACTTAGTTGAGCAATGGTGAAACCGAATCCCTAGCTTCATTTCCATTGATACTATCCCATTACATTAGTTGTTGATTCATTTATTTGAGTTTACTTTATTTTCTCATGTTTTCAATTTACAACAACAAATCTGTCTATTTAGACTAGTTTGATTCATTTCCAAATCTGCCTAGTTTGTTTAGTTTGATTCAATTCTTAGAGTTCTTGCAAAACAAGTAGTTACATAGGTCCAATTAGTCCCTGCGGATTCGACACCCTTGCTTGTGCCATTATACTAAATATATTCTAGCATTAGGAAGGAATTATACATCAACAAAAATGGCGCCGTTGCCGGGGACTGATTTCAGTCCCTTGTAATTGCTTGTTTGCTTGTTTACTATTTTGATTAGTGTCAAGGTTCATAAATTGTCGAATTGATAACTGGAAGTTGGTTTAAGTTGCATATATTTCGTGAGTAGAGAGGAAGACCTTAGCCATTCCATTATCCATTGGTTTACATCAATTTGCTTTACAATCTGTTTTCTTTATAATCTGTCCATTTAATTGCATTTCGTCCAAATACAATTTCCCCCATATTTTGTTAAGTTTTAGGCTTAGAATCTGTCTTATCTTGTGTTTTGAAGCATTTTGAGTCAAGCTCAAACCTAATTTTCGTCCAAAATTGAGTTTAGTGTCAAAACTGCCCAGTTTGTGTTTTTAGGCAGTTTTGAGAGTTTTTAGCTTGTTTTGAGTCTTGTGAATCTGTTTTGAGTCCTTTGAGTCTTTGTTTTGTCCAAATTAGTTAGAAAGTGTTTTGATTTGTGTTTATAAGTGTTTTGATTCAAGTTTCCATCCAATTTCGTCCAAATTAGTGTAGGTGCTCAAAACTGCCCAGAAAGTGGTTTTTAGGCAATTTTGAGTCTTCTAGTTGCTGTTTTGGGTTTTAGGATTGTTTAAGTGTTCTAAGCGTTTAGTTCCACATCCCTTGAGTCTTTTCAAACGTTTTTAAGTTTATTTTTGTTCTTTTCATTGTTGTTTGCTTCTTGATTTTCATTCACACTTGTGTTACTTTGTTTCAGGTAGTATATGTCAAATAAACTTGTTGAGTTAGGCCAAAGAATTGAAAGATTAAAGGGCCACACTTTGGACAACTTTGTGCCATCAAGTTCATCCTTTAACCGTGAGGAAGAGGAAGGGAATTCACCTAGTTCAACAAGTAAAGAATCTGAGCAATTTAATTGGGAAAGAGAAGAAGAGATGGCGGGCAACGAAGATGAACTTCGAGCTTTGGAGGACTTTGCTCAACCAATCATACCAAATTCACCTTCATGCATCTTGCTGCCCACAGAAGCTAGAAACTATGATCTCAAATCTTCACATTTCCATATGTTTCCTTCATTTTATGGCTTACCTAATGAAGACCCTTTAGCTCATGTTAAAGAGTTTTACAATGTTGTGAGTGGTTTACCTTTGCAGGGAGTGAGTGAAGCGAATTTGAGGATGAGAGTGTTTCCTTACACCTTGAAAGATAAGGCCAAGAGTTGGTTGATGACTCTAACACCAGGTTCCCTCACTACATGGGATGCCGTGGCTAAGAAGTTCTTGGAGAAGTTCTTTTCCACTCAAAAGACAGCCACATTAAGGGGACAAATCTTCAACTTCAAACAAGATGATGGTGAACCTTTCGATGAGTGTTGGGAGCGTTTTAAAGGCCTCTTGATACAATGTCCACACCATGGGTTACCTTTTCATTTACAAATGCAAATTTTCTATGATGGACTAACCCAAAATTGTCAATCAACTGTGGATAATGCAGCAGGTGGAACATTGAAGAAAAAGAATGCTCAAGAATCATATAACATTTATGAGATGTTGGGGTCTAATGCTCAACACAAAGATTTAAGGGGTAAGAAAGTTGGAGTCTATGAAACAAGTTCTAATCATGAGCTTTTGTTGCAGGTAGCTAACCTAGAAAGGAAGCTTGAATCCGTGCTCAACATGGTGCCAAAAGCTAATGAAGTGTGTGCCATTTGCAACATACCAAGCCATCCTACTCACCAATGTCCATCTAGGGAAGCTTACCCGAGTATGTTCAAGAACAAGTGTACCTCATGAATTCTTACAACCAAAGACCAAGGAATGATATGTATTCCAATACATATAACCCGAGTTGGAGAGATCATCCCAATTTTTCATGGAAGAACAACAATCCAATCCAAAATTTCCAACCAAAACCTGCCACTACCCTTGAGGATACGGTTAAATTGTTAGCCCAAAACACCTTGCAATTCCAGCATTCCACAAATAGCACACTCCAACAACATTCAGCCGCCCTAACCAAAATGGAGACACAATTGGGGCAGATTGCAGATGCCTTAAACCAAAGAGAGGTTGGGAAGTTTCCAAGCCAACCTGTGATACTCCAAAGGAACCAAGAGCAAGCCAAAGCAATCACTACACTTAGAAATGGTAAGGTTATTGATAATAGAGTTGGCAATGAAGTTACTAATGAATATGATCATGTGAATGCAGGTGTCAATCAAGGAGACAATGAGAAATCAATTGAGGGACCAAGCCATACCACTTCCTCACTAGAAGCACCAAATCTTCACAAGGCCGAGAAACCATACACTCCACCAATACCATTCCCTGGAAGACTTGCCAAGAGCAAGCAGGATAAGTCATTCAAAGAAATTTTTGATATACTAAGCAAAGTGAATGTTAACTTACCTTTGCTTGATGTCATTAGGAACATGCCGGCATATGGGAAGTTCTTCAATGAGTTAAACAGTTACAAAAGGAAGTATGGACCACATGAGAAGGTTGTGGTGTCTGAAAATGTGAGTGCAGTTTTGCAAAGAAAACTTCCACCAAAGCTCAAGGATCCAGGAAGTTTCTTTATCAACATCACCATAGGGGATAAGAAAGTAGAGAAGGCAATGCTTGATTTGGGTGCTAGCATCAACTTAATGCCTTATTCAGTGTACCTTCAACTAGGTTTGGGAGATTTGAAAGCCACCACCATTTCATTACAACTTGCAGACAGATCCGTGAAATATCCAAGAGGTATAGTAGAAGATATTCTAGTTCAAGTTGATAAACTAATCTTGCCTGCAGATTTTGTAGTGTTGGACATGGAAGAAGCTCCTATACATGATCGTGAGTTGCCAATATTGCTTGGGAGACCTTTCATGGCCACGGCCAAGACCATCATTGATGTGCAAAATGGACTCCTCACTATGACAGTGTTAGGAGAGACAGTTCAATTCAAAGTGTTTGAATCTCTTTCTCATCCTTCGTCATCTCTTGATTGTTATGCCATTGATGTGCTTGATTCACTTGTATTCTCTAAGTTCTTGCAGGCACAATCGAATGAACCATTGCAAACTGTTTTGAGTCAATCTCAAGATGAGTTTGATGAGGAAGATGCACTCATGGAAGAAGTAGCTGCTTTGGAAGCATTAGCATTGTATCCTTTCAATGTTTCACCTCGTTTTGAGCCTTTAGAATCATCAATGTCACATCTAACTCCTTCTACTGTTAAAGCACCAAAACTTGAACTTAAACCACTTCCACCACATCTAAAATATGCATATCTAGCTGAATTTGAAACTCTTCCAATTATCATAGCTTCTGATCTCACCCCAAATGAAGAAGATAAACTAATTAGGGTGTTAAAAGAGTTCAAATCTGTTTTTGGTTGGTCTATTGCAGATATCAAGGGAATAAACCCTACCATGTGCATGCATAGGATCCTTTTGGAGGAAGGAGCAAAATCAACCCGTGAACCACAAAGAAGACTCAATCCACACATGAAGGAAGTTGTTAGGAATGAGGTGTTGAAATTGTTAGATGTGGGGATCATATATCCCATTTCTGATAGCAAATGGGTGAGTGCTATTCAGGTGGTGCCTAAGAAGGTGGGAATCACTGTGATGAGGAATGAAAACAATGAGCTTGTGACCACCAAGCCCACGGCCAGTTGGCGTGTTTGCACCGATTACAGGAAGTTGAATTCTAGCACTAGAAAAGATTACTTTCCTATGCCTTTCATAGATCAAATGCTTGAGAGATTGGCGGGTTACTCACACTATTGTTTTCTTGATGGTTACTCAGGTTACAATCAAATTGCAATCGCTCCGGAGGATCAAGAGAAAACAACCTTTACTTGCCCCTTTGGCACATTTGCATACCGTAGAATGCCTTTTGGACTTTGCAATGCTCCAGCAACATTCCAAAGATGCATGTTGGCCATCTTTTCTGACATGGTAGAAAGGTTCATTGAGGTATTTATGGATGACTTCTCAGTTTTTGGTTCCTCTTTTGATGAATGTCTTAACCATCTATCGTTAGTACTTCAAAGATGTCAGGAAACAAATTTGGTTCTCAATTGGGAAAAGTGCCAATTTATGGTGAAACAAGGAATTGTGTTGGGGCATGTAATCTCTAGCAAAGGAATGGAGGTAGACAAAGCCAAAATTGACGTCATCACCAATATGGTAGCCCCCACCACTGTGAAGGGAGTAAGAAGTTTTTTGGGCCATGCGGGTTTTTATCGTCGTTTCATTAAGAACTTTTCAATGATCACTCGTCCATTATGCAATCTGTTAGCTAAAGATGTTGTATTTCATTTTGATAAGGCTTGTATGGATGCATTCAATACTTTGAAAAATGAACTAACCTCGGCCCCTATTATTATGGCACCAGATTGGTCGTTACCTTTTGAATTAATGTGTGATGCCTCTGACTATGCTGTTGGTGCAGTTTTAGGGCAAAGGGTGAACAAGCTTCCACATGTGATATATTATGCAAGCAGGACTCTGCATGATGCTCAACTTAACTATTCCACAACTGAAAAGGAGTTGCTTGCTGTTGTTTTTGCCTTAGAAAAGTTTAGGTCATATCTTGTGGGATCTAAAGTTATTGTGTTTTCTGATCATGCAGCCATTAGGTATTTGATGACAAAGAAGGATGCTAAACCACGCTTGATTAGATGGATACTCTTACTACAAGAGTTTGACTTGGCAATTCGAGATAAGAAGGGGAGTGATAATGTTGTGGCTGACCATTTGTCCAGGCTTAATGAAAACCATGGAGTGGGACAACCTTTGCCCCTAAATGAATCATTTCCAGATGAACAACTCTTTGTTGTTCAAGAAAAAGAACCATGGTATGCGGACTTTGTGAATTATCTTGCCTGTGGTATAATGAGAAATGACCTTTCTTTTCAGGAAAGAAAGAAGTTCCTTGCCATGGTGAAGCACTACGTTTGGGACGAACCATATTTGTTTAAATACTGCCCTGATCAAATCATTAGGAGATGTGTCCCAGAGAGTGAGCAACAAAGCATCCTAACATTTAGCCACACATTGGCATGTGGAGGCCATTTTGGTGCCAAAAAGACATCTCTAAAAGTTTTACAATCTGGTTTCTTTTGGCCTACTTTATTCAAAGATGCTTTTGATTTTTGCTCTAAGTGTGATAGGTGCCAGAAAATGGGGAACATTAGCCGAAGAAATGAGATGCCATTGAACAACATTTTGGTGGTGGAACTCTTTGATGTTTGGGGAATCGATTTCATGGGACCATTTCCATCCTCTTTTGGCTACTTATACATATTAGTGGCAGTGGATTACGTATCCAAATGGGTTGAAGCCATTGCTACAAGAACTAATGATCATAAGGTTGTGTTGAATTTTCTTAAAGATGTGATTTTTTGTAGGTTTGGAACCCCAAGAGCTATTATTAGTGATGGTGGCAGCCATTTCTGCAACAAACCCTTTGAATCCTTAATGAAGAAGTACAACATCAACCACAAAGTGGCAACCCCGTACCATCCTCAAACCTCAGGACAAGTGGAGATTAGCAATAGGGAGATCAAGAACATTTTGATGAAGACTGTGAGCCCTACAAGGAAGGATTGGTCATTGAGGTTGAATGACGCACTATGGGCATATAGAACAGCATACAAGACCCCCATTGGCATGAGTCCTTATCGCCTTGTGTTTGGGAAAGCGTGTCATTTGCCAATGGAGCTTGAACACCGTGCATATTGGGCCATCAAGAAGTTCAACTTTGATTACAAGGATGCTGGAATAGCAAGGAAGCTCCAACTTAATGAGTTGGAAGAGCTTAGAAATGAAGCATATGAGAATGCCAAAATCTACAAGGAACGGACTAAGCTCTATCATGACAAGGCCATCCTAAGGAAGGAGTTTCACCAAGGTATGAAAGTACTTTTGTTTGACTCACGTTTGAGACTTTTTCTAGGAAAATTGAAGTCTAGGTGGGTGGGACCATTCAAAGTATTACAAACATTTCCCCACGGAGCTGTGGAGATAGAGAACATTAAGAATGGCACCTCTTTTAAAGTCAATGGGCAGCGTTTGAAACCATACTTGGATAAAGGGGAGGAAGAGCAAGTGTATCAAGTCGTGGATGTTCTTGAATTTACAACACCATGAGCAAGCTACCATGTCTTGCCTAGACATTAAATAAAGCGCTTACTAGGAGGCAACCTAGTGTGGTTTGTGTTCTTTCTTTATGTTGTGTTTTTGTTGTTACCATTCCATATTCTTTGCCTACTTACATTGCATACAATTTTAAACATCGAGGACAATGTTTAGGATAGGTTTGGGGGTGTGGGATGGAAGGTTTGTTTTTTTTTTGTGTTGTTTTAAGTGTTAGTTTTGGTTAAGGGTGTTTTTGCATGCTAATACGAATGTATATGAGGACTATGTTTGAAAGCAAACGATTGGGTTGCTATGAAAAAGGGTTGCATCTTGTTGTCATGTATAAAGCTATAACTCTTGAAATTATGATGATAGAGTTACCATACTCAAATTCTGGAAGAAGATTTGTGGAGACTACCCTAGTGAGTTATTTTGAGCTTAATTGCGTCTTTGAGAGGGTTTAAATTGTTTCTACTTCTATCTTTTTCTTTCAATTTCACTTTAAATGATCTCATTACTTCTATCTTGATTGGATACTAAGAATTACTCTCTTTGCAGATACCATGTGTTTAGTATCATTCATGAATGAACTCAATGAGATGATGTTAGGCTATGCATGTTTTAACTACTAAAAGGCTTAAATCCTACCCATTTGTGTGCTCCATTCACCCTTGTTGCAGCCAAACACTTTAGCCTAATTCTTTCATCACCCACACTATACTCTACCCATTCTAGCCCATTACAAGCCATACCTTATAGTTTGGGGAATACCAAGGTGATGAAGACTAAAGGTAAGTTGAGCTTAGAACAAGATTGTGGCATGTACCGAAGGCACCTATGTTGAAGATACTTCTAAAAAAAAAAAAAAGTTATAAAAAAAAAAAGAAGAGAATTAAAGTGGATACAAGTTCCAAATCCCCTCATTATAAGACATAGAGCCTGGATGCCAAAAACAAAGAAGAAATAAAACAAATGCAAGTGAAGAGCATGATCCTCAAGAACACTTTGGTATGCCCCAAGCTCTAGTACTTCATATCACTTCTTTCGTAACCTATAACCTAAGCCTTACATTACGATCTTGAGAAAGACCTAGCTGATCATTGAGGATGTATTCATGTGTGATGGTAAGTGTGTGTGTTATCTATATTCTTAGCATTTGATTCATTTCATGAGATCTACTCAGAAATTGTGCTTTCATTTCAGATTTCATATGTGAGAATTTTGATTCCCTTTGCATAATTTCACTCATATATGGTTGTGGAGACACTAAACCTTAGGATCTGAGTGAAAATTTTGAGTGAAATCTGTGAGGAGTAGAGTTGAGGCGAATTCTTTCTGAAGCATTTGGGTATGGTGACCTTGAAGTTGTAAGACATGGAGAAATATCTTTATACGTTACAATGGATACGATTCTTTGGAAGTGGCAATCTTTTGAGTTGAATGAATGACAAAATCTTCATTGGTTCTTATTAGTTTGTTTAAAGCATGTTTTAACCAAGTCGTTTGCAGATTTTGTAAATGTTTGTGGGTGTCATCATTGTAAACCCTCAGGAGACACAACTCCTCCAACTAGGGACACCTAGGGGTTCAAAGGCTTGTTGCACATGCTCAGTGCAATCGTTTGGCCAGCGAAAGTGGTTTAGTTAGATGTTTGTGTTTTGTGTGTTTTAGTTTTAAGTTTGCTCGAGGACTAGCAAAAACCAGGTTTGGGGGTATTTGATAAGTCACATTTTGCATGCATTTATATCTTCCTTATTTGGTGTCTTTGTGATTGTTTTGGATTAAACTAGTTGCATTTTACATTATTTGGTGTTAGTGTGCAGCAAGGGAGAAATTGGATCAATGGGAAGGCAAATGAAGTAAAAACATTCCAGAAAAGATGTGAAGTGTTAAGAAATGCAATTCGGCCATATTGGGTGATTCTAAACAAGGCAAAGTCATTGAAGTCAACTATGTGGTTCCAACACCAAAACATGCATTCATATGCATGTCACAACCCAGTCCGTGCGTCCCATGCCATTCCAACTCCCTTTTGAGCCAAAAACATCCATTTCCATTACTTAATCCATTCAGCCACATCTTCACATGCATGATCCACATCCATTCCGTGCATTCCATTACATTTCTGCACTTCATCTTTGCAGAAATACACATGCACGTCAATTAAATAAAACCCATGCTTGCACATTTCCCTTTTGTTATTCACCCATTATTCCAGAAAATCAATCATTCTTAGTCCATGCCGTGTGATCCTTTCTCCTTTCCAGATTTTTACAAAGCATTTTCTGGTGGTCCAAGTCACCTTTGCAGGTTCCACTCACTTGTGGCAGCAAGAGCATGTGCTTCTTTGAATACATTAACATTTCCTTGCAGATCATGTCCAGGCCGTGAGTCTACCATCTCAGAAACACAATCATTTCCATCACTTAAGCTCTGCCATCTGAGTTAAACAAAGCCAAGATCCAATCTGTTTGTCTCCACCTCATTAGACTCATTCAGAAATTCACCAAGGGGGATAGATTGCTCTCTTGGATTCATTGGATGAGAGACACCATTCTTGCTCCAATTTTCTGTCCACCATTCACTCTCATTCTCCCTCTCAATTCCATTTGATTCGACACTCTCTCCCTTTCACAGAAACTGTCCATTTCTCTCCATTTATGCACCACTCACAGAAACCATTCGACATAAGTTCCTCCACCCTCATTTACAAACACATTTGGGAGCTCCAACACCGAAGGCACTCTTCAAGGAATTCAACATCAGTTTTGCTTCAAGGGTTCCTTCTACTTCATTCTATGTTCATTCATGTTGTGTACCTTTATGTTAAACATTCTGTAAACATGAATTGTAACTAATCTTTCTCTAGGGATTCGATGTAGCCTTGCAAAGTTTGCCATGTAATCAAGTTAGAATGCTCAGTTTGTCCATCTATTTCTTGTTTCACTTTCTGTTTTAATGGTGACTTAGTGTGTTGATTTTAATGTTTGATCATCATTTGAATTAATCACAAAGTTATGTAGCCAAGATTAGAACACACATCATGCATAATCTTGGTAGATATGTGAATGAATGAAGGGAGTGTTTAGCACACATCCTGCCGAGTTATTCCCTTTGGTTTTATGAAAGTTTCTTGTACATTACATAATCTTGATAATGAACCAAAGTTGCACATCACAATTAGGTTCATGATTAGAGACATTTGATCAAATCCACACATCATATGGTTGATCATATCCAAGTGAAACAAACTCAAGAAATAGGTAGATGAATGAGTATAAACTAAATTGACAAACATGGACTTAGTTGAGCAATGGTGAAACCGAATCCCTAGCTTCATTTCCATTGATAATATCCCATTACATTAGTTGTTGATTCATTTATTTGAGTTTACTTTATTTTTTCATGTTTTCAATTTACAACAACAAATCTGTCTATTTAGACTAGTTTGATTCATTTCCAAATCTGCCTAGTTTGTTTAGTTTGATTCAATTCTTAGAGTTCTTGCAAAACAAGTAGTTACATAGGTCCAATTAGTCCCTGCGGATTCGACACCCTTGCTTGTGCCATTATACTAAATATATTCTAGCATTAGGAAGGAATTATACATCAACACCTTCTATAGAACAACCACCTACCCTTGAGCTCAAACCGTTGCCAAATCACTTGAAGTATGTGTTTTTGGGAGAGCAAGACACATTGCCCGTCATTATAGCTTCATCACTCACGGAACAAGAGGAGGAGAAGTTGGTGAGGGTTCTCAAAGAGCACAAAACAGCCATTGGGTGGACTTTGGCCGATATCAAGGGTATAAGCCCTACCACTTGCATGCATCGAATTCTCATGGAAGAAGGCGCCAAACCATCAAGGGAAGCCCAACGTCGACTCAACCCACCAATGATGGAAGTAGTGAAGAAGGAAATCATCAAGTTACTAGATTGTGGCGTCATCTATCCCATCTCGGATAGTTGTTGGGTTTCACCGGTCCAAGTGGTTCCCAAAAAGTCCGGAGTCACTGTGGTGAAGAATGAAGAAGATGAACTTGTGCCTACACGCATTCAAACCGGTTGGAGGGTGTGCATTGACTATAGGAAGCTAAATGCCGCAACAAGGAAAGATCACTTCCCTTTACCATTCATTGATCAAATGCTTGAAAGGTTAGCCGGTCATTCTTTTTATTGCTTTCTTGATGGTTATTCGGGTTACAATCAAATTGTCATAGCGCCGGATGATCAAGAAAAGACCACCTTTACTTGTCCATTTGGTACTTTTGCATATCGTCGTATGCCATTTGGTTTATGCAATGCACCGGCCACTTTCCAACGATGCATGGTAAGTATCTTCTCTGATTATGTTGAAAAGATAATTGAAGTATTTATGGACGATTTTAGTGTGTTTGGAGACTCATTTGATGCTTGTTTGCATAATCTCACTTTAATCTTGAAAAGATGCATGGAAACTAACCTTGTTTTGAATTGGGAAAAATGTCATTTTATGGTTAAACAAGGTATAGTTTTGGGTCATATCATCTCTGAAAAAGGAATTGAAGTTGATAAGTCTAAAATAGATCTTATACGTCACTTACCCTCTCCTACTTCGGTTAGAGAGGTCCGTTCTTTTCTTGGCCATGCAGGATTCTATAGACGATTTATCAAGGATTTTTCTAAAATTGCACAACCACTATGCCGTCTCCTACAAAAAGAAGTGGCATTTGAATTCACTAAGGAGTGCACGGCATCATTCAACCAACTCAAGGAGTTGTTGACCACGGCACCCATTATTGTTCCCCCGGATTGGAGCCTCCCGTTCGAGCTTATGTGTGATGCGTCCGACTATGCTTTAGGAGCAGTTGTAGGACAAAGAAAGGACAAGAGGCCGCATGTCATCTACTACGCCTCACGGACGTTGAATGATGCTCAACTTAATTATTCCACAATCGAAAAAGAACTCTTGGCTATTGTATTTGCATTAGATAAATTTAGATCATATCTTCTTGGTACTAAAGTAATTGTTTTCACTGACCATGCAGCCTTGAAGTATCTTCTCACCAAAAAGGAGGCTAAGCCAAGACTCATTCGTTGGATGCTCCTACTTCAAGAGTTCGATCTTGAAATCCGAGACAAGAAAGGGTGTGAAAACGTTGTGGCTGACCACCTAAGTAGAATGGTGCGTGAGGAAGAGTCTACCCCCATTTTAGAAACGTTTCCGGACGAGCAACTTCTATCCATTGAGGTAAGAACCCCTTGGTATGCCGATTTGGTCAATTTCTTGGTGTCTAAGCAAGTTCCTAGTACCCTAAACAAGTTCCAACGTGATAAACTTGTTCATGATGCACGTTTTTATGTTTGGGATGATCCATATTTATGGAAATTCTGCCCAGATCAGATTGTGCGTAGATGTGTGCCCGAATCTGAATTTAATTCCATTCTTACGTTCTGCCATACTTATGTATGTGGGGGACATTTTGGCACCCAAAGGACAGCCCTAAAGGTGTTACAATTTGGATTTTATTGGGACCCTAAACCCAAACAAGTCCTAGAGAAAACCGTGGGACCCTCAAGAAGAGATTGGAGTTTGCGCTTGGACGATGCATTGTGGGCCTATCGTACGGCTTACAAAATTCCCCTTGGCATGTCACCTTTTCGGCTTATATATGGTAAGCCATGTCATTTGCCCGTTGAGTTAGAGCACAAGGCACATTGGGCTGTGAAAACCTTCAATTTGGACATAGACGCTGCTGGAGTTCATAGGAAGCTCCAATTAGATGAACTTGAGGAGATTAGGAACGAGGCTTACGAGAATGCTCGCATTTACAAGGACAAGACGAAGGCTTATCATGATAAGATGCTTCGTACCAAAACGTTCTCCAAGGGGCAGAAAGTGTTGCTTTTTGATTCAAGACTTCGGTTATTCCCTGGTAGGTTACGTTCTAAATGGATTGGACCTCTTGTTGTTACTAATGTTTTTCCTCATGGTGCAGTCCAAGTCCAAAGCTTAAAAAGTGGCCACGAGTTCAAGGTGAACGGACATAGATTGAAGCCATACTATGAGAACTTTGTGGAGCATGTTGTGGAAGAGCTTCCCTTGGGTGCCGTGGGCTACAATCTGGAGTGATTAGGTACCGTCCGGCTGGAAGACGTTAAAGCAAGCGCTTCTTGGGAGGCAACCCATGTGTTGAAACACGAGAAGAAGGAACTTTCACTCAAAACCCAGATTTGCGTCCCTAACACTATATCTTTATTGCTATTACTTTGCCATTTGTGTTATGTTTGCTAGTTGTGTTAGTTGATTGTTTTTGTGTTAATCTAAGTTTGAAATATTGAGGACAATGTTTGGTTTAAGTGTGGGGGGGGGGGGGGGGGGTAAACAAGCTGTTTTTGATACAAATTCGTGGGATTTTATCACCCATAACTTCAAATGTTGTTCCTTGCTGTTTTAAGGTGTTTTTAAGTTGTTTTAGAGTGTTTTAGTATGTTTTGATTTAATAACTCCGAAAATCACATAAAAATTTGAAAAACATGTTTTGAAAAGCCTAAAAAGAGTGTTTTGAGTCGTTTTTGTGTGTTTGTGTCTTAGGGTACCTTCCAACACAATGATAAGGATTTGGTTTGTAATTGCATGACTGTTAAAAAGAGTTATAAACATAGAGAAAAGTTTGATTTACTCTTGGTATATGCTTGGTTATGGTTATAATGTATGACTTCACATGCAATCATAAAAGAAAAATTAGTTTTTGTAACATGCTTGAAGGAAGGAACTCAAACAAACGCTACAACCCTGTGAGACTCGAGCCATTACCTTCTTTGGAGAGTTATAATCTGTGATTCTTTGTTTTCTAAAGTTGTTGCATGATCTCATTATTCCTTGCTTGGTTGCTACTTAGAATGCAATTGTATCATGATAGAACTAAATGCTAGAACTAATATCCGTTTCATTCAAAGCATGACATTGAACTGCATAACATATATCAAGATGAAGTTGTGCAGTTGCCACCATAGCCAAATAGCCTCACTTCCCATATTTCGTATATGTTGTAAGTTTTACCCCCGTTGAGCTTTGTTTAGCCTTTATTCTTTGTTAACCCATATTATCCTCACCTAGCCTAGTTTAGGACAATCCACACCCTTGTTCTTAAAAGATAGTGAGCATGACTTAAATGAATTCCTTTTGAGTACATTATGAAAGAAAATGAGTGTGGGGGAGAGAATGTTTTGTTCTTAAGTGTTTATGTATGTTTTGAGAGTCAAAAAAAAAAAAAAAAAAATTGTGAAAAACATATGAAAAAGAAAAACAGAAAAGAAAAGAAAGAAAGAAAAAAGAGCTTGTTCTCCCTTTTTGTTCAAAAGTTGAGTTTTCATTCAAAAGTGAATTCTAAGATGATTCAAATGCTTTGCTCGCTATTTCTTTAAGAACCTTTGTTTTCCATATCCTTTCTTTGTTAGCCAATACCCTAGCCCCGTTACAACCCTTTGACTTCTATCTTGAGTGTTATGTGTTTCAATTTGTGGAGTTTGAACTTGGTATGAGCTTATGGTGTCACTGGTTCTCGCTTCTAAGTAGTAGCATTCCATTCATGAGATCATACCTAAACATGCTTATTAACTCCAGAAAATGCTTTCTTTGATATAACATATGTGAGTGTTAGAATTCATATTTACATCAATCTTCTCACATATACCTAGTGTAGGGTGTGTGAAGCTAGAAAATCTGTGTGAAAATAGAGTGCATTCTAGTGAGGAATTGAGGAAATTCTCTAAGGCATGTTACTACATTCGAAATGTGTTTTAATTGATTAAATGCGAACTAGTATGTGGTGACTATGAGTAAGAATGTACTTAAGTGTAAAGATGGCTAAAATCTGTGGGAATAATGATTTTTAACATGTCATGTGCATTGGAAATCCCTGAGACGATTGTTGGAAGGTTTAGGTTGTGTTTTACTTGTTTAGTGTCGTTTTGTTTGTTTTGATTTTCTGTTTTGCTCGAGGACGAGCAAAAGCTAAGTGTGGGGGAATTTGATAGGAGCATATTTAGGCGACTTACTTAGCTTGTTTTCGTGCATTTATATTGTTAATTCATAGTTGTTTTAGTAGTTTAAGCCATTTTCGTGTGTTTTTAGGTTCATATGGCTAAGGAAGCAAAAAGATGCATTTTGGAGCATTTTGGAGCAAAATTGGACTTGGAATGGATAGCTTATGTTTGGAGCAAAAGGAATGGACGAAATTGAAGGATTCCTAATCCATTGCAGCCACATGTGCCCATAATCATTCACACCTTGCAGCCACATGCATTCACTCTTCATAAATCAACCACATGCACATTCAATCATTCACACCAAAACCTTGCACATGCTTTCCCATTTCATTATTCATTCACTTTGCACCACCAATTCAGCCACATGCACTTATTCCTTCATTATTTCACCCACATGTGATGCGAAATATATAAGCACACAAATTAAACCCTCTTTTCGACAATTGTAGTATAGATATAAGTAGGATCGTTCTAGGCCGGGGATTAGGAGGGATTGCTAATCTAATGAAAATTGACTCAAAGATGTGAAAATATGTTTTAAAACACTTTAAATAGACTCACAAGACTCTTACTAACTTATATGACTCAAAACAAACTTTAAAGACTCAAAACAACCAAAAACAACCAAAAAGACTCAATTTAGACTCTATGACTTAATTTGGACGAAAATACACTTGGTTTTGACTCTAAAGACTCAAAAAGACTCTTTTGGACAGATTTGGAACAAATAAGAAAGGGGGTTTTGATTTTGGACGAATTTTAAAAGAAACAAGTGTCTTAGAACTTTAAAACAGATTTTGGACGAAAATAAGAAAAACTAATGGATGATGGGATAGCCAAGGGATACTTCTCCACACATGATACTTTCTAACATAAATTGATTTCCAGTTGCTTTTCCGATAAACCATGAACCTCAACACCCCAGATTAACCGTGACATCACTAATTAACCCTCAGATTTCCCTTAAGTTAGTGGATTGGATGACATCATACGACAACCCAAAGCATTCTTCAAAAAGTCCCCTACATGACATCATAATAGAGATACGGTTAAAGATCATTACGTTCAATGGAAACCATAAGTATTGACAAAGCACTTGTAACTATGACATCATGATACGCATGCTAGGAATTTACTTAACATGATTGTGAAAACAACCTTAACTACTTGTGAATATAAGTTTGTGACGATTATGTGAAACACCCTTATATTCTAGCCCCAAATTCAAGCATGCAAATTAAGTAGGCCTCCCTAATAAACATACAAGAATAAGTTATCCATCAAACGGTTAAGTAAACTGCATTCGCAATTTATGAAATCACAACTGGAATTAATCAAATCATATTATAATTGTAATCATGGTTTCAAAGCATCCCTAGGCTAAAACGAGTTTAGCCTCTCATGTTCATGACAAAACAAAGCAATATAGATTTAAACATTGAAAATAAAAGATAGATTACACCTAGACACGTCCAACACTCCAACTTGAATGTACAAACGCCCAAGGCTTGGTCTTCCTTCTCCTCCTCCTTGCTAGGTCACAGCACAAGGGTCTATGGTGAGTTTGTGGATGATTTTCTGGATTTTGGATGGTTTTAGGTATATATGGTGGTGCGGCAAGGGGTTATGGTGGTGTATGGAGGTAGGGATGGATGTATGGAAGTAGGGGAATGATGGATGGGTGGTTGTAAGGTCACGGCAAAGGTTGATTTCTGAAGGGATGTATGAATGTTGTGTGAAGGGATGGTGATCATTAAATGGCACGGCAAGGCTGTTTATATAGGCTAGTTTTGGCACACTTAGTGTAGGAAAAGGATTGCCTAATCCCATTAGAAAAAGGTTAACTCAAGGCAGAAATTAAGTGGGATTTGGAATAGGGAATTCAGCTAGGATTTAGGGATTCTAGAAGTATATGTGCGGCAAGGGCTGTAGGGATAAGATAAGGCTTCTAAAAAGAAGGGTTTAGAACAGATTCCTAATCCTAAAGGGATATGAACATGTGATATAAGAGTAGGATAAGGTTTTCAACTCCTAAACCTACTAGGAGTGGTGTACATGCGGCATACAAAGGAATGAGGGTCTAGAACCTGTTCTAAGTGTTTAGATATATATCTAATCCCACCTAAATAGCTAAGTTTAAGTCCCCACCTAATTTGGATAGGAAAGAATAGGATAATGTTAGAGATAGGATAGGATAAGGTTTGGATAAGATACGATAAGGTTTGGATAAGATAAGGTTTGGATAAGATCCCTTGTTTCTTGCTTCTTCCTTATCTTCATTGGAATAGAACTTCTTCCACCAGATTTGTAGCCTTTCTTAGCTCTTCTAGTCTTCAATTTCGTCCATCCTCATTGCTACATGATTAAGCTATCCAATCCATGCCCAAAAATGCTCCAAATAGCCTCAAAATGCACTTTCTTGCTCCTTTTGCCATTAGGACCTAAAAACACACGAAAATACTTTAAAAGACTGAAATACATAGTAATTAACTCACTAAGTGTAAGGAAACAACACAACTAAGTAGCATAAATATGCTCCTATCAAATTCCCCCACACTTAGCTTTTGCTAGTCCTCAAGCAAAACGAAATAAATCAAAAACAAAACTAAACACATTCTAAACCTTCCAACATGTATCTCAGGGATTCCCAACGAACATGACACATTAGAGAACATCATCCCCACGGTTTTTAGCTTTCTTTATACTTCAACAAACACTTAATCATAGTTACTACCTATTAGTTCACATATAATCAATTAAAACAATGTTTCGAATGTAGTAACATGCCTTAGAGAATTCCCTCAATTCTTCACTAGAATGCACTCTATTTTCACACAGATTTTCTAACTTCACACCCTACACTAGTTATATGTGAGAAGATTGATGTAAATATGAAGACTAATACTCACATATGTTATATCAAAGAAAGCATTTTCTGGATTTACGACAATGACATGAATATGATCTCATGAATGGAATGCTATGATGCGAGATTTATACGCACACAAATTATACCCTCTTTTTATCAATTGTAGTAAGTATGTAAGTAGGGATCGTTCTTAACCGGGGATTAGGAGGGATTGCAAATCACTTGGAAACTGACTTAAAAACGTAAAATAAAGTTTAAAACACTCAACTAGACTCAAAGAATGCGAAACTAAACGCCTAAAACACTAAAACAAACCAAAAGGCTCAAACATCACCCAAAACACTCAAAACTGCATTAAAAACACTTTCTGGGCAGTTTTGAGCACTTTGGTGAATTTGGACGAATTTGTGTAATAAATTGAATCAAAACACTTATAAACACAAACTAAGACACTTTCTAACTAAATTGGACACTAAGGTAAAGGGGGATTTTGTCTTGATGAGATTTGAAATAACGAAACAAGATAACAAACTAGGCAGATTGTAAAAACGAATTTCTTAAAAACAAGATAATGGATGGATTAGTTAGAGGTCCATTCTCCACACATGACACATTTGTATATGATGTGAAAATAATTAAACACACAAATTAAACCCTCTTTTCGTCAAATTGTAGTATAAGTATAAGTAGGGATCGTTCTGGACCGGGGATTAGGAGGGATTGTTAACCACTTGGATTTGACTCAAAAACGTAAAATAACAATATAAAACACTATACTAGACTCAAAGAATGCAAAACTAAACTTTAAAACACTAAGACAAACCAAAAGACTCAAACATCACCCAAAACACTCAAAACTGCCTTAAAATCACTTTCTGGGCAGTTTTGAGCACTTTGGTGAATTTGGACGAAATTATGTAACAAAATGAATCAAAACACTTATAAACATAAACTAACTCAAAGAATGTAAAACTAAACACTTAAAACATTAAAACAAACCAAAAGACTCAAACATCACCCAAAACACTCAAAACTGCCTTAAAATCACTTTCTGGGCAGTTTTGAGCACTTTGGTGAATTTGGACGAAATTATGTAACAAAATGAATCAAAACACTTATAAACATAAACTAAAACACGTTCTACTAAATTGGACAATAAAGTAAAGGGGGATTGAGTTTTATACGAAATTAAATAAAATGTACAGATTCGAATTAAGACAGATAGTATATATGAATGTGATGAAATGGAATGAATGGATGGATGCTAGCCAAGGGGTTCATCTCCATACATGTTATACTTGCATAATAAATGATTTCCAATTGCATTTCAATAAACCATGAATTCTCAACACCCCAAGTTAACCGTGATGCACTAATTAACCTTCAAATCTTCCTAACGTTATTGAATTGCATGATGCATGCGACAATTCAAAACATTCCCCACAAGTCCTCAACATGAATGCATAGAAGAGGTACAAGCAAGAATCATTACGCTCTATGAAAATTATAAGTGTTGACGAGGCATTCGTTACTATGAATGCATGAAACTCTTGCCAAGAATTCGTTTAACGCGATTGTTTATAAGCAACCTCCACTACTTATGAATATAAGTTCGTAACTATTAGGTGAAACTCACTTATATTCTAGCGTCATATTCATGCATGAAAATTAAGCGTGCACTCTCAATAAACATACATAAATAAGTTATCAATCAAACGGTTAAACAAATTGAATCACAACTTATGAAACGCAATTAGAATAATCAAATCAAAATGTAAGCATAAACATATATTTCGAATTTCCTCATAACTTTGAAATCAAAGAAACACCTAAACATTCCAACAACTCAAACTTGAATTGTATGAACGTTTAGGCACTCTTCTCTTCCTCTTCGTTGTAGCACAAGGTCTAAGGATAGTTTGATGGTGTGAATGGTTTGGGTAGTGGTGGAGGAATGGAAGGATGGTGTTTGGATTTGTAGGGAAGACTCACGGCACAAAGGGGGTGGTTTGATGGTCTACATTTCTGCAATGGATGAGTTTATGGAAGAGTGTTTGGAATGGGTGAATTTCTGGCACAAAGGCCTTATTTCTGTGGTGAATGGATTGTGTCTGAATGAGAATGAATGAATGAGTATTTATAGGTGAAATGGGGGGAACATGACAGCTAGGAACTTGGTGGAAATCTGAAATGGTGATGGGAGATGCATGTGGCTGTTTGTGCATGTGATTAAAGGGTGGAAATGCATGTGTTTTGACAGAAATGAAAGGGAATGCACGTTTTTGGTTGATTTCTGGTGGTTGTGAGGTGGAAATCTAGGTGGAAATGCATGTGGATTAAAGCTATGTGAATGATTAAGGTGAATGTGCATGAGTGCATGTGAAATCTGCCAAGATGCATGTGTTATGAAGTGGATTTTCTGCAAAGCAAGGTGAATGTGCATGTGATTAAATTAAAAGATGGAATGCATGTGAATATGATGGAAATCTGATTTCTTTGAAGATGCATGTGCAATGAAGTGGAATGACAGCTAGGTTATGATGATGAATGCATGTGAATATGATGGAAATCTGATTTCTTTGAAGATGCATGTGCAATGAAGTGGAATGACAGCTAGGTTATGATGATGAATGCATGTGGCTGATTTAATTGAATAGGAAAGCATGTGAAATGTTTGTGGTGAGTGAATGTTCATGTGAATTAAAGCTAAAGTGATGATGATAAGTGATAAGTGATAAGTGATATGATATGTGGTTATGATGTGATAAGTGGTTATGATAAGTGATAAGTGATATGATAAAGTGATGATGATAAGTGATAAGTGATAAGTGATATGATATGTGGTTATGATAAGTAATGGGAGCATGTGGGTTAATTAATGAAGGAAATGCATGTGCAATGACAATGTGTTAGAATGGATGTGTGTTATGCATGGCATGATTGGGATTAGGAAAGGTTTAAATGTCCTAAAACTAAAGAGAACAAGGTTCCAACACTTTGGCTCCAATTAGGTCTTCAATTTCGTCCAACACTTTGGCTCCAAGCATAAGCTATCCATCCTTAGCCCAAAAGTGCTCCAAAAATCTCCAAAATGCATCTTTTTGCTCCTTTAGCCCTTTGGACCTACAAACACACGAAAATAGCTTAAAGTACTAAAATAACTAAAGAAACATAACGTAAATGCACGAGAACAAGCCATTTAAGTCGCATGAATATGCTCCTATCAGTATATGAATCGATTCTCCAATTGCTTTTCATTAACTATGATGCTCAACACCCCAAGTTAACCGTGATGCACTAATTAACTCTCAAATTTTCCTTATGTTATTGAATTGGATGATGCATGCGACAATTCAAATCATTCTCCAATGGTTCTCAACATGAATGCATAGAAGAGATACAATGAGAGATCATGATGCTCTATGAAAATTATAAGTGTTGACGAGGCAATTGTAACTATGAATGCATGATACTCTTGCCAAGAATTCAATTAACGCGGTTGTGACTAGCAACCTTCACTACTCATGTTTATAAACTTGTGACGATTAGGTGAAACTCGTTTATAAACTAGCATCGAGTTTATGCATGAAGACTAAGTATGCATCCCTAATCAACATACAAAAACAAGTTTTTAATAAACATGATAATTGAATTACAATCACAACTTAACAAATCACAATTGGAAGAAATCAATTCATATTTCAAACATGTTCATGGCTTCAAACTTTCCCCCAACTAATTAGGGGTTTAGCCACTCATGATTACAACAAACTTAGAGAGTAATAACAAAGTAAACATTGAAATCAAGGAAAGGAAGTACACCTAAAAATTCCAACAACTCAAACTTGAATTGTATGAACGTTTAGGCCTCTTCTCCTCCTCTTTGTTGTTGCGGCACAAGGGGTTTTGGTGAGTTTTGGGGGTTATGGATGATGTAGAATGATGTGTTTAGGGTAGGGATGGATGTAAGGGAAGGCAAGGAGTGTTTTTGGGCAGAAAATATGAAGAATGGTGAAGTGTGGCAGTGTTAGAGAGAGGGAATGAATTTCTAGCGTGAATGAATGTGTATATGAGATGGTTTTCTGAATATGGAAGAGTTCGTTATTTGTGGCTGCAATGGATGCTTATTTATAGGTGAAAAAGAGGGAACATGACAGCTAGGAACTTGGTGGAAAGCTGGAAATGCATGTGGAGTGGCTGAAATTGTAAGGGGAATGCATGTGGAAATGATAGAATGTGTTGATGTGCAATGATGAATTGGGATGGCTGAAAATCTGGAGTGGGAGTGCATGTGGGTGTTTGGTGGCTGAAATGATGAAGGGGGAAGTGCATGTGGCTGCAATGGTAAAGGGGGAAGTGCATGTGGCTGCAATGGTAAAGGATGGGAGTGCATGTGGCTGCAATGGTAAAGGATTGTGGTGCAATGATGAAAGAACAAGTGCATGTGGCTGAATTGGTGGTGAATGATTATGAATGATTATGAATGCATGTGGATAAAAGAGGGGATATGGCTGCAAGGTTAAAGGGCTAAGGTTTAAGTACATAGAATGGACCTAAAATAGGGTGGTTTGCATGGCAAGGGAAGGGGAGAAGGGATATGCCATGGCAAGGTTATCTAATTGGAATAGGGCCATTGTTTTGTGTCCTAAAGTGCCTCAATTTCGTCCAACACCTTGGCTCCAAACATAAGCTATCCATTCCAAGCCCAATTTTGCTCCAAAATGCTCCAAAATGCACCTTTTTGCTTCCTTAGCCATATGAACCTAGAAACACACGAAAATGGCATAAAGGACTAAAATAACTAAGGAAACATAACGTAAATGCACGAGAACAAGCCATTTAAGTCGCATGAATATGCTCCTATCAAATTCCCCCACACTTAGCTTTTGCTAGTCCTCGAGCAAAACAAAACGAAAGAAACTAAAAACAAACCAAAACACATTCTAAACCTTCCCACATGTATCTCAGGGATTTCAAACGAACATGACACAATATAGAACATCATTCCCACGACATTTAGCTTACTTTACACTTCAACAAACACTTAATCATAGTTACCACTTATTATTTCACATTTAATCAATTAAAACAACATTTTGAATGTAGTAACATGCCTTAGAGAATTCCCTCAATTCCTTACTAGAATGCACTCAATTTTCACACAGATTCTCTAACTCCACACCCTACACTAGGTATATGTGAGGAGATTGATGAAAATATGAATTCTAACACTCACATATGTTATATCAAAGAAAGCATTTTCTGGATTTATGACAATGACATGAATATGATCTCATGAATGAAATGCTACTACTTAGAATGAGAACCAGTGATTCCATATGCTCATACCAAATTCAAACTCCACAAATTGAACACATAACATCAAGATAGAAGTTGAGGGTTGTAACAGGGCTAAGGGTAATGGTTTAACAAAGAAAGGTAAAGCAAAACAAAGGTTCTTAAAGTAATAGGAAGCGAAGTAATGAAATTGACACTTAAACTCACTTTTAATGGCAGAAATCAACTTTTAAACACAAGGGAAGATTCATGCAACAACTAGGGTCAAATTCACTCTTTTGGACCCTTCCTTCAATAACCAATACTTGTGAGATCATTCTCACTTATTTTTCAACTCTTTTTCTTTCTTTTCAACACTTTTCTATTTTCTTTTTTATTTTTCCACGAAATTTTTTTTTTTTTTTTCTTTATTTCATTCTTTGGCCGTGCCCTATTATCTTCCCCCACACTTATTTTCTGCAATATATTGATCAAAAGGAGTTCATTCTAAGTCATGCTTCACTATCCTTTAAGAACAAGGGTATGGAAAGTCCTAATCTAGGCTAGGTAAGGATAATGTGGCTAACAAAGAAAATAAGCTTGAAAAGGCTCAAAAAGGGGTAATCCTACAATACATGTGAAAAGGTGATAGGAGCATATTCATGCGACTTAAATGGCTTGTTCTCGTACATTTACGTTATGTTTCTTTAGTTATTTTAGTTCTTTATGCTTCTTTTGTGTGTTTTCAGGTTCTAAGGGCTTAGGGAGCAAGAAAGTGCATTTTGAGGCCATTTGGAGCATTTTTGGGCATGGATTGGATAGCTTATCCATGGAGCCAAAGTTTGGACGAATTTGAAGGCCTTATTTTCACTTTGGACATAAAACAAAGGGCCTAGCCCATTCTCTCTTATTCTATCCCTTATAGCCATGCAAAGAACCATCCATTCCATCAAAAACAATCCATCAATTCACATGCAAAACCACCATTAACATACATGCACCCAAACAAAGCCAACCTAGCTAACCCTACATGCATTATTTATTAGCATCTTTACAAGACATTATCATTGCATAACATTCCACTTCCACCTCTTTCCAACCTAATTCACATGCATATCAACCCTACATACATTAATTAGTCATTCTTTTCATATTACACTCAAATGCATTCACATGCATTTCAAGAAGCAAAACAACATTGTGCCGTGAGCTTCCCTTGCATTTTCAGCTTTCCTCCTTGCATTCACATGCATAACCAACCTAGTGTCACTCCCATTCATTCCCTTTAATTATTTAGCCATTATCATACATTTATTCTCCCATAAACAACCCAACAATGCCGTGAGTTCCCACTCCCATTTCCAGCTTTCCATAACTTTTCCTAGTTGTTTTATTACATACATTCCCCCTTCATTATTCCAAACACATGCACCCATAATCATTCATCCCCTCCTAGCTGCAATATTCCCTCTTTTGTTCCCCCATTTCACCTATAAATAAGCATCCAACACTCCTCAAAATTCATTCACTCTTCCATACACATTTTCAGTTACAAACACTCCCATTTTCTGTGCAGTTTTTCTCCTTCATTGCAGCCACTATCCAACCACTTCCCATCCCTCCAAAACACTTCACATAATCCCCAAAGCTCACCTTAGACCTTGTGCTACAACAACGAGGAAGAGAAGAGGACCTAAACGTTCATACAATTCAAGTTTGAGTTGTTGGAATGTTTAGGTGATTCTTTGATTTCAATGTTTCATTTTAATTCTCTTTGTTTTGTACGTATAAGGAATGGAAGAGAAGAGTGCCTAAACGTTCATACAATTCAAGTTTGAGTTGTTGGAATGTTTAGGTGTTTCTTTGATTTCAACGTAATGAGGAACTAAAACCCCCTTTAGCTAGGGGGTGATTCGAAATATATGTTTATGCTTGCATTTTGATTTGATTACTTTTAATTACGTTTCATAAGTTGTGAATTCAATTTGTTTAACTATTTGATTGATATCCTATTTATGTATGTTTATTGAGAATGAACGCTTAATTTTCATGCATGAATATGACGCTAGAATATAAGTGAGTTTCACCTAATCGTTATGAACTTATATTCACAAGTAGTGGAGGTTGCTTATAAACAATCGCGTTAAACGAATTCTTGGCATAAGTTTCATGCAATCATAGTAACGAATGCCTCGTCAACACTTATAGTTTTCATGATGCTTAATGATTCTTGCTTGTTTCTCTATTATGCAATTCATGAAGGGAACTTGTGAGGAATGCTTTGGGTTGTCGTATGCAATCATCCAATTCATTAACTTAAGGAAAACTTGACGGTTAATTTAAGCGGACCTAATTAACCCGGGGTGATGAGTTTCATAATTTATTGAAATGCAATTGGAAATCTTTTTATTATGCAAGTGTAACATGTGTGGAGAAGAACCCCTTAGCTAGCCATACCATCCATTCATTTCCGTCAATTTCATATTTACAATTTGTTTTCTTTACAATCTATCCATTTTAGTTTAAATTCGTCCAAAATCAATCCCCCCATATTTCGTTTAAGTCTTAGTCTTAATCTTTCTTATTTTTAGTTTTGAATTCTTCGAGTTTAGTATAGCATTTTAGTTTGTGTTTTTAAAAGCATTTTGAGTCTTTTGATTTGTTTTAGTGTTTTAAAGTTTAGTTTTACATTCTTTGAGTCTAGTTTAGTGTTTTATATTGTATTTTTATGTTTTTAAGTCAATTTAGAAGGTTTTAGCAAGCCCTCCTAATCCCCGGTCTAGAACGATCCCTCACTTATCCATTCTACTACAATTGTCAAACGAGGGTTTAATTTATGCGCGTATAAATCTCGCATCAAATTTTGGCGCCGTTGCCGGGGATTAGCAACTTTGCTAATCCCTTGGTTCTTTTCTTTTTTTTTTTTTGGTTTAGTTGTTTTCGTTTTAGTTTCTAACTTAGTGTTGTTTCTTTGTTTGTTGTTACTTTTGATATTTGATTTAGTTCTCTTTCTTTGATTTTAGGTACTAGAGAAGTAAGATATGGATTTTGCTAGCATTCAAGCTCAATTGGCAAATCTTACTTCTAAATTGTCGCCGTATGCCGAAAGGACCACAATGCAGAGTGTCCCTACATTTGGTGCTTCATATAGGCAAGGATTTCAAGCCAATCAATGTCCACAAAGAGATTGGAGGGATCATTCAAACTCTATGTGGTGGGAAGATCAACAAGTTCAACGTGAAGCATATTGGCAACCATATGAGGAGTTCTATTCAAGACCTATGCAGCCACCACAACTTCATATGCAATATGCTCAATTAAATTCAAGTTCGCCAGTAGATTATATTCAAATTCTTAATGAAATAAATTCTTTGGCGCAGGGGTCGCAAAATCAAGCCAAGGAGGCTCAACAAGAAGCATATTGGCAACCATATGAGGAGTTCAATACAACACCTACGCAGGACGAACAAAATCAAGACAAGAAGTTGGGTAAATTGGACGAGCAATTTGGGCAGATTATGGAGTTCATGAAACAAATTCAAGAGCAAAGTGAACTCTCCAACTTAACTATTGAAAACTCGAAGGAAGATTTTGAAATCTATAATGCTATCACTTTGGGAAGTGCTATGGAGGTTGGAGCTGACCTAAAAATGTCCAAACATAGCCTAGAAGTGGATGAGGAGCTGCTAATTGAGGAGGAGGAAGAAGACATGCACACGGCAAGGGTAGAACAACCCTTGCCGCAACCCCCTAAGACCTCTAAACCACCCACCACAAGTAAGGACGTCCCAATTCCATGTTATTCTGATGTTATTCCACCCAATGTCCCTTTTCCTAGCAGGTTTTTGATTCCCAACCAAGAAGAGAGTAAAAAGGACATCGTGGAAGCCTTCCCAAAGGTGCAAAATGCTATTCAAATTCTTGGTGCAACACAGCAAGTTTTAGATGGTGTTGAATTCTTCAAAGGACTTTGTACACCAAGAAGAATGATTCAAGAGAAGGTAGTGGCTGGAGAAGATGTAGAAGGCATCAAAGAGGACAAATTTGAAACCACAATTCCCAAGGAAGTTGGATTTTATGACACGGGACAAGTCATAACTTTCGAAGGGGTGTTTATTCTGGAGTTCATTTTGGAGCACACAGGTAAGCCGCCTCCCCGAATTTCAATTTTCTTTTATACTAACATGTGGTTAATGATTCAGGCACCCAATCTGGAATTTAAACTATTACCGGATCATTTCAAGTATCACCGCCCATTCAAAGATAAATTCCATGCCGTTTGATTTTATTTATGTAAAAAAAAAAAAAAAAAAAAAAAAAAAAAAAAAAAAAAAAAAAAAAAAAAAGAGAAAGAAAGATACTAAACATGGAGAAAGGTGGAGCTTCACAAAGGTTGTTTGCGTGAAGCCCCACTACGAGGCGCAGAAGCGGAAGGCGCAGAAGCGGGAGGCATAGAAGCGGGAGGCATCGGAGCGGAAGCCATCGGAGCGGGAGGCATCGGAGCTAGAGCATTCCAGGCCTCAATACTTGGCCAAGCGCTGGATGACCCAGGAAAAAGGTGCCTCTGGAGATAAGACGCAAGCCTTTGACGGTCACTGTGAATTCGACCCTCAGATTCTTGCAGCTCATCAAGCTTCCTTTTCATCCCCGACGAATAGTTATTTGCAAGCACATGCAAACTTCTATTCTCGTACTTAAGCTGCTGGATCTCTTGCTTAAGTCTTTCCACCTCTGCCATCAACGATTCCACCTGGCGGGACCGAGCAAGCAGGCGTAGGCCCATGTTGGACACAGAGCTCGCACACTGAACACTAAGTGCGAGGGACTCTTGAACGGCCAACTCATCGGACCGTCCTGACAGCAGCCTACTATCCTTCGGAGTGAGGAGATTCTTAGCTACTATTGTAGCTGTTGTGGCGTCCTGCATCACAGAGTCTTCACCTGAAAGAGGACCGTTAGAAGATAAAAAAGAAGGGCGCCATACATTACCTTGACGGGGCGCAACCGGATCGCTGCTGAGACTCAAATCTAAGCTAAGGTTCGATGAGTTTGCCATTTTCTTTCAAAAATGTTCAAAGAGAAAGAGTGGATGGAGTTAAATTTCGAAGGGCCGGAGACAATTTTCAAGAATGGGAGTTCTTCAGAGTGTGTATGTTGGCGGTGATCGATAACTCTATAAAAAGCCAAGGCGACGCGTCCACCGATTCAAAGAGCCGGATTTTCCGGCGTAAGTTAGGCGACGCGTTCTCGGCTTTTCAGAAGACGCATTCAACTTTGTCAAAAGATTTCTGACAAAGCTGAAAACACGTGGAGGCCATCATCGCAACTACACATCTTTAGCCGACAAGCGCAAAGTTCGGCAACGCTTTCTCTGCTTTTCAGAAAACGCGTGCAGCTTTGTCAAAAGGAGCCGCATCTGCACTACCACGTGTCGTTCAGAAAGCGAAGGGGCGTCGTTCAGAAATCGAAGGGGCGCCTGCTCAGAAATCGAAGAGGCGAATTCAAAGATCGAAGAGGCGCCACTATTTCAAAAAGCCGGAGTTGCGGGATCAAAACGTTTGTCGACAAAGGTAAAAAGTACCACCACTTGCTATTATCTCTATATATGTCGACCTTCGTCTTTTATGGCAGGGCAAACCTGAAGAAAATGCCCAACTCTCTCTCACCTCTGAGGGCGCACTCCCAGCAAAGCCTTTCGAAATACTCAATTCTTTCTTCTTCCCCAAAGATGATACCAGATGCCTGGAGTACATATGACCCAGGAGGAAGCAGCACAACAAATACATGTGCTGATTCATTCACCGCTTCTTCAAAAGCAAAGGTATCTCATATCATCAAGGTCAAAAGCAAAAGTATCTCATATCATGCTCTTTCCCTGTCTTTTTCTTTGTCCTTGTTCTTACTCGCATGGCAAAGTAAAAGAAGCAATCAGCCGGCACTTGGAGTCAGTCTTCCGATCTGAAGCCAACTGCCTGGAATCTATTCCTGATTGCTTACCTAGCGTTGCTCTCGAGTAGTCATCTTCAACGGAGCAAGTAAGGCAAGTGAAAATGATACATTGAAGCATGTGGAGACAAGCAACAACTGCATATGCTGAGCTATCCTCTAACCCTCTTCAATACGAATTGGAAAGATTGAACAAAGAAACAGATAAAAGGAGGAAGCTCAGACCAAGCTCAGACCTTCAGGGGAGACCCAAAAGAATCCTGCTGCCCAGTTCAAGAAGTAGCACAAAGGAAAATCAACAATGGGCGGCAACCAGTTCGAGAGTAAGCCTGTGGAATCATCAAGATCAAGCCTCAATGCAATTACCAAGGAGAAGATGGAATTTACACTCTATAACCAGATTTGCGTCTCTAAACTCTTCTCTTTGTTAATTACATTCTGCCATGTTTAGTATGTTTAAGTGCTTTTTGTGTATTTACTTATGCTTTGTGTGAATCTATGCTTAAAACATTGAGGACAATGTTTGATTTAAGTGTGGGGGGGTAACTAAGTATGTTGATGCAAATTCGTTGAATTTTATCACCCATAACTTCAAGTGTTGTTCCTTGCTGTTTTAAATGTTTTTAAGGTGTTTTTTTTTGTTTTGACTTAAAAATTCAAAAATCACATAAAAATTTGAAAAACATGTTTTGAAAATCCTAAAAAGAGTGTTTTGAGTCGTTTTTGTGTCGTAGGTCACCTTCCAACACAGTGATAAAGATTTGGTTTCTAATTGCATGACTGTTAAAAAGAGTTATGAATATGGAGAAAAGTTTGATTTACTCTTAGTATATGCTTGGTTATGGTTATAATGTATGACTTCACATGCAATCATAAAAGAAAAAAATTAGTTATGTAACATGCTTGAAGGAAGGAACTCAAACAAACGCTACAACCCTGAGAGACTTGAGCCTATAACGTTCTTTGGAGAGTATAATCTGTGATTTCTTTGTTTTCTAAAGTTGTTGTATGATCTCATTATTCCTTGCTTGGTTGCTACTTAGAATGCAATTGTATCATGATAGATCTAAATGCTAGAACTTATATCCGTTTCATTCAAAGCATGACATTGAATTGCATAACATATATCAAGATGAAGTTGTGTAGTTGCCACCATAGCCAAATAGCCTTACTTCCCATATTTCGTATATATTAGTTTTAACCCCGTTGAGCCTCGTTTAGCCTATTTTCTTTGCTAACCACTTCACCCCTTACCGAGCCTAGTGTAGGACAGTCCACACCCTTGTTCTTAAATGATAGTGAGCATGACTTAAATGAATTCCTTTTGAGTACATTATGAAAGAAAATGAGTGTGGGGGAGAATGTTTTGTTCTTAAGCGTTTATGTATGTTTTGAGAGTCAAAAGAAAAGAAAAGAAAAAAAAATTGTGAAAAACATATGAAAAAGAAAAACAGAAAAGAAAAGAAAGAAAGAAAGAAAAAAGAGCTTGTTCTCCCTTTTTGTTCAAAAGTTGAGTTTTCGTTCTAAAGGGAATTCTAAGTGCCTAATTCAATACTTTGCTCACTATTGCTTTAAGAACGTTTGTGTACTCTACCTTTCTTTGTTAAACCATTACCCTTAGCCCCGTTACATCCCTCAACTTCTATCTTGAGTGTTATGTGTTTCAATTTGCGGAGTTTGAAATTGATATGAGCTTATGGAATCACTGGTTCTCATTCTAAGTAGTAGCATTCCATTCATGAGATCATACCTAAACATGCTTATTAACTCCAGAAATTGCTCTCTTTATGATACATATATGTGAGTGTTCGTTTTCATGTTTACATCAATCTTCTCACATATGACTAGATTAGGGTGTGTAGTTAGAAATTCTGAGTGAAAATCGAGTGCATATCTTGTAAGGAATTGAGCAAATTCTCTAAGGCATGTTACTACATTCAAAACATGGTTTTAAATGCTTAATTGTGAACTAGTATATGGTGACTATGATTAAGAATGTACTTAAGTGTGAAGATGACTAAAAATCTGTGAGAATGATGATTTTTAACATGTCATGTGCATTGGAAATCCCTAAGACGGTTGTTGGAAGGTTTAGGTTGTGTTTTACGTGTTTAGTGTCGTTTTGTTTATTTGTTTTTATTCTGTTTTGCTCGAGGACTAGCAAAAGCTAAGTGTGGGGGTATTTGATAGGAGCATATTCATGCGACTTAAATGGCTTGTTCTCGTACATTTACGTTATGTTTCTTTAGTTATTTTAGTTCTTTATGCTTCTTTTGTGTGTTTTCAGGTTCTAAGGGCTTAGGGAGCAAGAAAGTGCATTTTGAGGCCATTTGGAGCATTTTTGGGCATGGATTGGATAGCTTATCCATGGAGCCAAAGTTTGGACGAATTTGAAGGCCTTATTTTCACTTTGGACATAAAACAAAGGGCCTAGCCCATTCTCTCTTATTCTATCCCTTATAGCCATGCAAAGAACCATCCATTCCATCAAAAACAATCCATCAATTCACATGCAAAACCACCATTAACATACATGCACCCAAACAAAGCCAACCTAGCTAACCCTACATGCATTATTTATTAGCATCTTTACAAGACATTATCATTGCATAACATTCCACTTCCACCTCTTTCCAACCTAATTCACATGCATATCAACCCTACATACATTAATTAGTCATTCTTTTCATATTACACTCAAATGCATTCACATGCATTTCAAGAAGCAAAACAACATTGTGCCGTGAGCTTCCCTTGCATTTTCAGCTTTCCTCCTTGCATTCACATGCATAACCAACCTAGTGTCACTCCCATTCATTCCCTTTAATTATTTAGCCATTATCATACATTTATTCTCCCATAAACAACCCAACAATGCCGTGAGTTCCCACTCCCATTTCCAGCTTTCCATAACTTTTCCTAGTTGTTTTATTACATACATTCCCCCTTCATTATTCCAAACACATGCACCCATAATCATTCATCCCCTCCTAGCTGCAATATTCCCTCTTTTGTTCCCCCATTTCACCTATAAATAAGCATCCAACACTCCTCAAAATTCATTCACTCTTCCATACACATTTTCAGTTACAAACACTCCCATTTTCTGTGCAGTTTTTCTCCTTCATTGCAGCCACTATCCAACCACTTCCCATCCCTCCAAAACACTTCACATAATCCCCAAAGCTCACCTTAGACCTTGTGCTACAACAACGAGGAAGAGAAGAGGACCTAAACGTTCATACAATTCAAGTTTGAGTTGTTGGAATGTTTAGGTGATTCTTTGATTTCAATGTTTCATTTTAATTCTCTTTGTTTTGTACGTATAAGGAATGGAAGAGAAGAGTGCCTAAACGTTCATACAATTCAAGTTTGAGTTGTTGGAATGTTTAGGTGTTTCTTTGATTTCAACGTAATGAGGAACTAAAACCCCCTTTAGCTAGGGGGTGATTCGAAATATATGTTTATGCTTGCATTTTGATTTGATTACTTTTAATTACGTTTCATAAGTTGTGAATTCAATTTGTTTAACTATTTGATTGATATCCTATTTATGTATGTTTATTGAGAATGAACGCTTAATTTTCATGCATGAATATGACGCTAGAATATAAGTGAGTTTCACCTAATCGTTATGAACTTATATTCACAAGTAGTGGAGGTTGCTTATAAACAATCGCGTTAAACGAATTCTTGGCATAAGTTTCATGCAATCATAGTAACGAATGCCTCGTCAACACTTATAGTTTTCATGATGCTTAATGATTCTTGCTTGTTTCTCTATTATGCAATTCATGAAGGGAACTTGTGAGGAATGCTTTGGGTTGTCGTATGCAATCATCCAATTCATTAACTTAAGGAAAACTTGACGGTTAATTTAAGCGGACCTAATTAACCCGGGGTGATGAGTTTCATAATTTATTGAAATGCAATTGGAAATCTTTTTATTATGCAAGTGTAACATGTGTGGAGAAGAACCCCTTAGCTAGCCATACCATCCATTCATTTCCGTCAATTTCATATTTACAATTTGTTTTCTTTACAATCTATCCATTTTAGTTTAAATTCGTCCAAAATCAATCCCCCCATATTTCGTTTAAGTCTTAGTCTTAATCTTTCTTATTTTTAGTTTTGAATTCTTCGAGTTTAGTATAGCATTTTAGTTTGTGTTTTTAAAAGCATTTTGAGTCTTTTGATTTGTTTTAGTGTTTTAAAGTTTAGTTTTACATTCTTTGAGTCTAGTTTAGTGTTTTATATTGTATTTTTATGTTTTTAAGTCAATTTAGAAGGTTTTAGCAAGCCCTCCTAATCCCCGGTCTAGAACGATCCCTCACTTATCCATTCTACTACAATTGTCAAACGAGGGTTTAATTTATGCGCGTATAAATCTCGCATCAAAAGGGATAGGCTTTTTGGCTTTGGCTTGACTAACAACTTCATCTTATTGTATGTTATGCAATCAATATCATGCTTTGAATGAAATGGGCATGAGTTCTAGTATTTGGAACTATAATGACATGCATTCCAAGTAGCAGCCAAGCAAAGAATAATGAGATCATGCATCGACTTAAGAAAACAAAAAATCACAGATTATACTCTCCAAAGAACGTTATAGGCTCAAGTCTCTCAAGGATGTAGCTTTAGTTTGAGTTTCTTCCTTCAAGCATGTTACAAAAACTGATTTTCTCTTTGTAATTACATGTGAATTCATAAGCTATAACCATAACCAAGCATAAACCAAAGCATAAATCAACTTCCAGCCATGTTTACAACATTCTTTAATAGTCATGACATTAAAAACCAAATCCTCATCATTGTGTTGGAAGGTGACCTAAGACACAAACAAACACACAAAAACAACTTTAAAACAACTCTTTTTGGGTTTTTCAAAACTGTTTTGTAATTTTTTTTTAAATTTTCGGATTTTCTGAATAAAAGGCATGAAAACACTTCAAAACACTCTAAAAACACCTTAAAACAGCAAGGAACAACATTTGAAGTTATGGGTGATAAAATCCCACGAATTTGCATCAAATAAACTTAGTTACCTCCCCACACTTAAATCAAACATTGTCCTCAATGTTTCAAGCATAGACTCACACAATTAACAAACAAACAAACAAAACAACAACTAAACAACCTAACATGGCAGAAACGAAGTAGCAACAAAGAGAAGAGTTTAGGAACGCAAATCTGGAATTGGAGTGCTTTCTAGGTCTTCCTTTGTTGAATGCATGGGTTGCCTCCCAAGTAGCGCTTGCTTTAATGTCGTACAGCCGGACGAAGAACCCAATCACTCCAGATTGTAGCCCACGGCACCCAAGGGAAGCTCTTCCACAACATGCTCCACAAAGTTCTCATAGTATGGCTTCAATCTATGTCCGTTCACCTTGAACTCGTGGCCACTTTTTAAGCTTTGGACTTGGACTGCACCATGAGGAAAAACATTAGTAACAACAAGAGGTCCAATCCATTTAGAACGTAACTTACCAGGGAATTACCGAAGTCTTGAATCAAAAAGCAACACTTTCTGCCCCTTGGAGAACGTTTTGGTACGAAGCATCTTATCATGATAAGCCTTCGTCTTGTCCTTGTAGATGCGAGCATTCTCGTAAGCCTCGTTCCTAATCTCCTCAAGTTCATCTAATTGGAGCTTCCTATGAACTCCAGCAGCGTCTATGTCCAAATTGAAGGTTTTCATAGCCCAATGTGCCTTGTGCTCTAACTCAACGGGCAAATGACATGGCTTACCATATATAAGCCGAAAAGGTGACATGCCAAGGGGAGTTTTGTAAGCCGTACGATAGGCCCACAATGCATCGTCCAAGCGCAAACTCCAATCTCTTCTTGAGGGTCCCACGGTTTTCTCTAGGACTTGTTTGATCTCCCTATTTGAAACCTCCGCTTGCCCATTAGTTTGAGGGTGATAAGGTGTGGAAACCTTATGAGTAACGTTGTACTTCTTGAGCAAAGCTTCAATGGTGCGGTTACGAAAGTGAGAACCCCCATCACTAATTAAAACTCGTGGCATCCTAAACCTAGCAAAAATATTAGATTTCACAAAATCTGCAACAACCTTAGAATCGTTAGTACGGGTGGCTTTGGCTTCCACCCATTTGGAAACATAATCGACAGCTAGCAAGATATAAGTGAAACCAAAAGATGGAGGGAAGGGGCCCATGAAATCAATACCCCAAACATCAAAAATTTCCACAAATGAGAGAGATTGTTGCGGCATTTGGTCCTTAGGCCCTATGTTACCTGTTCTTTGACACTTATCGCATGTTAAACAAAACATTTTAGCATCTTTAAAGAGATTAGGCCAATAAAATCCAGATTGTAACACCTTTAGGGCTATCCTTTGGGTGCCAAAATGTCCCCCACATGCATAAGTATGGCAGAATGTAAGAATGGAATTAAATTCAGATTCGGGCACACATCTACGCACAATCTGATCTGGGCAGAATTTCCATAAATATGGATCATCCCAAACATAAAAACGTGCATCATGAACAAGTTTATCACGTTGGAACTTGTTTAGGGTACTAGGAACTTGCTTAGACACCAAGAAATTGACCAAATCGGCATACCAAGGGGTTCTTACCTCAATGGACAGAAGTTGCTCGTCCGGAAACGTTTCTAAAATGGGGGTGGACTCTTCCTCACGCACCATTCTACTTAGGTGGTCAGCCACCACGTTTTCACACCCTTTCTTGTCTCGGATTTCAAGATCGAACTCTTGAAGTAGGAGCATCCAACGAATGAGTCTTGGCTTAGCCTCCTTTTTGGTGAGAAGATACTTCAAGGCTGCATGGTCAGTGAAAACAATTACTTTAGTACCAAGAAGATATGATCTAAACTTATCTAATGCAAATACAATAGCCAAGAGTTCTTTTTCGGTTGTGGAATAATTAAGTTGAGCATCATTCAACGTCCGTGAGGCGTAGTAGATGACATGCGGCCTCTTGTCCTTTCTTTGTCCTACAACTGCTCCTAAAGCATAGTCGGACGCATCACACATAAGCTCGAACGGGAGGCTCCAATCCGGGGGAACAATAATGGGTGCCGTGGTCAACAACTCCTTGAGTTGGTTGAATGATGCCGTGCACTCCTTAGTGAATTCAAACGCCACTTCTTTTTGTAGGAGACGGCATAGTGGTTGTGCAATTTTAGAAAAATCCTTGATAAATCGTCTATAGAATCCTGCATGGCCAAGAAAAGAACGGACCTTTCTAACCGAAGTAGGAGAGGGTAAGTGACGTATAAGATCTATTTTAGACTTATCAACTTCAATTCCTTTTTCAGAGATGATATGACCCAAAACTATACCTTGTTTAACCATAAAATGACATTTTTCCCAATTCAAAACAAGGTTAGTTTCCATGCATCTTTTCAAGATTAAAGTGAGATTATGCAAACAAGCATCAAATGAGTCTCCAAACACACTAAAATCGTCCATAAATACTTCAATTATCTTTTCAACATAATCAGAGAAGATACTTACCATGCATCGTTGGAAAGTGGCCGGTGCATTGCATAAACCAAATGGCATACGACGATATGCAAAAGTACCAAATGGACAAGTAAAGGTGGTCTTTTCTTGATCATCCGGCGCTATGACAATTTGATTGTAACCCGAATAACCATCAAGAAAGCAATAAAAAGAATGACCGGCTAACTTTTCAAGCATTTGATCAATGAATGGTAAATGGAAGTGATCTTTCCTTGTTGCGGCATTTAGCTTCCTATAGTCAATGCACACCCTCCAATCGGTTTGAAAGCGTGTAGGCACAAGTTCATCTTCTTCATTCTTCACCACAGTGACTCCGGACTTTTTGGGAACCACTTGGACCGGTGAAACCCAACAACTATCCGAGATGGGATAGATGACGCCACAATCTAGTAACTTGATGATTTCCTTCTTCACTACTTCCATCATTGGTGGGTTGAGTCGACGTTGGGCTTCCCTTGATGGTTTGGCGCCTTCTTCCATGAGAATTCGATGCATGCACGTGGTAGGGCTTATACCCTTGATATCGGCCAAAGTCCACCCAATGGCTGTTTTGTGCTCTTTGAGAACCCTCACCAACTTCTCTTCCTCTTGTTCCGTGAGTGATGAAGCTATAATGACGGGCAATGTGTCTTGCTCTCCCAAAAACACATACTTCAAGTGATTTGGCAACGGTTTGAGCTCAAGGGTAGGTGGTTGTTCTATAGAAGGAAGCAACTTATTAGTTGAAATTGGAATGGAAATGGACTAGGGGACTTACCTTGGAGTTGTGGCAATGACTCTAGGGCTGCCACGGTCTCTATTACATCTTCATCAAAGGCCACGGCATAATTGTTCATTTGTATGCCGTGGGTTGCTATGGTGCCATTCATGTGACCCTTCGTTTCCACGCCATTTGTAATGACCGTTTCAAGTGCATCGCCATGTAATTGATCAAGGTGTGCCTGCGCCAAAGAATCAAGAATATCAATAGAGAAACATGAGTGATCATCTTTAGGAAATCTCATAGTTTCAGAAATATTAAAATCAATCACTTCCCCATCGAATTCCATTGTTAAAGTGCCTTTAAACACGTCTATCTTAGTTCGGGCTGTCTTCATGAATGGCCTCCCAAGAAGAATCGGCAAGGATGGAGCATGGGTAGATCAAATTATTCACCTGCACTAAGACATCTTCCAATACGCCCTTTGGATAGGCATTAGATCTATCGGCCAACTGAATAATCACACCATCATTTTTCAAGTCACCAAGGTTCATTGAAGCATAAATAGAGTATGGCATGACGTTAATTGAAGCTCCTAAGTCTAACATAGCATGTTCGAACTTAGTTTGACCAATAATACAAGGGATTGTAAAGCTACCTGGATCTTTGCACTTTGGTGGTAACTTTCTTTGTAAAACAGCGGAAACGTTCTCACTTACCCTTACTACCTCTTTATGTGACGCCCTCTTCCTTGTAGTGCACAATTCCTTTAAGAACTTAGCGTATTTGGGCACTTGCTTTATGGCATCTAGGAGCGGGATATTGACTTGAACTTTCCTAAACGTCTCAAGAATGTCCTTCTCATGCTCCTCCTTCTTTGTTTGCAAAAATCTATGAGGAAAAGGCACGTTTAGTGGAATAGAACTTGACAAAGTCGAATTTGGACTTACCTTAGGCGTGTTGGACGGTTTTGGCACAATAGGGGGCTGCGGCAAAGTTTCTTTCACCCTTGTCGTGGCCTTCTTTGCTTGTTCCTCCTCTTCTTGCAGCAACATGTCCTCTTCTTGACTTGTTTTGGATGGCCTTGAGGTGGTTCCGACCTCCTTACCACTTCTCAACATAATTGCCTTGGCAGATTCGCACCCTCCCCTTGGATTGACAATGGTTGAGCTAGGGAGCTTGCCTTTGTCTCGGAATTGTCCTACAAATTCCGCAATCTGCCCAATTTGTTTCTCCAAGTGATCCACCCTTTTGTCTTGGTTTTGCATGGCTTTGGTTTGATCCTCTTGCCCCTGAGACAAATTGGTAAGTAATTTAAGAAGTGTTTCATTGCCCAACGACGTACCTTGATTGTTTTGGGCAGGTTGTGCTTGGTTTGGAATGGGGCCGAATGGCTTGGTGTAGAACCCCGGGGGTTGTTGTCTAAAGCCTCCTTGTTGTTGAGGTTGTTGAGGTTCCCTCCACTTGAAGTTTGGATAGTCTCTCCAACCCGGATTGTATGTGTTGGAATATGGATCATTCCTTGGTTGATTGTGGCTCGGAAATCCAATGGCATTTGCACTCTCCCATCCCCCATTCTCAATCAATTGAGGGCATTTTTCCGAAGTGTGTCCTTGGATAGAACATACACCACATACAATTGGTCCTTGTATCTTCATTCCTTCGGCCATCTGAGACACAATAGAAGTAAGATTAGCTATCTGGGATTGAATATCGGATTGAGAACTTACCTCATTCAAGTGTTGCCGTGGGGGGTCCCTTTGCCCAAGTCCTTCATATTGTTGTGCATTTAGAGCACGGTTTGCAATTAGGGTCTTGGCTGACATAGGAGTTTTGTCCACCAATGCACCTCCCGCCGAAGCATCAAGCATTTGCCTTTCAATGGGAAGAAGGCCCTCATAGAAATATTGAAGGAGAAGCTCCTCCTTCATTTGATGTTGAGGACATGATGCAACAAGGGCTTTAAAACGCTCGTAGTATGCCGGAAAAGATTCTCCTTGACTTTGTTGGATTCCGCTAATTTTCTTCCTCAAGAGAATGACTCTTGAATTAGGGAAGAACTTCTCCAAGAACGCTCTCTTCATGCTCTCCCAAGAAGTAACGGTCCCGGGTGCCAATTCATAAAGCCAATCCTTAGCCTTTTCCACAAGAGAGAATGGAAAAGCTTTCATCATTAGAATGTTCCCATCGACATTTATGGGTGTCATGCTCGAACAAACAACCTCGAACTCCTTGAGATGCTTGTTGGGATCTTCCATGGAAAGCCCATGGTATTTCGGAATGTGGTGCAACAAGCTTGACTTCAACTCGAATTCATCGGTCTTGCCTTGGGCAGCCGCGGGGTATTGAATGCATAATGGTGCGGCATTGGTCAACCCCGAGGCCGAAAGCTCTTTAATGGTCCGATTGTCCGCTGCCATAACTTCTTCTTCCACACTTTCAAACTCAGATTCGGCCTTTGAACTTGAACTAGGTTCACTAGGTTCGGGATGCCTCCTCTTTCTTCTCAAATCATGTTCAAAATCGTCGTTAAAGTCCAAGATATGTGCATGCACAGTTTGAGAACTGCGCGTCATGCACTAGTACCTAAACCAAGAAAACAAAACAAAATAAGAAAACTAGGTAAATTACACTAAAAACATACGGCAAAAACACAAGGGATTAGCAATTTTGCTAATCCCCGGCAACGGCGCCAAAATTTGATGCGAGATTTATACGCACACAAATTATACCCTCTTTTTATCAATTGTAGTAAGTATGTAAGTAGGATCGTTCTTAACCGGGGATTAGGAGGGATTGCAAATCACTTGGAAACTGACTTAAAAACGTAAAATAAAGTTTAAAACACTCAACTAGACTCAAAGAATGCGAAACTAAACGCCTAAAACACTAAAACAAACCAAAAGGCTCAAACATCACCCAAAACACTCAAAACTGCATTAAAAACACTTTCTGGGCAGTTTTGAGCACTTTGGTGAATTTGGACGAATTTGTGTAATAAATTGAATCAAAACACTTATAAACACAAACTAAGACACTTTCTAACTAAATTGGACACTAAAGTAAAGGGGGATTTTGTCTCGATGAGATTTGAAATAACGAAACAAGATAACAAACTAGGCAGATTGTAAAAACGAATTTCTTAAAAACAAGATAATGGATGGATTAGTTAGAGGTCCATTCTCCACACATGACACATTTGTATATGAATCGATTCTCCAATTGCTTTTCATTAACTATGATGCTCAACACCCCAAGTTAACCGCGATGCACTAATTAACTCTCAAATTTTCCTTATGTTATTGAATTGGATGATGCATGCGACAATTCAAATCATTCTCCAATGGTTCTCAACATGAATGCATAGAAGAGATACAATGAGAGATCATGATGCTCTATGAAAATTATAAGTGTTGACGAGGCAATTGTAACTATGAATGCATGATACTCTTGCCAAGAATTCAATTAACGCGGTTGTGACTAGCAACCTTCACTACTCATGTTTATAAACTTGTGACGATTAGGTGAAACTCGTTTATAAACTAGCATCGAGTTTATGCATGAAGACTAAGTATGCATCCCTAATCAACATACAAAAACAAGTTTTTAATAAACATGATAATTGAATTACAATCACAACTTAACAAATCACAATTGGAAGAAATCAATTCATATTTCAAACATGTTCATGGCTTCAAACTTTCCCCTAACTAATTAGGGGTTTAGCCACTCATGATTACAACAAACTTAGAGAGTAATAACAAAGTAAACATTGAAATCAAGGAAAGGAAGTACACCTAAAAATTCCAACAACTCAAACTTGAATTGTATGAACGTTTAGGCCTCTTCTCCTCCTCTTTGTTGTTGCGGCACAAGGGGTTTTGTTGAGTTTTGGGGGTTATGGATGATGTAGAATGATGTGTTTAGGGTAGGGATGGATGTAAGGGAAGGCAAGGAGTGTTTTTGGGCAGAAAATATGAAGAATGGTGAAGTGTGGCAGTGTTAGAGAAAGGGAATGAATTTCTAGCGTGAATGAATGTGTATATGAGATGGTTTTCTGAATATGGAAGAGTTCGTTATTTGTGGCTGCAATGGATGCTTATTTATAGGTGAAAAAGAGGGAACATGACAGCTAGGAACTTGGTGGAAAGCTGGAAATGCATGTGGAGTGGCTGAAATTGTAAGGGGAATGCATGTGGAAATGATAGAATGTGTTGATGTGCAATGATGAATTGGGATGGCTGAAAATCTGGAGTGGGAGTGCATGTGGGTGTTTGGTGGCTGGAATGATGAAGGGGGAAGTGCATGTGGCTGCAATGGTAAAGGGGGAAGTGCATGTGGCTGCAATGGTAAAGGATGGGAGTGCATGTGGCTGCAATGGTAAAGGATTGTGGTGCAATGATGAAAGAACAAGTGCATGTGGCTGAATTGGTGGTGAATGATTATGAATGATTATGAATGCATGTGGATAAAAGAGGGGATATGGCTGCAAGGTTAAAGGGCTAAGGTTTAAGTACATAGAATGGGCCTAAAATAGGGTGGTTTGCATGGCAAGGGAAGGGGAGAAGGGATATGCCATGGCAAGGTTATCTAATTGGGCTAGGGCCATTGTTTTGTGTCCTAAAGTGCCTCAATTTCGTCCAACACCTTGGCTCCAAACATAAGCTATCCATTCCAAGCCCAATTTTGCTCCAAAATGCTCCAAAATGCACCTTTTTGCTTCCTTAGCCATATGAACCTAGAAACACACGAAAATGGCATAAGGGACTAAAATAACTAAAGAAACATAACGTAAATGCACGAGAACAATCCATTTAAGTCGCATGAATATGCTCCTATCATGCTACTACTTAGAACGAGAACTAGTGATTCCATATGCTCATACCAAATTCAAACTCCACATATTGAACACATAACATCAAGATAGAAGTTGAGGGTTGTAACGAGGCTAAGGTATTGGCTAACAAAGAAAGGTAAGGATAAACAAACGTTCTTAAAGCAATAGTAAGCAAAGTAATGAAATTAACACTTAAACTCACTTCTAATGGCAAAAAACCAACTTTTAAACACAAGGGAAGATTCATGCAACATTTAGGGTCAAATTCACTCTTTTGGACCCTTCCTTCAACAACCAACACTTGTGAGTTCATTCTCACTTATTTTTCAACTCCTTTTCTTTCTTTTGAACACTTTTCTATTTTCTTTTGATTTTTCTACGAATTTCTCTTCTTTCCTTCTCTTTTTCTCTTTTTTTTTTTTTTATTTTTTATTTTTTATTTTTTATTTTTTTCGTGCCCTATCATCTTCCCCCACACTCGTTTTCCACCATATATTGACCAAAGGAGTTCACTCTAAGTCGTGCTTCACTATCCTTTAAGAACCAAGGTATGGAAAGTCCTATTCTAGGCTAGGTGAGGATAATGTGGCTAACAACGATAATAGGTTTTGAAAAGGCTCAAGAGGGTTAATCCTACAATACATATGAAAAGGGATAGGCTTTTTGGCTCTGGCTTGACTAACAACTTCATCTTATTGTATGTTATGCAATCAATATCATGCTTTGAATGAAATGGGCATGAGTTCTAGTATTTGGAACTATAATGAAATGCATTCTAAATAGCAACCAAGCAAAGAATGATGAGATCATGCAACGACTTTAGAAAACAAGAAATCATAGATTATACTCTCCAAAGAACGTTATAGGCTCAAGTCTCTCAAGGATGTAGCGTTAGTTTGAGTTTCTTCCTTCAAGCATGTTACAAAAACTGATTTTATCTTTGTAATTACATGTGAATTCATAAATTATAACCATAACCAAGCATAAACCAAAGCATAAATCAACTTCCAGCCATGTTTACAACATTCTTTAATAGTCATGCAATTTAAAAACCAAATCCTCATCATTGTGTTGGAAGGTGACCTAAGACACAAACAAACACACAAAAACAACTTAAAAACAACTCTTTTTGGGTTTTTCAAAACTATTTTGTAATTTTTTTTGTAAATTTTCGGATTTTCTGACCAAAAGACATAAAAACACTTCAAAACACTCTAAAAACACTTAAAAACAGTGTGAAACAACTTTAGAAATGATGGGTGATAAAATCCCACGAATTTGCATGAAAAACACTTTGTTTACCCCCCCACACTTAAATCAAACATTGTCCTCAATGTTTCACACAAAGACTCACATCCAAACAAACAATATAAACGAACTAACATGACAAAATAAAAATAATAAAGAGATAGAGATTGAGGAACGCAAATCTGATTTTGTAGCTTGAATTGGTGAATTGCCCACATCCTCTCTCGTTGAATGCATGGGTTGCCTCCCAAGAAGCGCTTTCTTTAACGTCGTGCAGCCGGACGAACCTTCTTCTTATCCTCATTTGGAGCCCACGGCATGGAGTGTGATATCCTCCACAACTTGCCCTTCAACATTTGCATAATAGGGCTTCAAACGATGCCCGTTCACCTTGAATTCTTGGCCATTCCTCAAGCTTTGGATTTGAACTGCGCCATGTGAAAAAACATTAGTAACAACAAAAGGTCCAATCCATTTAGAACGTAACTTACCAGGGAATAAACGAAGGCGGGAATTAAAAAGTAAAACTTTTTGCCCTATGGAGAATGTTTTGCTTCGGATCATCTTGTCATGAAAAGCTTTGGTCTTTTCCTTGTAAATGCACGCATTCTCATATGCTTCACGCCTAAGTTCCTCAAGTTCATTCAATTGCAACTTCCTATGCATTCCAGCCGCATCTATGTCCATATTGAATGTCTTGATCGCCCAATGAGCCTTGTGCTCTAATTCCACGGGGAGATGACATGGCTTGCCATACACTAGCCGAAAAGGGGACATGCCTATTGGTGTCTTGTATACCGTCCTATAGGCCCATAATGCATCCTCCAAACGCACACTCCAATCTTTTCTTGTTGGTCCAACGGTCTTCTCCAAGATTTGCTTGATTTCTCTATTGGACACCTCGGCTTGGCCATTGGTTTGGGGATGGTAAGGTGTTGAAACCTTATGTGTGACTTGATACTTCTTGAGTAGTGCTTCAATGGTACGATTACAAAAGTGAGAGCCTCCATCACTAATAAGCACTCGAGGCATCCCAAATCTAGCAAAAATGTTAGTCTTTATAAAATCTACAACAACTCTAGAATCATTAGTACGGGTGGCTTTGGCTTCCACCCATTTTGAGACATAATCCACCGCAAGCAAAATATAAGTAAAGCCAAACGAAGATGGGAAAGGACCCATGAAATCAATGCCCCAAACATAAAAAATTTCAACGTTAAAGATAGGTGTTTGCGGCATTTGGTCCCTTGCACCAATATTTCCCATTCGTTGGCAACGATCACAAGTTAAACAAAATGTTCTAGCATCTTTGAAGATTGTTGGCCAATAAAAACCACATTCTAATACTTTAAGGGCAGTGCGTTGTGTGCCAAAGTGTCCACCACAAGCATAAGTATGACAAAATGTTAGAATCGAATTAAACTCACAATCATGCACACAACGACGCACAATCTGATCTGCACAAAACTTCCACAAATATGGGTCATCCCATACATAAAACCGTGCCTCTTTCTTTAACTTATCACGTTGGTGCCTTGCTAGGGTACTTGGAACACGTTTTGACACCAAAAAATTGACCAAATCGGCATACCAAGGTTCACATACCTTAATGGACAGCAATTGTTCATCGGGGAAAGTCTCTTGGATGGGTAAGGAGTCCTCATTGCACACCAAACGACTTAAATGGTCAGCAACTACGTTCTCACTCCCTTTCTTGTCTCGAATTTCAATATCAAACTCTTGGAGAAGAAGCATCCATCTAATGAGCCGTGGTTTAGCCTCCTTTTTAGTGAATAAGTACCTAAGAGCTGCATGGTCAGAAAATACAATCACTTTAGTGCCAAGTAAATATGAACGAAACTTATCTAAAGCAAATACAACGGCAAGAAGTTCTTTTTCAGTGGTAGAATAGTTTAATTGAGCATCGTTCAAGGTCCTAGAAGCATAGTAGATGGCGTGGGAATGCTTGTTCTTCCTTTGACCCAAAACAGCCCCTATTGCATAAGCGGATGCATCACACATGAGCTCAAAAGGCAATGTCCAATCAGGTGGAAGGATGATAGGTGTCGTGGTAAGCTTGTCCTTGAGAAGCTTGAATGCCTTCTCACACTCCTCGTTGAACTCGAACGCCACTTCTTTTTGTAAGAGACGGCATAGGGGTTGTGCAATTTTGGAGAAATCCTTGATAAATCGCCTATAGAATCCTGCATGGCCAAGAAAAGAACGAACCTCTCTAACCGAAGTAGGAGAGGGTAAGTAGCGTACAAGATCTATTTTAGACTTATCAACTTCAATTCCTTTTTCAGAGATGATATGGCCCAAAACTATGCCTTGTTTAACCATAAAATGACATTTTTCCCAATTCAAAACAAGGTTAGTTTCCGTACATCTTTGCAAGATTAAAGTAAGATTATGCAAGCAATCATCAAATGAGTCCCCAAAGACACTAAAATCGTCCATAAATACTTCAATTATCTTTTCAACATAATCGGAGAAGATACTTACCATGCATCGTTGGAAAGTGGCGGGTGCATTGCATAAACCAAATGGCATACGACGATATGCAAAAGTACCAAATGGACAAGTAAAGGTGGTCTTTTCTTGATCATCCTTCAATGCTATGCCATTTGTAATGACCGTTTCAAGTGCATCGCCATGTAATTGATCAAGGTGTGCCTGCGCCAAAGAATCAAGAATATCAATAGAGAAACATGAGTGATCATCATTAGGAAATCTCATAGTTTCAGAAATATTAAAATCAATCACTTCCCCATCGAATTCCATTGTTAAAGTGCCTTTAAACACGTCTATCTTAGTTCGTGCTGTCTTCATGAATGGCCTCCCAAGAAGAATCGGCAAGGATGGAGCATGGGTAGTTTCCTCCATTTCAAGGACATAGAAATCCGCCGGGAAGATCAAATTATTCACCTGCACTAAGACATCTTCCAATACTCCCTTTGGATAGGCATTAGATCTATCGGCTAATTGAATAATCACACCATCATTTTTCAATTCACCAAGGTTCATTGAAGCATAAATAGAATATGGCATGACGTTAATTGAAGCTCCTAAGTCTAACATAGCATGTTCGAACTTAGTTTGACCAATAATACAAGGGATTGTAAAGCTACCTGGATCTTTGCACTTTGGTGGTAATTTTCTTTGTAAAACAGCGGAAACATTCTCACTTACCCTTACTACCTCTTTATGTGATGGCCTCTTCCTTGTAGTGCACAATTCTTTCAAGAACTTAGCGTATTTGGGCACTTGCTTTATGGCATCTAGGAGCGGGATATTGACTTGAACTTTCCTAAATGTCTCAAGAATGTCCTTCTCATGCTCCTCCTTCTTTGTTTGCAAAAATCTGTGAGGAAAAGGAACATTGGGTGGAACGGGGTTAGAATTAATCAAGTTTGAACCTAACTTACCTTTGGTGGCCGAATGGGATGTATTGGATGAAGTAGTGTCCTTAGATGCTTGCGGCAATAGATGTTGTGTCCTTGCCGGGGGCATGTTTGGAGCCTTCTCTTCATGTTGCAACGTCTCATCTTCATTAGGACTTGTTTTGGGTGGTGTGGATGTAGTGCCAACTTCTTTTCCACTCCTCAAAGTAATTGCTTTGGCAGATTCGAACCCTCCCTTTGGATTGACAATGGTTGAACTTGGAAGCTTGCCTTGGTCTCGGAATTGTCCCACAAACTCCGCAATCTGCCCTATTTGCTTTTCTAAGTGGTCCACCCTTTTGTCTTGGTTTTGCATTGCCTTGTTTTGATTTTCTTGCCCCTGAGACAAACTAGTAAGTAACTTAAGAATTGTAGCATTATCTAAAGATGTACCGTGATGGTTTTGGGCGGATTGGGGTTGGTTTTGGTCTTGGCCGTGGGGTTTGGTGTAAAACCCCGGGGGTTGCTGCCTAAAGCCTCCTTGTTGGTAAGGTTGTTGAGGCTCCCTCCACTTGAAATTTGGATGGTCTCTCCAACCCGGATTGTATGTATTGGAATATGGATCATTCCTTGGCTGATTTTGGCTTGGAAATCCAATGGCGTTTGCACTCTCCCATCCCCCATTCTCAATCAATTGAGGGCACTTTTCCGAAGGATGACCTTGAATAGAACATACGCCACATACAATTGGACTTTGGATCTTCATTCCTTCGGCCATCTGAGACACAAGAGAAGTAAGATTAGCTAATTGAGTTTGAATGTCGGATTGAGAACTTACCTCATTCACTTGTTGCCGTGGGGGGTCCCTTTGCCCAATTCCTTCGTATTGTTGTGCATTAAGAGCCCGGTTTGCAATAAGGTTCTTGGCTGCCATAGGGGTTTTATCCACCAACGCTCCTCCCGCCGAAGCATCAAGCATTTGTCTTTCAATGGGAAGAAGACCTTCATAGAAGTATTGAAGTAGAAGCTCCTCTTTCATTTGATGTTGAGGACATGATGCAACAAGGGTTTTAAAACGCTCATAGTATGTTGGAAAAGACTCCCCTTGACTTTGTTGAATTCCACTAATCTTCTTTCTCAAGAGAATGACTCTTGAAGTAGGAAAGAACTTTTCAAGAAACGCCCTCTTCATGCTCTCCCAAGAGGTGACCGTTCCGGGTGCTAGCTCGTATAACCAATCTTTGGCCTTCTCCAAAAGTGAGAACGGGAAAGCCTTCATCTTCAAAATGCTACCATCAACGTTAACTGGAGTCATGCTTGAACACACTACCTCGAACTCCTTCAAATGCTTGTTGGGATCTTCCATGGATAATCCATGGAATTTTGGACTGTGGTGCAACAAGCTTGACTTCAATTCAAATTCGTCGGTCTTGTCTTGAGCCGCCCTTGGGTATTGGATGCACAAGGGTGCAGCATTGCCCATTCCCGAAGCCGAAAGCTCCTTGATTGTACGGTTGTCCACTGCCATGGTTTCTTCCTCTTGTGCCGTGGGTTCTTCTTCCTCCCTTGGCGTTGGCTCTTCCTCCTCCTCAAGGTTGGGAGCCGTACTAGATTCTGGGTTCTTCTTCTTCTTCCTCAAAGTGCGCTCAAAATCGTCGTCGAAATCCAAGATGTTTGCACTAAGGGGATGAGAACTACGAGTCATAAACTAGTACCTATAAACAAGAAAAGAAATTAGGTCAGTAGCTAAAACAAAAAGAAAATACAAAGAAACAAAAAGAAACAACGGGGGATTAGCAAAATTGCTAATCCCCGGCAACGGCGCCAAAAATTTGATGCGAAATATATAAGCACACAAATTAAACCCTCTTTTCGACAATTGTAGTATAGATATAAGTAGGGATCGTTCTAGGCCGGGGATTAGGAGGGATTGCTAATCTAATGAAAATTGACTCAAAGATGTGAAAATATGTTTTAAAACACTTTAAATAGACTCACAAGACTCTTACTAACTTATATGACTCAAAACAAACTTTAAAGACTCAAAACAACCAAAAACAACCAAAAAGACTCAATTTAGACTCTATGACTTAATTTGGACGAAAATACACTTGGTTTTGACTCTAAAGACTCAAAAAGACTCTTTTGGACAGATTTGGAACAAATAAGAAAGGGGGTTTTGATTTTGGACGAATTTTAAAAGAAACAAGTGTCTTAGAACTTTAAAACAGATTTTGGACGAAAATAAGAAAAACTAATGGATGATGGGATAGCCAAGGGATACTTCTCCACACATGATACTTTCTAACATAAATTGATTTCCAGTTGCTTTTCCGATAAACCATGAACCTCAACACCCCAGATTAACCGTGACATCACTAATTAACCCTCAGATTTCCCTTAAGTTAGTGGATTGGATGACATCATACGACAACCCAAAGCATTCTTCAAAAAGTCCCCTACATGACATCATAATAGAGATACGGTTAAAGATCATTACGTTCAATGGAAACCATAAGTATTGACAAAGCACTTGTAACTATGACATCATGATACGCATGCTAGGAATTTACTTAACATGATTGTGAAAACAACCTTAACTACTTGTGAATATAAGTTTGTGACGATTATGTGAAACACCCTTATATTTTAGCCCCAAATTCAAGCATGCAAATTAAGTAGGCCTCCCTAATAAACATACAAGAATAAGTTATCCATCAAACGGTTAAGTAAACTGCATTCGCAATTTATGAAATCACAACTGGAATTAATCAAATCATATTATAATTGTAATCATGGTTTCAAAGCATCCCTAGGCTAAAACGAGTTTAGCCTCTCATGTTCATGACAAAACAAAGCAATATAGATTTAAACATTGAAAATAAAAGATAGATTACACCTAGACACGTCCAACACTCCAACTTGAATGTACAAACGCCCAAGGCTTGGTCTTCCTTCTCCTCCTCCTTGCTAGGTCACGGCACAAGGGTCTATGGTGAGTTTGTGGATGATTTTCTGGATTTTGGATGGTTTTAGGTAATATATGGTGGTGCGGCAAGGGGTTATGGTGGTGTATGGAGGTAGGGATGGATGTATGGAAGTAGGGGAATGATGGATGGGTGGTTGTAAGGTCACGGCAAAGGTTGATTTCTGAAGGGATGTATGAATGTTGTGTGAAGGGATGGTGATCATTAAATGGCACGGCAAGGCTGTTTATATAGGCTAGTTTTGGCACACTTAGTGTAGGAAAAGGATTGCCTAATCCCATTGGAAAAAGGTTAACTCAAGGCAGAAATTAAGTGGGATTTGGAATAGGGAATTCAGCTAGGATTTAGGGATTCTAGAAGTATATGTGCGGCAAGGGCTGTAGGGATAAGATAAGGCTTCTAAAAAGAAGGGTTTAGAACAGATTCCTAATCCTAAAGGGATATGAACATGTGATATAAGAGTAGGATAAGGTTTTCAACTCCTAAACCTACTAGGAGTGGTGTACATGCGGCATACAAAGGAATGAGGGTCTAGAACCTGTTCTAAGTGTTTAGATATATATCTAATCCCACCTAAATAGCTAAGTTTAAGTCCCCACCTAATTTGGATAGGAAAGAATACGATAATGTTAGAGATAGGATAGGATAAGGTTTGGATAAGATAAGATAAGGTTTGGATAAGATCCCTTGTTTCTTGCTTCTTCCTTATCTTCATTGGAATAGAACTTCTTCCACCAGATTTGTAGCCTTTCCTAGCTCTTCTAGTCTTCAATTTCGTCAATCCTCATTGCTACATGATTAAGCTATCCAATCCATGCCCAAAAATGCTCCAAATAGCCTCAAAATGCACTTTCTTGCTCCTTTTGCCATTAGGACCTAAAAACACACGAAAATACTTTAAAAGACTGAAATACATAGTAATTAACTCACTAAGTGTAAGGAAACAACACAACTAAGTAGCATAAATATGCTCCTATCAACATGCTCTCCCATTTCAGATTGCATTCCATTCATTCCACCCTTTAATCAAATGCATAAATCAGCCACATGCATCTCCCATCACCATTTCAGATTTCCACCCACCTCCTAGCTGTCATGTTCCCTCTTATTTACCTATAAATTAGCATGCATTTCAGCCACAATTCATTCACACTCATTCATACACATTTCAGTCACAAACTCTTCCATATATTCAGAAAACCATCTCATATACACATTCATTCACGCTAGGAATTCATTCCCTCTCTCTAACACTGCCATACTTCACCATTCTTCATATTTTCTGCCCAAAAACACTCCTTGCCTTCCCCTACATCCATCCCTACCCTAAACACATCATCCTACATCATCCATAACCCCCAAAACTCACCAAAACCCCTTGTGCCGCAACAACAAAGAGGAGGAGAAGAGGCCTAAACGTTCATACAATTCAAGTTTGAGTTGTTGGAATTTTTAGGTGTACTTCCTTTCCTTGATTTCAATGTTTACTTTGTTATTACTCTCTAAGTTTGTTGTAATCATGAGTGGCTAAACCCCTAATTAGTTAGGGGAAAGTTTGAAGCCATGAACATGTTTGAAATATGAATTGATTTCTTCCAATTGTGATTTGTTAAGTTGTGATTGTAATTCAATTATCATGTTTATTAAAAACTTGTTTTTGTATGTTGATTAGGGATGCATACTTAGTCTTCATGCATAAACTCGATGCTAGTTTATAAACGAGTTTCACCTAATCGTCACAAGTTTATAAACATGAGTAGTGAAGGTTGCTAGTCACAACCGCGTTAATTGAATTCTTGGCAAGAGTATCATGCATTCATAGTTACAATTGCCTCGTCAACACTTATAATTTTCATAGAGCATCATGATCTCTCATTGTATCTCTTCTATGCATTCATGTTGAGAACCATTGGAGAATGATTTGAATTGTCGCATGCATCATCCAATTCAATAACATAAGGAAAATTTGAGAGTTAATTAGTGCATCACGGTTAACTTGGGGTGTTGAGCATCATAGTTAATGAAAAGCAATTGGAGAATCGATTCATATATAAATGTGTCATGTGTGGAGAATAGACCTCTAACTAATCCATCCATCATCTTGTTTCTCAAATCCGTTTATACAATCTGCCTAGTTTATTAACTTGTTTTGTTAATTCAATTTTCGTCAAATCAAAACCCCCCTTTACTTTCTTGTTCTTTGGTTCTTAGAATCTGTTTAATTTATGTTTTAAAGTGTTTTGAATCAAGCCATAATCTTAAATTCGTCCAAAATTGGGTTTAAGGTCAGAAACTGCCTAATTAGTGTTTTTAGGCAGTTTTGAGTCTTCTGAACTTGTTTTGAGTCCTTTGAGTCTTTGTGAACGTTTTTAACTTTGTTTTTATGTTTTTGAGTCAATTTAGAGGTTTTAATTTGTGTGCGTATAATTTTCGCATCACATTCAACAAAGGAAGACCTAGAAAGCACTCCAATTCCAGATTTGCGTTCCTAAACTCTTCTCTTTGTTGCTATTTCGTTTTTGCCATGTTAGGTTGTTTAGTTGTTGTTTTGTTTGTTTGTTTGTTAATTGTGTGAGTCTATGCTTGAAACATTGAGGACAATGTTTGATTTAAGTGTGGGGGGGTAACTAAAGTGTTGTGATGCAAATTCGTAGGGTTTTATCCACCATAACTTCTAATGTTGTTTCTTGCTGTTTTTAAGTGTTTTTAAACTGTTTTAGTGTGTTTTGACTTAAAAATTCGAAAATCCCATAAAAATTTGAAAAATTGTTTCAAAAAACCCAAAAAAGAGTTGTTTTTGTGTCTTAGGGTACCTTCCAACACAATGATGAGGATTTGGTTTTAATTGCATGACTATTAAAGAATGTTGTAAACATGGCTGGAAGTTGATTTGTGCTTTGGTTTATGCTTGGTTATGGTTATAGCTTATGAATTCACATGTAATCACAAAAAGAGAAAATTAGTTTTTGTAACATGCTTGAAGGAAGAAACTCAAATTAAAGCTACATCCTTGTGAGACTTGAGCCTATAACGTTCTTTGGAGAGTATAAATCTGTGATTTCTTGTTTTCTAAAGTCGTTGCATGATCTCATCATTCTTTGCTTCGTTGCTACTTGGAATGCATTTCATTATAGTTCCAAATACTAGAACTCATGCCCATTTCATTCAAAGCATGATATTGATTGCATAACATACAATAAGATGAAGTTGTTAGTCAAGCCAAAGCCAAAAAGCCTATCCCTTTTCACATGTATTGTAGGATTACCCCTTTTTGAGCCTTTTCAAGCTTATTTTCTTTGTTAGCCACATTATCCTTACCTAGCCTAGATTAGGACTTCCCATACCCTTGTTCTTAAAGAATAGTGAAGCATGATTTAGAATGAACTCCTTTTGATCAATATATTGCAGAAAATGAGTGTGGGGGAAGATATTAGGGCACGGCCAAAGAATGAAAAAATAATAATAATAATCATAATAATAAAAAGAAAATAGAAAAGTGTTGAAAAGAAAGAAAAAGAGTTGAAAAATATGTGAGAATGCTCTCACAAGTGTTGGTTATTGAAGGAAGGGTCCAAAAGAGTGAATTTGACCCTAATTGTGCATGAATCTTCCCTTATGTTTAAAAGTTGATTTCTGCCATTAAAAGTGAGTTTAAGTGTCAATTTCATTACTTTGCTTCCTATTGCTTTAAGAACCTTTGTTTGTCCTTTGCTTTTCCTTGTTAGCCATTACCCTTAGCCCCGTTACAACCCTCAACTTCTATCTTGATGTTATGTATTCAATATGTGGAGTTTGAATTTGGTATGAGCATATGGAATCATTGGTTCTCCTTCTAAGTAGTAGCATTCGATTCATGAGATCATATTCATGTCATTATCGTAAACCCAGAAAATGCTTTCTTTGATATAACATATGTGAGTGTTAGAATTCATATTTACATCAATCTTCTCACATATACCTAGTGTAGGGTGTGAAGTTAGAAAATCTGTGTGAAAATAGAGTGCATTCTAGTGAGGAATTGAGGAAATTCTCTAAGGCATGTTACTACATTCCAAATGTGTTTTAATTGATTAAATGCGAACTAGTGAATGGTAACTATGATTAAGTGTTTGTTGAAGTGTAAAGAAAGCTAAATGTTGTGGGAATGATGTTCTATATTATGTCATGTTCGTTTGAAATCCCTGAAATACATGTTGGAAGGTTTAGATTGTGTTTTGTTTTGTTTTTGGTTTCTTTCGTTTTGTTTTGCTCGAGGACTAGCAAAAGCTAAGTATGGGGGAATTTGATAGGAGCATATTTAGGCGACTTACTTAGCTTGTTTTCGTGCATTTATATTGTTAATTCATAGTTGTTTTAGTCGTTTAAACCATTTTCGTGTGTTTTTAGGTTCATATGGCTAAGGAAGCAAAAAGATGCATTTTGGAGCAAATTAGAGATTGGAATGGATATCATATGCTTAAAGCCAAGTAGATGGACGAAATTGAAGACCAAACCATTCACTTATCACCCAAGTGTGTAATAGGATCAATTGGAAGGCAAATAAAGTAAAAACACTTCTTTTGGTAGCTGAGCATTATTCCAAACGTGGAGAGGATTCTGGGGAGTTAATTTGGAGTCCAAATGTGGAATCTAGGACTAATTTGGCTGCTGGAATTTCAGGAAAAGATGTGGAAGGGAAGTGGTGCAATTCGGCCATATTGGGTGGTTCTACACAAGGCAAGAAGGTGTAAACCTGATTTGCAAGTTGTGAAAACAAGGAAAAAAACGCTCAAAACACATGCCATATGTGGAAATACCATTTACATCAGATTTGAGCCATTTAACTTACCTTAAACACTTACCTTGTTTGTCATCCTCTCAGCCATATTTTAAAGTAATGAAAACCTGATTTGGAGGTGGAAAATAAGGAAACCAAGTTAAAAACAAATGCCATTCTCAGTAAATCAGATTCTAGCCTTTTATACACACTTCATTCCAGCCACTCCACATGCATTTCCAACCCACATGCCCCTTTAATCATTCAACCATGCAGCCACACATTCACCCACATGCATTTCCACCCACATGCACTCCCATTTCAGATTGCATCACACTTCATTCCACCCAAGCCACATGCACTCCCATCCATTTCATCATTGCAGCCACATATCCATCCCACTTCATCATTTCAGTCACCAAAACACCCACATGCATTCCTAATCACCCTTCCACACAACTTGCCTTCATTCATTCAGAAAATACATCCCTTGCCGTGGCTTTCCATCATTCCACACCATCATTTCAGCACATGCACTTCTCCCATTCTTTAATCCAATTCAGCCACTTAATCATTCAAATTCCCATTCACACATCAAAACCTTCCTCTTTGCCGTGCACATGCAATTCCCACTCCAGATTTTCAGCCATCCCAATTCATCATTGCACATCAACACATTTCAGCACACTCCACATGCATTTCCAGCTTTCCACCAAGTTCCTAGCTGTCATATTCCCTCTTTTTCACCTATAAATAAGCATCCATTGCAGCCACAAAACATTCACTCTTCCATATTCAGAAAACCATCTCATATTCACATTCCTTCACGCCAGAAATTCATTCCCTCTCTCTAACACAGCCATACTCCACCATTCTTCATATTTTCTGCCCAAAAACACTCCTTGCCTTCCCCTACATCCATCCCTACCCTAAACACATCATTCTACATCATCCATAACCCCCAAAACTCACCAAAACCCCTTGTGCCGCAGCAACTAGAGGAGAAGAGGCCTAAACGTTCATACAATTCAAGATTGAGTTGTTGGAATTTTTAGGTGTACTTCGATTCTTGTTTTCAAGATTGAGCCATGGTGACATTGTTGATAGGGCTGCCGATTTTGAGCCTTCACCACAATATGTTTGTAAGTCGTCAATCCTAATTTCAATTCCCATTTCAACTAATAGGTTGTTACCTTCTTTGGTGCAGGTGACCAATCGATTTAAAGGTGGTGGGAGCATTTACATGGACTTTCGGAACCAAAACACCACCATCAGGGAGGATCACTATCCCCTCCCATTCATAGAGCCATATTACGAAAGTGTTGAAGGGCAAGTTGTGGAGGACATCCCACTCCATGCCGTGGGCTCCAAGAGAGGATAAGAAGAATGTTCGTCCGGCTGTACGACGTTAAAGCAAGCGCTACTTGGGAGGCAACCCATGCATTCAACAAAGGAAGACCGAGAAAGCACTCCAATTCCAGATTTGCGTTCCTAAACTCTTCTCTTTGTTGTTGATTTTGTTTCTGCCATGTTAGGTTGTTAGATGTTGTTTGTGTTTTTTTTTGTGTGACTCTATGCTTGAAACATTGAGGACAATGTTTGATTTAAGTGTGGGGGGGTAACCAAAGTGTTTTGATGCAAATTCGTAGGGTTTTGTCACCCATAATTTCAAATGTTGTTTCTTGCTGTTTTAGGTGTTTTTAGGCTGTTTTGGTGTGTTTTAGTATCTATTGTTCTAAAAATCCGAAAATCCCAAAAAAAATTGAAACAAATTTTTTGAAAACCCAAAAAGAGTTGTTTTTAAGTTGTTTTTGTGTGTTTGTTTGTGTCTTAGGGTACCATCCAACACAATGATGAGGATTCGGTTTGTAATTGCATGACTGTTAAAGAGAATGATTAACATGGATGAAAGTTTGATTTACTCTTTGTTTATGCTTGGTTGTGGTTATAACTTATGACTTCACATGTAATCAAAAAGAAAAAAAAAATCAGTTTTTGTAACATGCTTGAAGGAAGGAACTCAAACTAATGCTACAACCTTGTGAGACTTGAGCCTAAACGTTTATTTGGAGAGTTAATAATCTGTGCATTGTTGTTTTCTAAAAGTCGTTGCATGATCTCATTATTCTTTGCTTGGTTACTACTTAGAAGGCGTTTCATCATTTAGTTCCAAATACTAGAACTCATGCCAATTTCATTCAAAACATGTTATTGAATTGCATAACACATATTCAAGATGAAGTTAGTAGTAACCACCATAGCCAAATTGCCATATTTCCCTATTTCATTTGTTTGTAGGATTTAACCCAGTTGAGCCTTGTGTAGCCTACTTTCTTTGTTAACCCACAATTATCCTCACCTAGCCTAGAGTAGGACCACCCATACCTTTGTTCTTGAAGCATAGTAAAAGCATAACTCAAAGATGAATTCCTTTTGATCATTGCATTGCAGAAAACAAGTGTGGGGGAAGGATTCTTGATATATGGGTGTGCCAAAGTCTTGAATGAGGCACGGCAAAAAAAAAAAAAAAAAAAAAAAAAAAAAAAAAAGAAAAAAAAAGAAAAGAAAAAATTTCGTGGAAAATAAAAAGAAAAAAAGAAAAAGTTGTGAAAAGTATGAAAAGGAGTTGAAAGAGCATAAAATGAGCTCTAAGTTGTTGGTTATTGAAGAAAGGGTCCAAAACGTTGCATTTGACCCTAAGTATGCACGTGTATGCCCCTTTGTGTTTAAAGTTATTTTCTGCACTCTAAAGTGAATTCTAAGTATCAAGTTCATTGCTCTGCTTACTATTGTTTAAAGAACGTTTGTTTTATCCTTTACCTTTCTTTGTTAGCCAATACCCCTAGCCCCGTTACAACCCTTGACTTTAATCTTGAGTGTTATGTGTTTCAATTTGTGGAGTCTAAAATTGGTACGAGCATATGGTGTCACTGGTTCTCGCATCTAAGTAGTAGCGTTCCATTCATGAGATCATATTGATAAACATGCTTTGTAACTCCGAAAAGTGCTTTCTTTGTTATACATATATGTGAGCATTCGTTTTTATATTTATATCAATCTTCTCACATATAATTAAGTGTAGGGTGTGGAGTTAGAAAATCTGAGTGAAAATAGAGTGCATATCTTGTAAGGAATTGAGGAAATTCTCTAAGGCATGTTACTACATTCAAAATCATGTTTTAAGTGGTTATTTGTGAAATAATGAGTAGTGACTATGATTAAGTAAAGGCTTAAGCGTAAAGATGGCTAAAATCTGTGGGAATGATGATTTTTAACATGTCATGTGCATTGGAAATCCCTGAGGCGATTGTTGGAAGGTGTAGGTTGTGTTTTACTCGTTTTACTTCGTTTATTTACTTTGTTTCATTCTGTTTTGCTCGAGGACTAGCAAAAGCTAAGTGTGGGGGAATTTGATAGGAGCATATTTACGCATCTTAGTTTAGCTTGTTTTTGTGCATTTATAGTGTTTTTCCTTAGTAAAGTAGTCTTTTAAGCTAGTTCTATGTGTTTTCAGGTTTTAAGGGCAAAGTATGCAAAAGGATGCATTTTGGAGCCTTTTGGAGCAAATTAGAGCTTGGAATGGACATCATATGCTTGGAGCCAAGAGGATGGACGAAATTGAAGACTTGAAGATGATGATTCCTACTTGAGCAAGGTTTCCTAGTTGAAGTAGGAAAGTCCCTAAATTGAAGATGGTTTCCTAGTTGAATTAGGATTCCTAGTTAAAATGGGTTTCCTAGTTGAATTAGGATTCCTAGAAGAATGAAGATTCCTACTCAAATAAGGTTTCCTACTTGATGAAGGAAAGTCAAAATCCAAATGGTCTCAAGTGAAGCAACAAAGAAGTTTTCCAAGTCCAAGAAGGAGAAGAATTCCAAGATGAAGAAGGATTAGCTTTCCTAATCCTAATGCACAAGGTTTTCAGCCACAAAGAGGAGTCCTAAACACTTTAGGACACCTTATCCTAATCCTATAGGGATGCCATGCACTTTACCTTATCTTGGAGGGTTTCTAGAAGCCTTAGATGCCCTATCCTATCTTTGCCGTGGGTTTTATCCAAATCCCCATAGTTTTTAGGCTTTCTAGAAGCCCTAACATTATCCCTACAAAGGTGCTGCACCCTTATCTCTTTTTCCCTACAAATTTGGCCTTTAAAACATGATTCTAGGAACCTTATCTTATCTCCTACAAAAGTGGCGCCCCAAATCCTTCTAGAAAGCTGATTTCCCTTGCCTTGCAAGGCATTCTAGAAGCCTTATCACCTTATCTCCTTACCTGCCACACCTAGGAAGCATTATCCCTTTCTATTTCTGATTTCTAAGCCTATTTCCTTGTGGATTTGGGTTATTCAAGTCCATATCTGATTACCCTAGGGTTTTAAGTGCCTATATATACTCATATTAACCCCTAGATCAGATCACCACCTCTCATACACATTCATTAATTCCAGAAATTCGTCCAACCTTCTCCACACCCTTGCCGCAGCCACCAAACACCTTTCTCCTTAGTTTTAAGCTTTGCCGCACCATCCCCTTCCCCTAAACACTACTACACCCCTCCATAACCATCACACATCCATTCCTCCATACAAATACCACCCAAAACCTGTCCCTAGACCTTTGCCGCACCAAGGAGGAGGAGAAGGAAGCTCGGAAGTTCATGCAATTCAAGTTCGTGTCGCTGGAATTTCTAGGTGTTTCTTTTCCTTTGAATTCAATGTTTAATTTCAATTCTCTTTGTTTTGTGCGTATGAGGAACTAAACCCCCCCCTTGGCTAGGGGGGGATTCGAAATACATGTTTATGCTTGCGATATGATTTGATTACTTCTAATTGCGTTTCATAAGTTGTGAATTCAATTTACTTATCTATGTGAATTACATTGATTTGTGTGTGTTGGTTGAGAGTGCACGCTTAATTATCATGCATAAATTGGATGCTAGGATATAAGGAAATTTCACCTAATCGTTATGGAATTATATTCACAAGTAGTAAAGGTTGATGATCTCAATCGCGTTAAGTAAATTCTTGGCATAAGTTTCATGCAATCATAGTAACAAGTGCTTCGTCAATGCTTATGGTTTTCATAGAACTTAATGATTCTTGCTTGTATCTCTATTATGCAATCATGTAGGGGACTTGTGGGGAATGTTTTGGGTTGTCGTATGCAATCATCCAATTCAATAACGTTAGGAAAATCTAAAGGTTAATTTAAGCGAACCTAATTAACTTGGGGCGTTGAGAATTCATGGGTTATTGAAAAGCAATTGGAAATCGTTTTATATGCAAGTATAACATGTGTGGAGATGAACCCCTTAGCTAGCTTCCCATCCATTCAATTCCATCAAATTCGTTCTACAATCTGTTCTAATTTAAAAAGTTTGTTTTGTTTTTAAATTCGTCCAAAACCAATCCCCCTTTGCTTTGTTGAGTCATAGTAGTTAGAAATCACTTTAGTTTGTGTTTTTAAGTGTCTTAGGTCAAAGTAAAACCAATTTTCGTCCAAAGTTGTGTCTAGTGTTCAAAACTGCCCAGAATGTGTTTTTAAGGCAGTTTTGAGTGTTTTGGTGTTGTTTTGAGTCTTTTGGTTTGTTTTGGTGTTTTAAAGTTTAGTTTTGCATTCTTTGAGTCTAGTATAGTATTTTATATTGTGTTTTTACGTATTTGAGTCAGTTTCCAAGTGATTAACAATCCCTCCTAATCCCCGGTCCAGAACGATCCCTACTTACATTCTTCACTACAATTGATAAAAAGAGGGTTTAATTTGTGTGCGTATAAATCTCGCATCATGGCTAAACCCCTAATTAGTTAGGGGAAAGTCTGAAGCCATGAACATGTTTGAAATATGAATTGATTTCTTCCAATTGTGATTTGTTAAGTTGTGATTGCAATTCAATTATCATGTTTATTAAAAACTTGTTTTTGTATGTTGATTAGGGATGCATACTTAGTCTTCATGCATAAACTCGATGCTAGTTTATAAACGAGTTTCACCTAATCGTCACAAGTTTATAAACATGAGTAGTGAAGGTTGCTAGTCACAACCGCGTTAATTGAATTCTTGGCAAAAGTATCATGCATTCATAGTTACAATTGCCTCGTCAACACTTATAATTTTCATAGAGCATAATGATCTCTCATTGTATCTCTTCTATGCATTCATGTTGAGAACCATTGGAGAATGATTTGAATTGTCGCATGCATCATCCAATTCAATAACATAAGGAAAATTTGAGAGTTAATTAGTGCATCACGGTTAACTTGGGGTGTTGAGCATCATAGTTAATGAAAAACAATTGGAGAATCGATTCATATATAAATGTATCATGTGTGGAGAATGGACCTCTAACTAATCCATCCATCATCTTGTTTCTCAAATCCGTTTATACAACCTGCCTAGTTTATTAACTTGTTTTGTTAATTCAAATTTCGTCAAATCAAAACCCCCCTTTACTTTCTTGTTCCTTGGTGCTTAAAATCTATTTAGTTTATGTTTTAAAGTGTTTTGAATCAAGCCATAATCTTAAATTCGTCCAACATTGGGTTTAAGGTCAGAAACTGCCTAGTTAGTGTTTTTAGGCAGTTTTGAGTCTTTTGAACTTGTTTTGAGTCCTTTGAGTCTTTGTGAACGTTTTTAACTTTGTTTTTATGTTTTTGAGTCAATTTAGAGGTTTTAGCAAGCCCTCCTACTCGCATCAAATTTTGGCGCCGTTGCCGGGGATTAGCAAAATTGCTAATCCCTTGTGTTTTTGCCGTATGTTTTTAGTGTAATTTACCTAGTTTTCTTATTTTGTTTTGTTTTCTTGGTTTAGGTACTACTGCATGACGCGGAGTTCTTGATGCGTGATTTATACGCACACAAATTAAACACTCGTTTTATCAATTGTAGTAAGTATGTAAGTAGGGATCGTTCTGGACCGGGGATTAGGAGGGATTGTTAATCACTTGAATTTGACTCAAAAACATAAAAACAAAGTTAAAAACGTTCACAAAGACTCAAAGGACTCAAAACAAGTTCAAAAGACTCAAAACTGCCTAAAAACACTAACTAGGCAGTTTCTGACCTTAAACCCAATGTTGGACGAATTTAAGTAATAACTTGACTCAAGAACGTAAAAACACAATATAAAACACTAAACTAACTCAAAGAATGTAAAACTAAATGCTTGAAACACTAAAACAAACCAAAAGACTCAAACATCACCCAAAACACTCAAAACTGCCTTAAAATCACTTTCTGGGCAGTTTTGAGCACTTTGGTGAATTTGGACGAAATTGGGAAATAAAATGAATCAAAACACTCATAAACACAAACTGAATTGATTTCTAACTAATTTGAACATTAAAGTAAAGGGGGAATTAGATTTGATGAAATTAAATAAAATACACATATTGTAATTAAAACAGATTGTAAAACGAATTTGATGGAATGGAATGAATGGATGATAGAATGGCTAAGGGGTTCATCTCCATACATGTTATACTTGCATAATAAAATGATTTCCAATTGCATTTCAATAAACCATGAAACTCAACACCCCGGGTTAACCGTGATGCACTAATTAACCTTCAAATCTTCCTAACGTTATTGAATTGGATGGGTTAGCGCATACAACAATTCAAAACATTCCCCACAAGTCCTCAACATGAATGCATAGAAGAGATACAAGCAGGAATCATTACGCTCTATGAAAATTATAAGTGTTGACGAGGCATTCGTTACTATGGATTGCATGAAACTTATGCCAAGAATTTGTTTAACGCGATTGTTTATAAGCAACCTCCACTACTTGTGAATATAAGTTCATAACGATTAGGTGAAACTTACTTATATTCTAGCGTCATATTCATGCATGAAAATTAAGCGCGCATTCTCAATAAACATACATAAATAAGTTATCAATTAAACGGTTAAACAAATTGAATCCACAACTTATGAAACGCAATTAGAAGTATTCAAATCAAAATGCAAGCATAAACATATATTCGAATCACCCCCTAACCAAGGGGGGTTTAGTTCCTCATGGTACAAAACAAAGAGAATCAAAGAAACACCTAAACATTCCAACAACTCAAACTTGAATTGTATGAACGTTTAGGTCCTCTTCTCTTCCATTCCTCATTCGTACAAAACAAAGAGTATTGAAATTAAACATTGAAATCAAAGAAACACCTAAACATTCCAACAACTCAAACTTGAATTGTATGAACGTTTAGGCACTCTTCTCTTCCTCTTCGTTGTAGCACAAGGTCTAAGGATAGTTGGATGGTGTGAATGGTTTGGGTAGTGGTGAAAATGGAAGGATGGTGTTTGGATTAATATGGAAACTCACGGCACAAAAGGGGGAAGTGTTTGTGGTATGTACAATGGATGAATTTCTGAAATGGAAGTGTGAATGAATGGAATGGATGGATTTTGTGAAGGGCACGGCCCCAAGGGACCAATTTCTGTTGTGAAATGAATTGTGGTGTGAATGAGTGTGAATGCATATTGTGTGAAGTGTGTATGGTTTTTATAGGGAGATGAATGGATGGGAGAGGGAACATGACAGCTAGGTTAAGTGAATGCATGTGCAATGTTGGAAATCTGATGGAAGAAAGGTGGATGCATGTGTTGGCTGATTTAAAGAATGTGAGGGAATGATGAAAGGGGAAACATGACAGCTAGGATGAATGCATGTGGAGTGCATGTGCAATGTTTTAAAGGATGGAATGCATGTGAATATGCTAGAAATCTGATGGGAATGAATGATTAAATGTGAATGGCTGATTAGAATCTAGGGTGCATGTGGGTTAGAAATGCATGTGGGTGAATGTTTGAATGATTAAAGGGGAAACATGACAGGTAGGTTGGTTGGTGGCTGCCATGGAGGTGTGGAATGATGGAATTGCACAAGGGGAATGCATGTGCACGGTTTTGGTGTGGAGAAATGATTATGGATGCATGTGTTGAATGATTTCTTGGTGAGGGATGTGGAGTGGCTGGAATGATGAAAGAATAAAGGGTGCATGTGGGTTAATTAATTAAAGGGAGTGCATGTGCAATGTTGTTGTTGGTGCAATGATGGAGGAACAAGTGCATGTGGCTGAAATGTGGAAGGTGTGTGGCTACTTCAAGTAGGAATCCTTGTGACATCAACTCTTCAATTTCGTCCATTCCTTTTGCTCCAAGTATAAGTTATCCCTTCCAAGTCCAATTTTGCTCCAAAATGCTCCAAAATGCATCTTTTTGCTTCCTTAGCCACATGAACCTAAAAACACACGAAAATGGCTTAAACGCCAAAAACAACTATGAATTAACAATATAAATGCACGAAAACAAGCTAAGTAAGTCGCATGAATATGCTCCTATCAGTTCTCAAACTGTGCATGCACATATCTTGGACTTTAACGACGATTTTGAACGTGATTTGAGAAGAAAGAGGAGGCATCTTGAACCTAGTGAACCTAGTTCAAGTTCAGAGGCCGAATCTGAGTTTGAAAGTGTGGAAGAAGAAGTTATGGCAGCGGACAATCGGACCATTAAAGAGCTTTGGGCCTCGGGGTTGGCCAATGCCGCACCATTATGCATTCAATACCCCGCGGCTGCCCAAGGCAAGACCGATGAATTTGAGTTGAAGTCAAGCTTGTTGCACCACATTCCGAAATACCATGGGCTTTCCATGGAAGATCCAAACAAGCATTTGAAGGAGTTTGAAGTTGTATGCTCAAGCATGACACCCATTAACGTTGATGGGAATATTATGAAGATGAAAGCTTTTCCATTCTCTCTTGTGGAAAAGGCTAAGGATTGGCTTTATGAATTGCCACCCGGGACCGTTACTTCTTGGGAGAGTATGAAGAGAGCATTCTTGGAGAAGTTCTTCCCTACTTCAAGAGTCATTCTCTTGAGGAAGAAAATTAGCAGAATCCAACAAAGTCAAGGAGAATCTTTTCCGGCATACTACGAGCGTTTTAAAGCCCTTGTTGCATCATGTCCTCAACATCAAATGAAGGAGGAGCTTCTCTTCAATATTTCTATGAGGGCCTTCTTCCCATTGAAAGGCAAATGCTTGATGCTTCGGCGGGAAGTGCATTGGTGGACAAAACTCCTATGGCAGCCAAGACCTTAATTGCAAACCGTGCTCTAAATGCACAACAATATGAAGGACTTGGGCAAAGGGACCCCCCACGGCAACACTTGAATGAGGTAAGTTCTCAATCTGATATTCAATCTCAGTTAGCTAATCTTACTTCTATTATGTCTCAGATGGCCGAAGGAATGAAGATACAAGGACCGATTGTATGTGGTGTATGTTCTATCCAAGGACACCCTTCGGAAAGATGCCCTCAATTGATTGAGAATGGGGGATGGGAGAGTGCAAATGCCATTGGATTTCCGAGCCACAATCAACCAAGGAATGATCCATATTCCAACACATACAATCCAGGTTGGAAAGACCATCCAAACTTCAAGTGGAGGGAGCCTCAACAACCTCAACAACAAGGAGGCTTTAGACAACAACCCCCGGGGTTCTACACCAAGCCATTCGGCCCCAATTCAAACCAAGCACAACCTGCCCAAAACAATCAAGGTACGTCATTGGACAATGAAACACTTCTTAAGTTACTTACCAATTTGTCTCAGGGGCAAGAGAATCAAACCAAAGCCATGCAAAACCAAGACAAAAGGGTGGATCACTTGGAGAAACAAATTGGGCAGATTGCGGAGTTTGTAGGACAATTCCGAGACAAAGGCAAGCTCCCTAGCTCAACCATTGTCAATCCAAGGGGAGGGTGCGAATCTGCCAAGGCAATCATGTTGAGAAGTGGTAAGGAGGTCGGAACCACCTCAAGGCCATCCAAAACAAGTCAAGAAGAGGAGGAACAAGCAAAGAAGGCCACGGCAAGGGTGAAAGAAACTTTGCCGCAGCCCCCTATTGTGCCAAAACCGTCCAACACGCCTAAGGTAAGTCCAAATTCGACTTTGTCAAGTTCTATTCCACTAAACGTGCCTTTTCCTCACAGATTTTTGCAAACAAAGAAGGAGGAGCATGAGAAGGACATTCTTGAGACGTTTAGGAAAGTTCAAGTCAATATCCCGCTCCTAGATGCCATAAAGCAAGTGCCCAAATACGCTAAGTTCTTGAAAGAATTGTGCACTACAAGGAAGAGGGCGTCACATAAAGAGGTAGTAAGGGTAAGTGAGAACGTTTCCGCTGTTTTACAAAGAAAGTTACCACCAAAGTGCAAAGATCCAGGTAGCTTTACAATCCCTTGTATTATTGGTCAAACTAAGTTCGAACATGCTATGTTAGACTTAGGAGCTTCAATTAACGTCATGCCATACTCTATTTATGCTTCAATGAACCTTGGTGAATTGAAAAATGATGGTGTGATTATTCAGTTGGCCGATAGATCTAATGCCTATCCAAAGGGCATATTGGAAGATGTCTTAGTGCAGGTGAATAATTTGATCTTCCCGGCCGATTTCTATGTCCTTGAAATGGAGGAAACCACCCATGCTCCATCCTTGCCGATTCTTCTTGGGAGGCCATTCCTGAAGACAGCCCGAACTAAGATAGACGTGTTTAAAGGCACTTTAACAATGGAATTCGATGGGGAAGTGATTGATTTTAATATGTCTGAAACTATGAGATTTCCTAAAGATGATCACTCATGTTTCTCTATTGATATTCTTGATTCTTTGGCGCAGGCACACCTTGATCAATTACATGGCGATGCACTTGAAACGGTCATTACAAATGGCATAGAAACGAAGGGTCACATGAATGGCACCATAGCAACCCACGGCATACAAATGAACAATTATGCCGTGGCCTTTGATGAAGATGTAATAGAGACCGTGGCAGCCCTAGAGTCATTGCCACGGCTCCAAGGTAAGTCCCCTAGTCCAATTTCCATTCCAATTTCAACTAATAAGTTGCTTCCTTCTATAGAACAACCACCTACCCTTGAGCTCAAACCGTTGCCAAATCACTTGAAGTATGTGTTTTTGGGAGAGCACGACACATTGCCCGTCATTATAGCTTCATCACTCACGGAACAAGAGGAGGAGAAGTTGGTGAGGGTTCTCAAAGAGCACAAAACAGCCATTGGGTGGACTTTGGCCGATATCAAGGGTATAAGCCCTACCACGTGCATGCATCGAATTCTCATGGAAGAAGGCGCCAAACCATCAAGGGAAGCCCAACGTCGACTCAACCCACCAATGATGGAAGTAGTGAAGAAGGAAATCATCAAGTTACTAGATTGTGGCGTCATCTATCCCATCTCGGATAGTTGTTGGGTTTCACCGGTCCAAGTGGTTCCCAAAAAGTCCGGAGTCACTGTGGTGAAGAATGAAGAAGATGAACTTGTGCCTACACGCATTCAAACCGGTTGGAGGGTGTGCATTGACTATAGGAAGCTAAATGCCGCAACAAGGAAAGATCACTTCCCTTTACCATTCATTGATCAAATGCTTGAAAGGTTAGCCAGTCATTCTTTTTATTGCTTTCTTGATGGTTATTCGGGTTACAATCAAATTGTCATAGCGCCGGATGATCAAGAAAAGACCACCTTTACTTGTCCATTTGGTACTTTTGCATATCGTCGTATGCCATTTGGTTTATGCAATGCACCGGCCACTTTCCAACGATGCATGGTAAGTATCTTCTCTGATTATGTTGAAAAGATAATTGAAGTATTTATGGACGATTTTAGTGTGTTTGGAGACTCATTTGATGCTTGTTTGCATAATCTCACTTTAATCTTGAAAAGATGCATGGAAACTAACCTTGTTTTGAATTGGGAAAAATGTCATTTTATGGTTAAACAAGGTATAGTTTTGGGTCATATCATCTCTGAAAAAGGAATTGAAGTTGATAAGTCTAAAATAGATATTATACGTCACTTACCCTCTCCTACTTCGGTTAGAGAGGTCCGTTCTTTTCTTGGCCATGCAGGATTCTATAGACGATTTATCAAGGATTTTTCTAAAATTGCACAACCACTATGCCGTCTCCTACAAAAAGAAGTGGCGTTTGAATTCACTAAGGAGTGCACGGCATCATTCAACCAACTCAAGGAGTTGTTGACCACGGCACCCATTATTGTTCCCCCGGATTGGAGCCTCCCGTTCGAGCTTATGTGTGATGCGTCCGACTATGCTTTAGGAGCAGTTGTAGGACAAAGAAAGGACAAGAGGCCGCATGTCATCTACTACGCCTCACGGACGTTGAATGATGCTCAACTTAATTATTCCACAACCGAAAAAGAACTCTTGGCTATTGTATTTGCATTAGATAAGTTTAGATCATATCTTCTTGGTACTAAAGTAATTGTTTTCACTGACCATGCAGCCTTGAAGTATCTTCTCACCAAAAAGGAGGCTAAGCCAAGACTCATTCGTTGGATGCTCCTACTTCAAGAGTTCAATCTTGAAATCCGAGACAAGAAAGGGTGTGAAAACGTGGTGGCTGACCACCTAAGTAGAATGGTGCGTGAGGAAGAGTCCACCCCCATTTTAGAAACGTTTCCGGACGAGCAACTTCTGTCCATTGAGGTAAGAACCCCTTGGTATGCCGATTTGGTCAATTTCTTGGTGTCTAAGCAAGTTCCTAGTACCCTAAACAAGTTCCAACGTGATAAACTTGTTCATGATGCACGTTTTTATGTTTGGGATGATCCATATTTATGGAAATTCTGCCCAGATCAGATTGTGCGTAGATGTGTGCCCGAATCTGAATTTAATTCCATTCTTACGTTCTGCCATACTTATGCATGTGGGGGACATTTTGGCACCCAAAGGACAGCCCTAAAGGTGTTACAATCTGGATTTTATTGGCCTAATCTCTTTAAAGATGCTAAACTGTTTTGTTTAACATGCGATAAGTGTCAAAGAACAGGTAACATAGGGCCTAAGGACCAAATGCCGCAACAATCTCTCTCATTTGTGGAAATTTTTGATGTTTGGGGTATTGATTTCATGGGCCCCTTCCCTCCATCTTTTGGTTTCACTTATATCTTGCTAGCTGTCAATTATGTTTCCAAATGGGTGGAAGCCAAAGCCACCCGTACTAACGATTCTAAGGTTGTTGCAGATTTTGTGAAATCTAATATTTTTGCTAGGTTTGGGATGCCACGAGTTTTAATTAGTGATGGGGGTTCTCACTTTCGTAACCGCACCATTGAAGCTTTGCTCAAGAAGTACAACGTTACTCATAAGGTTTCCACACCTTATCACCCTCAAACTAATGGGCAAGCGGAGGTTTCAAATAGGGAGATCAAACAAGTCCTAGAGAAAACCGTGGGACCCTCAAGAAGAGATTGGAGTTTGCGCTTGGGCGATGCATTGTGGGCCTATCGTACGGCTTACAAAACTCCCCTTGGCATGTCACCTTTTCGGCTTATATATGGTAAGCCATGTCATTTGCCCGTTGAGTTAGAGCACAAGGCACATTGGGCTGTGAAAACCTTCAATTTGGACATAGACGCTGCTGGAGTTCATAGGAAGCTCCAATTAGATGAACTTGAGGAGATTAGGAACGAGGCTTACGAGAATGCTCGCATGTACAAGGACAAGACGAAGGCTTATCATGATAAGATGCTTCGTACCAAAACGTTCTCCAAGGGGCAGAAAGTGTTGCTTTTTGATTCAAGACTTCGGTTATTCCCTGGTAAGTTACGTTCTAAATGGATTGGACCTCTTGTTGTTACTAATGTTTTTCCTCATGGTGCAGTCCAAGTCCAAAGCTTAAAAAGTGGCCACGAGTTCAAGGTGAACGGACATAGATTGAAGCCATACTATGAGAACTTTGTGGAGCATGTTGTGGAAGAGCTTCCCTTGGGTGCCGTGGGCTACAATTTGGAGTGATTGGGTTCTTCGTCCGGCTGTATGACGTTAAAGCAAGCGCTACTTGGGAGGCAACCCATGCATTCAACAAAGGAAGACCTAGAAAGCACTCCAATTCCAGATTTGCGTTCCTAAACTCTTCTCTTTGTTGCTACTTCGTTTCTGCCATGTTAGGTTGTTTAGTTGTTGTTTTGTTTGTTTGTTTGTTAATTGTGTGAGTCTATGCTTGAAACATTGAGGACAATGTTTGATTTAAGTGTGGGGAGGTAACTAAGTTTATTTGATGCAAATTCGTGGGATTTTATCACCCATAACTTCAAATGTTGTTCCTTGCTGTTTTAAGGTGTTTTTAAGTGTTTTTAAACTGTTTTAGTGTGTTTTGACTTAAAAATTCGAAAATCCCATAAAAATTTGAAAACTTTTAAAAAAAAAAAAAACCCAAAAAGAGTTGTTTTTGTGTCTTAGGGTACCTTCCAACACAATGATGAGGATTTGGTTTTAATTGCATGACTATTAAAGAATGTTGTAAACATGGCTGGAAGTTGAATTGTGCTTTGGTTTATGCTTGGTTATGGTTATAGCTTATGAATTCACATGTAATCACAAAAAGAGAAAATCAGTTTTTGTAACATGCTTGAAGGAAGAAACTCAAACTAAAGCTACATCCTTGTGAGACTTGAGCCTATAACGTTCTTTGGAGAGTATAAATCTGTGATTTCTTGTTTTCTAAAGTCGTTGCATGATCTCATCATTCTTTGCTTGGTTGCTACTTGGAATGCATTTCATTATAGTTCCAAATACTAGAACTCATGCCCAATTCATTCAAAGCATGATATTGATTGCATAACATACAATAAGATGAAGTTGTTAGTCAAGCCAAAGCCAAAAAGCCTATCCCTTTTCACATGTATTGCAGGATTACCCCTTTTGAGCCTTTTCAAGCTTATTTTCTTTGTTAACCACATTATCCTCACCTAGCTTAGATTAGGACTTTCCATACCCTTGTTCTTAAAGGATAGTGAAGCTTCACTTGGAATGAACTCCTTTTGATCAATATATTGCAGAAAATAAGTGTGGGGGGAAGATAATAGGGCACGGCCAAAGAATGAAATAAAGAAAAAAGAAAAAAATTCGTGGAAAAATAAAAAGAAATTAGAAAAGTGTTGAAAAGAAAGAAAAAGAGTTGAAAAATAAGTGAAAATGATCTCACAAGTATTGGTTATTGAAGGAAGGGTCCAAAAGAGTGAATTTGAACCTAGTTGTTGCATGAATCTTCCCTTGTGTTTAAAAGTTGATTTCTGCCATTAAAAGTGAGTTTAAGTGTCAATTTCATTACTTCGCTTCCTATTACTTTAAGAACCTTTGTTTTACTTTACCTTTCTTTGTTAAACCATTACCCTTAGCCCCGTTACAACCCTCAACTTCTATCTTGATGTTATGTGTTCAATTTGTGGAGTTTGAATTTGGTATGAGCATATGGAATCACTGGTTCTCATTCTAAGTAGTAGCATTCCATTCATGAGATCATATTCATGTCATTGTCGTAAATCCAGAAAATGCTTTCTTTGATATAACATATGCGAGTGTTAGAATTCATATTTACATCAATCTCCTCACATATACCTAGTGTAGGGTGTGGAGTTAGAAAATCTGTGTGAAAATTGAGTGCATTCTAGTAAGGAATTGAGGGAATTCTCTAGGGCATGTTACTACATTCAAAATGATGTTTTAATTGATTAAATGTGAAATAATAAGTGGTAACTATGATTAAGTGTTTGTTGAAGTGTAAAGTAAGCTAAATGTTGTGGGAATGATGTTCTATATTGTGTCATGTTCGTTTGAAATCCCTGAGATACATGTTGGAAGGTTTAGAATGTGTTTTGGTTTGTTTTTAGTTTCTTTCGTTTTGTTTTGCTCGGGGACTAGCAAAAGCTAAGTGTGGGGGAATTTGATAGGAGCATATTTATTGATAGGAGCATATTCATGCGACTTAAATGGCTTGTTCTCGTGCATTTACGTTATGTTTCTTTAGTTATTTTAGTACTTTAAGCTATTTTCGTGTGTTTGTAGGTCCAAAGGGCTAAAGGAGCAAAAAGATGCATTTTGGAGACTTTTGGAGCACTTTTGGGCTAAGGATGGATAGCTTATGCTTGGAGCCAAAGTGTTGGACGAAATTGAAGACCTAATTGAAGACCAAAGTGTTGGAACCTTGTTCCCTTTAGTTTTAGGACATTTAAACCTTTCCTAATCCCAATCATGCCATGCATTCACACCATTCTCTCCCAAAACCGTGCATCTCCACAATCCCATTCATCAACACATGCATCCACATGCATTCACCCTTTAAACCATTAAATCCACATGTTTTCCTATTCAATTAAATCAGCCACATGCATTCATCATCATAACCTAGCTGTCATTCCACTTCATTGCACATGCATCTTCAAATAAATCAGATTTCCATCATATTCACATGCATTCCATCCTTTAAAACATTGCACATCCACTCCCTTTAATTAATTAAGCCACATGCACTCCCATCCATTTCATCATTGCAGCCAACACATGCTTTCACATGCATTTTCAGATTGTCCCCTTGCACATGCAGCCACATATTCATTGCACATGCAATTCCAACCCACATGCATCCTTTAATCATTCAAACATGCAGCAACATTCCCTCCTAGTTGTCATGTTCCCCCCATTTCACCTATAAATAAGCATCCATTGCATTCATTCTCATTCACTCTTCCATATTCCAGAAATTCGTCAAAACCTCTCCACACCCTTGCAGCAGCCACCAAAACACTTTTCTCCTCCATTGCAGCCACTCCAACCACTCCCCAAACCATTCACACCATCAAACTATCCTTAGACCTTGTGCTACAACGAAGAGGAAGATAAGAGGGCCTAAACGTTCATACAATTCAAGTTTGAGTTGTTGGAATGTTTAGGTGTTTCTTTGATTTCAATGTTTAATTTCAATACTCTTTGTTTTGTACGAATGAGGAATGGAAGAGAAGAGGGCCTAAACGTTCATACAATTCAAGTTTGAGTTGTTGGAATGTTTAGGTGTTTCTTTGATTTCAAAGTTATGAGGAACTAAACCCCCCCCTTGGCTAGGGGGGGATTCGAAATATATGTTTATGCTTGCATTTTGATTTGATTACTTCTAATTGCGTTTCATAAGTTGTGGATTCAATTTGTTTAACCGTTTGATTGATAACTTATTTATGTATGTTTATTGAGAATGCGCGCTTAATTTTCATGCATGAATATGACGCTAGAATATAAGTGAGTTTCACCTAATAGTTACGAACTTATATTCACAAGTAGTGGAGGTTGCTTATAAACAATCGCGTTAAATGAATTCTTGGCATAAGTTTCATGCGTATTCCATAGTAACGAATGCCTCGTCGATGTTTATGATTTCCGTTGAACTTAATGATCTTTGTTGAATGTCTCTATCATGCGTATTCCATAGTTAGGGACTTTGATTAGGAATAATTTGGTTGTAATGCGTATTCCATTCAATCCAATGAATCTAGGGAAATCTGAAAGTTAATTTAAGCGGACCTAATTAACTTGGAGCATTGAGAATTCATGGTTTATTGAAATGCAATTGGAAATCATTTTATTATGCAAGTGTAACATGTGTGGAGATGAACCCGTTAGCTAGCATTCATCCATACTTTCATCATATTCATATTTACATTCTGCTTTAATTACAATTTGTTCATTTAGTTTAATTTCGTCAAAACTCAATCCCCCTTTACTTTATTGTCCAATTTAGTTAGAAAGTGTCTTAGTTTATGTTTCTAAGTGTTTTGATTCAATTTATTACATAATTTCGTCCAAATTCACCAAAGTGCTCAAAACTGCCCAGAAAGTGTTTTTAAGGCAGTTTTGAGTGTTTTGGGTGATGTTTGAGTCTTTTGGTTTGTTTTAGTGTTTTAAAGTTTAGTTTTGCATTCTTTGAGTCTAGTATAGAGTTTTATATTGTGTTTTTACGTTTTTAAGTCAAATCCAAGTGATTAACAATCCCTCCTAATCCCCGGTCCAGAACGATCCCTACTTATACTTATACTACAATTGTCAAAAAGAGGGTTTAATTTGTGTGTGTATAATTCACGCATCATTTATGCGACTTAATTGGCTTGTTCTCGTGCATTTACGTTGTGTTTCTTTAGTTATTTTAGTCCTTTATGCCATTTTCGTGTGTTTCTAGGTTCATATGGCTAAGGAAGCAAAAATGTGCATTTTGGAGCAAAATTGGGCTTGGAATGGATTGCTTATGTTTGGAGCCAAGGTGTTGGACGAAATTGAGGCACTTTAGGACACAAAACAATGGCCCTAGCCCAATTACATAACCTTGCCATGGCTTATCCCTTCTCCCCTTCCCTTGCCATGCAAACCACCCTATTTTAGGCCCATTCTATGTACTTAAACCTTAGCCCTTTAACCTTGCAGCCATATCCCCTCTTTTATCCACATGCATTCATAATCATTCATAATCATTCACCACCAATTCAGCCACATGCACTTGTTCTTTCATCATTGCACCACAATCCTTTACCATTGCAGCCACATGCACTCCCACCCTTTACCATTGCAGCCACATGCACTTCCCCCTTTATCATTTCAGCACATGCACTCCCATCCTTTAATCCATTGCAGCCACATGCACTCCCATTAATTAATTCAAGTCCATATCTGATTACCCTAGGGTTTTAAGTGCCTATATATACTCATATTAACCCCTAGATCAGATCACCATCTCTCATACACATTCATTCACGCCAGAAATTCATTCCCTCTCTCTAACACTGCCACACTTCACCATTCTTCATATTTTCTGCCCAAAAACACTCCTTGCCTTCCCCTACATCCATCCCTACCCTAAACACATCATTCTACATCATCCATAACCCCCAAAACTCACCAAAACCCCTTGTGCCGCAACAACAAAGAGGAGGAGAAGAGGCCTAAACGTTCATACAATTCAAGTTTGAGTTGTTGGAATTTTTAGGTGTACTTCCTTTCCTTGATTTCAATGTTTACTTTGTTATTACTCTCTAAGTTTGTTGTAATCATGAGTGGCTAAACCCCTAATTAGTTAGGGGAAAGTTTGAAGCCATGAACATGTTTGAAATATGAATTGATTTCTTCCAATTGTGATTTGTTAAGTTGTGATTGTAATTCAATTATCATGTTTATTAAAAACTTGTTTTTGTATGTTGATTAGGGATGCATACTTAGTCTTCATGCATAAACTCGATGCTAGTTTATAAACGAGTTTCACCTAATCGTCACAAGTTTATAAACATGAGTAGTGAAGGTTGCTAGTCACAACCGCGTTAATTGAATTCTTGGCAAGAGTATCATGCATTCATAGTTACACTTGCCTCGTCAACACTTATAATTTTCATAGAGCATCATGATCTCTCATTGTATCTCTTCTATGCATTCATGTTGAGAACCATTGGAGAATGATTTGAATTGTCGCATGCATCATCCAATTCAATAACATAAGGAAAATTTGAGAGTTAATTAGTGCATCACGGTTAACTTGGGGTGTTGAGCATCATAGTTAATGAAAAGCAATTGGAGAATCGATTCATATACAAATGTGTCATGTGTGGAGAATGGACCTCTAACTAATCCATCCATTATCTTGTTTTTAAGAAATTCGTTTTTACAATCTGCCTAGTTTGTTATCTTGTTTCGTTATTTCAAATCTCATCAAGACAAAATCCCCCTTTACTTTAGTGTCCAATTTAGTTAGAAAGTGTCTTAGTTTGTGTTTATAAGTGTTTTGATTCAATTTATTACACAAATTCGTCCAAATTCACCAAGGTGCTCAAAACTGCCCAGAAAGTGTTTTTAATGCAGTTTTGAGTGTTTTGGGTGATGTTTGAGTCTTTTGGTTTGTTTTAGTGTTTTAAGCGTTTAGTTTCGCATTCTTTGAGTCTAGTTGAGTGTTTTAAACTTTATTTTACGTTTTTAAGTCAGTTTCCAAGTGATTTGCAATCCCTCCTAATCCCCGGTTAAGAACGATCCCTACTTATACTTATACTACAATTGACAAAAAGAGGGTTTAATTTGTGCGCGTATAATTCTCGCATCACTCGAGGACTAGCAAAAGATAAGTGTGGGGGTATTTGATAGGAGCATATTCATGCGACTTAAATGGTTTGTTCTCGTGCATTTACGTTATGTTTCCTTAGTTATTTTAGTACTTTAAGCTATTTTCGTGTGTTTGTAGGTCCAAAGGGCTAAAGGAGCAAAAAGATGCATTTTGGAGACTTTTGGTGCACTTTTGGGCTAAGGATGGATAGCCTATGGTTGGAGCCAAAGTGTTGGACGAAATTGAAGACCTAATTGAAGACCAAAGTGTTGGAACCTTGTTCCCTTTAGTTCTAGGACATTTAAACCTTTCCTTTATCCATTGCACATGCATCTCCATAAACCATCAACACATTCACACATCACCCATTCACCTTTGTGCCGTGACTTCACTCCTTCATCTCAGCCACACCTCACACATAATCATTCAACCATGCACTCCACATCCATTTCCACCCTTGCAAGACCCTAATCATTCATCCACCTTTCCCCCTTCATCATTAAGCCACATTCGCTCCCATTTCTCTCCCCTTAACAGCCCTAACCCGTGCATAATTAAAGGACACCATTCAACACACACATGCACCCAAAACACATCCATGCCGTGAGTTCCCATTGCATTTCCAGCTTTGTACATGCATTCACTCACCACAAACAAGTCACATGCATTCATCAACATATCTAGCTGTCATTCACATGCATTTCATTCATCAATTCCACCCCCACATGTCCCTTTAATCATTCAAACATGCAGCCACACCTTCACCCACATGCACCATTCAAACATACACCCAAACACCACCAGAAATCATCATTGCCGTGGCTCCTCCTCCAGATTTCCAGCATCCCATAATCATTCACACCCCTTTAATCCACATGCAATCTTCCACATCCCTCACCAAGAAATCATTCAACACATGCATCCATAATCATTTCTTCATCCTTGCCGTGGGTACCTATCCCATTTCAGATTGTCATTCCACTTCATTGCACATGCATCTTCATAATTCAACACATGCATTCATTATTCATTTACTTTGCATCCTTTAATTTAATCACATGCACATTCAAACAAACACAATCATTCCAGCCATGCCGTGCACATTCCATCAGAAAATCCACTTCATTCACATGCATTCATCATCATTCACCACACCTTGCAGCCATGTGCATCCTTTAATTCAATTCCAGAAAATCAACATGATAGGAGCATATTCATGCGACTTAAATGGCTTGTTCTCGTGCATTTACGTTATGTTTCTCTAGTTATTTTAGTCCTTTATGCTTCTTTTGTGTGTTTTCAGGTTCTAAGGGCAAGGTATGCAAAAGGATGCCTTTTGGAGCCTTTTGGAGCAAATTAGAGATTGGAATGGATATCATATGCTTGGAGCCAAGAGGATGGACGAAATTAAAGACTTGAAGTAGGAAAGTTAAATCCTAAAAGACCTCATGTTTAAGCATCATTGAAGACTCCTACACATTTTAGAACACAAAAACAACATTCCTTGCAACCTTAGGACATTGTCGTGTGTTTCCTTGTGTCTCCCTTCCTTGCCATGCAAGGAAGGGCTTTGTTCCCTATTTTAAACACTTAAAGCATTCACTTATCATATCATTCACTTATCAAACCATTCACTTATCACTCACCACATATCATTCATTTATCACTTAACATATCATTCATTTATCACTTAATACATCATTCACTTATCACTTATCATACTCATAATCATCTACACATTTCAACCATTTAAACATATGCATTTCAACTCACATGCATCATCATCATGCAACCAACCTTGCCACATGTTTTCCAAGCTTTCCCCCTTCATCATTAAGCCACATTCACTCCCATTTCTCTCCCCTTAACAGCCCTAAACCGTGCATAATTAAAGGACACCATTCAACACACACATGCACCAAAAGACAACATTGGCATGCATCACATGCATTTCCAACACTTCCCCCTTTGTGCCGTGCCTTCCCTTCCACTTTCCAACCACATTCTTTCAATTCCCACTTCATCATTACACCACCTAAGCCACATGCACTCCCATTCTTTAATTCAGCCACTTAATCATTCAACCACAAAACAATCACACAACACACCAACACACATGCATCCTGAAATTCTTTGCCGTGAAATCACATGCATTTCCCTTGACATTTTCAGCCATCATGATGAAGTGAATGCATGTGGAATGGATGCAAAGGGAATTAGGCTCGGCAATGATGGTGTTTTTCTGTGGTGAATGGTAATGCAATGTGTTTGCATGTGAATTAAAGTTATGTGAATGATTAGGTTGAGTGTACATGTGCTTTGACAGCTACGATGAATTAATTAAAGGAAGTGCATGTGATTGCAAAATGTGAATGATTATGAGTGTGTGTGAGTGAATTAAAGGATGGAACTCATGTGAAATGAATGAAATGCAATCTGAAATGGGATAGGAGTGCACGGCAAGGTTGTAGAAATGATTATGGATGCATGTGTTGAATGATTAAAGTGCATGTGCAATGTTTTAAAGGATGGAATGATGGAGGAACAAGTGCATGTGAATGCATGGTGATAGCATGTGCACGGTTTTGGTTGGAATGATGGCAGATTATGAAAACATGTGAATGCATGTGTTTGATGAATGATAAGTGGTGAATGATATGATAAGTGATAAGTGGTGAATGATAAGTGATGAATGATAAGTGGTGAATGATATGATAAGTGATAAGTGGTGAATGATAAGTGATGAATGATAAGTGGTGAATGATATGATAAGTGGTGAATGATAAGTGATATGATATGTGATTATGATAAGTAATGGGAGCATGTGTATGGTTTTGGGAGAAAGGTGGAGATGCACGGCATAAGGGAATTGGAAAGGTTTAAATGTCCTAAAACTAAAGGGAACAAAGTTCCAACACTTTGGTCTTCAATTTCGTCCAACATTTTGGCGCCAAGCATAAGCTATCCATCCTTAGCCCAAAAGTGCTCCAAAAGTCTCCAAAATGCATCTTTTTGGTCCTTTAGCCCTTTGGACCTACAAACACACGAAAATAGCTTAAAGGACTAAAATAACTAAAGAAACATAACGTAAATGCACGAGAACAAGCCATTTAAGTCGCATGAATATGCTCCTATCACATCACACTTCATCATTACACCACCATTCACTCTTTAACCCACACACACTTCACACAAACAACATTTACATGCATTCACATGCATTTCCAACACAAAACACACTCAAAACCGTGGCCACCTTTGCATTTCAGCATTCCCATTTGCATTTTCAGATTTCCAGCTTTCCAACCTAGCCACATTCACATGCATTCACTCATAATCATTCACCAAACTTGCAGCCACATTTCCACCCACCTCCTAGCTGTCATGTTCCCTCCATTACTCCTATAAATACCCTTGCATTCATTCATTCAAGATCATCTCATTTCATTCACAACACAAACACAACCCTTGTGCCGCAAATCCCCTTCCATTTCTGTGCAGTTTTTCTCCTCCATTGCAGCCACTATCCAACCACTTCCCATCCCTCCAAAACACTTCACATAATCCCCAAAGCTCACCTTAGACCTTGTGCTACAACAACGAGGAAGAAAAGAGTGCCTAAACGTTCATACAATTCAAGTTTGAGTTGTTGGAATGTTTAGGTGTTTCTTTGATTTCAAAGTTTAAATTTAATTCTCTTTGTTTTGTACGTATGAGAATGGAAGAGAAGAGTGCCTAAACGTTCATACAATTCAAGTTTGAGTTGTTGGAATGTTTAGGGGTTTCTTTGATTTCAAAGTTATGAGGAACTAAACCCCCTTTAGCTAGGGGGTGATTCGAAACTATGTTTATATTTGCAATATGAATTGATTAACTTTCGTTGGAATTTCATAAGTTGTGGATTCAATTTGTTTAACCGTTGATAGGAGCATATTCATGCGACTTAAATGGCTTGTTCTCGTGCATTTACGTTATGTTTCTTTAGTTATTTTAGTACTTTAAGCTATTTTCGTGTGTTTGTAGGCCAAAAGGGCTAAAGGAGCAAAAAGATGCATTTTGGAGACGTTTGGAGCACTTTTGGGCTAAGGATGGATAGCTTATGCTTGGAGCCAAAGTGTTGGACGAAATTAAAAACCTAATTGAAGACCAAAGTGTTGGAACCTTGTTCCTTTTAGTTTTAGGATATTTAAACCTTTCCTATATCCTTAGTCGTGCATAACATTCCAACATTCCACTCCTTCATTCACCACTTATCATATCATACACTTATCTTATCATCACCACATATCATATATTTATTACTTATCATATCATTCATTCATCTACATATCAATAACCACTTATCTTATCACTCAACATATCATACACTTATCACTTATCACTTCCATTCACTTATCACTTATCACTTCCATTCACTTATCACTCACCACATATCATTCATTTATCACCACATATCATTCATTTATCACTTAACATATCATTCATTTATCACTTAACATATCATACACTTATCATAATCATTCACTTATACACTTATCATAATCATTCACTTATTCTTTCATCATTCAACCACCAATTCAACACATGCATTTCAAACCTTTCAACACCCTTTAATCATCTCCCTTTAAGTTATGATTTTATTTCCTAACCCTACATGCATTATTTATTAGCATCTTCACATGCATTCACACACACTTCACACAAACAAACAACTCAAAACCGTGAGCTCCCATTCCCTTATGCCATTTTCAGATTTCCACCCACTAACCTAGTCATCAACACATGCATTCCCTTCACATTCACCCACATGCACTCCCACTCTTTAATCATATGCACTCCCATCATAATTCCACCACCAATTCAGCCACAAAACATTATCATTGCACCACATTCAACCACTCCACATCCCTCACCAAGAAATCATTCAACACATGCATCCATAATCAATTCTTTGCCATGCAATCACATGCATTTCCCTTGACATTTTCAGCCATCACACTTCATCATTACACCACCATTCACTCTTTAACCCACACACACTTCACACAAACAACATTCACATGCATTCACATGCATTTCCAACACAAAACACAATCAAAACCGTGGCCACCTTTGCATTTCAGGATTCCCATTTGCATTTTCAGATTTCCAGCTTTCCCTTTTATTTTCCAGCTTTCATTCTTCATCATTGCAGCCATTCCACATGCAATTCTCCATCATTCCTCCACACAAACACCTTAAACAAATAGCCATATACATCTCCACTCCTCCTATAAATACCCTTGCATTCCCATCATTCAAAACATCTCATTCACAACACAACACCCCTCAAACACTCCCATTCTTTCCTTAGCCGTGAGTCCCCCCTCCCTACTAATCCAAACACCAACCATCTTTCCATTTCCATCACTCCTCACTCCATTCCACACTTCCATTCCCCCAAACCAACTATCCTTAGACCTTATGCTACAACAACGAGGAAGAGAAGAGGACCTAAACGTTCATACAATTCAAGTTTGAGTTGTTGGAATGTTTAGGTGATTCTTTGATTTCAATGTTTCATTTTAATTCTCTTTGTTTTGTACGTATAAGGAATGGAAGAGAAGAGTGCCTAAACGTTCATACAATTCAAGTTTGAGTTGTTGGAATGTTTAGGTGTTTCTTTGATTTCAATGTTATGAAGAACTAATCCCCCTTTAGCTAGGGGGTAATTCGAAATAAATGTTTACGCTTGCATTTTGATTTGATTACTTCTAATTGCGTTTCATAAGTTGTGAATTCAATTTGTTTAACTATTTGATTGATAACCTATTTATGTATGTTTATTGAGAGTGCACGCTTAATTTTCATTCATGAATATGACGCTAGAATATAAGTGAGTTTCACCTAATCGCGTTATGAACTTATATTCACAAGTAGTGGAGGTTGCTTATAAACAATCGCGTTAAACGAATTCTTGGCATAAGTTTCATGCGTATTCCATAGTAACGAATGCCTCGTCAACACTTATAGTTTTCAAAGAACTTAATGATTCTTGCTTGTATCTCTATTATGCAATTCATGTAGGGAACTTGTGGGGAATGCTTTGGGTTGTCGTATGCAATCATCCAATTCATTAACTTAAGGAAAACTTGACGGTTAATTTAAGCGGACCTAATTAACCCGGGGTGATGAGTTTCATAATTTATTGAAATGCAATTGGAAATCTTTTTATTATGCAAGTGTAACATGTGTGGAGAAGAACCCCTTAGCTAGCCATACCATCCATTCATTTCCGTCAATTTCATATTTACAATTTGTTTTCTTCACAATCTATCCATTTTAGTTTAAATTCGTCCAAAATCAATCCCCCCATATTTCGTTTAAAGTCTTAGTCTTAATCTTTCTTATTTTTAATTTTGAATTCTTCGAGTTTAGTATAGCATTTTAGTTTGTGTTTTTAAAAGCATTTTGAGTCTTTTGATTTGTTTTAGTGTTTTAAAGTTTAGTTTTACATTCTTTGAGTCTAGTTTAGTGTTTTATATTATGTTTTTACGTTTTTAAGTCAAATCCAAGTGATTAACAATCCCTCCTAATCCCCGGTCCAGAACGATCCCTACTTATACTTATACTACAATTGTCAAAAAGAGGGTTTAATTTGTGTGCGTATAAATCTCGCATCAAATTTTGGCGCCGTTGCCGGGGATTAGCAACTTTGCTAATCCCTTGGTTCTTTTCTTTTTTTTTTTTTTTTTTGTTTAGTTGTTTTCGTTTTAGTTTCTAAACTTAGTGTTGTTTTCTTTGTTTGTTGTTACTTTTGATATTTGATTTAGTTCTCTTTCTTTGATTTTAGGTACTAGAGAAGTAAGATATGGATTTTGCTAGCATTCAAGCTCAATTGGCAAATCTTACTTCTAAATTGTCGCCGTATGCCGAAAGGACCACAATGCAGAGTGTCCCTACATTTGGTGCTTCATATAGGCAAGGATTTCAAGCCAATCAATGTCCACAAAGAGATTGGAGGGATCATTCAAACTCTATATGGTGGGAAGATCAACAAGTTCAACGTGAAGCATATTGGCAACCATATGAGGAGTTCTATTCAAGACCTATGCAGCCACCACAACTTCATATGCAATATGCTCAATTAAATTCAAGTTCGCCAATAGATTATATTCAAATTCTTAATGAAATAAATTCTTTGGCGCAGGGGTCACAAAATCAAGCCAAGGAGGCTCAACAAGAAGCATATTGGCAACCATATGAGGAGTTCAATACAACACCTATGCAGCCACCACAACCTCCCCCACAACAATTCCAATCAAGTTCAAGTATGTCCATGGATAATGATAAAAATTTTCAATTACTAAACTCTTTGACGCAGGACGAACAAAATCAAGACAAGAAGTTGGGTAAATTGGACGAGCAATTTGGGCAGATTATGGAGTTCATGAAACAAATTCAAGAGCAAAGTGAACTTTCCAACTCAACTATTGAAAACTCGAAGGAAGATTTTGAAATCCATAATGCTATCACTTTGGGAAGTGCTATGGAGGTTGGAGCTGACCTAAAAATGTCCAAACATAGCCTAGAAGTGGATGAAGAGCTGCTAATTGAGGAGGAGGAAGAAGACATGCACACGGCAAGGGTAGAACAACCCTTGCCGCAGCCCCCTAAGCCCTCTAAACCACCCACCACCAGTAAGGACGTCCCAATTCCATGTTATTCTGATGTTATTCCACCCAATGTCCCTTTTCCTAGCAGGTTTTTGATTCCCAACCAAGAAGAGAGTAAAAAGGACATCGTGGAAGCCTTCCCAAAGGTGCAAAATGCTATTCAAATTCTTGGTGCAACACAGCAAGTTTTAGATGGTGTTGAATTCTTCAAAGGACTTTGTACACCAAGAAGAATGATTCAAGAAAAGGTAGTGGCTGGAGAAGATGTAGAAGGCATCAAAGAGGACATATTTGAAACCACAATTCCCAAGGAAGTTGGATTTTATGACACGGGACAAGTCATAACTTTCGAAGGGGTGTTTATTCTGGAGTTCATTTTGGAGCACACAGGTAAGCCGCCTCCCCGAATTTCAATTTTCTTTTATACTAACATGTGGTTAATGATTCAGGCACCCAATCTGGAATTTAAACTATTACCGGATCATTTCAAGTATCACCGCCCATTCAAAGATAAATTCCATGCCGTTTGATTTTATTTATGTAAAAAAAAAAAAAAAAAAAAAAAAAAAGAAAAAAAAGAAAAAAAAAAAAAAAAGAAAAAGAAAGATACTAAACATAGAGAAAGGTGGAGCTTCACAAAGGTTGTTTGCGTGAAGCCCCACTACGAGGAGCAGAAGCGGGAGGCATCGGTGCAGAAGGCATAGAAGCGGGAGGCATCGGAGCGGAAGCCATCGGAGCGGGAGGCATCGGAGCTAGAGCATTCCAGGCCTCAATACTTGGCCAAGCGCTGGATGACCCAGGAAAAAGGTGCCTCTGGAGATAAGACGCAAGCCTTTGACGGTCACTGTGAATTCGACCCTCAGATTCTTGCAGCTCATCAAGCTTCCTTTTCATCCCCGACGAATAGTTATTTGCAAGCACATGCAAACTTCTATTCTCGTACTTAAGCTGCTGGATCTCTTGCTTAAGTCTTTCCACCTCTGCCATCAACGATTCCACCTGACGAGAGCGAGCAAGCAGGCGTAGGCCCATGTTGGACACAGAGCTCGCACACTGAACACTAAGTGCGAGGGACTCTTGAACGGCCAACTCATCGGACCGTCCTGACAGCAGCCTACTATCTTTTGGAGTGAGGAGGTTTTTAGCTACTATTGTAGCTGTTGTGGCGTCCTGCATCACAGAGTCTTCACCTGAAAGAGGACCGTTAGAAGATAAAAAAGAAGGGCGCCATACATTACATTGACGGGGCGCAACCGGATCGCTGCTGAGACTCAAATCTAAGCTAAGGTTCGATGAGTTTGCCATTTTTTTCAAAAGTGTTCAAAGAGAAGGGGTGGATGAAGTTAAAAATTTCACAAAGGGCCGGAGTCGAGTTTCAGGAATGGGAAATCTTCAGAGTGTGTATGTTGGCGGTGATCGATAGCTCTATAAAATGCCAAGGCGACGCGTCCATTGATTCAAAGAGCCTGATTTTCCGGCGTAAGTTAGGCGACGCTCCCTCGGCTTTTCAGAAAACGCGTTTAACTTTGTCAAAAGATTTCTGACAAAGCTGAAAACACGTGGAGGCCATCATCGCAACTACACGTCTTTAGCCGACAAGCGCAAAGTTCGGCAACGCTTTCTCTGCTTTTCAGAAAACGCGTGCAGCTTTGTCAAAAGGAGCCGCATCTGCATTACCACGTGTCGTTCAGAAAGCGAAGGGGCGTCGTTCAGAAATCGAAGGGGCGCCTGCTCAGAAATCGAAGAGGCGAATTCAAAGATCGAAGAGGCGCCACTATTTCAAAAAGCCGGAATTGCGGGATCAAAACGTTTGTCGACAAGGGTAAAAAGTACCACCACTTGATATTATCTCTATATATGTCGACCTTCGTCTTTTATGGCAGGGCAAACCTGAAGAAAATGCCCAACTCTCCCTCACCTCTGACGGCGCACTCCCAGCAAGGCCTTTCAAAATACTCAATTCTTTCTTCTTCCCCAAAGATGATACCAGATGCCTGGAGTACATATGACCCAGGAGGAAACGGCGGATTGAAGCATGTGCTGATTCATTCACCGCTTCTTCAAAGCAAAGGTATCTCATATCATCAAGGTTCAAAGCAAAAGTATCTCATATCATGCTCTTTCCCTGTCTTTTTCTTTGTCCTTGTTCTTACTCGCATGGCAAAGTAAAAGAAGCAATCAGCCGGCACTTGGAGTCAGTCTTCCGATCTGGAGCCAACTGCCTGGAACCTATTCCTGATTGCTTACCTAGCGTTGCTCTCGAGTAGTCATCTTCAACGGTTGATACACTTCCGGAGAAGGGACCACTTCTGCAAAGGGGAGCGAGTAAGGCAAGTGAAAATGATACATTGAAGCATGTGGAGACAAACATAGGCTGAGTTATCCTCCAACCCTTTTCAATACGAATTGGAAAGATTGAACAAAGAAACAGATAAAAGGGATAAGCTCAGACCTTCGGGGGAGACCAAATGAACCATCCTGCTGCCCAGTTCAAGAAGTAGCACAAAGGAAAATCAACGATGGGCAGAAACCAGTTCAAGAGTAAGCCTGTGGAATCACAAAGATCAAAAGCCTCAATGCAATTACCAAGGAGAAGATGGAATTTACACTCTATAACCAGATTTGCGTCTCTAAACTCTTCTCTTTGTTAATTACATTATGCCATGTTTAGTATGTTTAAGTGCTTTTTGTGTATTTACTTATGCTTTGTGTGAATCTATGCTTAAAACATTGAGGACAATGTTTGATTTAAGTGTGGGGGGGGTAACTAAGTATATTTGATGCAAATTCGTTGGATTTTATCACCTATCACTTCACATGTTGTTTCTCACTGTTTTAAAAATGTTTTAGTGTGTTTTGTCTTAAAAATTCGAAAATCCCATAAAAATTTGAAAAATTGTTTTGAAAAACCCAAAAAGAGTTGTTTTAAAGTTGTTTTTGTGTGTGTGTTTGTGTCTTAGGGAACCTTCCAACACAATGATAAGGATTTGGTTTATAATTGCATGACGGTTAGAAAGAGTTATTAACATGGAGAAAAGTTTGATTTACTCTTGGTATATGCTTAGTTATGGTTATAATGTATGACTTCACATGCAATCATAAAAGAAAAATTGGTTTTTGTAACATGCTTGAAGGAAGGAACTCGTACAAACGCTACAACCTTGTGAGACTCGAGCTATTACCTTCTTTGGAGAGTTATAATCTGTGATTCTGTGTTTTCTAAAGTTGTTGCATGATCTCATTATTCCTTGCTTGGCTGCTACTTAGAATGCAATTGTATCATGATAGAACTAAATGCTAGAACTTATATCCGTTTCATTCAAAGCATGACATTGAATTGCATAACATATATCAAGATGAAGTTGTGTAGTTGCCACCATAGCCAAATAGCCTTACTTCCCATATTTCGTATATGTTGTAAGTTTTACCCCCGTTGAGCCTTGTTTAGCCTTTATTCTTTGTTTACCCACATTATCCTCACCTAGCCTAGTGTAGGACAGTCCACACCCTTGTTCTTAATTGATAGTGAGCATGACTAAAATGAATTCCTTTTGAGTACATTATGCAAGAAAATGAGTGTGGGGGAGTAAAAGTTTGTTCTTACGTTTATATGTATGTTTTGAGATTCAAAAGAAAAAGAAGAAAAAAAAAAAAAAAAAAAAAAAAAAAAAAAAAAAAAAAAAAAGAGTGAAAATAAGTAAGAATGAACTCACGAGCGTTGATGGTTGAAGAAAGGGTCCAAAAAAGTTGAATTTGGCCCTAAGTTTTGTGTGACTTTCCCTTGGGTGTTCAAAGTTGACTTCTGCGTTCTTAAGGGAATTCTAAGTGCCTAAATCAATACTTTGCTCACTATTGCTTTAAGAATATTTGTTTATCCTTCACCTTTCATTGTTAGCCAACACCTTTAGCCCCGTTACACCCCTTTGACTTCTATCTTGATCGTTATGTGTTCAATAATGTGGAGTTTGAAATTGATATGAGCTTATGGAATCACTGGTTCTCATTCTAAGTAGTAGCATTCCATTCATGAGATCATATTCATGTCATTATCGTAAATCCAGAAAATGCTTTCCTTGTTATAACATATGTGAGTGTTCGTCTACATGTTTACATCAATCTTCTCACATATAACTAGTGTAGGGTGTGTAGTCAGAAAATCTGTGTGAAAAACGAGTGCATATCTTGTAAGGATTTCAGCAATTTCTCTAAAGGCATGTTACTGCATTCAAAATGTGTTTTAAATGTTTAATTGTGGACTAGTATGTGGTGACTATGATTAAGAATGTACTTAAGTGTAATGATGGCTAAAATCTGTGTGAAATAATGATTTTTAACTTGTCATGTGTTTTGGAAATCCCTGAGACGTTTGTTGGAAGGTTTAGGTTGTGTTTTACTTGTTCGTTTTGTTTTGTTTCTAGTTTCTTTTGTTTTGTTTTGCTCGAGGACTAGCAAAAGATAAGTGTGGGGGTATTTGATAGGAGCATATTCATGCGACTTAAATGGCTTGTTCTCGTGCATTTACGTTATGTTTCTTTAGTTATTTTAGTACTTTAAGCTATTTTCGTGTGTTTGTAGGCCAAAAGGGCTAAAGGAGCAAAAAGATGCATTTTGGAGACGTTTGGAGCACTTTTGGGCTAAGGATGGATAGCTTATGCTTGGAGCCAAAGTGTTGGACGAAATTAAAAACCTAATTGAAGACCAAAGTGTTGGAACCTTGTTCCTTTTAGTTTTAGGATATTTAAACCTTTCCTATATCCTTAGTCGTGCATAACATTCCAACATTCCACTCCTTCATTCACCACTTATCATATCATACACTTATCTTATCATCACCACATATCATATATTTATTACTTATCATATCATTCATTCATCTACATATCAATAACCACTTATCTTATCACTCAACATATCATACACTTATCACTTATCACTTCCATTCACTTATCACTTATCACTTCCATTCACTTATCACTCACCACATATCATTCATTTATCACCACATATCATTCATTTATCACTTAACATATCATTCATTTATCACTTAACATATCATACACTTATCATAATCATTCACTTATACACTTATCATAATCATTCACTTATTCTTTCATCATTCAACCACCAATTCAACACATGCATTTCAAACCTTTCAACACCCTTTAATCATCTCCCTTTAAGTTATGATTTTATTTCCTAACCCTACATGCATTATTTATTAGCATCTTCACATGCATTCACACACACTTCACACAAACAAACAACTCAAAACCGTGAGCTCCCATTCCCTTATGCCATTTTCAGATTTCCACCCACTAACCTAGTCATCAACACATGCATTCCCTTCACATTCACCCACATGCACTCCCACTCTTTAATCATATGCACTCCCATCATAATTCCACCACCAATTCAGCCACAAAACATTATCATTGCACCACATTCAACCACTCCACATCCCTCACCAAGAAATCATTCAACACATGCATCCATAATCAATTCTTTGCCATGCAATCACATGCATTTCCCTTGACATTTTCAGCCATCACACTTCATCATTACACCACCATTCACTCTTTAACCCACACACACTTCACACAAACAACATTCACATGCATTCACATGCATTTCCAACACAAAACACAATCAAAACCGTGGCCACCTTTGCATTTCAGGATTCCCATTTGCATTTTCAGATTTCCAGCTTTCCCTTTTATTTTCCAGCTTTCATTCTTCATCATTGCAGCCATTCCACATGCAATTCTCCATCATTCCTCCACACAAACACCTTAAACAAATAGCCATATACATCTCCACTCCTCCTATAAATACCCTTGCATTCCCATCATTCAAAACATCTCATTCACAACACAACACCCCTCAAACACTCCCATTCTTTCCTTAGCCGTGAGTCCCCCCTCCCTACTAATCCAAACACCAACCATCTTTCCATTTCCATCACTCCTCACTCCATTCCACACTTCCATTCCCCCAAACCAACTATCCTTAGACCTTATGCTACAACAACGAGGAAGAGAAGAGGACCTAAACGTTCATACAATTCAAGTTTGAGTTGTTGGAATGTTTAGGTGATTCTTTGATTTCAATGTTTCATTTTAATTCTCTTTGTTTTGTACGTATAAGGAATGGAAGAGAAGAGTGCCTAAACGTTCATACAATTCAAGTTTGAGTTGTTGGAATGTTTAGGTGTTTCTTTGATTTCAATGTTATGAAGAACTAATCCCCCTTTAGCTAGGGGGTAATTCGAAATAAATGTTTACGCTTGCATTTTGATTTGATTACTTCTAATTGCGTTTCATAAGTTGTGAATTCAATTTGTTTAACTATTTGATTGATAACCTATTTATGTATGTTTATTGAGAGTGCACGCTTAATTTTCATTCATGAATATGACGCTAGAATATAAGTGAGTTTCACCTAATCGCGTTATGAACTTATATTCACAAGTAGTGGAGGTTGCTTATAAACAATCGCGTTAAACGAATTCTTGGCATAAGTTTCATGCGTATTCCATAGTAACGAATGCCTCGTCAACACTTATAGTTTTCAAAGAACTTAATGATTCTTGCTTGTATCTCTATTATGCAATTCATGTAGGGAACTTGTGGGGAATGCTTTGGGTTGTCGTATGCAATCATCCAATTCATTAACTTAAGGAAAACTTGACGGTTAATTTAAGCGGACCTAATTAACCCGGGGTGATGAGTTTCATAATTTATTGAAATGCAATTGGAAATCTTTTTATTATGCAAGTGTAACATGTGTGGAGAAGAACCCCTTAGCTAGCCATACCATCCATTCATTTCCGTCAATTTCATATTTACAATTTGTTTTCTTCACAATCTATCCATTTTAGTTTAAATTCGTCCAAAATCAATCCCCCCATATTTCGTTTAAAGTCTTAGTCTTAATCTTTCTTATTTTTAATTTTGAATTCTTCGAGTTTAGTATAGCATTTTAGTTTGTGTTTTTAAAAGCATTTTGAGTCTTTTGATTTGTTTTAGTGTTTTAAAGTTTAGTTTTACATTCTTTGAGTCTAGTTTAGTGTTTTATATTATGTTTTTACGTTTTTAAGTCAAATCCAAGTGATTAACAATCCCTCCTAATCCCCGGTCCAGAACGATCCCTACTTATACTTATACTACAATTGTCAAAAAGAGGGTTTAATTTGTGTGCGTATAAATCTCGCATCAAATTTTGGCGCCGTTGCCGGGGATTAGCAACTTTGCTAATCCCTTGGTTCTTTTCTTTTTTTTTTTTTTTTTTGTTTAGTTGTTTTCGTTTTAGTTTCTAAACTTAGTGTTGTTTTCTTTGTTTGTTGTTACTTTTGATATTTGATTTAGTTCTCTTTCTTTGATTTTAGGTACTAGAGAAGTAAGATATGGATTTTGCTAGCATTCAAGCTCAATTGGCAAATCTTACTTCTAAATTGTCGCCGTATGCCGAAAGGACCACAATGCAGAGTGTCCCTACATTTGGTGCTTCATATAGGCAAGGATTTCAAGCCAATCAATGTCCACAAAGAGATTGGAGGGATCATTCAAACTCTATATGGTGGGAAGATCAACAAGTTCAACGTGAAGCATATTGGCAACCATATGAGGAGTTCTATTCAAGACCTATGCAGCCACCACAACTTCATATGCAATATGCTCAATTAAATTCAAGTTCGCCAATAGATTATATTCAAATTCTTAATGAAATAAATTCTTTGGCGCAGGGGTCACAAAATCAAGCCAAGGAGGCTCAACAAGAAGCATATTGGCAACCATATGAGGAGTTCAATACAACACCTATGCAGCCACCACAACCTCCCCCACAACAATTCCAATCAAGTTCAAGTATGTCCATGGATAATGATAAAAATTTTCAATTACTAAACTCTTTGACGCAGGACGAACAAAATCAAGACAAGAAGTTGGGTAAATTGGACGAGCAATTTGGGCAGATTATGGAGTTCATGAAACAAATTCAAGAGCAAAGTGAACTTTCCAACTCAACTATTGAAAACTCGAAGGAAGATTTTGAAATCCATAATGCTATCACTTTGGGAAGTGCTATGGAGGTTGGAGCTGACCTAAAAATGTCCAAACATAGCCTAGAAGTGGATGAAGAGCTGCTAATTGAGGAGGAGGAAGAAGACATGCACACGGCAAGGGTAGAACAACCCTTGCCGCAGCCCCCTAAGCCCTCTAAACCACCCACCACCAGTAAGGACGTCCCAATTCCATGTTATTCTGATGTTATTCCACCCAATGTCCCTTTTCCTAGCAGGTTTTTGATTCCCAACCAAGAAGAGAGTAAAAAGGACATCGTGGAAGCCTTCCCAAAGGTGCAAAATGCTATTCAAATTCTTGGTGCAACACAGCAAGTTTTAGATGGTGTTGAATTCTTCAAAGGACTTTGTACACCAAGAAGAATGATTCAAGAAAAGGTAGTGGCTGGAGAAGATGTAGAAGGCATCAAAGAGGACATATTTGAAACCACAATTCCCAAGGAAGTTGGATTTTATGACACGGGACAAGTCATAACTTTCGAAGGGGTGTTTATTCTGGAGTTCATTTTGGAGCACACAGGTAAGCCGCCTCCCCGAATTTCAATTTTCTTTTATACTAACATGTGGTTAATGATTCAGGCACCCAATCTGGAATTTAAACTATTACCGGATCATTTCAAGTATCACCGCCCATTCAAAGATAAATTCCATGCCGTTTGATTTTATTTATGTAAAAAAAAAAAAAAAAAAAAAAAAAAAAAAAAAAAGAAAAAAAAAAAAAAAAGAAAAAGAAAGATACTAAACATAGAGAAAGGTGGAGCTTCACAAAGGTTGTTTGCGTGAAGCCCCACTACGAGGAGCAGAAGCGGGAGGCATCGGTGCAGAAGGCATAGAAGCGGGAGGCATCGGAGCGGAAGCCATCGGAGCGGGAGGCATCGGAGCTAGAGCATTCCAGGCCTCAATACTTGGCCAAGCGCTGGATGACCCAGGAAAAAGGTGCCTCTGGAGATAAGACGCAAGCCTTTGACGGTCACTGTGAATTCGACCCTCAGATTCTTGCAGCTCATCAAGCTTCCTTTTCATCCCCGACGAATAGTTATTTGCAAGCACATGCAAACTTCTATTCTCGTACTTAAGCTGCTGGATCTCTTGCTTAAGTCTTTCCACCTCTGCCATCAACGATTCCACCTGACGAGAGCGAGCAAGCAGGCGTAGGCCCATGTTGGACACAGAGCTCGCACACTGAACACTAAGTGCGAGGGACTCTTGAACGGCCAACTCATCGGACCGTCCTGACAGCAGCCTACTATCTTTTGGAGTGAGGAGGTTTTTAGCTACTATTGTAGCTGTTGTGGCGTCCTGCATCACAGAGTCTTCACCTGAAAGAGGACCGTTAGAAGATAAAAAAGAAGGGCGCCATACATTACATTGACGGGGCGCAACCGGATCGCTGCTGAGACTCAAATCTAAGCTAAGGTTCGATGAGTTTGCCATTTTTTTCAAAAGTGTTCAAAGAGAAGGGGTGGATGAAGTTAAAAATTTCACAAAGGGCCGGAGTCGAGTTTCAGGAATGGGAAATCTTCAGAGTGTGTATGTTGGCGGTGATCGATAGCTCTATAAAATGCCAAGGCGACGCGTCCACTGATTCAAAGAGCCTGATTTTCCGGCGTAAGTTAGGCGACGCTCCCTCGGCTTTTCAGAAAACGCGTTCAACTTTGTCAAAAGATTTCTGACAAAGCTGAAAACACGTGGAGGCCATCATCGCAACTACACGTCTTTAGCCGACAAGCGCAAAGTTCGGCAACGCTTTCTCTGCTTTTCAGAAAACGCGTGCAGCTTTGTCAAAAGGAGCCGCATCTGCATTACCACGTGTCGTTCAGAAAGCGAAGGGGCGTCGTTCAGAAATCGAAGGGGCGCCTGCTCAGAAATCGAAGAGGCGAATTCAAAGATCGAAGAGGCGCCACTATTTCAAAAAGCCGGAATTGCGGGATCAAAACGTTTGTCGACAAGGGTAAAAAGTACCACCACTTGATATTATCTCTATATATGTCGACCTTCGTCTTTTATGGCAGGGCAAACCTGAAGAAAATGCCCAACTCTCCCTCACCTCTGACGGCGCACTCCCAGCAAGGCCTTTCAAAATACTCAATTCTTTCTTCTTCCCCAAAGATGATACCAGATGCCTGGAGTACATATGACCCAGGAGGAAACGGCGGATTGAAGCATGTGCTGATTCATTCACCGCTTCTTCAAAGCAAAGGTATCTCATATCATCAAGGTTCAAAGCAAAAGTATCTCATATCATGCTCTTTCCCTGTCTTTTTCTTTGTCCTTGTTCTTACTCGCATGGCAAAGTAAAAGAAGCAATCAGCCGGCACTTGGAGTCAGTCTTCCGATCTGGAGCCAACTGCCTGGAACCTATTCCTGATTGCTTACCTAGCGTTGCTCTCGAGTAGTCATCTTCAACGGTTGATACACTTCCGGAGAAGGGACCACTTCTGCAAAGGGGAGCGAGTAAGGCAAGTGAAAATGATACATTGAAGCATGTGGAGACAAACATAGGCTGAGTTATCCTCCAACCCTTTTCAATACGAATTGGAAAGATTGAACAAAGAAACAGATAAAAGGGATAAGCTCAGACCTTCGGGGGAGACCAAATGAACCATCCTGCTGCCCAGTTCAAGAAGTAGCACAAAGGAAAATCAACGATGGGCAGAAACCAGTTCAAGAGTAAGCCTGTGGAATCACAAAGATCAAAAGCCTCAATGCAATTACCAAGGAGAAGATGGAATTTACACTCTATAACCAGATTTGCGTCTCTAAACTCTTCTCTTTGTTAATTACATTATGCCATGTTTAGTATGTTTAAGTGCTTTTTGTGTATTTACTTATGCTTTGTGTGAATCTATGCTTAAAACATTGAGGACAATGTTTGATTTAAGTGTGGGGGGGGTAACTAAGTATATTTGATGCAAATTCGTTGGATTTTATCACCTATCACTTCACATGTTGTTTCTCACTGTTTTAAAAATGTTTTAGTGTGTTTTGTCTTAAAAATTCGAAAATCCCATAAAAATTTGAAAAATTGTTTTGAAAAACCCAAAAAGAGTTGTTTTAAAGTTGTTTTTGTGTGTGTGTTTGTGTCTTAGGGAACCTTCCAACACAATGATAAGGATTTGGTTTATAATTGCATGACGGTTAGAAAGAGTTATTAACATGGAGAAAAGTTTGATTTACTCTTGGTATATGCTTAGTTATGGTTATAATGTATGACTTCACATGCAATCATAAAAGAAAAATTGGTTTTTGTAACATGCTTGAAGGAAGGAACTCGTACAAACGCTACAACCTTGTGAGACTCGAGCTATTACCTTCTTTGGAGAGTTATAATCTGTGATTCTGTGTTTTCTAAAGTTGTTGCATGATCTCATTATTCCTTGCTTGGCTGCTACTTAGAATGCAATTGTATCATGATAGAACTAAATGCTAGAACTTATATCCGTTTCATTCAAAGCATGACATTGAATTGCATAACATATATCAAGATGAAGTTGTGTAGTTGCCACCATAGCCAAATAGCCTTACTTCCCATATTTCGTATATGTTGTAAGTTTTACCCCCGTTGAGCCTTGTTTAGCCTTTATTCTTTGTTTACCCACATTATCCTCACCTAGCCTAGTGTAGGACAGTCCACACCCTTGTTCTTAATTGATAGTGAGCATGACTAAAATGAATTCCTTTTGAGTACATTATGCAAGAAAATGAGTGTGGGGGAGTAAAAGTTTGTTCTTACGTTTATATGTATGTTTTGAGATTCAAAAGAAAAAGAAGAAAAAAAAAAAAAAAAAAAAAAAAAAAAAAAAAAAAAAAAAAGAGTGAAAATAAGTAAGAATGAACTCACGAGCGTTGATGGTTGAAGAAAGGGTCCAAAAAAGTTGAATTTGGCCCTAAGTTTTGTGTGACTTTCCCTTGGGTGTTCAAAGTTGACTTCTGCGTTCTTAAGGGAATTCTAAGTGCCTAAATCAATACTTTGCTCACTATTGCTTTAAGAATATTTGTTTATCCTTCACCTTTCATTGTTAGCCAACACCTTTAGCCCCGTTACACCCCTTTGACTTCTATCTTGATCGTTATGTGTTCAATAATGTGGAGTTTGAAATTGATATGAGCTTATGGAATCACTGGTTCTCATTCTAAGTAGTAGCATTCCATTCATGAGATCATATTCATGTCATTATCGTAAATCCAGAAAATGCTTTCCTTGTTATAACATATGTGAGTGTTCGTCTACATGTTTACATCAATCTTCTCACATATAACTAGTGTAGGGTGTGTAGTCAGAAAATCTGTGTGAAAAACGAGTGCATATCTTGTAAGGATTTCAGCAATTTCTCTAAAGGCATGTTACTGCATTCGAAATGTGTTTTAAATGTTTAATTGTGAACTAGTATGTGGTGACTATGATTAAGAATGTACTTAAGTGTAATGATGGCTAAAATCTGTGTGAAATAATGATTTTTAACTTGTCATGTGTTTTGGAAATCCCTGAGACGTTTGTTGGAAGGTTTAGGTTGTGTTTTACTTGTTCGTTTTGTTTTGTTTCTAGTTTCTTTTGTTTTGTTTTGCTCGAGGACTAGCAAAAGATAAGTGTGGGGGTATTTGATAGGAGCATATTCATGCGACTTAAATGGCTTGTTCTCGTGCATTTACGTTATGTTTCTTTAGTTATTTTAGTACTTTAAGCTATTTTCGTGTGTTTGTAGGCCAAAAGGGCTAAAGGAGCAAAAAGATGCATTTTGGAGACGTTTGGAGCACTTTTGGGCTAAGGATGGATAGCTTATGCTTGGAGCCAAAGTGTTGGACGAAATTAAAAACCTAATTGAAGACCAAAGTGTTGGAACCTTGTTCCTTTTAGTTTTAGGATATTTAAACCTTTCCTATATCCTTAGTCGTGCATAACATTCCAACATTCCACTCCTTCATTCACCACTTATCATATCATACACTTATCTTATCATCACCACATATCATATATTTATTACTTATCATATCATTCATTCATCTACATATCAATAACCACTTATCTTATCACTCAACATATCATACACTTATCACTTATCACTTCCATTCACTTATCACTTATCACTTCCATTCACTTATCACTCACCACATATCATTCATTTATCACCACATATCATTCATTTATCACTTAACATATCATTCATTTATCACTTAACATATCATACACTTATCATAATCATTCACTTATACACTTATCATAATCATTCACTTATTCTTTCATCATTCAACCACCAATTCAACACATGCATTTCAAACCTTTCAACACCCTTTAATCATCTCCCTTTAAGTTATGATTTTATTTCCTAACCCTACATGCATTATTTATTAGCATCTTCACATGCATTCACACACACTTCACACAAACAAACAACTCAAAACCGTGAGCTCCCATTCCCTTATGCCATTTTCAGATTTCCACCCACTAACCTAGTCATCAACACATGCATTCCCTTCACATTCACCCACATGCACTCCCACTCTTTAATCATATGCACTCCCATCATAATTCCACCACCAATTCAGCCACAAAACATTATCATTGCACCACATTCAACCACTCCACATCCCTCACCAAGAAATCATTCAACACATGCATCCATAATCAATTCTTTGCCATGCAATCACATGCATTTCCCTTGACATTTTCAGCCATCACACTTCATCATTACACCACCATTCACTCTTTAACCCACACACACTTCACACAAACAACATTCACATGCATTCACATGCATTTCCAACACAAAACACAATCAAAACCGTGGCCACCTTTGCATTTCAGGATTCCCATTTGCATTTTCAGATTTCCAGCTTTCCCTTTTATTTTCCAGCTTTCATTCTTCATCATTGCAGCCATTCCACATGCAATTCTCCATCATTCCTCCACACAAACACCTTAAACAAATAGCCATATACATCTCCACTCCTCCTATAAATACCCTTGCATTCCCATCATTCAAAACATCTCATTCACAACACAACACCCCTCAAACACTCCCATTCTTTCCTTAGCCGTGAGTCCCCCCTCCCTACTAATCCAAACACCAACCATCTTTCCATTTCCATCACTCCTCACTCCATTCCACACTTCCATTCCCCCAAACCAACTATCCTTAGACCTTATGCTACAACAACGAGGAAGAGAAGAGGACCTAAACGTTCATACAATTCAAGTTTGAGTTGTTGGAATGTTTAGGTGATTCTTTGATTTCAATGTTTCATTTTAATTCTCTTTGTTTTGTACGTATAAGGAATGGAAGAGAAGAGTGCCTAAACGTTCATACAATTCAAGTTTGAGTTGTTGGAATGTTTAGGTGTTTCTTTGATTTCAATGTTATGAAGAACTAATCCCCCTTTAGCTAGGGGGTAATTCGAAATAAATGTTTACGCTTGCATTTTGATTTGATTACTTCTAATTGCGTTTCATAAGTTGTGAATTCAATTTGTTTAACTATTTGATTGATAACCTATTTATGTATGTTTATTGAGAGTGCACGCTTAATTTTCATTCATGAATATGACGCTAGAATATAAGTGAGTTTCACCTAATCGCGTTATGAACTTATATTCACAAGTAGTGGAGGTTGCTTATAAACAATCGCGTTAAACGAATTCTTGGCATAAGTTTCATGCGTATTCCATAGTAACGAATGCCTCGTCAACACTTATAGTTTTCAAAGAACTTAATGATTCTTGCTTGTATCTCTATTATGCAATTCATGTAGGGAACTTGTGGGGAATGCTTTGGGTTGTCGTATGCAATCATCCAATTCATTAACTTAAGGAAAACTTGACGGTTAATTTAAGCGGACCTAATTAACCCGGGGTGATGAGTTTCATAATTTATTGAAATGCAATTGGAAATCTTTTTATTATGCAAGTGTAACATGTGTGGAGAAGAACCCCTTAGCTAGCCATACCATCCATTCATTTCCGTCAATTTCATATTTACAATTTGTTTTCTTCACAATCTATCCATTTTAGTTTAAATTCGTCCAAAATCAATCCCCCCATATTTCGTTTAAAGTCTTAGTCTTAATCTTTCTTATTTTTAATTTTGAATTCTTCGAGTTTAGTATAGCATTTTAGTTTGTGTTTTTAAAAGCATTTTGAGTCTTTTGATTTGTTTTAGTGTTTTAAAGTTTAGTTTTACATTCTTTGAGTCTAGTTTAGTGTTTTATATTATGTTTTTACGTTTTTAAGTCAAATCCAAGTGATTAACAATCCCTCCTAATCCCCGGTCCAGAACGATCCCTACTTATACTTATACTACAATTGTCAAAAAGAGGGTTTAATTTGTGTGCGTATAAATCTCGCATCAAATTTTGGCGCCGTTGCCGGGGATTAGCAACTTTGCTAATCCCTTGGTTCTTTTCTTTTTTTTTTTTTTTTTTGTTTAGTTGTTTTCGTTTTAGTTTCTAAACTTAGTGTTGTTTTCTTTGTTTGTTGTTACTTTTGATATTTGATTTAGTTCTCTTTCTTTGATTTTAGGTACTAGAGAAGTAAGATATGGATTTTGCTAGCATTCAAGCTCAATTGGCAAATCTTACTTCTAAATTGTCGCCGTATGCCGAAAGGACCACAATGCAGAGTGTCCCTACATTTGGTGCTTCATATAGGCAAGGATTTCAAGCCAATCAATGTCCACAAAGAGATTGGAGGGATCATTCAAACTCTATATGGTGGGAAGATCAACAAGTTCAACGTGAAGCATATTGGCAACCATATGAGGAGTTCTATTCAAGACCTATGCAGCCACCACAACTTCATATGCAATATGCTCAATTAAATTCAAGTTCGCCAATAGATTATATTCAAATTCTTAATGAAATAAATTCTTTGGCGCAGGGGTCACAAAATCAAGCCAAGGAGGCTCAACAAGAAGCATATTGGCAACCATATGAGGAGTTCAATACAACACCTATGCAGCCACCACAACCTCCCCCACAACAATTCCAATCAAGTTCAAGTATGTCCATGGATAATGATAAAAATTTTCAATTACTAAACTCTTTGACGCAGGACGAACAAAATCAAGACAAGAAGTTGGGTAAATTGGACGAGCAATTTGGGCAGATTATGGAGTTCATGAAACAAATTCAAGAGCAAAGTGAACTTTCCAACTCAACTATTGAAAACTCGAAGGAAGATTTTGAAATCCATAATGCTATCACTTTGGGAAGTGCTATGGAGGTTGGAGCTGACCTAAAAATGTCCAAACATAGCCTAGAAGTGGATGAAGAGCTGCTAATTGAGGAGGAGGAAGAAGACATGCACACGGCAAGGGTAGAACAACCCTTGCCGCAGCCCCCTAAGCCCTCTAAACCACCCACCACCAGTAAGGACGTCCCAATTCCATGTTATTCTGATGTTATTCCACCCAATGTCCCTTTTCCTAGCAGGTTTTTGATTCCCAACCAAGAAGAGAGTAAAAAGGACATCGTGGAAGCCTTCCCAAAGGTGCAAAATGCTATTCAAATTCTTGGTGCAACACAGCAAGTTTTAGATGGTGTTGAATTCTTCAAAGGACTTTGTACACCAAGAAGAATGATTCAAGAAAAGGTAGTGGCTGGAGAAGATGTAGAAGGCATCAAAGAGGACATATTTGAAACCACAATTCCCAAGGAAGTTGGATTTTATGACACGGGACAAGTCATAACTTTCGAAGGGGTGTTTATTCTGGAGTTCATTTTGGAGCACACAGGTAAGCCGCCTCCCCGAATTTCAATTTTCTTTTATACTAACATGTGGTTAATGATTCAGGCACCCAATCTGGAATTTAAACTATTACCGGATCATTTCAAGTATCACCGCCCATTCAAAGATAAATTCCATGCCGTTTGATTTTATTTATGTAAAAAAAAAAAAAAAAAAAAAAAAAAAGAAAAAAAAGAAAAAAAAAAAAAAAAGAAAAAGAAAGATACTAAACATAGAGAAAGGTGGAGCTTCACAAAGGTTGTTTGCGTGAAGCCCCACTACGAGGAGCAGAAGCGGGAGGCATCGGTGCAGAAGGCATAGAAGCGGGAGGCATCGGAGCGGAAGCCATCGGAGCGGGAGGCATCGGAGCTAGAGCATTCCAGGCCTCAATACTTGGCCAAGCGCTGGATGACCCAGGAAAAAGGTGCCTCTGGAGATAAGACGCAAGCCTTTGACGGTCACTGTGAATTCGACCCTCAGATTCTTGCAGCTCATCAAGCTTCCTTTTCATCCCCGACGAATAGTTATTTGCAAGCACATGCAAACTTCTATTCTCGTACTTAAGCTGCTGGATCTCTTGCTTAAGTCTTTCCACCTCTGCCATCAACGATTCCACCTGACGAGAGCGAGCAAGCAGGCGTAGGCCCATGTTGGACACAGAGCTCGCACACTGAACACTAAGTGCGAGGGACTCTTGAACGGCCAACTCATCGGACCGTCCTGACAGCAGCCTACTATCTTTTGGAGTGAGGAGGTTTTTAGCTACTATTGTAGCTGTTGTGGCGTCCTGCATCACAGAGTCTTCACCTGAAAGAGGACCGTTAGAAGATAAAAAAGAAGGGCGCCATACATTACATTGACGGGGCGCAACCGGATCGCTGCTGAGACTCAAATCTAAGCTAAGGTTCGATGAGTTTGCCATTTTTTTCAAAAGTGTTCAAAGAGAAGGGGTGGATGAAGTTAAAAATTTCACAAAGGGCCGGAGTCGAGTTTCAGGAATGGGAAATCTTCAGAGTGTGTATGTTGGCGGTGATCGATAGCTCTATAAAATGCCAAGGCGACGCGTCCACTGATTCAAAGAGCCTGATTTTCCGGCGTAAGTTAGGCGACGCTCCCTCGGCTTTTCAGAAAACGCGTTCAACTTTGTCAAAAGATTTCTGACAAAGCTGAAAACACGTGGAGGCCATCATCGCAACTACACGTCTTTAGCCGACAAGCGCAAAGTTCGGCAACGCTTTCTCTGCTTTTCAGAAAACGCGTGCAGCTTTGTCAAAAGGAGCCGCATCTGCATTACCACGTGTCGTTCAGAAAGCGAAGGGGCGTCGTTCAGAAATCGAAGGGGCGCCTGCTCAGAAATCGAAGAGGCGAATTCAAAGATCGAAGAGGCGCCACTATTTCAAAAAGCCGGAATTGCGGGATCAAAACGTTTGTCGACAAGGGTAAAAAGTACCACCACTTGATATTATCTCTATATATGTCGACCTTCGTCTTTTATGGCAGGGCAAACCTGAAGAAAATGCCCAACTCTCCCTCACCTCTGACGGCGCACTCCCAGCAAGGCCTTTCAAAATACTCAATTCTTTCTTCTTCCCCAAAGATGATACCAGATGCCTGGAGTACATATGACCCAGGAGGAAACGGCGGATTGAAGCATGTGCTGATTCATTCACCGCTTCTTCAAAGCAAAGGTATCTCATATCATCAAGGTTCAAAGCAAAAGTATCTCATATCATGCTCTTTCCCTGTCTTTTTCTTTGTCCTTGTTCTTACTCGCATGGCAAAGTAAAAGAAGCAATCAGCCGGCACTTGGAGTCAGTCTTCCGATCTGGAGCCAACTGCCTGGAACCTATTCCTGATTGCTTACCTAGCGTTGCTCTCGAGTAGTCATCTTCAACGGTTGATACACTTCCGGAGAAGGGACCACTTCTGCAAAGGGGAGCGAGTAAGGCAAGTGAAAATGATACATTGAAGCATGTGGAGACAAACATAGGCTGAGTTATCCTCCAACCCTTTTCAATACGAATTGGAAAGATTGAACAAAGAAACAGATAAAAGGGATAAGCTCAGACCTTCGGGGGAGACCAAATGAACCATCCTGCTGCCCAGTTCAAGAAGTAGCACAAAGGAAAATCAACGATGGGCAGAAACCAGTTCAAGAGTAAGCCTGTGGAATCACAAAGATCAAAAGCCTCAATGCAATTACCAAGGAGAAGATGGAATTTACACTCTATAACCAGATTTGCGTCTCTAAACTCTTCTCTTTGTTAATTACATTATGCCATGTTTAGTATGTTTAAGTGCTTTTTGTGTATTTACTTATGCTTTGTGTGAATCTATGCTTAAAACATTGAGGACAATGTTTGATTTAAGTGTGGGGGGGGTAACTAAGTATATTTGATGCAAATTCGTTGGATTTTATCACCTATCACTTCACATGTTGTTTCTCACTGTTTTAAAAATGTTTTAGTGTGTTTTGTCTTAAAAATTCGAAAATCCCATAAAAATTTGAAAAATTGTTTTGAAAAACCCAAAAAGAGTTGTTTTAAAGTTGTTTTTGTGTGTGTGTTTGTGTCTTAGGGAACCTTCCAACACAATGATAAGGATTTGGTTTATAATTGCATGACGGTTAGAAAGAGTTATTAACATGGAGAAAAGTTTGATTTACTCTTGGTATATGCTTAGTTATGGTTATAATGTATGACTTCACATGCAATCATAAAAGAAAAATTGGTTTTTGTAACATGCTTGAAGGAAGGAACTCGTACAAACGCTACAACCTTGTGAGACTCGAGCTATTACCTTCTTTGGAGAGTTATAATCTGTGATTCTGTGTTTTCTAAAGTTGTTGCATGATCTCATTATTCCTTGCTTGGCTGCTACTTAGAATGCAATTGTATCATGATAGAACTAAATGCTAGAACTTATATCCGTTTCATTCAAAGCATGACATTGAATTGCATAACATATATCAAGATGAAGTTGTGTAGTTGCCACCATAGCCAAATAGCCTTACTTCCCATATTTCGTATATGTTGTAAGTTTTACCCCCGTTGAGCCTTGTTTAGCCTTTATTCTTTGTTTACCCACATTATCCTCACCTAGCCTAGTGTAGGACAGTCCACACCCTTGTTCTTAATTGATAGTGAGCATGACTAAAATGAATTCCTTTTGAGTACATTATGCAAGAAAATGAGTGTGGGGGAGTAAAAGTTTGTTCTTACGTTTATATGTATGTTTTGAGATTCAAAAGAAAAAGAAGAAAAAAAAAAAAAAAAAAAAAAAAAAAAAAAAAAAAAAGAGTGAAAATAAGTAAGAATGAACTCACGAGCGTTGATGGTTGAAGAAAGGGTCCAAAAAAGTTGAATTTGGCCCTAAGTTTTGTGTGACTTTCCCTTGGGTGTTCAAAGTTGACTTCTGCGTTCTTAAGGGAATTCTAAGTGCCTAAATCAATACTTTGCTCACTATTGCTTTAAGAATATTTGTTTATCCTTCACCTTTCATTGTTAGCCAACACCTTTAGCCCCGTTACACCCCTTTGACTTCTATCTTGATCGTTATGTGTTCAATAATGTGGAGTTTGAAATTGATATGAGCTTATGGAATCACTGGTTCTCATTCTAAGTAGTAGCATTCCATTCATGAGATCATATTCATGTCATTATCGTAAATCCAGAAAATGCTTTCCTTGTTATAACATATGTGAGTGTTCGTCTACATGTTTACATCAATCTTCTCACATATAACTAGTGTAGGGTGTGTAGTCAGAAAATCTGTGTGAAAAACGAGTGCATATCTTGTAAGGATTTCAGCAATTTCTCTAAAGGCATGTTACTGCATTCGAAATGTGTTTTAAATGTTTAATTGTGAACTAGTATGTGGTGACTATGATTAAGAATGTACTTAAGTGTAATGATGGCTAAAATCTGTGTGAAATAATGATTTTTAACTTGTCATGTGTTTTGGAAATCCCTGAGACGTTTGTTGGAAGGTTTAGGTTGTGTTTTACTTGTTCGTTTTGTTTTGTTTCTAGTTTCTTTTGTTTTGTTTTGCTCGAGGACTAGCAAAAGATAAGTGTGGGGGTATTTGATAGGAGCATATTCATGCGACTTAAATGGCTTGTTCTCGTGCATTTACGTTATGTTTCTTTAGTTATTTTAGTACTTTAAGCTATTTTCGTGTGTTTGTAGGCCAAAAGGGCTAAAGGAGCAAAAAGATGCATTTTGGAGACGTTTGGAGCACTTTTGGGCTAAGGATGGATAGCTTATGCTTGGAGCCAAAGTGTTGGACGAAATTAAAAACCTAATTGAAGACCAAAGTGTTGGAACCTTGTTCCTTTTAGTTTTAGGATATTTAAACCTTTCCTATATCCTTAGTCGTGCATAACATTCCAACATTCCACTCCTTCATTCACCACTTATCATATCATACACTTATCTTATCATCACCACATATCATATATTTATTACTTATCATATCATTCATTCATCTACATATCAATAACCACTTATCTTATCACTCAACATATCATACACTTATCACTTATCACTTCCATTCACTTATCACTTATCACTTCCATTCACTTATCACTCACCACATATCATTCATTTATCACCACATATCATTCATTTATCACTTAACATATCATTCATTTATCACTTAACATATCATACACTTATCATAATCATTCACTTATACACTTATCATAATCATTCACTTATTCTTTCATCATTCAACCACCAATTCAACACATGCATTTCAAACCTTTCAACACCCTTTAATCATCTCCCTTTAAGTTATGATTTTATTTCCTAACCCTACATGCATTATTTATTAGCATCTTCACATGCATTCACACACACTTCACACAAACAAACAACTCAAAACCGTGAGCTCCCATTCCCTTATGCCATTTTCAGATTTCCACCCACTAACCTAGTCATCAACACATGCATTCCCTTCACATTCACCCACATGCACTCCCACTCTTTAATCATATGCACTCCCATCATAATTCCACCACCAATTCAGCCACAAAACATTATCATTGCACCACATTCAACCACTCCACATCCCTCACCAAGAAATCATTCAACACATGCATCCATAATCAATTCTTTGCCATGCAATCACATGCATTTCCCTTGACATTTTCAGCCATCACACTTCATCATTACACCACCATTCACTCTTTAACCCACACACACTTCACACAAACAACATTCACATGCATTCACATGCATTTCCAACACAAAACACAATCAAAACCGTGGCCACCTTTGCATTTCAGGATTCCCATTTGCATTTTCAGATTTCCAGCTTTCCCTTTTATTTTCCAGCTTTCATTCTTCATCATTGCAGCCATTCCACATGCAATTCTCCATCATTCCTCCACACAAACACCTTAAACAAATAGCCATATACATCTCCACTCCTCCTATAAATACCCTTGCATTCCCATCATTCAAAACATCTCATTCACAACACAACACCCCTCAAACACTCCCATTCTTTCCTTAGCCGTGAGTCCCCCCTCCCTACTAATCCAAACACCAACCATCTTTCCATTTCCATCACTCCTCACTCCATTCCACACTTCCATTCCCCCAAACCAACTATCCTTAGACCTTATGCTACAACAACGAGGAAGAGAAGAGGACCTAAACGTTCATACAATTCAAGTTTGAGTTGTTGGAATGTTTAGGTGATTCTTTGATTTCAATGTTTCATTTTAATTCTCTTTGTTTTGTACGTATAAGGAATGGAAGAGAAGAGTGCCTAAACGTTCATACAATTCAAGTTTGAGTTGTTGGAATGTTTAGGTGTTTCTTTGATTTCAATGTTATGAAGAACGGGTAATTCGAAATAAATGTTTACGCTTGCATTTTGATTTGATTACTTCTAATTGCGTTTCATAAGTTGTGAATTCAATTTGTTTAACTATTTGATTGATAACCTATTTATGTATGTTTATTGAGAGTGCACGCTTAATTTTCATTCATGAATATGACGCTAGAATATAAGTGAGTTTCACCTAATCGCGTTATGAACTTATATTCACAAGTAGTGGAGGTTGCTTATAAACAATCGCGTTAAACGAATTCTTGGCATAAGTTTCATGCGTATTCCATAGTAACGAATGCCTCGTCAACACTTATAGTTTTCAAAGAACTTAATGATTCTTGCTTGTATCTCTATTATGCAATTCATGTAGGGAACTTGTGGGGAATGCTTTGGGTTGTCGTATGCAATCATCCAATTCATTAACTTAAGGAAAACTTGACGGTTAATTTAAGCGGACCTAATTAATCCGGGGTGATGAGTTTCATAATTTATTGAAATGCAATTGGAAATCTTTTTATTATGCAAGTGTAACATGTGTGGAGAAGAACCCCTTAGCTAGCCATACCATCCATTCATTTCCGTCAATTTCATATTTACAATTTGTTTTCTTTACAATCTATCCATTTTAGTTTAAATTCGTCCAAAATCAATCCCCCCATATTTCGTTTAAAGTCTTAGTCTTAATCTTTCTTATTTTTAATTTTGAATTCTTTGAGTTTAGTATAGCATTTTAGTTTGTGTTTTTAAAAGCATTTTGAGTCTTTTGATTTGTTTTAGTGTTTTAAAGTTTAGTTTTACATTTTTTGAGTCTAGTTTAGTGTTTTATATTATGTTTTTACGTTTTTAAGTCAAATCCAAGTGATTAACAATCCCTCCTAATCCCCGGTCCAGAACGATCCCTACTTATACTTATACTACAATTGTCAAAAAGAGGGTTTAATTTGTGTGCGTATAAATCTCGCATCAACCGTTTGATTGATAACTTATTTATGAATGTTTATTAAGAATGCGCGCTTAATTTTCATGCATGAATATGACGCTAGAATATTGATGCGTGATTTATACGCACACAAATTAAACCCTCTTTTTGTCAATTGTAGTATAAGTATAAGTAGGGATCGTTCTTAACCGGGGATTAGGAGGGATTGCAAATCACTTGGAAACTGACTCAAAAACGTAAAATAAAGTTAAAAACGTTCACAAAGACTCAAAGGACTCAAAACAAGTTCAAAAGACTCAAAACTGCCTAAAAACACTAACTAGGCAGTTTCTGACCTTAAACCCAATGTTGGACGAATTTAAGATTATGGTTTGATTCAAACGTAAAAACACAATATAAAACACTATACTAGACTCAAAGAATGCAAAACTAAACTTTAAAACACTAAAACAAACCAAAAGACTCAAACATCACCCAAAACACTCAAAACAGCCTTAAAATCACTTTCTGGGCAGTTTTGAGCACTTTGGTGAATTTGGACGAATTTTGGGAAATAAATTGAATCAAAACACTTTAAAACATAAACTAAACAAAGTCTAAACACTAAAGAACAAGAAAGTAAAGGGGGGTTTTAAATTGACGAGAATTGAAATAACGAAAGAAGTTAATAAACTAGACAGAATGTAAAGATGAATTTGATGGAATTGAATGGATGGGAACCTAGCTAAAGGGTTCATCTTCATACATGTTATACTTGCATAGTAAAATGATTTCCAATTGCATTTCAATAAACTATGATACTCAACACCCCAAGTTAACCGTGATGCACTAATTAACCTTCAAATCTTCCTAACGTTATTGAATTGGATGATGCATGCGACAATTCAAAACATTCCCCACAAGTCCTCAACATGAATGCATAGAAGAGGTACAAGCAAGAATCATTACGCTCTATGAAAATTATAAGTGTTGACGAGGCATTCGTTACTATGATTGCATGAAACTTATGCCAAGAATTTGTTTAACGCGATTGTTTATAAGCAACCTCCACTACTTGCGAATATAAGTTCGTAACTATTAGGTGAAACTCACTTATATTCTAGCGTCATATTCATGCATGAAAATTAAGCGCGCATTCTCAATAAACATACATAAATAAGTTATCAATCAAACGGTTAAACAAATTGAATCCACAACTTATGAAACGCAATTAGAAGTAATCAAATCAAAATGCAAGCATAAACATATATTTCGAATCCCCCCTAGCCAAGGGGGGTTTAGTTGAATTTAAACATTGGAATCAAAGAAACACCTAAACATTCCAACAACTCAAACTCTAATTGTATGAACGTTTAGGCCCTCTTCTCTTCCATTCCTCATTCGTACAAAACAAAGAGTATTGAAATTAAACATTGAAATCAAAGAAACACCTAAACATTCCAACAACTCAAACTTGAATTGTATGAACGTTTAGGCCCTCTTATCTTCCTCTTCGTTGTAGCACAAGGTCTAAGGATAGTTTGATGGTGTGAATGGTTTGGGGAGTGGTTGGAGTGGCTGCAATGGAGGAGAAAAGTGTTTTGGTGGCTGCTGCAAGGGTGTGGAGAGGTTTTGACGAATTTCTGGAATATGGAAGAGTGAATGAGAATGAATGAAGTGTGTATGGTTTTTATAGGGAGATGGATGGATGGGAGAGGGAACATGACAGCTAGGTTGCATGTGCAAATGCTAGAAATCTGAAATGGTGATGGGAGATGCATGTGGCTGCTTTATGCATGTGATTAAAGGGTGGAAATGCATGTGCTTTGAATAAGTGGCTGCATGTGCAAGGGGACAATCTGAAAATGCATGTGAAAGCATGTGTTGGCTGCAATGATGAAATGGATGGGAGTGCATGTGGCTTAATTAATTAAAGGGAGTGCATGTGCAATGTTTTAAAGGATGGAATGCATGTGAATATGATGGAAATCTGATGGGAACTCATGGCAAGGATGATTTCTGGTGGTGAATGGGTGTATGTTTGAATGATTAAAGGGACATGTGGGTTGGAAATGATGAAAGAAATGCATGTGAGTGACAACTAGATATGTTGATGAATGCATGTGGAATGTTTGTGGTGAGTGAATGTGGTGGTGAATGTGGCTGATTTGATTTATGGAAGATGCATGTGGATTTAAGGTGAGTGAATGATTATGGAATGCAATCTGAAATGGGAGATGGAATGGGATGTTTTGCATGTGAATTAAAGAGTAAATGCATGTGAATTAAAGAGTGAATGCATGTGCAATGACAGCTAGGTTGAATATGCATGTGGAATGGCTGATTTATTTGAAGATGCATGTGCAATGAAGTGGAATGACAGCTAAGTTATGATGATGAATGCATGTGGCTGATTTAATTGAATAGGAAAGCATGTGGATTTAATGGTTTAAAGGGTGAATGCATGTGGATGCATGTGTTGATGAATGGGATTAGGAAAGGTTTAAATGTCCTAAAACTAAAGGGAACAAGGTTCCAACACTTTGGTCTTCAATTAGGTCTTCAATTTCGTCCAACACTTTGGCTCCAAGCATAAGCTATCCATCCTTAGCCCAAAAGTGCTCCAAAAGTCTCCAAAATGCATCTTTTTGCTCCTTTAGCCCTTTGGACCTACAAACACACGAAAATAGCTTAAAGTACTAAAATAACTAAAGAAACATAACGTAAATGCACGAGAACAAGCCATTTAAGTCGCATGAATATGCTCCTATCAAATACCCCCACACTTGTCTTTTGCTAGTCCTCGAGCAAAACAAAACAACAAAAGAACACGAAACTAGACAAAACGAACAAAACACAACCTACACCTTCCAACAATCGTCTCACGGATTTCCAATGCACATGACAAGTTAAAAATCATTATTCCCACAGATTTTAGCCATTTTTACACTTAAGTACATTCTTAATCATAGTCACCACATACTAGTTCACAATTAAGCATTTAAAACACATTTCGAATGTAGTAACATGCCTTAGAGAATTTCCTCAATTCCTTACTAGAATGCACTCTATTTTCACACAGATTTTCTGACTGCACACCCTACACTAGTTATATGTGAGAGATTGATGTAAACATGAAAGACTAGCATCTCACATATGTTATAACAAAGAAAGCATTTTCTGGATTTACGATAATGACATGAATATGATCTCATGAATGGAATGCTACTACTTAGAATGAGAACCAGGGATTCCATAAGCTCATATGAATTCCAAACTCCACATATTGAATACATAACATCAAGATAGAAGTTGAAGGTTGTAACGGGGCTAAGGGTGTTGGTTTAACAAAGAAAGGTAAAGTAAAACAAAGGTTCTTAAAGTAATAGGAAGCGGAGTAATGAAATTGACACTTAAACTCACTTTTAATGGCAGAAATCAACTTTTAAACACAAGGGAAGATTCATGCAACAACTAGGGTCAAATTCACTCTTTTGGACCCTTCCTTCAATAACCAATGCTTGTGAGATCATTCTCACTTTTTTTTTTTTTCAACTTTTTTTTTTTTTTTCTTTCTTTTCAACAACAAATTTTTTTTTTTTTCTTTATTTCATTCTTTGGCCGTGCCCTATTATCTTCCCCCACACTTATTTTCTGCAGTATATTGATCAAAAGGAGTTCATTCTAAGTCATGCTTCACTATCCTTTAAGAACAAGGGGTTAACAAAGAAAATAAGCTTGAAAAGGCTCAAAAGGGGTAATCCTACAATACATGTGAAAAGGGATAGGCTCTTTGGCTTTGGCTTGACTAACAACTTCATCTTATTGTATGTTATGCAATCAATATCATGCTTTGAATGAAACGGATATAAGTTCTAGCATTTAGTTCTATCATGATACAATTGCATTCTAAGTAGCAACCAAGCAAGGAATAATGAGATCATGCAACAACTTTAGAAAACAAAGAATCACAGAAAATAACTCTCCAAAGAAGGTAATGGCTCGAGTCTCACAGGGTCGTAGCGTTTGTTTGAGTTCCTTCCTTCAAGCATGTTACAAAAACGAATTTTTCTTTTATGATTGCATGTGAAGTCATACATTATAACCATAACCAAGCATATACCAAGAGTAAATCAAACTTTCATCTATGTTTATAACTCTTTTTAACCGTCATGCAATTACAAACCAAATCCATGTCATTTTGTTGGAAGGTACCCTAAGACACAAACACACAAAAACGACTCAAAACACTCTTTTTAAGCTTTTCAAAACACATTTTTCAAATTTTTATGTGATTTTCGGAGTTATAAAAACAAAACATACTAAAACACTCTAAAACAACTTAAAAACACCTTAAAACAGCAAGGAACAACATTTGAAGTTATGGGTGATAAAATCCCATGAATTTGCATTAAATATACTTAGTTACCCCCCCACACTTAAATCAAACATTGTCCTCAATGTTTTAAGCATAGATTCACACAAAACATAAGTAAACACACAAAAAACAACTAAACATACTAAACATGGCAGAATGTAATTAAGAAAGAGAAGAGTTTAGGGACGCAAATCTGGTTATGGAGTGTAAATTCCATCTTCTCCTTGGTGATTGTATTGAGGCATTGATCTTGGTGATTCCACAGGCTTACTCTTGAACTGGTTTCCGCCCATCATTGATTTTCCTTTGTGCTACTCTTGAACTGGGCAGCAGGATTCTTTTGGGTCTCCTCCGAAGGTCTGAGCTTACCCCTTTGGTCTGTTTCTTTGTTCAATCTTTCCAATTCGTATTGGAAAGGGTTGGAGGATAACTCAACCTATGTTTGTCTCCACATGCTTCAATGTATCATTTTCACTTGCCTTACTCGCTCCCCTTTGCAGAAGTGGTCCCTTCTCTGGTAGTGTATCAACCGTTGAAGATGACTACTCGAGAGCAACGCTAGGTAAGCAATCAGGAATAGATTCCAGGCAGTTGGCTCCAACTCGGAAGACTGACTCCAAGTGCCGGCTGATTGCTTCTTTTACTTTGCCATGCGAGTAAGAACAAGGACAAAGCAAAAGACAGGGAAAGAGCATGATATGAGATACTTTTGCTTTTGACCTTGATGATATGAGATACCTTTGCTTTTGAAGAAGCGGTGAATGAATCAGCACACTTCAATCTGCCGTTTCCTCCTGGGTCATCTGTACTCCAGGCATCCGGTATCATCTTTGGGGAAGAAGAGGAATTTGAGTATTTCGAAAGGCTTTGCTGGGAGTGCGCCCTCAAAGTTGAGGAAGAGTTGGGCATTTTCTTCATGTCTGCCTTGCCACAAAAGATGAAGGTCGACATATATAGAGATAATATCAAGTGGTGGTACTGTTCTTTTACCCTTGTCGACAAACGTCTCTTCGATCCCGCAAATTCGGCTTTTTGTAATAGTGGCGCCTCTTCGATTTCTGAATACACCTCTTTGATTTCTGAACGACGCCTCTTCGATTTCTGAGCAGGCGCCCCTTCGTTTTCTGAACGACACGTGGTAGTGCAGATGCGGCTCATTTTGACAAAGCTGCACGCGTTTTCTGAAAAGCAGAGAAAGCGTCGCCGAACTTTGCGCTTGTCGGCTAAAGACGTGTAGTTGCGATGATGGCCTCCACGTGTTTTCAGCTTTGTCAGAAATCTTTTGACAAAGTTGAACGCGTTTTCTGAAAAGCCGAGGGAGCGTCGCTTAACTTACGCCGGAAAATCCGGCTCTTTGAATCGGTGGACGCGTCGCCTTGGCTTTTTATAGAGCTATCGATCACCGCCAATATACACACTCTGAAGATTGCCCATTCTTGAAAATCGACTTCGGCCCTTTGAAAATTTACTCCATCAACCCTTATCTTTGAACACCTTTGAAAAATGACTAACTCATCGAACCTTAGCTTAGATTTGAGTCTCAGCAGCGATCCGGTTGCGCCCCGTCAAGGTAATGTATGGCGCCCTTCTTTTTTATCTTCTAACGGTCCTCTTACAGGTGAAGACTCCGTGATGCAGGACGCCACAACAGCTACAATAGTAGCTAGGAACCTCCTCACTCCAAAAGATAGTAGGCTGCTGTCAGGACGGTCCGATGAGTTGGCCATTCAAGAGTCCCTCGCACTTAGTGTTCAGTGTGCGAGCTCTGTGTCCAACATGGGCCAACGCCTGCTTGCTCGGTCCCGTCAGGTGGAATCATTGATGGCAGAGGTGGAAAGTCTTAAGCAAGAGATCCAGCAGCTTAAGTACGAGAATAGAAATTTGCATGTGCTTGCAAATAACTATTCGTCGGGCATGAAGATGAAGCTTGATGAGCTGCAAGAATCTGAGGGTCGAATTCACAGTGACCGTCAAAGGCTTGCGTCTTATCTCCAGAGGCACCTTTTTCCTGGGTCATCCAGCGTTTGGCCAAGTATTGAGGCCTGGAATGCTCTAGCTCCGATGCCTCCCGCTCTGATGCCTTCCGCTTCTATGCCTTCCGCTTCTATGCCTTCCGCTTCTATGCCTTCTGCTTCGACGCCTCGTAGTGGGGCTTCACGTAAACATCCTCTGTGAAGGCTCCATCTTTCTCCATGTTTAGTATCTATTGACGAACTTAAATTTGGTTGGGCATATTGAATATGAGGTTGTGGTGGGTGTATAGGTCTTGAATAGAACTCCTCATATGGCTGCCAATATCCTTCTTCTTGAACATGTTGAGGTTCCCACCACATAGAGTTTGAATGATCACTCCAATCTGAACTGTAAGTATTGGAAAACACGTTATTCCTTGATTGAAGATCAAATATATCAACACTTTGCATTTGAGACCTTTCCATGAGCTGTGACAAAAGAGAAGCATTATCAAGTGCCATGTTGTTCTTCTCTAGTATTTGAATTCAACAAACAAAACAAAAATCAAAAACTAAAACTAAAATACATAACAGAAACAAACAATCCAAGAGATTAGCAAATTTGCTAATCCTCGGCAACGGCGCCAAAATTTGATGCGTGATTTATACGCACACAAATTAAACCCTCTTTTTGTCAATTGTAGTATAAGTATAAGTAGGGATCGTTCTTAACCGGGGATTAGGAGGGATTGCAAATCACTTGGAAACTGACTCAAAAACGTAAAATAAAGTTAAAAACGTTCACAAAGACTCAAAGGACTCAAAACAAGTTCAAAAGACTCAAAACTGCCTAAAAACACTAACTAGGCAGTTTCTGACCTTAAACCCAATGTTGGACGAATTTAAGATTATGGTTTGATTCAAACGTAAAAACACAATATAAAACACTATACTAGACTCAAAGAATGCAAAACTAAACTTTAAAACACTAAAACAAACCAAAAGACTCAAACATCACCCAAAACACTCAAAACAGCCTTAAAATCACTTTCTGGGCAGTTTTGAGCACTTTGGTGAATTGGGACGAATTTTGGGAAATAAATTGAATCAAAACACTTTAAAACATAAACTAAACAAAGTCTAAACACTAAAGAACAAGAAAGTAAAGGGGGGTTTTAAATTGACGAGAATTGAAATAACGAAAGAAGTTAATAAACTAGACAGAATGTAAAGATGAATTTGATGGAATTGAATGGATAGGAACCTAGCTAAGGGGTTCATCTTCATACATGTTATACTTGCATAATAAAATGATTTCCAATTGCATTTCAATAAACTATGATACTCAACACCCCAAGTTAACCGTGATGCACTAATTAACCTTCAAATCTTCCTAACGTTATTGAATTGGATGATGCATGCGACAATTCAAAACATTCCCCACAAGTCCTCAACATGAATGCATAGAAGAGGTACAAGCAAGAATCATTACGCTCTATGAAAATTATAAGTGTTGACGAGGCATTCGTTACTATGATTGCATGAAACTTATGCCAAGAATTTGTTTAACGCGATTGTTTATAAGCAACCTCCACTACTTGCGAATATAAGTTCGTAACTATTAGGTGAAACTCACTTATATTCTAGCGTCATATTCATGCATGAAAATTAAGCGCGCATTCTCAATAAACATACATAAATAAGTTATCAATCAAACGGTTAAACAAATTGAATCCACAACTTATGAAACGCAATTAGAAGTAATCAAATCAAAATGCAAGCATAAACATATATTTCGAATCCCCCCTAGCCAAGGGGGGTTTAGTTGAATTTAAACATTGGAATCAAAGAAACACCTAAACATTCCAACAACTCAAACTTGAATTGTATGAACATTTAGGCCCTCTTCTCTTCCATTCCTCTTTTGTACAAAACAAAGAGTATTGAAATTAAACATTGAAATCAAAGAAACACCTAAACATTCCAACAACTCAAACTTGAATTGTATGAACGTTTAGGCCCTCTTATCTTCCTCTTCGTTGTAGCACAAGGTCTAAGGATAGTTTGATGGTGTGAATGGTTTGGGGAGTGGTTGGAGTGGCTGCAATGGAGGAGAAAAGTGTTTTGGTGGCTGCTGCAAGGGTGTGGAGAGGTTTTGACGAATTTCTGGAATATGGAAGAGTGAATGAGAATGAATGAAGTGTGTATGGTTTTTATAGGGAGATGGATGGATGGGAGAGGGAACATGACAGCTAGGTTGCATGTGCAAATGCTAGAAATCTGAAATGGTGATGGGAGATGCATGTGGCTGCTTTATGCATGTGATTAAAGGGTGGAAATGCATGTGCTTTGAATAAGTGGCTGCATGTGCAAGGGGACAATCTGAAAATGCATGTGAAAGCATGTGTTGGCTGCAATGATGAAATGGATGGGAGTGCATGTGGCTTAATTAATTAAAGGGAGTGCATGTGCAATGTTTTAAAGGATGGAATGCATGTGAATATGATGGAAATCTGATGGGAACTCATGGCAAGGATGATTTCTGGTGGTGAATGGGTGTATGTTTGAATGATTAAAGGGACATGTGGGTTGGAAATGATGAAAGAAATGCATGTGAGTGACAACTAGATATGTTGATGAATGCATGTGGAATGTTTGTGGTGAGTGAATGTGGTGGTGAATGTGGCTGATTTGATTTATGGAAGATGCATGTGGATTTAAGGTGAGTGAATGATTATGGAATGCAATCTGAAATGGGAGATGGAATGGGATGTTTTGCATGTGAATTAAAGAGTAAATGCATGTGAATTAAAGAGTGAATGCATGTGCAATGACAGCTAGGTTGAATATGCATGTGGAATGGCTGATTTATTTGAAGATGCATGTGCAATGAAGTGGAATGACAGCTAAGTTATGATGATGAATGCATGTGGCTGATTTAATTGAATAGGAAAGCATGTGGATTTAATGGTTTAAAGGGTGAATGCATGTGGATGCATGTGTTGATGAATGGGATTAGGAAAGGTTTAAATGTCCTAAAACTAAAGGGAACAAGGTTCCAACACTTTGGTCTTCAATTAGGTCTTCAATTTCGTCCAACACTTTGGCTCCAAGCATAAGCTATCCATCCTTAGCCCAAAAGTGCTCCAAAAGTCTCCAAAATGCATCTTTTTGCTCCTTTAGCCCTTTGGACCTACAAACACACGAAAATAGCTTAAAGTACTAAAATAACTAAAGAAACATAACGTAAATGCACGAGAACAAGCCATTTAAGTCGCATGAATATGCTCCTATCAAATATAAGTGAATTTCACCTAATCGTTATGAACTTCTATTCACAAGTAGTGGAGGTTGCTTATAAACAATCGCGTTAAATGAATTCTTGGCACGAGTTTCATGCTCATCATAGTAACGAATGCCTCGTCAACACTTATAGTTTTCATAATGCTTAATGATCTTTGATTGTATCTTTATTGTGCTTTTCACGTAAAGGACTTTTGGAGAATGTGGTGAATTGCGTTGCGCTAACCCATCCAATTCATTAACTTAAGGAGAACTTGACGGTTAATTTAAGCGGACCTAATTAACCCGGAGTGTTGAGTTTCACAACTTATCGAAAGACCAACTGAGAATCAATCTTGTATGCAAGTGTAACATGTGTGGAGAAGAACCCCTTGGCTATTCCATCATCAATATTTTCATCACATTCATATTTACGTTTTGCTTTTAATTACAATTTGTCCATTTAATTTAATCTCGTCCAAACACAATCCCCCCCATCTTTTGTTAAATCTTAATCATTCGTATTTGTTTTATTTTTGTATTTTCAAGGATTTGAAGTCTTGTGTACTTGTTTTGAGTTCTTGTTAAGTAAGTTAAGTGTTTTAAAAATTAGTTTTATTTATTTGAATCAAGTGTTTAGCACCCCTAGTTAATCCTCGGTTAGAACGATCCCTACTTACATCATTACTACAATTGTCACAAATAGGGTTTAGTTTGTGTGCGTATAATCTACGCATCACAACAACCCATGCCGTGCACATTCATACACTTTCACATGCATCTTGGCAGCTTTCACATGCACACACATGCATTTCCAGCACCAACAACACTCATTGCCGTGCACATTCACAACCCATACCATTCCAGCATTTGCACATGCAACCTAGCTGCCATGTTCCCCCCATTTCACCTATAAATACTCATTCATACACTCTTCCATATTCACTCATCCATTGCAGAAATGTAGACCATAACACCACCCTTGCCGTGACTCTCCCTTACAATCCAAACACCATCCTTCCATTTCCACCACTCCCCAACCCATTCACACCATCAAACTATCCCTAGACCTTGTGCTACAACGAAGAGGAAGAGAAGAGTGCCTAAACGTTCATACAATTCAAGTTTGAGTTGTTGGAATGTTTAGGTGTTTCTTTGATTTCAATGTTTAATTTCAATACTCTTTGTTTTGTACGAATGAGGAATGGAAGAGAAGATGGCCTAAACGTTCATACAATTCAAGTTTGAGTTGTTGGAATGTTTAGGTGTTTCTGTGATTTCATTTTGTTTTGTACCATGAGGAACTAAACCCCCTTGGCTAGGGGGTAATTCGAAATATATGTTTATGCTTGCATTTTGATTTGATTACTTCTAATTGCGTTTCATAAGTTGTGGATTCAATTTGTTTAACCGTTTGATTGATAACTTATTTATGTATGTTTATTGAGAATGCGCGCTTAATTTTCATGCATGAATATGACGCTAGAATATAAGTAAGTTTCACCTAATAGTTACGAACTTATATTCACAAGTAGTGGAGGTTGCTTATAAACAATCGCGTTAAACGAATTCTTGGCATAAGTTTCATGCAATCATAGTAACGAATGCCTCGTCAACACTTATAATTTTCATAGAGCGTAATGATTCTTGCTTGTATCTCTATTATGCAATCATGTAGGGGACTTGTGGGGAATGTTTTGGGTTGTCGTATGCAATCATCCAATTCAATAACGTTAGGAAGATTTGAAGGTTAATTAGTGCATCACGGTTAACTTGGAGTGTTGAGAATTAATGATTTATTGAAATGCAATTGGAAATCGTTTTATTATGCAAGTATAACATATGTGGAGATGAACCCCATAGCTAACTTTCCATCCATTTGTTCTTTCTTTTCTTGTTTCTGTTTTCATGTTTAATTTAACTTGTTATTCAATTATATTAAACATGTGAAACTAATTTCTTTTTAGTTAGAGGCGAATTTGAAGCCATGGACATATGTTGGTTATGATTTGATTTACTCCAGTTATGAATTCATGAACTTTAGATGTGGTTTACTTTTCTGTTTTGATTAAGAACTTGTTTATGTATGTGGGTTGAGGGTCGACACTTAATTTGCATGCCTAAACTTGATACTAGGATATAAGGGAATTTCACCTAATCGTTATGAACTTATATTCATGAGTAGTAAAAATCGCTAGTCACGATTGTGTTTAGTAAACCCTAGGCTGGATTAACATGCGTATTCCATAGTTATTAATGCCTAGTCAATGTTTATGATTTCCGTTGAACTTAATGATCTTTGTTGAATGTCTCTATCATGCGTATTCCATAGTTAGGGACTTTGATTAGGAATAATTTGGTTGTAATGCGTATTCCATTCAATCCAATGAATCTAGGGAAATCTGAAAGTTAGTTTAAGCGGACCTAATTAACTTGGAGCATTGTCATTCATCGTTTGTTGAAGTCATAACTGGGAATCAAATTATATGCATATGTTCATGTGTGGATAAGGAACCCTCTAACTAGTTTCTCATCATTCTATTTTATCAATTTCGTTTTTATAATTTGTTTTAACTAGAATCTGTGCATTTAGTTTAAATTCATCCAAAACCAATCCCCCATTTATTTTAAAGTGTTAGATTAGTTAGAAATACATTTAGTTTGTGTTTATAACTGTTTTGTTTCATTTTGTTTCCCAAATTTGTCCAAAGTACTCAAGGTGCTCAAAACTGCCCAGAAAGTGATTTAAAGTTTAGTTTTACATTATTTGAGTCTAGTTTAGTGTTTTATATTACGTTTTTACGTTTTTGAGTCAAATCCAAGTGATTAACAATCCCTCCTAATCCCCGGTCCAGAACGATCCCTACTTATACTTATACTACAATTTGACGAAAAGAGGGTTTAATTTGTGTGCGTTTAAATCACGCATCAATATACTCTTTGGTTTATGCTTGTTTGTAGTTATAGTTTACGAATTCACATGTAATCACAAAGGGAAATTAGTTTTTGTAACATGCTTGAAGGAATGAACTCAAACTAACGCTACAACCTTGTGAGACTTGAGCCTAAACGTTATTTGGAGAGTTAAAATCTGTGCATTATTGTTTTCTAAAGTCGTTGCATGATCTCATTATTCTTTGCTTGGTTACTACTTAGAAGGCGTTTCATCACTTAGTTCCAAATGCTAGAACTCATGCTCATTTCATTCAAAGCATGTTATTGAATTGCATAACACATATTCAAGATAAAGTTGTGTAGTGATCACCATAAAAACCAAATAGCCATGTGCCCTTCACTCATTTTGTGTTTAAGTTTAACCCCATTGAGCCGTGTTAACCATGTTCTTTGTTAACCCATATCATCCTCACCTAGCCTAGATTAGGACCATCCGTACCCTTTTTCTTGAAGCATAGTAAGCATGAATGAATTCCTTTTGATTAATGTGTTGCAGAAAATAAGTGTGGGGGAAGGATTATTGATGTGAGTTATGTGCCATAGGCACGGGTAGAAAGGAAAAAAAAAGAAAAAAAAAAGAAAAGAAAAGAAAAAAAGAAATGAAAAAGAGTTGAAAAGAGGTGAAAAAGAGTTCCAAAGTATGGTTTGTTGAAGTAAGGGCCCAAAACAATGAATTAGGCCCTAAGAGTTGCTTGAATCTTCCCGATATGTCTAAAAGTTGAATTCTGCATTCTAAGTGAATTCTAAGTCTTAATTTCATTACTTTGCTTGCTATTGCTTAAAGAACTTTTGTTTATCCCTATCTTTCCTTGTTAGCCAATACCCTAAGCCCCGTTACAACCCTTGACTTCTATCTTGAGTGTTGTGCATTTCAATTTGTGGAGTTTGAATTTGGTATGAGCATATGGTGTCACTGGTTCTCGCATCTAAGTAGTAGCATTCCATTCATGAGATCATATCTAAACATGTTTAATTACTCCAGAAATTGCGTTCTTTGTTATAACATATGTGAGTACTAGTCTTTCATGTTTACATCAATCTTCTCACATATAACTAGTGTAGGGTGTGTAGTCAGAAAATCTGAGTGAAAATTGAGTGCATAACTAGTGAGGAATTGAGGGAATTCTCTAAGGCATGTTACTACATTCAAAATGTGTTTTATGTGATTAAATGCGAACTAGTGAATGGTGACTATGATTAAGTATGTGCTCGAGGGGAAGGAAGACTAAAAGCTATATGAGTAATGATCTTTGACATGTCATGTTTCATTGGAAATTCCTGAGGCAAACGTTGGAAGGTTTAGGTTTTGTTTTGTTTGTTTTGTTTCGTCTTATTTTCTTTAGTTGTTTTGTTTTGCTCGAGGACTAGCAAAAGTTAAGTGTGGGGGAATTTGATAGGAGCATATTCATGCGACTTAATTAGCTTGTTCTCGTGCATTTATGTTGTGTTTCCTTAGCTATTTTAGTGTTTAAAGTCACTTTTGTGCATTTTCAGATTATAAAGCCAAAGTGTGCAAGGAGATGCAAATTGGAGTCTTTTGGAGCAAAAGAGGAATGAATGAGTTGAAGACTTGAAGAAACGATGAATTCCTACTCAAACGAGGATTCCTACTCAAACAAGGTTTCCTACTTGAAGTAGGAAAGTTAACCCTAGGTTTCCCGTTTTGGTAACCTTTCCTAATCTAAACGTTCATATTTTCTAGCCACTTTATAGGCCTCGTATGCACTTTAGGACACAAAACAAAGGCCCTAGCCCAAATTCCAACCTTTGCCGTGGCCTTTCCCCTTCTCCCCTTCCCTTGCCGTGCAAGGGGGGGCACTTTTGTCCCATTTTATGCACAAAAAAACCCTAACCCTAAACCCTACCCGCACCTATTAATCAATTCCCTTTTGAGTTTATTTCCTAATTCTAGCAGCCTTTGAATTAACTTTAATTTAATTTTAATAAGCTAGGGTTTATTTTTTGAAACCCTACACATTTTACAACCTTAGCCGCACCCTAGGAGGCTCTAAAAAATAATTCATTCTTCTCCTCCCATATCAGCCGCAAGTCCCCATCCATTCACCCTAAGCCTCCTAACTCCCATCTGATGCGTGATTTATACGCACACAAATTAAACCCTCTTTTTGTCAATTGTAGTAAGTATGTAAGTAGGGATCGTTATGGACCGGGGATTAGGAGGGATTGTTAATCACTTGGATTTGACTCAAAAACGTAAAAACACAATATAAAACACTATACTAGACTCAAAGAATGCAAAACTAAACTTTAAAACACTAAAACAAACTAAAAGACTCAAACATCACCCAAAACACTCAAAACTGCCTTAAAAACACTTTCTGGGCAGTTTTGAGCACTTTGGTGAATTTGGACGAAATTATGTAATAAATTGAATCAAAACACTAAGAAACATAAACTAAGACACTTTCTAACTAATTTGACATTAAAGTAAAGGGGGATTTAGGTTTATACGAAATTAAATTAAATGCACAGATTCTAATTAAAACAGAATGTAAATATGAAATTGATGAAATGGAATGAATGGATGATAGAATAGCTATGGGGTTCATCTCCATACATGTTACACTTGCATAATAAAATGATTTCCAATTGCATTTCAATAAACCATGACTTCTCAACGCTCCAAGTTAATTAGGTCCGCTTAAATTAACTTTCAGATTTCCCTAGATTCATTGGATTGAATGGAATACGCATTACAACCAAATTATTCCTAATCAAAGTCCCTAACTATGGAATACGCATGATAGAGACATTCAACAAAGATCATTAAGTTCAACGGAAATCATAAACATCGACGAGGCATTCGTTACTATGGACTACGCATGAAACTTATGCCAAGAATTCATTTAACGCGATTGTTTATAAGCAATCTCTACTACTTGTGAATATAAGTTCGTAACTATTAGGTGAAACTCACTTATATTCTAGCGTCATATTCATGCATGAAAATTAAGCGCGCATTCTCAATAAACATACATAAATAAGTTATCAATCAAACGGTTAAACAAATTGAATCCACAACTTATGAAACGCAATTAGAAGTAATCAAATCAAAATGCAAGCATAAACATATATTTCGAATCCCCCCTAGCCAAGGGGGGGTTTAGTTCCTCATAACTTTGAAATCAAAGAAACACCTAAACATTCCAACAACTCAAACTTGAATTGTATGAACGTTTAGGCACTCTTCTCTTCCATTCCTCATACGTACAAAACAAAGATAATTGAATTTAAACATTGAGATCAAAGAAACACCTAAACATTCCAACAACTCAAACTTGAATTGTATGAACGTTTAGGCACTCTTCTCTTCCTCGTTGTTGTATCACAAGGTCTAAGGTGTGTTTTGGGATAGTGTGAAGTGTTTTGGAGGGATGGGGAGTGGTTGGAGTGGCTGCAATGGAGGAAAAAAGTGTTTTGGTGGCTGCTGCAAGGGTGTGGAGAGGTTTTGACGAATTTCTGGAATATGGAAGAGTGAATGAGAATGAATGAATGTTGTGTGAAGTGTGTATGGTATTTATAGGGAGAAAGAGAGGGAACATGACAGCTAGGAACTTGGTGGAAATCTGAAATGGTGATGGGAGATGCATGTGGCTGATTTATGCATGTGATTAAAGGGTGGGAATGCATGTGCTTTGACAGAAATGAAAGGGAATGCATGTGCAATGAGTGTGGAGTGAATGATTGAATGCATGTGGCTGATTTATGAAGAGTGAATGCATGTGGCTGATAGGTATGAATGATTATGGTTGCATGTGGGTGAAAATGCATGTGGAATTAAAACTAGAGTGAATGATTATGAATGCATGTGGATTAAAGAGAGAGAATGTGGTGTAATGATGAAGTGGAATAAGTGCATGTGGATGTGGCTGATTTGATTTATGGAAGATGCATGTGGATTAAAGATGAGTGAATGATTATGGGTGCATGTGGATGAATGTGCATGTGCAAGGTTGTTGTTGTGATAAGTGATAAGTGTATGGTTATGATAAGTGTATGATATGATAAGTGAATGATATGATAAGTGAATGATATGATAAGTGAATGATATGATAAGTGAATGATAAGATAAGTGAATGATATGATAAGTGGATGATAAGATAAGTGAATGATATGATAAGTGGATGATATGATAAGTGGTGAATGATAAGTGGTGAATGATTGTGAACACGAAATTTATGATTTTGGGGTTACGATCTCTCTCAAATTTGGTCCTCTGATTCTATCTTCGTAGGGTGTAGGTTTGTGGATGAGTTGTTGATCCAAAGGGCCGTCGGGGCTTGATCTAAGGATGAACAGTTGATGAACGGATCTTCAAGGGCCTTCGAGGCTTAATCTTGAAGAACAATTGTTTGTTGATCCAAGGGCCATCGGGGCTTGATCTTGGATGAATGGATCTTCAAGGGGCATTGGGCTTGATCTTGAAGAATGGGTGTATGGATTTCTTCAAGGGGCTTTTGGGCTTGATCTTGAAGGTTGATGGATGAGCAGATCTTTAAGGGCTTTTGGGCTTAGTCTTGAAGAACGATTGCATGTGTGGATTTGTTTGTGCTGTTGATCCAAGGGGCCGTTGGGGCTTGATCTTAGGATGAACGATGAACACTTTCTTCAAGGGCCGTCGGGGCTTGATCTTGAATAATGGTTGTGTGGATTTCTTCAAGGGCTTTTGGACTTGATCTTGAAGGTTGATGGATGAGCGGATCTTCAAGGGCTTTTGGGCTTAATCTTGAAGAATGATTGGATGTGTGGATTTGTTGAGGTTGTTGATCCAAAGGGCCGTTGGGGGCTTATGCTTAGGATGAACGGATGAACACTTTCTTCAAGGGCCGTCGGGGCTTGATCTTGAAAGAGGATTTAACGAAGAACGAAGAGAGCTTTCTTGATCCTTCGGAATTCTTGGGAATTTGGATGGTTGGAAGCTTTGGAGTTTCAAAGCTTCAAGGATTTGGGGAATTCTCTTCTAATTTTGGAGTAGAGAAATGTATTTGTGAATTCCTTGATGATTGATACCTTGATGGAGAAGCCTATTTATAGGCTTTGAGAATGAATCACCACCACAAAATATTTTTTTCCTTTCCAAGCACCATTGCCTAATTTTCCCACTTAATGCAATATTGAAATTGAAGTGGTCTAACTTATGGCCTAATTTCCCACTTAATGCAATATTGAAATTGAAGTGGTGTAACTTATGGCCTAATTTCCCACTTAATACCATTTTAAACTTGAAGTGGTCTAACTTATGGCCTAATTTCCCACTTAATGCAATATTGAAATTGAAGTGGTGTAACTTATGGCCTAATTTCCCACTTAATACCATTTTAAACTTGAAGTGGTCTAACTTATGGCCTAATTTCCCACTTAACACCATTTTAAACTTGAAATGTGTATGCTTTGTCATTGCCCAAATGAGAAAAACTTGCTTTGATCCGTAATGGATTGAAGTGTGCTTGCCTTGTCATTGCCCAACATGAGAAGAAAAACTTGTTTTGATCCTCAATGTATTGAAATGTACTTGCCTTGTCATTGCCCAAAATGAGAAGAAAAACTTGTTTAATCCTTCAAGGGTATTTCTTCCTATTTTGTTGAGTCACACGCCATGTGTACAATTTGTACAACACGTGGCGTATGCCATGTATGCCTTGACACGTCAAAACTTTAATGCATTGGTGAACATTTGTTTTACTGAAATTTCGATGTCTACAATGATATGTGGGAGTGTGGCTGAAATGAAGGAGTGGAATGTTGGAATGTTATGCACGGCTAAGGATATAGGAAAGGTTTAAATGTCCTAAAACTAAAGGGAACAAGGTTCCAACACTTTGGTCTTCAATTAGGTCTTCAATTTCGTCCAACACTTTGGCTCCAAGCATAAGCTATCCATCCTAAGCCCAAAAGTGCTCCTAAAGTCTCCAAAATGCATCTTTTTGCTCCTTTAGCCCTTTGGACCTACAAACACACGAAAATAGCTTAAAATACTAAAATAACTAAAGAAACATAACGGAAATGCACGAGAACAAGCCATTTAAGTCGCATGAATATGCTCCTATCACCATCTCAGCCGCACCGTTTAATTCACCCTAGCTCTCTCTTCTCTCATTCACTCTTCATCATTTACCCTAATTCCCCTTAAGCCGCAGCCACCATCCCATTCTCTCCCTCTGCCGCAGCCACCTCTCCATCTCCCCCATCCATTGCAGCCACTTCTCATCCTTGCCGCAGCCACTCCAACCTTCCAGCTACCATTCCCAACCTTCATACACCTTCCACAACCCCTTGCCGCACCACCAAATCCCCATAAACCCATCTACAACCCAAAAATCATCCCAAATCATCCAAAAACCCTCTCTGCCGCAGCAAGAAGAAGGGAGAAAGAGGAGCTTGAAACGCGCAAAAATTCAATTGGATTCGTTGGGCGTTCTAGGTGTAATCAATCTTTTAATCTTTATGTTTAATTTCAATTTTGTTTCTCTTTCTGTGAACATGAGAGGCTAAATCCCTAGTTAGCTAGGGGGTGATTCGAACCCATGTTTATGCTTGCAATATGAATTGATTACCTTTGGTTAGAATTTCATGAGTTGTGGTTCAATTCGTTTAACTGTTTGAATGATAACTTATTTGTGTATGTTTATTGAGAGTGCACGCTTAATTTTCATGCATGAATATGACGCTAGAATATAAGTAGTGGAGGTTGCTTATAAACAATCGCGTTAAATGAATTCTTGGCACTAGTTTCATGCTCATCATAGTAACGAATGTCTCGTCAACACTTATAGTTTTCATGTTGCTTAATGATCTTTGATTGTATCTTTATTGTGCTTTTCACGTAAAGGACTTTTGGAGAATGTTTTGAATTGTGTATGCGCTGTCCCATCCAATTCACTAACTTAAGGAGAACTTGAAGGTTAATTTAAGCGGACCTAATTAACCCGAGGTGTTGAGTTTCATAATTCATCGAAAGACCAACTGAAAATCATCTTGTATGCAAGTGTGACATGTGTGGAGAGGAACCTTCTAGCTAGCATTCCATCCATATTTTCATCAAATTCATCTTTACAATCTGTTTTAATTACAATCTGTGCATTTTATTTAATTTCGTCAAAAACTAAATCCCCCTTTACTTTAGTGTCCAATTTAGTTAGAAAGTGTCTTAGTTTGTGTTTCTAAGTGTTTTGATTCAAGTTATTACCCAAATTCGTCCAAATTAGTGAAAGTGCTCAAAACTGCCCAGAAAGTGTTTTTAAGGCAGTTTTGAGTGTTTTGGTGCTGTTTTGAGTCTTTTGGTTTGTTTTAGTGCTTTTATTGTTTAGTTTTGCATTCTTTGAGTCTAGTTTAGTGTTTTAACTTTTGTTTTATGTTTTTGAGTCAGTTTTCAAGTGATTTAGCAATCCCTCCTAATCCCCGGTCTAGAACGATCCCTACTTATTCATATACTACAATTGTCAAAAGAGGGTTTTAATTTGTGTGCTTATATATTCCGCATCACTAATCCTCGAGCAAAACAAACAAACTAAACAAAACGAAACAAAACAAAACAAACAAAAGACAATCTAAACCTTCCAACGTTGCCTCAGGGATTTCCAATGCACATGACATGTTAAAATTCATTATCTCCACAGATTTTAGTCATCTTCGCACTTAAGTACATTCTTAATCATAGTCACCACATACTATTTCACAATTAAGCATTTAAAACCATGTTTTGAATGTAGTAACATGCCTTAGAGAATTTGCTCAATTCCTTACAAGATATTGATAGGAGCATATTTATGCTACTTAGTTATGTTGTTTCCTTGCATTTAGTGAGTTAATTACTATTTATTTCAGTCTTTTAAGTTATTTTCGTATGTTTTTAGGTCCTAATGGCAAAAGGAGCAAGAAAGTGCATTTTGAGGCTATTTAGAGCATTTTTGGGCATGGATTGGGTAGCTTAACCATGGAGTAAAGAGGATGGACGAAATTGAAGTCAAGAAGAGCTAGGAAAGGCTACAAATCTGGTGGAAGAAGTCCTAATGCAATGAAGATAAGGAAGAAGCAAGAAACAAGGAACCTTATCCAACCTTATCCAACCTTATCTTATCCTATCCTAGAAACCTTATCCTATCCTAACTCTAACATTATCCTATTCTATCCTATCCAAATCAGGTTAGGACTTAAATCTAGCTAATTAGAGGGGATTAATTACACATTTAAACACCTAAATCAGTTTCTAGAAGCCTTAACCACTCTCTACCACATATTCACACCACACCATCCACTCACACATTCATTCATTCATACTTTCATCCATCAAACACCACAATCCATTCTACAACACCCTAGTGCCGCAAGCAAGGAAGCAAGGAGAGGAGGACTTGTGCAATCTGCCATCCAAGGGAGTGCCGTGCATGCCATTGGAGTGTGGAGAGTTTTCTTGGTGCTTTCTATCCTTAGTCTTAGTTCAATGTTTAAATTTAATTATCTTTGCTTTGCGAACATGAGGAACTAACTTCTTTTTAGTTAGAGGAGAATTTGAAGCCATGATTATATGTTTTATATGAATTAATTACGTTCGGTTATTATTTCTTAAGGCATGAATGTGATTTGCTTATCTAAGTTATTAAAACTGGTTTATGTATGTGGGTTGGGGGTTAACACTTAATTTGCATGCATAAACTTGATGCTAGAGTATAGGGGGGTTTCACATAATTGTTATTCACTTATATTCAAAAGTAGTGGAGGTTGGTAGTCACAATCGCGTTAAGTAAATCCTTGGTATGAGTCTCATGAGTTTCATAGTGATGAATGCCTTGTCAAGGCTTATAGTTTTCACAAAACTTAATGACTTTTGATATGTATCTTTGTTATGCATCTCATATAAAGAACTTGAAAAAGATAATTTGGTTGTAATGCGTTTTCATTCAATTCAATGAAATAAGGAAAACTTGAGGGTTAGTTGTGCTATGCAACTAATTTGGGGCGTTGTCATTCATAGTCTAAAGGAGTAATAACTGGACATTGGTTCGTATGCATATATCATGTGTGGAGAAGGACCCTCTAACTAGCCTTTTACCCATTTATTTTACCTAAATTCGTTTTTTCAAAAGTGTTTTCTACTAAGTATTTGTTTTGAGTCTAAAATTCGTCAAAAACAATCCCCATGTTATTTAGTCTTCATATTTGAGTCAAAACTTGTTTTCCTTGAGTCTTTTGAGTCAAGTCAAGTCCTATTTTCGTCCAAAACCTTTATTGAGTCTAAAAGTGAGTCTTTTTGAGTATTGGTTGCTGTTTTAAGTGTCTAAATTTAGTTTTGAGTCCATAGAGTCTAGTTTAGTGTTTTTGAGTCTTATTTACATAGATTAGCATCCCTAGTTAATCCCCGGTCTAGAACGATCCGTACTTACATATCTACTACAATTGTCACAAATAGGGTTTAATTTGTGTGTCAAGTTAATTTTCACATCAAATTTTGGCGCCGTTGCCGGGGATTAGCAAATTTGCTAATCCCTTTTGTTTGTGTAGTGTCTTTTTAGTACTTTTTAGTGTCTTTGTGTTTTTTTTTAGTGTGCCGTGCCTTTTTAATAGATTGCTGATTTGGTTGTGTGCTTTATTTTCAGGTACTAGTTTATGACTCGTTGTTCTCAACCTATTCGTGCAAACATATTGGATTTTGACGACGATTTTGAACGAACTTTGAGGAGAAAGAGGAAGCAACCGGAACCTTATCCACCTAGTTCAAGTTCAGATTCCGAATTTGAATTTGAAGAAGAAAGAAGCATGGCGGCGGACAATAGAACAATCAAAGAACTTTCGGCCTCGGGACTAGACAATGCCGTACCTTTGTGCATCCAATATCCTATGGCTGCCCAAGGCAAGACCGATGAGTTCGAATTGAAGTCTAGCTTGTTGCATCACATTCCCAAATATCATGGGTTGTCCATGGAAGATCCAAACAAGCATCTTAAGGAGTTTGAAGTGGTATGTTCGAGTATGACACCTATCAATGTCGATGGGAACATTTTGAAGATGAAGGCCTTTCCATTCTCTCTTCTAGAAAAGGCTAAAGATTGGCTATACGAATTGGCACCTGGAACCGTCACTTCTTGGGAAAGCATGAAGCGGGCATTCTTAGAGAAATTCTTCCCAACTTCAAGAGTGATTCTTTTGAGGAAGAAAATAAGTGGCATTCAACAAAACCAAGGGGAGTCCTTTCCGGCATATTATGAACGTTTCAAGACTCTAGTTGCATCATGCCCTCAACATCAAATGAAGGAAGAACTTTTAATTCAATATTTCTATGAGGGGCTTCTTCCAATAGAGAGACAAATGCTAGATGCCTCGGCGGGAGGTGCTTTGGTTGACAAAACGCCCGTGGCTGCCAAGGTTTTAATTGCAAATAGAGCGTTGAATGCACAACAATATGAAGGTGTTGGTCAAAGAGACACCCCACGACATCAAGTGAATGAGGTAAGTTCCCAATCCGACATTCAATCTCAATTAGCTAATCTTACTTCTATTGTGTCTCAGATGGCCGAAGGAATGAGGATTCAAGGTCCAAGTGTATGTGGTGTATGTTCTATCCAAGGACATCATTCGAACAAGTGCCCTCAATTGATTGAGAATGGGGGATGGGAAAGTGCAAATGCCATTGGATTTCCAAGCCAAAATCAGCCAAGGAATGATCCATATTCCAACACATACAATCCGGGGTGGAGAGACCATCCAAACTTCAAGTGGAGGGAGCCTCAACAACTTCAACAACAAGGAGGCTTTAGGCAACAACCCCCGGGGTTTTACACCAAAACCTACGGCAATGATCCAACCCCATCGCAATCTACCCAAAACAATCAAGGTACATCTTTAGATAATGCTACACTTCTTAAGTTACTTACCAATTTGTCTCAAGAGCAAGAAAATCAAAACAAAGCATTGCAAAACCAAGACAAAAGGATGGATCACTTAGAGAAGCAAATTGGGAAGATTGCGGAGTTTGTAGGACAATTCCGAGACCAAGGCAAGCTCCCTAGCTCAACCATTGTCAATCCAAAGGGAGGGTTCGAAACCGCCAAGGCCATTACGTTGAGAAGTGGTAAGGAGCTTGGAAATCATCCAAAACCATCCAAACAAGGCCTTAATGAGGAGGAAAAGCTGCTGCAAGAAAAAGAACATGGAGCAAAGGCCACGACAAGGGAAGCCAAAACCTTGCCGCAACTCTCTAGTACACCAAAACCATCCCAAACCACCAAGGTGAGTCCAAATTCGAATTTGTCTAGTTCTATTCCACTAAATGTGCCCTTTCCTTGCAGGTTTATGAAATCTAAGACAGAGGAGAATGAAAAAGACATCCTGGAGACATTTAGTAAGGTGCATGTCAATATCCCGCTCCTTGATGCAATAAAGCAAATTCCGAAGTACGCTAAGTTTTTGAGGAAGATTTGTACAACAAGGAAACGGATTCGGGAGAAAGAGGTGGTACATGTAAGTGAGAATGTCTCTGCAATGTTGCAAAGAAAGTTGCCACCTAAATGCAAAGATCCAGGTAGTTTCACTATCCCTTGTGTAATTGGTAATACAAGGTTCGAACATGCTATGCTAGATTTAGGTGCATCAATTAATGTCATGCCATACTCTGTTTATGCATCTATGAATCTAGGAGAGCTTAAAAATGATGGTGTTATTATTCAATTAGCCGATCGATCTAATGCATACCCGAGAGGAGTTTTGGAAGATGTTTTGGTGCAGGTAGACCACTTGATTTTTCCTGCAGATTTCTATGTGCTTGACATGGAGGATTCAACCCACTTGACAGGAGCATATTCATGCTACTTAAATGGCTAGTTCTCGTGCATTTACATTATGTTTCTCTAGTTATTTTAGTCCTTTATGCTTCTTTTGTGTGTTTTCAGGTTCTAAGGGCTTAGGGAGCAAGAAAGTGCATTTTGAGGCTATTTGGAGCATTTTTGGGCATGGATTGGATAGCTTAATCATGGAGCAAAGAGGATGGACGAAATTGAAGCCTTGTATGCTCTTTGGGACATAAAACAAAGGGCCTAGCCCAATCAAACAAATCCTTTGAGCCATGGAAAACTTCTAGCCCAATCAAACAATCCATCAAAGCCATGCAAAAAACACCAACACATGCACTCACATGCATTCACATGCATTTCAAGCACAAAACACCTTCAATGCCGTGACTTCCCCTTCATTCCAGCCATTCCACATGCAATTCCAACCTAACCCACATGCAACTCTTCATCATTGCACCACAAATCAGCCACTCACATGCATTCACACACACTTCACACAAACAACAAGTCTTTGCCGTGCCTTCCACACCAATTCCAGCTTTTCTTCATCATTGCAGCCACTTTGCCCTTTTATTTATGCATTAAACCTATTTCCTTTCCCTAAATTGCAGCCACAATCCACACCTTTCCATCCTAGCTGCACCCTACATACATTAATTAGTCATTCTTTTCATATTGCACTCACATGCATTCACATGCATTTCAAGAAGCAAAACAACATTGTGCCGTGAGCTTCCCTTGCATTTTCAGCTTTCCTCCTTGCATTCACATGCATTTCCAACCTAGCATTCCATTCTTTAATCATTCCTAGCTGCCATTCACATGTTCTCCCATCCATTCTCTCCCTATAAAACCATGCATTGCATTCATACAATTCATTCAATTACTCCCCATTCCATCTCTCCATTTCTCACACCACAACTAACACTAACACTTCCCCTTAGAATCCAAAACCGTGAGTCCCCCTTCCACTTCTCCTCCATTGCTTCCATTTCCACCACTCCCCAAACCATCCACACCATCAAACTATCCTTAGACCTTATGCTACAACGAAGAGGAAGAGAAGAGGGCCTAAACGTTCATACAATTCAAGTTTGAGTTGTTGGAATGTTTAGGTGTTTCTTTGATTTCAATGTTTAATTTCAATTCTCTTTGTTTTGTACGTATGAGGAACTAAACCCCCCTTAGCTAGGGGGTGATTCGAAATATATGTTTATGCTTGCAATATGATTTGATTACTTCTAATTACGTTTCATAAGTTGTGAATTCAATTTGTTTAACTGTTTGATTAATAACCTATTTATGTATGTTTATTGAGAGTGCACGCTTAATTTTCATGCATGAATTTGACGCTAGAATATAAGTGAGTTTTACGTAATAGTTATGAACTTATATTCACAAGTAGTGGAGGTTGCTTATAAACAATCGCGTTAAACAAATTCTTGGCATAAGTTTCATGCAATCATAGTAACGAATGCCTCGTCAACACTTATAGTTTTCAAAGAACTTAATGATTCTTGCTTGTATCTCTATTATGCAATTCATGTAGGGAACTTGTGGGGAATGCTTTGGGTTGTCGTATGCAATCATCCAATTCATTAACTTAAGGAAAACTTGACGGTTAATTTAAGCGGACCTAATTAACTCGGGGTGTTGAGAATTCATGGTTTATTGAAATGCAATTAGAAATCTTTTTATTATGCAAGTGTAACATGTGTGGAGATGAACCCCTTGGCTAGCATCCATTCATTCCATTTCATCAATTTCATATTTACATTCTGTCTAATTTATTAACTTGTTCCGTTATTTCAATTTTCGTCAAACCTAAATCCCCCTTTTGCTTTAATGTTCAATTTAGTTAGAAATCAATTTAGTTTGTGTTTTTAAAGCATTTTGAGTCTTTTGGTTTGTCTTAGTGTTTTAACGTTTAGTTTCACATTCTTTGAGTCTAGTTTAGTGTTTTATATTGTTTTTACGTTTTTGAGTCAGTTTCCAAGAGATTAACAATCCCTTCTAATCCCCGGTCCAGAACGATCCCTACTTATACTTATACTACAATTGTCAAAAATAGGGTTTAATTTGTGCGCGTATAATTCTCGCATCAAATTTTGGCGCCGTTGCCGGGGATTAGAAAATTTGCTAATCCCTTGGATTGTTTGTTTCTGTTATGTATTTTAGATTTAGTTTTTTTTTTATTTGTGTTTTGTTTGTTGAATTCAAGTACTAGAGAAGAACAACATGGCACTTGATAATGCTTCTCTTTTGTCACAGCTCATGGAAAGGTCCCAAATGCAAAGAGTTGATATATTTAATCTTCAATCAAGGAATAACGTGTTTTCCAATACTTACAATTCGAATTGGAGTGATCATTCAAACTCTATGTGGTGGGAACCTCAAAATGCTCAACAAGGAGGATATTGGCAGCCACCACAACCTCATATTCAATATGCCCAACCAAACTCAAGTTCGTCAATAGATTATAATCAAAAGCTTAATGAATTAATTTGTTTGGTGCAGGGCTCACAAAATCAAGACAATGAGGCTCAACAAGAAGGATATTGGCAGCCATATGAGGAGTTCTATTCAACGCCTATGCAGCCACCACAAGGGTTGGACCATTTGGAAAAGCAAATTGGGCAGATCGCGGAGTTCGTAGGACAGTTTCGAGACCAAGGCGAACTCCCTAGTTCAACCATTGCAAATCAGAAGGGAGAATTTGAAACCACCAATGCTATCATGTTGAGAAGTGACAAGGAGGTTGGAACGGACCCTCAACCATCAAAATCAAATCACAAGGAAGAGGAATACACCCAACCCACGGCAAGGGTGGAAACACCTTTACCGGAGGCACCTATTGCTCCTATGCCATCTAATTCAGGTATGGTTGTTCCAAATTTCATTATTTTTAACCCCGTTCCAACAAGTATCCCTATTCCTTGCAGATTCATGACTTCCAAGGAAGAAGAAGGTGAAAAAGACATCTTGGAAGCCCTTCCAAAGGTGACAAGTAGGGAATGTCATGAATTCATCAAAGAGGACGTTCTTGAAACCACAAAATCCAAAGAAGTTAAATTTGATGACATTGGACAAGTCATAACCATCACTTGCAATCTGGCCAAGTCCAATATCCCTGAAACTTTCAAAGGAGTGGTGTTTGTCATTGAGTTCTTGTCGGACAAAACAAGTAAGTCCTCTTTTCCAAATTCCATTACATTTTATACTAACTTGCTGTTTTTTATGAATCAGGCACCTACACTAGAATTCAAACCAATGCCGGTTCACTTCAAGTATCACCTTCCATTCAAGGACCAATTCCATGCCGTTTGATTTTATTTATGTAAAAAAAAAAAAAAAAAAAAAAAAAAAAAAAAAAAATTTATTTATTGAATAAAAATAAACATGGCAGAAAGATGGAGCTTTCACAGAGGATGTTTACGTGAAGCCCCACTACGAGGCGTCGAAGCAGAAGGCATAGAAGCAGAAGGCATAGGAGCGGAAGGCATAGAAGCGGAAGGCATAGAAGCGGAAGGCATCGGAGCGGAAAGCATCGGAGCTAGAGCATTCCAGGCCTCAATACTTGGCCAAACGCTGGATGACCCAGGAAAAAGGTGCCTCTGGAGATAAGCCGCAAGCCTTTGACGGTCACTGTGAATTCGAACCTCAGATTCTTGCAGCTCATCAAGCTTCCTCTTCATGCCCGACGAATAGTTATTTGCAAGCACATGCAAACTTCTATTCTTGTACTTAAGCTGCTGGATCTCTTGCTTAAGACTTTCCACCTCTGCCATCAATGATTCCACCTGACGGGAGCGGGCAAGCAGGCGTTGGCCCATGTTGGACACAGAACTCGCACACTGAACACTAAGTGCGAGGGACTCTTGAACGGCCAACTCATCGGACCGTCCTGACAGCAGCCTACTATCTTTTGGAGTGAGGAGGTTCCTAGCTACTATTGTAGCTGTTGTGGCGTCCTGCATCACGGAGTCTTCACCTGTAAGAAGACCGTTAGAAGATAAAAAAGAAGGGCGCCATACATTACCTTGACGGGGCGCAACCGGATCGCTGCTGAGACTCAAATCTAAGCTAAGGTTCGATGAGTTTGCCATTTTTTCAAAAGTGTTCAAAGAGAAGGGGTGGATGGAGTTAAAATTTCAAAGGGCCGGAGACGATGTTCAAGAATGGGAAGTCTTCAGAGTGTGTATGTTGGCGGTGATCGATAGCTCTATAAAAAGCCAAGGCGACGCGTCCACCGATTTAAAGAGCCGGATTTTCCGGCGTAAGTTAGGCGACGCTCCCTCGGCTTTTCAGAAAACGCGTTCAACTTTGTCAAAAGATTTCTGACAAAGCTGAAAACACGTGGAGGCCATCATCGCAACTACACATCTTTAGCCGACAAGCGCAAAGTTCGGCGACGCTTTCTCTGCTTTTCAGAAGACGCGTGCAGCTTTGTCAAAATGAGCTGCTGATAGGAGCATATTCATGCGACTTAAATGGCTTGTTCTCGTGCATTTACGTTATGTTTCTTTAGTTATTTTAGTACTTTAAGCTATTTTCGTGTGTTTGTAGGTCCAAAGGGCTAAAGGAGCAAAAAGATGCATTTTGGAGACTTTTGGAGCACTTTTGGGCTAAGGATGGATAGCTTATGCTTGGAGCCAAAGTGTTGGACGAAATTGAAGACCTAATTGAAGACCAAAGTGTTGGAACCTTGTTCCCTTTAGTTTTAGGACATTTAAACCTTTCCTAATCCCATTCATCAACACATGCATTCACCCTTTAAACCATTAAATCCACATGCTTTCCTATTCAATTAAATCAGCCACATGCATTCATCATCATAACCTAGCTGTCATTCCACTTCATTGCACATGCATCTTCAAATAAATCAGCCATTCCACATGCATATTCAACCTAGCTGTCATTGCACATGCATTCACTCTTTAATTCACATGCATTTACTCTTTAATTCACATGCAAAACATCCCATTCCATCTCCCATTTCAGATTGCATTCCATAATCATTCACTCACCTTTAATCCACATGCATCTTCCATAAATCAAATCAGCCACATTCACCACCACATTCACTCACCACAAACATTCCACATGCATTCATCAACATATCTAGTTGTCACTCACATGCATTTCCTTCATCATTTCCAACCCACATGTCCCTTTAATCATTCAAACATACACCCATTCACCACCAGAAATCATCCTTGCCATGAGTTCCCATCAGATTTCCATCATATTCACATGCATTCCATCCTTTAAAACATTGCACATGCACTCCCTTTAATTAATTAAGCCACATGCACTCCCATCCATTTCATCATTGCAGCCAACACATGCTTTCACATGCATTTTCAGATTGTCCCCTTGCACATGCAGCGACTTATTCAAAGCACATGCATTTCCACCCTTTAATCACATGCATAAATCAGCCACATGCATCTCCCATCACCATTCCAGATTTCCACCAGCCTCCTAGCTGTCATGTTCCCCCCATTTCACCTATAAATAACCCTTCATTGCAGCCACAAAGGGGGGGATCCATTCACCACAGAAATAAGGCCTTTGTGCCAGAAATTCATCCATTCCATAAACACTTCCATTCCATTGTACATACCACCAACACTTCCCCCTTTGTGCCGTGAGTTTCCCTTACAATCCAAACACCATCCTTCCATTTTCACCACTCCCCAAACCATTCACACCATCAAACTATCCTCAGACCTTGTGCTACAACGAAGAGGAAGAGAAGAGTGCCTAAACGTTCATACAATTCAAGTTTGAGTTGTTGGAATGTTTAGGTGTTTCTTTGATTTCAATGTTTAATTTCAATACTCTTTGTTTTGTACGTATGAGGAATGGAAGAGAAGAGTGCCTAAACGTTCATACAATTCAAGTTTGAGTTGTTGGAATGTTTAGGTGTTTCTTTGATTTCAAAGTTATGAGGAAATTCGAAATATATGTTTATGCTTACATTTTGATTTGATTACTTCTAATTGCGTTTCATAAGTTGTGATTCAATTTGTTTAACCGTTTGATTGATAACTTATTTATGTATGTTTATTGAGAGTGCACGCTTAATTTTCATGCATGAATATGACGCTAGAATATAAGTGAGTTTCACCTAATAGTTACGAACTTATATTCACAAGTAGTGGAGGTTGCTTATAAACAACCGTGTTAAACGAATTCTTGGCATAAGTTTCATGCGTATTCCATAGTAACGAATGCCTCGTCAACACTTATAATTTTCATAGAGCGTAATGATTCTTGCTTGTATCTCTATTATGCAATCATGTAGGGGACTTGTGGGGAATGTTTTGAATTGTTGTATGCGCTAACCCATCCAATTCAATAACTTTAGGAAGATTTGAAGGTTAATTAGTGCATCACGGTTAACTTGGGGTGTTGAGAATTTATGGTTTATTGAAATGCAATTGGAAATCATTTTATTATGCAAGTGTAACATGTGTGGAGAAGAACCTTCTAGCTAGCATTCATCCATTCATTTTCATCGCATTCATATTTACATTCTGTCTAGTTTATTAAACTTGTTTCGTTATTTCAATTTTCGTCAAATTAAAATCCCCCTTTACTTTATTGTCTAATTTAGTTAGAAAGTGTCTTAGTTTGTGTTTATAAGAGTTTTGAGTCATTTTGTTACACAAATTCGTCCAAATTTGTGTTTGTGCTCAAATCTGCCCAGAAAGTGGTTTTTAGCCAGATTTGAGTGTGTTTGTGTTGTTTTGAGTCTTTTGGTTTGTTTTAGTGTTTTAAAGTTTAGTTTTGCATTCTTTGAGTCTAGTATAGTGTTTTATATTGTTATTTTACGTTTGAATCAAGCCATAATCTTAAATTCGTCCAACATTGGGTTTAAGGTCAGAAACTGCCTAGTTAGTGTTTTTAGGCAGTTTTGAGTCTTTTGAACTTGTTTTGAGTCCTTTGAGTCTTTGTGAACGTTTTTAACTTTGTTTTTATGTTTTTGAGTCAAATCCAAGTGATTAACAATCCCTCCTAATCCCCGGTCCAGAACGATCCCTACTTATACATATACTACAATTTGACGAAAAGAGGGTTTAATTTGTGTGCGTATAAATCTCGCATCAAATTTTGGCGCCGTTGCCAGGGATTAGAAAATTTGCTAATCCCTTGGATTGTTTTATTTTTGTTTGTTTTTATTCTAGATTCTTAATCTTGTTTTGTTTCTTGTTTTAGGTACTAGTTTATGACTCGGAGTTCTCATCCGATTCGTGAACATATCCTGGAGTGATTGGGTTCTTCGTCCGGCTGCAAGACGTAAAAGAAAGCGCTACTTGGGAGGCAACCCAATGCACTGAAAAAAAAAAAAAAAAAATTTCATTTATTAAATAAAATACTAAACATGGAGAAAGGTGGTGCTTCACAAAGGTTGTTTACGTGAAGCCCCACTACGAGGCGTCGAAGCGGAAGGCTTCGGAGCGGAAGGCATCGGAGCGGAAGGCATCGGAGCGGGAGGCATCGGAGCTAGAGCATTCCAGGCCTCAATACTTGGCCAAGCGCTGGATGAGCCAGGAAAAAGGTGCCTCTGGAGGAAAGACGAAAACCTTTGACGGTCACTGTGAATCCGACCTTCAGACTCTTGCAGCTCATCAAGCTTCCTCTTCATGCCCGTCGAATAGTTGTTGGCAAGCACGTGCAAACTTCTATTCTCGTACTTAAGCTGTTTGATCTCCTGCTTGAGACTTTCCACCTCTGCCATCAATGATTCCACCTGACGGGAGCGGGCAAGCAGACGTTGGCCCATGTTGGACACAGAGCTCGCACACTGAACACTAAGTGCGAGGGACTCTTGAACGGCCAACTCATCGGACCGTCCTGACAGCAGCCTACTATCTTTTGGAGTGAGGAGGTTCCTAGCTACTATTGTAGCTGTTGTGGCGTCCTGCATCACAGAGTCTTCACCTGAAAGAGCACCGTTAGAAGATAAGAAAGAAGGGCGCCATACGTTACCTTGACGCGGCGCGCCCGTTTCACTGCTGAGACTCAATTCTAAGCTAAGGTTCGATGGGTTTGCCATTTTTCAAAAGTGTTCAAAGAGAAGGGGTGGATGGATTTAAAATTTCAAAGGGCCGGAGACGATGTTCAAGAATGGGAATTCTTCAGAGTGTGTATGTTGGCGGTGATCGATACCTCTATAAGAAGCCAAGGCGACGCGTCCACCGATTCAAAAAGCCGGAATTTCCGGCGTAATTTAGGCGACGCTTTCTCGGCTTTTCTGAAGACGCGTTCAACTTTGTCAAAAGATTTCTTCTTTTCAGACAATACGTGGAGGCCATCATCGCAACTACACATCTTTAGCCGACAAGCGCAAAGTTCGGCGACGCTTTCTCTGCTTTTCAGAAAACGCGTGCAGCTTTGTCAAAAGGAGCCGCATCCGCACTACTACGTGTCGTTCAGAAAGCAAAGGGGCGTCGTTCAGAAATCGAAGGGGCGCCTGCTCAGAAATCGAAGAGGCGTCGTTCTGATATCGAAGAGACGTTTGTCGACAAGGGTAAAAGAACAATACCACCATTTGATATTATCTCTATATATCTCGACCTTCGTCTTTTATGGCAAGGCAAACCTGAAGAACCATGCCCAACTCTCCCTCACCTCTGAGGGCGCACTCCCAGCAAAGCCTCTTGAAATACTCAATTTTTTCTCCCCCAAAGAAGATACCAGAAACCTGGAGTACAAATGAGGCAGAAGGAAACGGTCGGTCGAAGCATGTGGAGACAACCACAACAAATACATGTGCTGCTTCATTCGCCGTTTCTTCAAAAGCAAAGGTATCTCATATCATCAAGGTCTAAAGCAAAAGTATCTCATATCATGCTCTTTCCCTGTCTTTTTCTTTGTCCTTGTTCTTACTCGCATGGCAAAGTGAAAGAAGCAATCAGCCGGCACTTGGAGTCAGTCTTCCGAGTTGGAGCCAACTGCCTGGAATCTATTCTTGATTGCTTACCTAGCGTTGCTCTCGAGTAGTCATCTTCAACGGTTGATACACTTCCGGAGAAGGGACCACTTCTGCAAAGGGGAGCGAGTAAGGCAAGTGAAAATGATACATTGAAGCATGTGGAGACAAACATAGGCTGAGTTATCCTCCAACCCTTTTCAATACGAATTGGAAAGATTGAACAAAGAAACAGACCAAAGGGGTAAGCTCAGACCTTCGGGGAAGACCAAAAGAATCCTCCAGCCCAGTAGCACAAAGGAAAATCAACAAGTGGAGGAGACCAAAAGAATCATGCAGCCCAGTTCAAGAGTATGCCTGTGGAATCACCAAGATCAATGCCTCAATGCAATCACCAAGGAGAAGAGGGAATTTACACTCCATAACCAGATTTGCGTCCCTAAACTCTTCTCTTTGTTAATTACATTCTGCCATGTTTAGTATGTTTAGTTGTTGTTTGTGTGTTTACTTATGTTTTGTGTGAATCTATGCTTAAAACATTGAGGACAATGTTTGATTTAAGTGTGGGGGGGTAACTAAGTATATTTAATGCAAATTCGTGGGATTTTATCACCCATTACTTCAAATGTTGTTCCTTGCTGTTTTAAGGTGTTTTTAAGTTGTTTTAGAGTGTTTTAGTATGTTTTATTTTTATAACTCCGAAAATCACATAAAAATTTGAAAAACATGTTTTAAAAAGCCTAAAAAGAGTGTTTTGAGTCGTTTTTGTGTGTTTGTGTCTTAGGGTACCTTCCAACACAATGATAAGGATTTGGTTTGTAATTGCATGACGGTTAAAAAGAGTTATTAACATAGAGAAAAGTTTGATTTACTCTTGGTATATGCTTGGTTATGGTTATAATGTATGACTTCACATGCAATCATAAAAGAAAAATTCGTTTTTGTAACATGCTTGAAGGAAGAAACTCAAACAAACGCTACATCCCTGTGAGACTCGAGCCATTACTTTCTTTGGAGAGTTATTTTCTGTGATTCTTTGTTTTCTAAAGTTGTTGCATGATCTCATTATTCCTTGCTTGGTTGCTACTTAGAATGCAATTGTATCATGATAGAACTAAATGCTAGAACTAATATCCGTTTCATTCAAAGCATGATATTGATTGCATAACATACAATAAGATGAAGTTGTTAGTCAAGCCAAAGCCAAAAAGCCTATCCCTTTTCACATGTATTGTAGGATTACCCCTTTTGAGCCTTTTCAAGCTTATTTTCTTTGTTAACCCCTTGTTCTTAAAGGATAGTGAAGCATGACTTAGAATGAACTCCTTTTGATCAATATACTGCAGAACATAAGTGTGGGGGAAGATAATAGGGCACGGCCAAGGAATGAAATAAAGAAAAAAAAAATTGTTGAAAAGAAAGAAAAGAAAAAAAAAAAGAGTTGAAAAATAAGTGAGAATGATCTCACAAGCATTGGTTATTGAAGGAAGGGTCCAAAAGAGTGAATTTGACCCTAGTTGTTGCATGAATCTTCCCTTGTGTTTAAAAGTTGATTTCTGCCATTAAAAGTGAGTTTAAGTGTCAATTTCATTACTTCGCTTCCTATTACTTTAAGAACCTTTGTTTTACTTTACCTTTCTTTGTTAAACCATTACCCTTAGCCCCGTTACAACCCTCAACTTCTATCTTGATGTTATGTATTCAATATGTGGAGTTTGGAATTGATATGAGCTTATGGAATCCCTGGTTCTCATTCTAAGTAGTAGCATTCCATTCATGAGATCATATTCACATCATTATCGTAAATCCAGAAAATGCTTTCTTTGTTATAACATATGTGAGATGCTAGTCTTTCATGTTTAGATCAATCTCTCACATATAACTAGTGTAGGGTGTGTAGTCAGAAAATCTGTGTGAAAATAGAGTGCATTCTAGTAAGGAATTGAGGAAATTCTCTAAGGCATGTTACTACATTCGAAATGTGTTTTAAATGCTTAATTGTGAACTAGTATGTGGTGACTATGATTAAGAATGTACTTAAGTGTAAAGATGGCTAAAATCTGTGGGAATAATGATTTTTAACTTGTCATGTGCATTGGAATCCGTGAGACGATTGTTGGAAGGTGTAGGTTGTGTTTTGTTCGTTTTGTCTAGTTTCGTGTTATTTTGTTGTTTTGTTTTGCTCGAGGACTAGCAAAAGATAAGTGTGGGGGTATTTGATAGGAGCATATTCATGCGACTTAAATGGCTTGTTCTCGTGCATTTACGTTATGTTTCTTTAGTTATTTTAGTACTTTAAGCTATTTTCGTGTGTTTGTAGGTTCAAAGGGCTAAAGGAGCAAAAAGATGCATTTTGGAGACTTTTGGAGCACTTTTGGGCTAAGGATGGATAGCTTATGCTTGGAGCCAAAGTGCTGGACGAAATTGAAGACCTAATTGAAGACCAAAGTGTTGGAACCTTGTTCCCTTTAGTTTTAGGACATTTAAACCTTTCCTAATCCCATTCATCAACACATGCATCCACATGCATTCACCCTTTAAACCATTAAATCCACATGCTTTCCTATTCAATTAAATCAGCCACATGCATTCATCATCATAACCTAGCTGTCATTCCACTTCATTGCACATGCATCTTCAAATAAATCAGCCATTCCACATGCATATTCAACCTAGCTGTCATTGCACATGCATTCACTCTTTAATTCACATGCATTTACTCTTTAATTCACATGCAAAACATCCCATTCCATCTCCCATTTCAGATTGCATTCCATAATCATTCACTCACCTTTAATCCACATGCATCTTCCATAAATCAAATCAGCCACATTCACCACCACATTCACTCACCACAAACATTCCACATGCATTCATCAACATATCTAGTTGTCACTCACATGCATTTCCTTCATCATTTCCAACCCACATGTCCCTTTAATCATTCAAACATACACCCATTCACCACCAGAAATCATCCTTGCCATGAGTTCCCATCAGATTTCCATCATATTCACATGCATTCCATCCTTTAAAACATTGCACATGCACTCCCTTTAATTAATTAAGCCACATGCACTCCCATCCATTTCATCATTGCAGCCAACACATGCTTTCACATGCATTTTCAGATTGTCCACTTGCACATGCAGCCACTTATTCAAAGCACATGCATTTCCACCCTTTAATCACATGCATAAATCAGCCACATGCATCTCCCATCACCATTCCAGATTTCCACCACCCTCCTAGCTGTCATGTTCCCCCCATTTCACCTATAAATAACCCTTCATTGCAGCCACAAAGGAGGGGATCCATTCACCACAGAAATAAGGCCTTTGTGCCAGAAATTCACCCATTCCAAACACTCTTCCATAAATTCGTCCATATTCAGAAAATCATCCAAAACACCACTCCCCATCCCTCCAAAACACTTCACACTATCCCAAAACTCACCTTAGACCTTGTGATACAACAACGAGGACGAGAAGAATGCCTAAACGTTCATACAATTCAAGTTTGAGTTGTTGGAATGTTTAGGTGTTTCTTTGATCTCAATGTTTAAATTCAATTCTCTTTGTTTTGTACGTATGAGGAATGGAAGAGAAGAGTGCCTAAACGTTCATACAATTCAAGTTTGAGTTGTTGGAATGTTTAGGTGTTTCTTTGATTTCAAAGTTATGAGGAACTAAACCCCCCCTTGGCTAGGGGGGGATTCGAAATATATGTTTATGCTTGCATTTTGATTTTATTACTTCTAATTGCGTTTCATAAGTTGTGGATTCAATTTGTTTAACCGTTTGATTGATAACTTATTTATGAATGTTTATTAAGAATGCGCGCTTAATTTTCATGCATGAATATGACGCTAGAATATAAGTGAGTTTCACCTAATAGTTACGAACTTATATTCACAAGTAGTGGAGGTTGCTTATAAACAATCGTGTTAAATGAATTCTTGGCAAGAGTATCATGCATTCATAGTTACAATTGCCTCGTCAATACTTATAATTTTCATAGAGCTTAATGATTCTTGCTTGTATCTCTATTATGCAATCATGTAGGGGACTTGTGGGGAATGTTTTGAATTGTTGTATGCGCTAACCCATCCAATTCAATAACATTAGGAAGATTTGAAGGTTAATTAGTGCATCACGGTTAACTTGGGGTGTTGAGAATTAATGATTTATTGAAATGCAATTGGAAATCGTTTTATTGTGCAAGTATAACATGTATGGAGATGAACCCCTTAGCTAGCCTTCATTCCATTCATTCTATCACATTCACATTTACATTTTGCTTTAATTTACAATCTGTTCTTTTAGTTTAATTTCGTATAAAACTCAATCCCCCTTTACTTTAATGTCAAATTAGTTAGAAAGTATCTTAGTTTGTGTTTTTAAGAGTTTTGATTAAATTTATTTCCCAATTTCGTCCAAATTTGTGTTTGTACTCAAATCTGCCCAGAAAGTGGTTTTTAGGCAGATTTGAGTGTGTTTGTGTTGTTTTGAGTCTTTTGGTTTGTTTAAGTGTTTTAAAGTTTAGTTTTACATTCTTTGAGTCTAGTATAGTGTTTCATATTGTTATTTTACGTTTTTAAGTCAAATCCAAGTGGTTAACAATCCCTCCTAATCCCCGGTCTAGAACGATCCCTACTTATACATATACTACAATTTGACGAAAAGAGGGTTTAATTTGTGTGCGTATAAATCTCGCATCACAATTCCAACCTAACCCACATGCAACTCTTCATCATTGCACCACAAATCAGCCACTCACATGCATTCACACACACTTCACACAAACAACAAGTCTTTGCCGTGCCTTCCACACCAATTCCAGCTTTTCTTCATCATTGCAGCCACTTTGCCCTTTTATTTATGCATTAAACCTATTTCCTTTCCCTAAATTGCAGCCACAATCCACACCTTTCCAACCTAACTGCACCCTACATACATTAATTAGTCATTCTTTTCATATTGAACTCACATGCATTCACATGCATTTCAAGAAGCAAAACAACATTGTGCCGTGAGCTTCCCTTGCATTTTCAGCTTTCCTCCTTGCATTCACATGCATTTCCAACCTAGCATTCCAATCTTTAATCATTCCTAGCTGCCATTCACATGTTCTCCCATCCATTCTCTCCCTATAAAACCATGCATTGCATTCATACAATTCATTCATTCACTCCCCATTCCATCTCTCCATTTCTCACACCACAACTAACACAAACACTTCCCCTTAGAATCCAAAACCGTGAGTCCCCCTTCCACTTCTCCTCCATAGCTTCCATTTCCACCACTCCCCAAACCATCCACACCATCAAACTATCCTTAGACCTTATGCTACAACGAAGAGGAAGAGAAGAGGGCCTAAACGTTCATACAATTCAAGTTTGAGTTGTTGGAATGTTTAGGTGTTTCTTTGATTTCAATGTTTAATTTCAATTCTCTTTGTTTTGTACGTATGAGGAACTAAACCCCCCTTAGCTAGGGGGTGATTCGAAATATATGTTTATGCTTGCAATATGATTTGATTACTTCTAATTACGTTTCATAAGTTGTGAATTCAATTTGTTTAACTGTTTGATTAATAACCTATTTATGTATGTTTATTGAGAGTGCACGCTTAATTTTCATGCATGAATTTGACGCTAGAATATAAGTGAGTTTTACGTAATAGTTATGAACTTATATTCACAAGTAGTGGAGGTTGCTTATAAACAATCGCGTTAAACAAATTCTTGGCATAAGTTTCATGCAATCATAGTAACGAATGCCTCGTCAACACTTATAGTTTTCAAAGAACTTAATGATTCTTGCTTGTATCTCTATTATGCAATTCATGTAGGGAACTTGTGGGGAATGCTTTGGGTTGTCGTATGCAATCATCCAATTCATTAACTTAAGGAAAACTTGACGGTTAATTTAAGCGGACCTAATTAACTCGGGGTGTTGAGAATTCATGGTTTATTGAAATGCAATTAGAAATCTTTTTATTATGCAAGTGTAACATGTGTGGAGATGAACCCCTTGGCTAGCATCCATTCATTCCATTTCATCAATTTCATATTTACATTCTGTCTAGTTTATTAACTTGTTCCGTTATTTCAATTTTCGTCAAACCTAAATCCCCCTTTTGCTTTAATGTTCAATTTAGTTAGAAATCAATTTAGTTTGTGTTTTTAAAGCATTTTGAGTCTTTTGGTTTGTCTTAGTGTTTTAACGTTTAGTTTGACATTCTTTGAGTCTAGTTTAGTGTTTTATATTGTTTTTACGTTTTTGAGTCAGTTTCCAAGAGATTAACAATCCCTCCTAATCCCCGGTCCAGAACGATCCCTACTTATACTTATACTACAATTGTCAAAAATAGGGTTTAATTTGTGCGCGTATAATTCTCGCATCAAATTTTGGCGCCGTTGCCGGGGATTAGAAAATTTGTTAATCCCTTGGATTGTTTGTTTCTGTTATGTATTTTAGATTTAGTTTTTTTTTTATTTGTGTTTTGTTTGTTGAATTCAAGTACTAGAGAAGAACAACATGGCACTTGATAATGCTTCTCTTTTGTCACAGCTCATGGAAAGGTCCCAAATGCAAAGAGTTGATATATTTAATCTTCAATCAAGGAATAACGTGTTTTCCAATACTTACAATTCGGATTGGAGTGATCATTCAAACTCTATGTGGTGGGAACCTCAAAATGCTCAACAAGGAGGATATTGGCAGCCACCACAACCTCATATTCAATATGCCCAACCAAACTCAAGTTCGTCAATAGATTATAATCAAAAGCTTAATGAATTAATTTGTTTGGTGCAGGGCTCACAAAATCAAGACAATGAGGCTCAACAAGAAGGATATTGGCAGCCATATGAGGAGTTCTATTCAACGCCTATGCAGCCACCACAAGGGTTGGACCATTTGGAAAAGCAAATTGGGCAGATCGCGGAGTTCGTAGGACAGTTTCGAGACCAAGGCGAACTCCCTAGTTCAACCATTGCAAATCAGAAGGGAGAATTTGAAACCACCAATGCTATCATGTTGAGAAGTGACAAGGAGGTTGGAACGGACCCTCAACCATCAAAATCAAATCACAAGGAAGAGGAATACACCCAACCCACGGCAAGGGTGGAAACACCTTTACCGGAGGCACCTATTGCTCCTATGCCATCTAATTCAGGTATGGTTGTTCCAAATTTCATTATTTTTAACCCCGTTCCAACAAGTATCCCTATTCCTTGCAGATTCATGACTTCCAAGGAAGAAGAAGGTGAAAAAGACATCTTGGAAGCCCTTCCAAAGGTGACAAATAGGGAATGTCATGAATTCATCAAAGAGGACGTTCTTGAAACCACAAAATCCAAAGAAGTTAAATTTGATGACATTGGACAAGTCATAACCATCACTTGCAATCTGGCCAAGTCCAATATCCCTGAAACTTTCAAAGGAGTGGTGTTTGTCATTGAGTTCTTGTCGGACAAAACAAGTAAGTCCTCTTTTCCAAATTCCATTACATTTTATACTAACTTGCTGTTTTTTATGAATCAGGCACCTACACTAGAATTCAAACCAATGCCGGTTCACTTCAAGTATCACCTTCCATTCAAGGACCAATTCCATGCCGTTTGATTTTATTTATGTTAAAAAAAAAAAAAAAAAAAAAAAAAAAAAAAAAAATTTATTTATTGAATAAAAATAAACATGGCAGAAAGATGGAGCCTTCACAGAGGATGTTTACGTGAAGCCCCACTACGAGGCGTCGAAGCAGAAGGCATAGAAGCAGAAGGCATAGGAGCGGAAGGCATAGAAGCGGGAGGCATAGAAGCGGAAGGCATCGGAGCGGAAGGCATCGGAGCTAGAGCATTCCAGGCCTCAATACTTGACCAAACGCTGGATGACCCAGGAAAAAGGTGCCTCTGGAGATAAGCCGCAAGCCTTTGACGGTCACTGTGAATTCGACCCTCAGATTCTTGCAGCTCATCAAGCTTCCTCTTCATGCTCGACGAATAGTTATTTGCAAGCACATGCAAACTTCTATTCTCGTACTTAAGCTGCTGGATCTCTTGCTTAAGACTTTCCACCTCTGCCATCAATGATTCCACCTGACGGGAGCGGGCAAGCAGGCGTTGGCCCATGTTGGACACAGAACTCGCACACTGAACACTAAGTGCGAGGGACTCTTGAACGGCCAACTCATCGGACCGTCCTGACAGCAGCCTACTATCTTTTGGAGTGAGGAGGTTCCTAGCTACTATTGTAGTTGTTGTGGTGTCCTGCATCACGGAGTCTTCACCTGTAAGAAGACCGTTAGAAGATAAAAAAGAAGGGCGCCATACATTACCTTGACGGGGCGCAACCGGATCGCTGCTGAGACTCAAATCTAAGCTAAGGTTCGATGAGTTTGCCATTTTTTCAAAAGTGTTCAAAGAGAAGGGGTGGATGGAGTTAAAATTTCAAAGGGCCGGAGACGATGTTCAAGAATGGGAAGTCTTCAGAGTGTGTATGTTGGCGGTGATCGATAGCTCTATAAAAAGCCAAGGCGACGCGTCCACCGATTCAAAGAGCCGGATTTTCCGGCGTAAGTTAGGCGACGCTCCCTCAGCTTTTCAGAAAACGCGTTCAACTTTGTCAAAAGATTTCTGACAAAGCTGAAAACACGTGGAGGCCATCATCGCAACTACACATCTTTAGCCGACAAGCGCAAAGTTCGGCGACGCTTTCTCTGCTTTTCAGAAGACGCGTGTAGCTTTGTCAAAAGGAGCTGCATCCGCACTACTACGTGTCGTTCAGAAAGCGAAGGGGCGCCTGCTCAGAAATCGAAGAGGCGTCTTCAAAGATCGAAGAGGCGCCACTATTTCAAAAAGCCAGATTTGCGGGATCAAAACGTTTGTTGACAAGGGTAAAAGAACAGTACGACCACTTGCTATTATCTCTATATATGTCGACCTTCATCTTTTATGGCAAGGCAGACCTGAAGAAAATGCCCAGCTCTTCCTCACCTCTGAGGCCGCAAAGCCTTTCGAAATACTCATTTTTTTCTTCTTCCCCAAAGATGATACCAAATGCCTGGAGTACAGATGACCCAGGAGGAAACAGCACAACAAATACATGTGCTGATTCATTCACCGCTTCTTCAAAAGCAAAGGTATCTCATATCATCAAGGTCAAAAGCAAAAGTATCTCATATCATGCTCTTTCCCTGTCTTTTTCTTTGTCCTTGTGTTTACTCGCATGGCAAAGTGAAAGAAGCAATCAGCCGGCACTTGGAGTCAGTCTTTCGATCTGGAGCCAACTGCCTGGAATCTATTCCTGGTTGCTTACCTAGCGTTGCTCTCGAGTAGTCATCTTCAACGGAGCAAGTAAGGCAAGTGAAAATGATACATTGAAGCATGTGGAGACAAGCAACAACTGCATATGCTGAGCTATCCTCTAACCCTCTTCAATACGAATTGGAAAGATTGAACAAAGAAACAGATAAAAGGAGGAAGCTCAGACCTAGCTGATGCGAAAATAGTTAAGCACACAAATTAACCCTCTTGTTGTCAAATTGTAGTAAAGATGCAAGTAGGGATCGTTCTAGACCGGGGATTAGGAGGGCTTGCTAAAACCTCTAAACTGACTCAAAAACATAAAAACAAAGTTAAAAACGTTCACAAAGACTCAAAGGACTCAAAATAGGTTCAAAAGACTCAAAACTGCCTAAAAACACTAAATAGGCAGTTTCTGACCTTAAACACAATTTTGGACGAATTTAAGGTTATGGCTTGATTCAAAACACTTTAAAACATAAACTAAACAGATTCTAAACACTAAAGAACAAGAAAGTAAAGGGGGGTTTTGATTTGACGAAAATTGAAATAACAAAACAAGTTGTAAAACTAGGCAGATTGTAAAATGAATATTGGAAACAATATGATGGATGGATTAGTTAGAGGTCCATTCTCCACACATGACACATTTATATATGAATCGATTCTCCAATTGCTTTTCATTAACTATGATGCTCAACACCCCAAGTTAACCGTGATGCACTAATTAACTCTCAAATTTTCCTTATGTTATTGAATTGGATGATGCATGCGACAATTCAAATCATTCTCCAATGGTTCTCAACATGAATGCATAGAAGAGATACAATGAGAGATCATTATGCTCTATGAAAATTATAAGTGTTGACGAGGCAATTGTAACTATGAATGCATGATACTTTTGCCAAGAATTCAATTAACGCGGTTGTGACTAGCAACCTTCACTACTCATGTTTATAAACTTGTGACGATTAGGTGAAACTCGTTTATAAACTAGCATCGAGTTTATGCATGAAGACTAAGTATGCATCCCTAATCAACATACAAAAACAAGTTTTTAATAAACATGATAATTGAATTGCAATCACAACTTAACAAATCACAATTGGAAGAAATCAATTCATATTTCAAACATGTTCATGGCTTCAAACTTTCCCCTAACTAATTAGGGGTTTAGCCACTCATGATTACAACAAACTTAGAGAGTAATAACAAAGTAAACATTGAAAACAAGAATCGAAGTACACCTAAAAATTCCAACAACTCAATCTTGAATTGTATGAACGTTTAGGCCTCTTCTCCTCTAGTTGCTGCAGCACAAGGGGTTTTGGTGAGTTTTGGGGGTTATGGATGATGTAGAATGATGTGTTTAGGGTAGGGATGGATGTAGGGGAAGGCAAGGAGTGTTTTTGGGCAGAAAATATGAAGAATGGTGGAGTATGGCTGTGTTAGAGAGAGGGAATGAATTTCTGGCGTGAATGAATGTGAATATGAGATGGTTTTCTGAATATGGAAGAGTGAGTGATTTGTGGCTGCAATGGGTGCTTATTTATAGGTGAAAAAGAGGGAATATGACAGCTAGGAACTTGGTGGAAAGCTGAAAATGCATGTGCAATGTTTTGGGAGAAAATGGGAGTGCATGTGGCTGCAATGGATTAAAGGGTGAATGCATGTGCAATGATGAAGTGGGATGGCTGAAATTGTAAGGGGAATGCATGTGGGTGAATGTGTGGCTGCATGGTTGAATGATTAAAGGGTGCATGTGGCTGAATTGGTGGTGCAAAGAGAATGAATAATGAAATGGGAAAGCATGTGCAAGGTTTTGGTGTGAATGATTGAATGTGCATGTGGCTGATATGGATTAGGAATCCTTCAAATTCGTCCATTCCTTTTGCTCCAAACATAAGCTATCCATTCCAAGTCCAATTTTGCACCAAAATGCTCCAAAATGCATCTTTTTGCTTCCTTAGCCATATGAACCTAAAAACACACGAAAATGGCTTAAACTACTAAAACAACTATGAATTAACAATATAAATGCACGAAAACAAGCTAAGTAAGTCGCCTAAATATGCTCCTATCACTAGCTCAGACCTTCGGGGGAGACCCAAAAGAATCCTGCTGCCCAGTTCAAGAAGTAGCACAAAGGAAAATCAACGATGGGCAGAAACCAGTTCAAGAGAAAGCCTGTGGAATCACCAAGATCAATGCCTCAATGCAATCACCAAGGAGAAGAGGGAATTTACACTCCATAACCAGATTTGCGTCCCTAAACTCTTCTCTTTGTTAATTACATTTTGCCATGTTTAGTATGTTTAAGTGCTTTTTGTGTGTTTACTTATGTTTTGTGTGAATCTATGCTTAAAACATTGAGGACAATGTTTGATTTAAGTGTGGGGGGGTAACTAATGTTGTTAATGCAAATTCGTGGGATTTTATCACCCATAACTTCAAATGTTGTTCCTTGCTGTTTTAAGGTGTTTTTAAATTGTTTTAGAGTGTTTTAGTGTGTTTTGTTTTATAACTCCGAAAATCACATAAAAATTTGAAAAAAATGTTTTGAAAAGCCTAAAAAGAGTGTTTTGAGTCGTTTTTGTGTGTTTGTGTCTTAGGGTACTGATGCGAGATTTATACGCACACAAATTAAACCCTCTTTTCGTCAAATTGTAGTATATGTATAAGTAGGGATCGTTCTGGACCGGGGATTAGGAGGGATTGTTAACCACTTGGATTTGACTCAAAAACGTAAAATAACAATATGAAACACTATACTAGACTCAAAGAATGCAAAACTAAACTTTAAAACACTAAGACAAACCAAAAGACTCAAAACAACACAAACACACTCAAATCTGCCTAAAAACCACTTTCTGGGCAGATTTGAGCACAAACACAAATTTGGACGCAATTAAGTAATAACTTGACTCAAGAACGTAAAAACACAATATAAAACACTAAACTAACTCAAAGAATGTAAAACTAAACACTTAGAACATTAAAACAAACCAAAAGACTCAAACATCACCCAAAACACTCAAAACTGCCTTAAAATCACTTTCTGGGCAGTTTTGAGCACTTTGGTGAATTTGGACGAAATTGGGAAATAAAATGAATCAAAACACTTAAAAGCACAAACTAAATTGATTTCTAACTAAATTGGACATTAAAGTAAAGGGGGATTTAGATTTATACGAAAATTGAAATAACAAAACAAGTTAATAAACGAAACAGATTGTAAAACGAATTTGATGGAATGGAATGAATGGATGATAGAATGGCTAAGGGGTTCATCTCCATACATGTTATACTTGCATAATAAAATGATTTCCAATTGCATTTCAATAAACCATGAAACTCAACACCCCGGGTTAACCGTGATGCACTAATTAACCTTCAAATCTTCCTAACGTTATTGAATTGGATGGGTTAGCGCATACAACAATTCAAAACATTCCCCACAAGTCCTCAACATGAATGCATAGAAGAGATACAAGCAAGAATCATTACGCTCTATGAAAATTATAAGTGTTGACGAGGCATTCGTTACTATGGATTGCATGAAACTTATGCCAAGAATTCATTTAACGCGATTGTTTATAAGCAACCTCCACTACTTGTGAATATAAGTTCATAACGATTAGGTGAAACTCACTTATATTCTAGCGTCATATTCATGCATGAAAATTAAGTGTGCACTCTCAATGAACATACATAAATAAGTTATCAATCAAACAGTTAAACGAATTGAATCCACAACTTATGAAACGCAATTAGAAGTATTCAAATCAAAATGCAAGCATAAACATATATTCGAATCACCCCCTAACCAAAGGGGGGTTTAGTTCCTCATGGTACAAAACAAAGAGAATCAAAGAAACACCTAAACATTCCAACAACTCAAACTTGAATTGTATGAACGTTTAGGCACTCTTCTCTTCCATTCCTCATTCGTACAAAACAAAGAGTATTGAATTTAAACATTGAAATCAAAGAAACACCTAAACATTCCAACAACTCAAACTTGAATTGTATGAACGTTTAGGCACTCTTCTCTTCCTCTTCGTTGTAGCACAAGGTCTAGGGATAGTTTGATGGTGTGAATGGTTTGGGGAGTGGTGGAAATGGAAGGATGGTGTTTGGATTGTAAGGGAGAGCACGGCACAAGGGAGTTTTATGGTCTACATTTCTGCAATGGATGAGTGTTTATGAATGGAATGGATGGACTTGTGAAGGGCACGGCCCCAAGGGACCAATTTCTGTTGTGAAATGAATTGTGTATGAATGAGTGTGAATGAATGAGTATTTATAGGTGAAATGGGGGGAACATGACAGCTAGGTTGCATGTGCTAATGCTGGAATGGTATGGTGAGTGAATGTGCATGGCAATGAGTGTTGTTGGTGCTGAAAATGCATGTGTGTGCATGTGAAATCTGCCAAGATGCATGTGAAAGTGTATGAATGTGCACGGCATGGGATGTTTTGTGGAGTGGATTGTGCATGTGGGTTGCTGGAACAAAGATGGAATGCATGTGATTAAAGGGTGGAATGAATGGAATGCAATCTGAAATGCATGTGAATTAAAACTAGAGTGATGATGATGAATGTATGTGCAAAGGAAGTGGATTTTCTGCAAATGCAAGGTGAATGTGCATGGCTGAAAATGCATGTGAAAGCATGTGAATTAAATGGATGTGGGTGGAAATGTGGCTGCAATGATGAAGTGAATGCATGTGGAATGGATGCAAAGGGAATTAGGCTCGGCAATGATGGTGTTTTTCTGTGGTGAATGGTAATGCAATGTGTTTGCATGTGAATTAAAGCTATGTGAATGATTAGGATGAGTGTGCATGTGCCTTGACAGCTAGGATGAATTAATTAAAGGAAGTGCATGTGATTGCAAAATGTGAATGATTATGAGTGTATGTGAGTGAATTAAAGGATGGAATGCATGTGAAATGAATGAAATGCAATCTGAAATGGGATAGCATGTGGGTGGAAATGCATGTGGGTGAATGTGTGACTGCATGGATTAAAGAATGGGAGTGCATGTGTTGAATGATTAAAGTGCATGTGCAATGTTTTAAAGGATGGAATGATGGAGGAACAAGTGCATGTGAATGCATGGTGATTGATGCGAGATTTACTTGACACTCAAATTAAACCCTCGTTTGACAATTGTAGTAGAATGGATAAGTGAGGGATCGTTCTAGACCGGGGATTAGGAGGGCTTGCTAAAACCTTCTAAATTGACTTAAAAACATAAAAACTAAATTAAAATACTCTTAACAAGACTACTATGACTCAGAATGGCTTTGAAAAACTCAAATTGTCTAAAACAATCAAATTGACTCAAATAGAAGCTAGAACTTGATTTAGACGAATTTGCAAATGTTTATGACTCCAAAAGCTTAAAGTTACAAAAATAAAACAAATACGAATGATTAAAACTTAACAAAATAGAGGGGGGGAATTGTGTTTGGACGATATTAAATTAAAAAGACAGAATATAATTAAAGGCAAAATGTAAATATGAATGTGATGAAAATATGGATGATGGAATAGCCAAGGGGTTCTTCTCCACACATGTTACACTTGCAAACAAAATTGATTCTCAGTTGGTCTTTCGATAAGTTGTGAAACTCAATGCTCCAAGTTAATTAGATCCGCTTAGATTAACTTTCAGATTTCCCTAAATTCGTTGGATTGAATGGAATACGCATTACAACCAAATTATTCTTAATCAAAGTCCCTAACTATGGAATACGCATGATAGAGACATTTAACCAAGATCATTAAGTTCAACGGAAATCATAAACATCGACGAGGCATTCGTTACTATGGAATACGCATGAAACTTATGCCAAGAATTCGTTTAACGAGATTGTTTATAAGCAACCTCTACTACTTGTGAATATAAGTTCATAACGATTAGGTGAAATTCACTTATATTCTAGCGTCATATTTATGCATGAAAATTAAGCTTGCAATCTCAATGAACATACATAAATAAGTTATCAATCAAACAGTTAAACGAATTGAATCCACAACTTATGAAATTCCAACCAAACGTAATCAATTCAAAATGCAAATATAAACATAGTTTCGAATCACCCCCTAGCTAAAGGGGGGTTTAGTTCCTCATAACTTTGAAATCAAAGAAACACTTAAACATTCCAACAACTCAAACGTGAATTGTATGAACGTTTAGGCACTCTTCTCTTCCCTTCTCATACGTACAAAACAAAGAGAATTAAATTTAAACTTTGAAATCAAAGAAACACCTAAACATTCCAACAACTCAAACTTGAATTGTATGAACGTTTAAGCACTCTTTTCTTCCTCGTTGTTGTAGCACAAGGTCTAAGGTGAGCTTAAGGGCTTTAGGTGTATGTGGAATGGAGTAGGGAGTGGTTGGAGATGGAAGAATGAAGAGAAAATATGCAGAAAATGAAATGGGACTCACGGCAATGGAATGGTATTTGTGTTGTGTGAAGTGTTGTGAATGGAAATATGAGATATGAATTGAATGAATGAATGCAAGGGTATTTATAGGAGTAGTGGAGGGAACATATGGTTGTTTGTTTAAGATGCAAGTGGCTAATTAATGATGGAAAAGTATGTGATTTAAAGGATGCAAAGTGAATGAATCATGAATCATTGTGGATGAAAGGTGGAAGTGCATGTGTTGATGACTAGGTTAGTGGGTGGAAATCTGAAAATGGCATATAGGAATGGGAGCTCACGGTTTGAATGTGTAAAGTGTGTGTGAATGCATGTGAAGATGCAATAAATAATGCATGTAGGGTTAGGAAATAATGAAGAAATGCATGTGAGATGTTTGGAAAGGAAATGGGAACCCACGGCAATGAAGTTGTTTTGTGTTGTGAATTATGATGAATGCATGTGAGTTAAAGAGGGAGAATGTGGTGAAATGATGAAGTAGGAAGGTGGAAATGCATGTGAGATGTTTGGAAAGGAATAAAGAATGAATGGTGGAAATGTGAGTGAATGATGTGCATGTGTGAGAATGCATGTGGAATTAAGAGGAGTATGGAAGTGAAATAAATGAATGATATGTTAAGTGATAAGTGAATGATATGTGGTGAGTGATAAGTGAATGGTTTGATAAGTGATAAATGAATTAGTTTAAAGGGCTAGGGTTTAAGTACATAGAATGGGCCTAAAATAGGTTGGTTTGTATGGCATAATGTGTTTGATTGGGCTAGAGCCATTGTTTTGTGTCTTCAAGTGCATACAAGGCCTTCAAATTCGTCCATCCTCTTGGCTCCATGGATAAGCTATCCAATCCATGCCCAAAAATGCTCCAAATGGCCTCAAAATGCACTTTCTTGCTCCCTAGGCCCTTAGAACCTGAAAACACACAAAAGAAGCATAAAGGACTAAAATAACGAGAGAAACATAACGTAAATTCACGAGAACAAGCCATTTAAGTCGCATGAATATGCTCCTATCAAATACCCCCACACTTAGCTTTTGCTAGTCCTCGAGCAAAACAGAATAAAAACAAATAAACAAAACGACACTAAACACGTAAAACACAACCTAAACCTTCCAACAACCGTCTTAGGGATTTCCAATGCACATGACAAGTTAAAAATCATCATTCTCACAGATTTTAGTCATCTTCACATTTAAGTACATTCTTAATCATATTCACCATATACTAGTTCACAATTAAGCATTTAAAACCATGTTTTGAATGTAGTAACATGCCTTAGAGAATTTGCTCAATTCCTTTCAAGATATGCACTCAATTTTTACTCAGATTTTCTAACTACACACCCTAATCTAGTCATATGTGAGAAGATTGATGTAAACATGAAAACGACACTCACATATATGTATCACAAAGAACGCAAATTCTGGAGTTAATAATCAAGTTTAGATATGATCTCATGAATGGAATGCTACTACTTAGACGCGAGAACCAGTGACACCATAAGCTCATACCAAGTTCAAACTCCACAAATTGAAATACACAACACTCAAGATAGAAGTCAAGGGTTGTAACGGGGCTTGGGGTATGTGGATAAAGAAGGGATATGGAAAACAAAGGTTCTTAAAGAAATAGTGAGCAAAGCATTTTAATCAACTTAGAATTCACTTTTGAATGAAAACTCAACTTTTGAACAAAAAGGGAGAATTTAGACAATTTACGCCCAGAATTGGTGTTTTGGAACCTTTCTTCAATCACTTATTCTTTTCTCTCTTTTTTTCCTTTTTTTTTTTTTTTTTTTTTTTTTTTTTTTTTTTTTTTCTTTTGAATCTCAAAACAAAAACACTTAAACATTCTCTCCCCCACACTTATTTTCTTTCATAATGTAACTCAAAAGGAATTCAATTAAGTCATGCTCACTATCTTTTAAGAACAAGGGTAAGGACGGTCATATTCTAGGTTAGGTGAAGATAAAGTGGGTAAACAAAGAACATGGGTTAACATGGCTCAACGGGGGTAAAACTTACAACATATACGAAATATGGGAAGCGAGGCTATTTGGCTATGGTGGCAACTACACAACTTCATCTTGATATATGTTATGCAAATCAATAACATGCTTTGAATGAAATGGGCATGAGTTCTAGCATTTGGAACTATATGATGAAACGCCTTCTAAGTAGTAACCAAGCAAAGAATAATGAGATCATGCAACGATTTTAGAAAACAAGAAATCACAGATTATACTCTCCAAAGAACGTTATAGGCTCAAGTCTCTCAGGGTTGTAGCATTTGTTTGAGTTCCTTCCTTCAGGCATGTTACAAAAACTAAATTTTCTTTTATGATTGCATGTGAAGTTATACATTATAACCATAACCAAGCATATACCAAGAGTAAATCAAACTTTTCTCTATGTTAATAACTCTTTTTAACAGTCATGCAATTACAAACCAAATCCTTATCATTGTGTTGGAAGGTATCCTAAGACACAAACACACACACACAAACAACTTTAAAACAACTCTTTTTGGGTTTTTCAAAACAATTTTTCAAATTTTTATGGGATTTTCGAATTTTTAAGACAAAACACACTAAAACAGTTTTAAAACAGTGAGAAACAACATGTGAAGTGATAGATGATAAAATCCAACGAATTTGCATCAAATATACTTAGTTACCCCCCCACACTTAAATCAAACATTGTCCTCAATGTTTTAAGCATAGATTCACACAAAGCATAAGTAAATACACAAAAAGCACTTAAACATACTAAACATGGCATAATGTAATTAACAAAGAGAAGAGTTTAGAGACACAAATCTGGTTATAGAGTGTAAATTCCATCTTCTCTTTGTTGATTGCATTGAGGCTTGATCTTGATGATTCCACAGGCTTACTCTTGAATTGGTTTCTGCCCATCGTTGATTTTCCTTTGTGCTACTTCTTGAACTGGGCAGCAGGATGGTTCTTTTGGTCTCCCCCGAAGGTCTGAGCCTATCCCTTTTATCTGTTTCTTTGTTCAATCTTTCCAATTCGTATTGAAAAGGGTTGGAGGATAACTCAGCCTATGTTTGTCTCCACATGCTTCAATGTATCATTTGCACTTGCCTTACTCGCTCCCCTTTGCAGAAGTGGTCGCTTCTCCGGAAGTGTATCAACCGTTGAAGATGACTACTCGAGAGCAACGCTAGGTAAGCAATCAGGAATAGATTCCAGGCAGTTGGCTCCAGAACGGAAGACTGACTCCAAGTGCCGGCTGATTGCTTGTTTTACTTTGCCATGCGAGTAAGAACAAGGACAAAGAAAAAGACAGGGAAAGAGCATGATATGAGATACTTTTGCTTTTGACCTTGATGATATGAGATACCTTTGCTTTTGAAGAAGCGGTGAATGAATCAGCACATGTATTTGTTGTGCTGTTTCCTCCTGGGTCATATGTACTCCAGGCATCTGGTATCATCTTTGGGGAAGAAGAAAGAATTGAGTCTTTCGAAAGGCTTTGCTGGGAGTACGCCCTCAGAGGTGAGGGAGAGTTGGGCATTTTTCTTCAGGTTTGCCCTGCCATAAAAAACGAAGGTCGACATATATAGAGATAATATCAAGTGGTGGTATTTTTTACCTTTGTCGACAAACGTTTTGATCCCGCAAATCTGGCTTTTTGAAATAGTGGCGCCTCTTCGATCTCTGAACACGCCTCTTCGATTTCTGAGCAGGCGCCCCTTCGATTTCTGAACGACGCCCCCTCGCTTTCTGAACGACACGTGGTAGTGCAGATGCGGCTCCTTTTGACAAAGCTGCACGCGTCTTCTGAAAAGCAGAGAAAGCGTCGCCGAACTTTGCGCTTGTCGGCTAAAGACGTGTAATTGAGATGATGGCCTCCACGTGTTATCAGCTTTGTCAGATATCTTTTGACAAAGCTGAACGCGTTTTCTGAAAAGCCGCGAATGCGTCGTCGAAATTTGCGGAGGAAAATCCGGATCTCTGAATCGGTGGACGCGTCGCCATGGCTTTTTATGGAGCTATCGATCACCCCAACAAATACACTCTGAAGAAATCTCATTCTTGAAAAATCGACTCCGGCCCTTTGAGAATTAACTCCATCCACCCCTTGAACACTTTTGAAAAATGGCAAACTCATCGAACCTTAGCTTGGAATTGAGCCTTAGCAGTGATGCGGGCGCGCCGCGTCAAGGTAACGTATGGCGCCCTTCTTTCTTTTCTTCTAACGGTCCTCTCTCAGGTGAAGACTCCGTGATGCAGGACGCCACAACAGCTACAATAGTAGCTAGGAACCTCCTCACTCCGAAAGATAGTAGGCTGCTGTCAGGACGGTCCGATGAGCTGGCCGTTCAAGAGTCCCTTGCACTTAGTGTTCAGTGTGCGAGTTCTGTGTCCAACATGGGCCAACGCCTGCTTGCCCGCTCCCGTCAGGTGGAATCATTGATGGCAGAGGTGGAAAGTCTCAAGCAGGAGATCCAGCAGCTGAAGTATGAGAATAGAAGTTTGCACGTGCTTGCAAACAACTATTCGACGGGCATGAAGAGGAAGCTTGATGAGCTGCAAGAGTCTGAAGGTCGGATTCACAGTGACCGTCAAAGGTTCTCGTCTTTCCTCCAGAGGCACCTTTTTCCTGGCTCATCCAGCGCTTGGCCAAGTATTGAGCCCTGGAATGCTCTATCTTCGATGTCTTCTGCTCCTATGCCTTCCGCTCCGATGCCTTCTGTTCCTACGCCTTCCGCTCCTACGCCTTCTGTTCCTACGCCTTCCGCTTCAAGAGTAAAGCCACGTAGTGGGGCCTCAAGCAAACACCCTTTGTGAAGCACCATCTTTCTTTGTTTAGCAGTGCCTATCAATAAATCAAACATTTTCTCAATGTTACAATCATAGACTCACACAATTAATAAACAAACAAACACTAACAACTAAACAACCTAACAAGGCAGAAACGAAATAGCAACAAAGAAAATTTTTTTATTTTTTTTTTTATTTTTTTTATTTTTTTATTTTTTTATTTTTTTATCAAATTTTCGGAGTTTTATACCAAGACACTATAAAACACACTAAAACACTCTAAAAACGCTTAAAACATCAAGAAACAACATTCTAAGTGAAAGGTGAATAAATCCCACGAAATTCATGCAAATACAAATTGTTTACCCCCCCCACACTTAAATCAAACTTTGTCCTCAATGTTTTAAGCAGAAAGTCACAACAGAGCAAGCAAATAAACAAATTCGAGAAAGAAAGCAAAGTAAAGGCAGTAAAGAAAAAGAAAGGAATAAAAATAAGTCTCTTAAAGGGGTTTCCAAGTTCTTCTCTATTCGGATGCATGGGTTGCCTCCCACGAAGCGCTTTCTTTTACGTCTTGCAGCCGGACGGTACCTCCGTTTAAGCTTGACTAGGTTCCACGGCATGGAGGGGTACCTCCTCCACGACATGCTCCTCAAACATCTCGTAATAGGGCTTCAATCGATGCCCATTCACTTTGAATTCTTGCTGCGTCCTTGAACTTTTGATTTGCACTGCACCATGAGGGAAAACATTAGTAACAACAAACGGGCCAATCCATTTAGAACGCAACTTACCAGGAAACAAACGTAGGCGAGAGTTAAAAAGTAACACTTTCTGCCCAACTGTGAAGGTCTTGGTTCGAATCATTTTATCATGGAATGCTTTGGTCTTGGCTTTGTACATCCGGGCATTCTCATAGGCTTCATTCCGAATCTCCTCAAGTTCATTCAATTGGAGCTTCCTATGAACTCCCGCTGCATCTATGTCCATGTTGAAAATCTTCACGGCCCAATGTGCCTTGTGCTCTAACTCTACGGGCAAATGACATGGCTTACCATAGACGAGCCGAAAAGGTGACATCCCAATGGGTGTTTTGTATGCCGTACGATATGCCCACAGTGCATCATCTAAACGTAAGCTCCAATCCCTCCTTGTTGGTCCAACGGTCTTCTCCAAAATTTGTTTGATTTCTCGGTTAGACACCTCGGCTTGGCCATTTGTTTGAGGATGGTAAGGTGTGGAGACCTTATGGTTGACATGGTACTTTCTTAGCAACGCCTCAATGGTCCGATTGCAAAAGTGAGACCCTCCATCACTTATGATTACTCTCGGCATTCCAAACCTAGCAAAAATGTTAGTTTTCACGAAATCTGCAACCACCTTAGAATCGTTAGTACGGGTGGCTTTTGCTTCCACCCATTTAGAAACATAATCAACGGCTAGCAAGATATAAGTGAAACCATAAGATGGAGGGAAAGGGCCCATGAAATCAATGCCCCAAACATCAAAAATTTCAACATTAAAGACAGGGGTTTGCGGCATTTGGTCCTTGGTACCTATGTTACCCATTCGTTGGCAACGATCACAAGACATACAAAAGGTTCTAGCATCCCTAAATATAGTCGGCCAATAAAAACCACACTCTAGAACCTTGAGGGCAGTGCGTTGTGTGCCAAAATGACCACCACATGCATATGTGTGACAAAAGCTTAGAATTGAGTGAAATTCAGAATCATGCACACATCTACGTAGAATTTGATCTGAGCAATACTTCCACAAATAAGGGTCATCCCAAACATAGAAACGTGCATCATTTTTAAGCTTATCACGTTTGTGCTTGTTTAGTTCATTTGGAATTTGTTTAGCCACCAAGTAATTCACTAAATCTGCATACCATGGTTCACTTACCTCAATGGAAAGTAGCTGCTCATCGGGAAAAGTTTCAGGGATAGGTACGGCATGTTCATGCTCCTCGTGGATCATTCGGCTTAAATGGTCAGCCACTACATTCTCGCTTCCTTTCTTATCCCGGATTTCAATATCAAATTCTTGAAGAAGAAGAATCCAACGGATAAGCCTCGGCTTTGCTTCCTTTTTCGTGAGCAAGTACCTCAAAGCTGCATGATCAGAATAAACGATTACTTTAGTACCAATTAAATATGAACGGAATTTATCTAAAGCAAAAACCACAGCTAGAAGTTCTTTTTCCGTCGTGGAGTAGTTCAATTGGGCATCATTGAGAGTCCGAGAGGCATAGTATATGACATGCGGCCGCTTGTCTCTTCTTTGTCCTAGAACAGCTCCTAATGCATAGTCGGATGCATCGCACATGAGCTCGAACGGGAGGCTCCAATCTGGAGGTACAATAATGGGGGCCGAGACTAGCTTCTCCTTGAGTTGGTTAAATGCCGAATTACACTCTTCATCAAACTTGAATGGCACATCTTTTTGAAGCAATCGACAAAGAGGGTTGGACATCTTGGAGAAGTCCTTGATAAAACGCCTATAGAACCCTGCATGGCCAAGAAACGAACGTACCTCTCTAACCGAAGTAGGAGAGGGTAAGTGACGTACAAGGTCTATTTTCGATTTATCTACTGCAATTCCTTTTTCTGAAATAATATGTCCTAAAACTATACCTTGTTTCACCATAAAGTGACATTTCTCCCAATTCAAGACAAGGTTAGTTTCAACACATCGTTTCAAAATTAAGGTCAGATTATCCAAGCAATTATCAAATGAACTCCCAAATACACTGAAATCATCCATGAAAACCTCAATGATCTTTTCAACAAAATCGGAAAATATACTTACCATACACCTTTGGAAAGTGGCCGGTGCGTTGCATAAGCCAAATGGCATGCGACGATAAGCAAATGTTCCAAAGGGACATGTGAATGTGGTCTTCTCTTGATCATCCGGGGCTATCACAATTTGGTTATATCCAGAGTATCCATCAAGAAAACAGTAAAAAGCATGACCGGCTAACCTTTCGAGCATCTGGTCGATGAATGGCAAAGGAAAGTGATCTTTCCTAGTCATGGCATTTAGCTTCCGGTAATCGATACATACTCGCCATCCAGTCTGAATGCGTGTAGGCACGAGCTCATTCTTATCATTCTTGATAACAGTTACTCCGGACTTCTTGGGAACGACTTGAACTGGAGAGACCCAATGGCTATCGGAGATAGGGTAGATCACTCCGCAATCCAAAAGTTTGATTATTTCCTTCTTCACCACTTCCATCATTGGAGGGTTGAGACGGCGTTGAGCCTCTCGAGTTGGTTTAGCCCCCTCCTCAAGAAGTATACGGTGCATGCATGTGGTAGGGCTTATTCCTTTAATGTCGGCCAAAGTCCACCCTATGGCCATTTTGTGCTCTCGCAGCACCCTCACAAGCTTCTCCTCCTCCTTTGCTGTGAGACTTGATGAAATGATGACGGGCAATGTTTCGCCTTCTCCCAAAAACACATACTTCAAATGGTCCGGCAACGGCTTAAGTTCAAGCGATGGTGCCTGAACAACAGAAGGTAGCATCTTAGTGGAAACTGAATTTGAAAGTGAGAGTGGAACCTTACCATATTGTTGTGGCAATGACTCAAGGGCTGCCACAACCTCAATTATTTCTTCACTAGAACCCATTGCAAAGAATTCCTCCTCCTTGCCGTGGCCTTGCATTGGCCCAAATCCTTCATTTTTGCGCTCTATGGCCTTAGTGATGGTTGTTTCCAGGGCGTCCTCGTTCAATTCTTCAAGGTATACCTGCGCCAAAGAATCGATAACATCAATGGAAAAACAAGAATGGTCATCAACGGGATATCTCATAGTTTCAGAAATATTAAAATCAATCACTTCCCCATCGAATTCCATTGTCAAGGTGCCTTTGTATACATCAATCTTTGTTCGGGCCGTCTTCATGAATGGCCTACCAAGGAGAATCGGCAAAGATGTAGAATGGGCTGAATCCTCCATGTCTAGGACGTAGAAATCAGCTGGAAAAATTAAATGGTTCACCTGCACAAGCACATCTTCCAAAACTCCTTTTGGATACGCGTTAGAACGATCGGCCAATTGTATAATTACACCATCTTGTTTTAATTCACCCAAATTCATAGATGCATAAATAGAATAAGGCATGACATTTATGGATGCACCTAAATCAAGCATGGCATGTTCAAAACGATTATGTCCAATCACACAAGGAATCGTGAAACTACCGGGGTCTTTGCACTTGGTAGGCAGTTTACGTTGCAAAACAGCGGACACATTCTCGCTTACCTTCACTACCTCTTTGTTTGTCCTCCTTCTCTTTGTATTGCATAGGTCCTTGAGGAATTTAGCATACTTTGGAACCTGTTTGATTGCATCGAGAAGCGGTATGTTCACTTGCACCTTCCGGAACGTTTCAAGAATGTCCTTCTCGCTTTCTTCCTTTTTTTCTTGCATGAACCTGCGAGGAAAAGGTACATTGGGCAGATTAGGACGTGAAGTACATGAATTTGAACTTAAATTACCTGATTTGGCCGAGTTAGGGTGATCTGCCTCAGGTTGTGTCGTCTCTTCATCTACTTTCTGGGCAGATTTGGGATTGTTTGGCTCGGTCCCAACTTCTTTTCCACCCCTTAGGGTGATGGCCTTGGCGGATTCGAATCCTCCCTTTGGATTGACTGTGGTTGAGCTAGGAAGCTTTCCTTGCTCTCTAATCTGTCCAAGGAACTCAGAAATCTGCCCTATTTGTTTCTTCATATCCATCATCTCCTTCTCGTTATTTTCTATCCGGTTGTTTTGATTTTGCAACCCCTGCGAAATAGAGGTTAGTAATTGCATAGCTTGATTACTTTCCAAAGACGTACCTGAATGAGATGATGCCGCAGGTTGTTGGGATTGTTGGGGTGCATACGGCTTGGAATAAAAACCAGGGGGGTTTGGCCTAAATCCTCCTTGTTGGGCAGCTTGTTGTGGCTCCCTCCATTTGAAGTTTGGATGGTCCCTCTATCCGGCATTGTAAGTGTTCGAGTATGGGTTGTTTTGATTTTGTCCTTGGAAACCAATTGCATTGGCAGATTCCCACCCACCATTCTCGATTAGTTGAGGGCACTTGTCGGATGAATGCCCTTGAATTGAGCACACGCCACAAACTTGGTGTTCTTGTGCTTTTGGACCAATCACAACCTGAGAAACAAGAGAAGTAAGATTAGCAAGTTGTGATTGAATTTCAGAAATAGCACTCACCTCATTTACACTTTGTTGCCGTGGGGCTTCCCTTTGGCCCACTCCTTCATATTGTTGAGCGTTGAGCGCTCGGTTGGCTATGAGAATCTTGGCATCCCTTGGTGTTTTGTCCACCAATGCTCCTCCCGCTGATGCATCAAGCATTTGACGTTCGATAGGAAGGAGGCCCTCATAGAAATATTGAAGGAGAAGTTCCTCCTTCATTTGATGTTGAGGACATGAAGCTACAAGGCCCTTGAAGCGCTCATAATAAGCCGGGAATGTCTCACCATGATTCTGTTGAATACCACTAATTTTCTTCCGTAGGAGAATCACTCTCGAAGTAGGGAAGAATTTCTCCAAGAAAGCACGCTTCATACTCTCCCACGAAGTCACAGTTCCCGGGGCTAGTTCGTAGAGCCAATCTTTGGCCTTGTCCATAAGTGAAAATGGAAAGGCCTTCATCTTCAATATACTCCCATCCACATTGACGGGGGTCATGCTCGAACAAACCACCTCGAACTCCTTCAAGTGTTTGTTGGGGTCTTCCATAGACAAGCCATGGAACTTCGGAATATGGTGTAACAAACTGGATTTGAGTTCAAATTCCTCAGTCTTCCCCTCTGCAGCCGTGGGGTATTGGATACAAAGAGGCAATGCATTATCCAAACCTGAGGCCGAAAGCTCCTTGATGGTTCTATTATCTGCTGCCATGGCTTGTTCTTCTTCAAAAATCTGATCCGTGGGCTTTTCTTCTACACCTACTTCGTCTTCTTCAAGCCCAGGTTGTGGTGGAGGTTGTGGTGGCTCTTGTTGACTCCTCGTTCTCCTCAAAGTGCGTTCAAAATCACCGTCAAAGTCGGAGATGTTCTCTATAATAGGCCGAGAGCGACGAGTCATACACAGTACCTAAAAAAACAAGGAAACAAACAAACTAAGAATCTAAAATAAGAATGCACGAAAAACAAAAAAAAAAAAAAAAAAAAAAAAAAAAAATATAAAAATAAAGACAAAGGATTAGCAAAGTTGCTAATCCCCGGCAACGGCGCCAAAATTTGATGCGAGATTTACTTGACACTCAAATTAAACCCTCGTTTGACAATTGTAGTAGAATGGATAAGTGAGGGATCGTTCTAGACCGGGGATTAGGAGGGCTTGCTAAAACCTTCTAAATTGACTTAAAAACATAAAAACTAAATTAAAATACTCTTAACAAGACTACTATGACTCAGAATGGCTTTGAAAAACTCAAATTGTCTAAAACAATCAAATTGACTCAAATAGAAGCTAGAACTTGATTTAGACGAATTTGCAAATGTTTATGACTCCAAAAGCTTAAAGTTACAAAAATAAAACAAATACGAATGATTAAAACTTAACAAAATAGAGGGGGGGAATTGTGTTTGGACGATATTAAATTAAAAAGACAGAATATAATTAAAGGCAAAATGTAAATATGAATGTGATGAAAATATGGATGATGGAATAGCCAAGGGGTTCTTCTCCACACATGTTACACTTGCAAACAAAATTGATTCTCAGTTGGTCTTTCGATAAGTTGTGAAACTCAATGCTCCAAGTTAATTAGATCCGCTTAGATTAACTTTCAGATTTCCCTAAATTCGTTGGATTGAATGGAATACGCATTACAACCAAATTATTCTTAATCAAAGTCCCTAACTATGGAATACGCATGATAGAGACATTTAACCAAGATCATTAAGTTCAACGGAAATCATAAACATCGACGAGGCATTCGTTACTATGGAATACGCATGAAACTTATGCCAAGAATTCGTTTAACGAGATTGTTTATAAGCAACCTCTACTACTTGTGAATATAAGTTCATAACGATTAGGTGAAATTCACTTATATTCTAGCGTCATATTTATGCATGAAAATTAAGCTTGCAATCTCAATGAACATACATAAATAAGTTATCAATCAAACAGTTAAACGAATTGAATCCACAACTTATGAAATTCCAACCAAACGTAATCAATTCAAAATGCAAATATAAACATAGTTTCGAATCACCCCCTAGCTAAAGGGGGGTTTAGTTCCTCATAACTTTGAAATCAAAGAAACACTTAAACATTCCAACAACTCAAACGTGAATTGTATGAACGTTTAGGCACTCTTCTCTTCCCTTCTCATACGTACAAAACAAAGAGAATTAAATTTAAACTTTGAAATCAAAGAAACACCTAAACATTCCAACAACTCAAACTTGAATTGTATGAACGTTTAAGCACTCTTTTCTTCCTCGTTGTTGTAGCACAAGGTCTAAGGTGAGCTTAAGGGCTTTAGGTGTATGTGGAATGGAGTAGGGAGTGGTTGGAGATGGAAGAATGAAGAGAAAATATGCAGAAAATGAAATGGGACTCACGGCAATGGAATGGTATTTGTGTTGTGTGAAGTGTTGTGAATGGAAATATGAGATATGAATTGAATGAATGAATGCAAGGGTATTTATAGGAGTAGTGGAGGGAACATATGGTTGTTTGTTTAAGATGCAAGTGGCTAATTAATGATGGAAAAGTATGTGATTTAAAGGATGCAAAGTGAATGAATCATGAATCATTGTGGATGAAAGGTGGAAGTGCATGTGTTGATGACTAGGTTAGTGGGTGGAAATCTGAAAATGGCATATAGGAATGGGAGCTCACGGTTTGAATGTGTAAAGTGTGTGTGAATGCATGTGAAGATGCAATAAATAATGCATGTAGGGTTAGGAAATAATGAAGAAATGCATGTGACATGTTTGGAAAGGAAATGGGAACCCACGGCAATGAAGTTGTTTTGTGTTGTGAATTATGATGAATGCATGTGAGTTAAAGAGGGAGAATGTGGTGAAATGATGAAGTAGGAAGGTGGAAATGCATGTGAGATGTTTGGAAAGGAATAAAGAATGAATGGTGGAAATGTGAGTGAATGATGTGCATGTGTGAGAATGCATGTGGAATTAAGAGGAGTATGGAAGTGAAATAAATGAATGATATGTTAAGTGATAAGTGAATGATATGTGGTGAGTGATAAGTGAATGGTTTGATAAGTGATAAATGAATTAGTTTAAAGGGCTAGGGTTTAAGTACATAGAATGGGCCTAAAATAGGTTGGTTTGTATGGCATAATGTGTTTGATTGGGCTAGAGCCATTGTTTTGTGTCTTCAAGTGCATACAAGGCCTTCAAATTCGTCCATCCTCTTGGCTCCATGGATAAGCTATCCAATCCATGCCCAAAAATGCTCCAAATGGCCTCAAAATGCACTTTCTTGCTCCCTAGGCCCTTAGAACCTGAAAACACACAAAAGAAGCATAAAGGACTAAAATAACGAGAGAAACATAACGTAAATTCACGAGAACAAGCCATTTAAGTCGCATGAATATGCTCCTATCAGTGATAGCATGTGCACGGTTTTGATTGGAATGATGGCAGATTGTGTGGGTGAGTGATTAGGTTGGAAATGCATGTGCAATGGATAAAGGAAAGGTTTAAATGTCCTAGAACTAAAGGGAACAAAGTTTCAACACTTTGGTCTTCAATTTCGTCCAACATTTTGGCGCCAAGCATAAGCTATCCATCCTTAGCCCAAAAGTGCTCCAAAAGTCTCCAAAATGCATCTTTTTGCTCCTTTAGCCCTTTGGACCTACAAACACACGAAAATAGCTTAAAGGACTAAAATAACTAAAGAAACATAACGTAAATGCACGAGAACAAGCCATTTAAGTCGCATGAATATGCTCCTATCAGGTACCTTCCAACACAATGATAAGGATTTGGTTTGTAATTGCATGACGGTTAAAAAGAGTTATAAACATGGATGAAAGTTTGATTTACTCTTGGTATATGCTTGGTTATGGTTATAATGTATGACTTCACATGCAATCATAAAAGAAAAATTCGTTTTTGTAACATGCTTGAAGGAAAGTGATGCGAGATTTATACGCACACAAATTAAACCCTTTTTTTGTCAATTGTAGTGTAAGTATAAGTAGGGATCGTTCTAGACCGGGGATTAGGAGGGATTGCAAAATCACTTGGATTTGACTCAAAAACGTAAAAACACAATATAAGACACCAAACTAAACCATATTTTAAAAACACAAACTAAATTGATTTCTAATTAAATTGAACAATAAAGTAAAGGGGGGATTGTGTTTGGACGAGATTAAATTAAATGGACAAATTGTAATTAAAGGCAAAACGTAAATATGAATGTGATGAAAATATGGATGATGGAATAGCCAAGGGGTTCTTCTCCACACATGTTACACTTGCATACAAGATTGATTCTCAGTTGGTCTTTCGATAAATTATGAAACTCAACACTCCGGGTTAATTAGGTCCGCTTAAATTAACCGTCAAGTTTTCCTTAAGTTAATGAATTGGATGGGTTTGCGCAACGCAATTCACAACATTCTCCAAAAGTCCTTTACGTGAAAAGCACAATAAAGATACAATCAAAGATCATTAAGCATTATGAAAACTATAAGTGTTGACGAGGCATTCGTTACTATGATGAGCATGAAACTCGTGCCAAGAATTCATTTAACGCGATTGTTTATAAGCAACCTCCACTACTTGTGAATATAAGTTCATAACGATTAGGTGAAACTCACTTATATTCTAGCGTCATATTCATGCATGAAAATTAAGCGCGCATTCTTAATAAACATTCATAAATAAGTTATCAATCAAACGGTTAAACAAATTGAATCCACAACTTATGAAATTCCAACTTAAGTTAATCAATTCATATTGCAAACATAAACATAGTTTCGAATCACCCCCTAGCTAAAGGGGGTTTAGTTCCTCATAACTTTGAAATCAAAGAAACACCTAAACATTCCAACAACTCAAACTTGAATTGTATGAACGTTTAGGCACTCTTCTCTTCCATTCCTCATACGTACAAAACAAAGAGAATTAAAATGAAACATTGAAATCAAAGAATCACCTAAACATTCCAACAACTCAAACTTGAATTGTATGAACGTTTAGGTCCTCTTTTCTTCCTCGTTGTTGTAGCACAAGGTCTAAGGTGAGCTTTGGGGATTATGTGAAGTGTTTTGGAGGGATGGGAAGTGGTTGGATAGTGGCTGCAATGGAGGAGAAAAACTGCACAGAAATGGAAGGATATGCACGGCAAAGGGGAAGTGTTTGTGTTGTGAATTGTGTTGTGAATGGAATGAATGAATTGTGGCTGCAATGCATGCTTATTTATAGGTAAATGAGAGGGAACATGACAGCTAGGAATAGGTGGAAATGTGGCTGCAAGTTTGGTGAATGATTATGAGTGAATGCATGTGAATGTGGCTAGGTTGGAAAGCTGAAATTGTGATGGAAAGTGCATGGCAAAGGGAGGTTGTTTGTGGCTGCATGTTTGGGTTTGTTTAAAGGGTGCATGTGGGTGAATGTTAGGTTGAAATAATGATGGAAAAACAGATAGGAAAAGAGGGAATGCATGTGGAAGTGCAAGGGGGAAAGATGGGATTGCCAAGGTTATACACGGCAATGGATTTGTGTTAGGTGATGGGTGCATGTGTTGGCTTTATTTGTTGTGCAATGATGAAAGGCAAAGTGCATGTGCAATGTTGGAGGATGAATGTGTGATGGTGTGATTGAATTATTTAAAGGGGCATGTGGGTGAATTAAAGGATGGAATGCATGTGAATTAGGTTGCAAAGAGAAGGAGAAAAGCTGGAAAATGGAATCGGATACATGGCAAGGTGTGTTTGGTGTTGGAAATGCATGTGTTTTAGGTTGTGAAAGCATGTGGATTAGGTGGAAAGAGGTGGGTGTGCATGTGAGTTGAAATGCATGTGTTTAAATGGTTGAAATGTGTAGATGATTATGAATATGATAAGTGATAAGTGTATGGTTATGATAAGTGATAAATGAATGATATGTTAAGTGATAAATGAATGATATGTTAAGTGATAAATGAATGATATGTTAAGTGATAAATGAATGATATGTGGTGATGATAAGTTGGTCTTCAATTTCGTCCATTCCTTTTGCTCCAAACATAAGCTATCCATTCCAAGTCCGATTTTGCTCCAAAATGCTCCAAAATGCATCTTTTTGCTTCCTGATAGGAGCATATTCATGCGACTTAAATGGCTTGTTCTCGTGCATTTACGTTATGTTTCTCTAGTTATTTTAGTCCTTTATGCTTCTTTTGTGTGTTTTCAGGTTCTAAGGGCTTAGGGAGCAAGAAAGTGCATTTTGAGGCTATTTGGAGCATTTTTGTGCATGAATTGGATAGCTTAATCATGGAGCAAAGAGGATGGACGAAATTGAAGCCTTGTATGCTCTTTGGGGACATCAAACAAAGGGCCTAGCCCAAATCAAACAAATCCTTTGAGCCATGGAAAACCTCTAGCCCAATCAAACACATTATGCCATACAAACCAACCTATTTTAGGCCCATTCTATGTACTTAAACCCTAGCCCTTTAAACTAGTTCATTTATCACTTATCAAACCATTCACTTATCACTCACCACATATCATTCACTTATCACTTAACATATCATTTATTTATTTCACTTCCATACTCCTCTTAATTCCACATGCATTCTCACACATGCACATCATTCACTCACATTTCCACCATTCATTCTTTATTCCACAAACAAGTCACATGCATTCACACATCAACAAAACAACTTCAATGCCGTGGGTTCCCATTTCCTTTCCAAACATCTCACATGCATTTCCACCTTCCTACTTCATTATTTCACCACATTCTCCCTCTTTAACTCACATGCATTCATCATAATTCACAACACAAAACAGCCAACACATGCACCAAAACCTTCAATGCCGTGAGTTCCCTTTGAAATTCCAGCATCTTCACATGCTTTTCTAGCTTTCCCTTTCATTTCCACCACTCATTCTTCATCATTTCAGCCACCTACATGCATTAATTATTAATATCTTCATCATTGCATCCAGAAAATGAGCAAGAAAGCTTCCCAAACACATGCATACACACACTATTTTCATCACACACATGCAATTCCAACATCAATGCCGTGCACTCCATTTGCTTTCCAGATTTTCACATGTGTCCTAGCTGTTTTCTCATCATTCCTCCACACAAACACATTAAACAAACAGCCATTTACACCTCCACTCCTCCTATAAATACCCTTGCATTCATTCATTTAGGGAGGATCTCATTTTCATACACAACACACCACAAACACTTCCATCTTCTCCCTAGCCGTGAGTCTCTCCATTTTCTGCACCATTCCCTTCCCTTTCTCCTCCATTTCTTCCATTTCCATAATCCCCCAATCCATTCAACACACCAACAACATCCCTTAGTCCTTGTGCTACAACGAAGACGAAGAGAAGAGGGCCTAAACGTTCATACAATTCACGTTTGAGTTGTTGGAATGTTTACGCGTTTCTTTGATTTCAATGTTTAAATTCAATTCTCTTTGTTTTGTAATATGAGGAATGGAAGAGAAGAGTGCCTAAACGTTCATACAATTCAAGTTTGAGTTGTTGGAATGTTTAGGTGTTTCTTTGATTTCAAAGTTATGAGGAACTAAACCCTTTTTGGCTAGGGGTGATTTCAATACCATGATTATTTATGTGATATGAATTGATGAATTCCGGTTATGAACTCTTGATTCGTGAATGCAATTGGCTTAACTATTTGATGATTAACTTATTTGTGTTTGTTGATTGAGGGTCGACACTTAATTAGCATGCATGAATATGTGGCTAAAGTTTAAGAAGGTTTCACATAATCGTTACTAACTTATACTTGAAAGTAGTGAAGGTCGCTTGTCACGATCGCGTTAAGTTTAATTCTTAGCATGAGTAACATGATGTCATAGTTGCAAATGCTTTGTCAATGCTTATGGTTTTCATTATTCTTAATGATCTTCGATTGTATCTCTATTATGATGACATGTAGGGAACTTTTGAGAATGTTTTGGGTTGTCGAATGATGCCATCCAATCCAATAATATAAGGAAAATCTGAGGGTTAACTAGTGATGTCACGGTTAATTTGGGGCATTGTCGTTCATAATTCAATGAAGGAATAACTGGAAATTGATTCATATGCATAAATATCATGTGTAGAGAAAGAACCCTTAGCTAGCTTCCCATCCATTCATTTCCGTCAAATCCATATTTACAATTTGTTTTGTTTCCAAGTATTCATTTTAGTTTAAATTCGTCCAAATCCAATTCCCCCCTATTTCGTTGAAGTCTTAGTCTTAATCTTTCTTATTTTTAGTTTTGCTTTCTTCGAGCATTAAATAGTGTTTTATATTGTGTTTTTATGTTTTTAAGTCAATTTAGAAGGTTTTAGCAAGACCTCCTAATCCCCGGTCTAGAACGATCCCTCACTTATCCATTCTACTACAATTGTCAAACGAGGGTTTAATTTGAGTGTCAAGTAATTCTCGCATCAAATTTTTGGCGCCGTTGCCGGGGATTAGCAACTTTGCTAGTCCCTTGTCTTTATTTTTATATTTTTTTTGTTTTTCGTGCATTCTTATTTCAGATTCTTAGTTTGTTTGTTTCCTTGTTTTTTTAGGTACTGTGTATGACTCGTAGCTCTCGGCCTATTATAGAGAACATCTCCGACTTTGACGGTGATTTTGAACGCACTTTGAGGAGAACGAGGAGTCAACAAGAGCCACCACAACCTCCACCACAACCTGGGCTTGAAGAAGACGAAGTAGGTGTAGAAGAAAAGCCCACGGATCAGATTTTTGAAGAAGAACAAGCCATGGCAGCAGATAATAGAACCATCAAGGAGCTTTCGGCCTCGGGTTTGGATAATGCATTGCCTCTTTGTATCCAATACCCCACGGCTGCAGAGGGGAAGACTGAGGAATTTGAACTCAAATCCAGTTTGTTACACCATATTCCGAAGTTCCATGGCTTGTCTATGGAAGACCCCAACAAACACTTGAAGGAGTTCGAGGTGGTTTGTTTGAGCATGACCCCCGTCAATGTGGATGGGAGTATATTGAAGATGAAGGCCTTTCCATTTTCACTTATGGACAAGGCCAAAGATTGGCTCTACGAACTAGCCCCGGGAACTATGACTTCGTGGGAGAGTATGAAGCGTGCTTTCTTGGAGAAATTCTTCCCTACTTCGAGAGTGATTCTCCTACGGAAGAAAATTAGTGGTATTCAACAGAATCATGGTGAGACATTCCCGGCTTATTATGAGCGCTTCAAGGGCCTTGTAGCTTCATGTCCTCAACATCAAATGAAGGAGGAACTTCTCCTTCAATATTTCTATGAGGGCCTCCTTCCTATCGAACGTCAAATGCTTGATGCATCAGTGGGAGGAGCATTGGTGGACAAAACACCAAGGGATGCCAAGATTCTCATAAGCAACCGAGCGCTCAACGCTCAACAATATGAAGGAGTGGGTCAAAGGGAAGCCCCACGACAACAAAGTGTAAATGAGGTGAGTGCTATTTCTGAAATTCAATCACAACTTGCTAATCTTACTTCTCTTGTTTCTCAGGTTGTGATTGGTCCAAAAGCACAAGAACACCAAGTTTGTGGCGTGTGCTCAATTCAAGGGCATCCATCCGACAAGTGCCCTCAACTAATCGAGAATGGTGGGTGGGAATCTGCCAATGCAATTGGTTTCCAAGGACAAAATCAAAACAACCCATACTCGAACACTTACAATGCCGGATGGAGGGACCATCCAAACTTCAGATGGAGGGAGCCACAACAAGCTGCCCAACAAGGAGGATTTAGGCCAAACCCCCCTGGTTTTTATTCCAAGCCGTATGCACCCCAACAATCCCAACAACCTTCGGCATCATCTCATTCAGGTACGTCTTTGGAAAGTAATCAAGCTATGCAATTACTAACCTCTATTTCGCAGGGGTTGCAAAATCAAAACAACCGGATAGAAAATAACGAGAAGGAGATGATGGATATGAAGAAACAAATAGGGCAGATTTCTGAGTTCCTTGGACAGATTAGAGAGCAAGGAAAGCTTCCTAGCTCAACCACAGTCAATCCAAAGGGAGGATTCGAATCCGCCGAGGCCATCACCCTAAGGGGTGGAAAAGAAGTTGGGACCGAGCCAAACAATCCCAAATCTGCCCAGAAAGTAGATGAAGAGACGACACAACCTGAGGAAATGTCTAGCTCACCCACGGTAAGGGTGAAAAACCCAATGCCGCAGGCCCCCAATCACCCTAACTCGGCCAAATCAGGTAATTTAAGTTCAAATTCATGTACTTCACGTCCTAATCTGCCCAATGTACCTTTTCCTCGCAGGTTCATGCAAGAAAAAAAGGAAGAAAGCGAGAAGGACATTCTTGAAACGTTCCGGAAGGTGCAAGTGAACATACCGCTTCTCGATGCAATCAAACAGGTTCCAAAGTATGCTAAATTCCTCAAGGACCTATGCAATACAAAGAGAAGAAGGGCAAACAAAGAGGTAGTGAAGGTAAGCGAGAATGTGTCCGCTGTTTTGCAACGTAAACTGCCTACCAAGTGCAAAGACCCCGGTAGTTTCACGATTCCTTGTGTGATTGGACATAATCGTTTTGAACATGCCATGCTTGATTTAGGTGCATCCATAAATGGCATGCCTTATTCTATTTATGCATCTATGAATTTGGGTGAATTAAAACAAGATGGTGTAATTATACAATTGGCCGATCGTTCTAACGCGTATCCAAAAGGAGTTTTGGAAGATGTGCTTGTGCAGGTGAACCATTTAATTTTTCCGGCTGATTTTTACGTCCTAGACATGGAGGATTCAGCCCATTCTACATCTTTGCCGATTCTCCTTGGTAGGCCATTCATGAAGACGGCCCGAACGAAGATTGATGTATACAAAGGCACCTTGACAATGGAATTCGATGGGGAAGTGATTGATTTTAATATTTCTGAAACTATGAGATATCCCGTTGATGACCATTCTTGTTTTTCCATTGATGTTATCGATTCTTTGGCGCAGGTATACCTTGAAGAATTGAACGAGGACGCCCTGGAAACAACCATCACTAAGGCCATAGAGTGCAAAAATGAAGGATTTGGGCCAATGCAAGGCCACGGCAAGGAGGAGGAATTCTTTGCCATGGGTTCTAGTGAAGAAATAATTGAGGTTGTGGCAGCCCTTGAGTCATTGCCACAACAATATGGTAAGGTTCCACTCTCACTTTCAAATTCAGTTTCCACTAAGATGCTACCTTCTGTTGTTCAGGCACCATCGCTTGAACTTAAGCCGTTGCCGGACCATTTGAAGTATGTGTTTTTGGGAGAAGGCGAAACATTGCCCGTCATCATTTCATCAAGTCTCACGGCAATGGAGGAGGAGAAACTTGTGAGGGTGCTGCGAGAACACAAAACGGCCATAGGGTGGACTTTGGCCGACATTAAAGGAATAAGCCCTACCACATGCATGCACCGTATACTTCTTAAGGAGGGGACTAAGCCATCCCGAGAGGCTCAACGCCGTCTCAACCCTCCGATGATGGAAGTGGTGAAGAAGGAAATAATCAAGCTTTTGGATTGCGGAGTGATCTACCCTATCTCCGATAGCCGTTGGGTCTCTCCAGTTCAAGTCGTTCCCAAGAAGTCCGGAGTAACTGTTATCAAGAATGATGAGAATGAGCTCGTACCTACACGCATTCAGACTGGATGGCGAGTATGTATCGATTACCGGAAGCTAAATGCCATGACTAGGAAAGATCACTTTCCTTTGCCATTCATCGACCAGATGCTCGAAAGGTTAGCCGGTCATGCCTTTTACTGTTTTCTTGATGGATACTCTGGATATAACCAAATTGTGATAGCCCCGGATGATCAAGAGAAGACCACATTCACATGTCCCTTTGGAACATTTGCTTATCGTCGCATGCCATTTGGCTTATGCAACGCACCGGCCACTTTCCAAAGGTGTATGGTAAGTATATTTTCCGATTTTGTTGAAAAGATCATTGAGGTTTTCATGGATGATTTCAGTGTGTTTGGGAGTTCATTTGATAATTGCTTGGATAATCTAACCTTAATTTTGAAACGATGTGTTGAAACTAACCTTGTCTTGAATTGGGAGAAATGTCACTTTATGGTGAAACAAGGTATAGTTTTAGGACATATTGTTTCAGAAAAAAGAATTGAAGTAGATAAATCGAAAATAGACCTTGTACGTCACTTACCCTCTCCTACTTCGGTTAGAGAGGTACGTTCGTTTCTTGGCCATGCAGGGTTCTATAGGCGTTTTATCAAGGACTTCTCCAAGATGTCCAACCCTCTTTGTCGATTGCTTCAAAAAGATGTGCCATTCAAGTTTGATGAAGAGTGTAATTCGGCATTTAACCAACTCAAGGAGAAGCTAGTCTCGGCCCCCATTATTGTACCTCCAGATTGGAGCCTTCCGTTCGAGCTCATGTGCGATGCATTCGACTATGCATTAGGAGCTGTTCTAGGACAAAGAAGAGACAAGCGGCCGCATGTCATATACTATGCCTCTCGGACTCTCAATGATGCCCAATTGAACTACTCCACGACGGAAAAAGAACTTCTAGCTGTGGTTTTTGCTTTAGATAAATTCCGTTCATATTTAATTGGTACTAAAGTAATCGTTTATTCTGATCATGCAGCTTTGAGGTACTTGATCACGAAAAAGGAAGCAAAGCCGAGGCTTATCCGTTGGATTCTTCTTCTTCAAGAATTTGATATTGAAATCCGGGATAAGAAAGGAAGCGAGAATGTAGTGGCTGACCATTTAAGCCGAATGATCCACGAAGAGCATGAACATGCCATACCTATCCCTGAAACTTTTCCCGATGAGCAGCTGCTATCCATTGAGGTAAGTGAACCATGGTATGCAGATTTAGTGAATTACTTGGTGGCTAAACAATTTCCAAATGAACTAAACAAACACCAACGTGATAAGCTTAAAAATGATGCACGTTTCTATGTTTGGGATGACCCTTATTTGTGGAAGTATTGCTCAGATCAAATTGTACGTAGATATGTGCATGATTCTGAATTTCACTCAATTCTAAGCTTTTGTCACACATATGCATGTGGTGGTCATTTTGGCACACAACGCACTGCCCTCAAGGTTCTAGAGTGTGGTTTTTATTGGCCGACTATATTTAGGGATGCTAGAACCTTTTGTATGTCTTGTGATCGTTGCCAACGAATGGGTAACATAGGTACCAAGGACCAAATGCCGCAAACCCCTGTCTTTAATGTTGAAATTTTTGATGTTTGGGGCATTGATTTCATGGGCCCTTTCCCTCCATCTTATGGTTTCACTTATATCTTGCTAGCCGTTGATTATGTTTCTAAATGGGTGGAAGCAAAAGCCACCCGTACTAACGATTCTAAGGTGGTTGCAGATTTCGTGAAAACTAACATTTTTGCTAGGTTTGGAATGCCGAGAGTAATCATAAGTGATGGAGGGTCTCACTTTTGCAATCGGACCATTGAGGCGTTGCTAAGAAAGTACCATGTCAACCATAAGGTCTCCACACCTTACCATCCTCAAACAAATGGCCAAGCCGAGGTGTCTAACCGAGAAATCAAACAAATTTTGGAGAAGACCGTTGGACCAACAAGGAGGGATTGGAGCTTACGTTTAGATGATGCACTGTGGGCATATCGTACGGCATACAAAACACCCATTGGGATGTCACCTTTTCGGCTCGTCTATGGTAAGCCATGTCATTTGCCCGTAGAGTTAGAGCACAAGGCACATTGGGCCGTGAAGACTTTCAACATGGACATAGATGCAGCGGGAGTTCATAGGAAGCTCCAATTGAATGAACTTGAGGAGATTCGGAATGAAGCCTATGAGAATGCCCGGATGTACAAAGCCAAGACCAAAGCATTCCATGATAAAATGATTCGAACCAAGACCTTCACAGTTGGGCAGAAAGTGTTACTTTTCAACTCTCGCCTACGTTTGTTTCCTGGTAAGTTGCGTTCTAAATGGATTGGCCCGTTTGTTGTTACTAACGTTTTACCTTATGGTGCAGTCCACATAAAAAGCTTAAGGAATGGCGTAGAATTCAAGGTGAACGGGCATCGGTTGAAGCCATATTACGAGCATGGTGTGGGGCAAGTGGTGGAAGACATTCCTTTCCATTCCGTGGGCTCAAATGAAGATTAAAAGAGGGTACTCGTCCGGCTGAAAGACGTAAAAGAAAGCGCTTCGTGGGAGGCAACCCATGCATCCGAATAGAGAAGAACTTGGAAACCCCTTTAAGAGACTTATTTTTATTCCTTTCTTTTTCTTTACTGCCTTTACTTTGCTTTCTTTCTCGTATTTGTTTATTTGCTTGCTCTGTTGTGACTTTCTGCTTAAAACATTGAGGACAAAGTTTGATTTAAGTGTGGGGGGGTAAACAATTTGTATTTGCATGAATTTCGTGGGATTTATTCACCTATCACTTAGAATGTTGTTTCTTGCTGTTTTAAGCATTTTTAGAGTGTTTTAGTGTGTTTTATAGTGTCTTGGTATTAAACTCCGAAAATTTGAAAAAAAAAATTCTTTTGAAAAACCCAAAAATATGTGTTTTTAGAGTCATTTGAGTCATTTTGGTGTTTGTTTGTGTCTTAGCGCTACTTGGGAGGCAACCCATGCATTCAACAAAGGAAGACTTAGAAAGCACTCCAAATCCAGATTCCTAAAAAACTCTTCTCTTTGTTGCTATTTCGTTTCTGCCTTGTTAGGTTGTTTAGTTGTTATTGTTTGTTTGTTTATTAATTGTGTGAGTCTATGATTGTAACATTGAGAAAATGTTTGATTTATTGATAGGCACTGCTAAACAAAGAAAGATGGTGCTTCACAAAGGTTGTTTGCTTGAGGCCCCACTACGTGGCTTTACTCTTGAAGCGGAAGGCGCAGGAGCGGAAGGCGTAGGAACGGAAGGCATAGGAGCAGAAGGCATCGGAGCGGGAGGCATCGAAGATAGAGCACTCCAGGCCTCAATACTTGGCCAAGCGCTGGATGAGCCAGGAAAAAGGTGCCTCTGGAGGAAAGACGAAAACCTTTGACGGTCACTGTGAATCCGACCTTCAGACTCTTGCAGCTCATCAAGCTTCCTCTTCATGCCCGTCGAATAGTTGTTTGCAAGCACGTGCAAACTTCTATTCTCATACTTCAGCTGCTGGATCTCCTGCTTGAGACTTTCCACCTCTGCCATCAATGATTCCACCTGACGGGAGAGGGCTAGCAGGCGTTGGCCCATGTTGGACACAGAACTCGCACACTGAACACTAAGTGCGAGGGACTCTTGAACGGCCAACTCATCGGACCGTCCTGACAGCAGCCTACTATCTTTCGGAGTGAAGAGGTTCCTAGCTACTATTGTAGCTGTTGTGGCGTCCTGCATCACGGAGTCTTCACCTGTGAGAGGACCGTTAGAAGAAAAGAAAGAAGGGCGCCATACGTTACCTTGACGCGGCGCGCCCGTATCACTGCTAAGGCTCAATTCCAAGCTAAGGTTCGATGAGTTTGCCATTTTTCAAAAGTGTTCAAAGAGAAGGGATGGAGTTAAATTTCAAAGGGCCGAAGTCGATTTTCAAGAATGGGAAATCTTCAGAGTGTGTTTGTTGTGGTGATCGATAGCTCAATAAAAAAAGCCAAGGCGACGCGTCCACCAATTCAAAAGCCGGAATTTCCGGCGTAATTTAGGCGACGCTTTCTCGGCTTTTCAGAAGGCGCGTTCAACTTTGTCAAAAGATTTCTTCTTTTCAGACAACACGTGGAGGCCATCATCACAACTACACATCTTTAGCCGACAAGCGCAAAGTTCGGCGACGCTTTCTCGGCTTTTCAGAAGACGCATGCAGCTTTGTCAAAAGGAGCCGCATCTGCACTACCACGTGTCGCTCAGAAATCGAAGGGGCGCCTGCTCAGAAATCGAAGAGGCGTATTCAAAAATCGAAGAGGCGCCACTATTTCAAAAAGCCAGAGTTGCGGGATCAAAACGTTTGTCGACAAAGGTACCACCACTTGCTATTATCTCTATATATGTCGACCTTCGTCTTTTATGGCAGGGCAAACCTGAAGAAAATGCCCAACTCTCCCTCACCTCTGAGGGTGCACTCCCAGCAAAGCCTTTCGAAATACTAAATTCTTTCTTCTTCCCCAAAGATGATACCAGATGTCTGGAGTACAGATGACCCAGGAGGAAACAGCACAACAAATACATGTGCTGATTCATTCACCGCTTCTTCAAAAGCAAAGGTATCTCATATCATCAAGGTCAAAAGCAAAAGTATCTCATATCATGCTCTTTCCCTGTCTTTTTCTTTGTCCTTGTTCTTACTCGCATGGCAAAGTAAAACAAGCAATCAGCCGGCACTTGGAGTCAGTCTTCCGTTCTGGAGCCAACTGCCTGGAATCTATTCCTGATTGCTTACCTAGCGTTGCTCTCGAGTAGTCATCTTCAATGGTTGATACACTTCCGGAGAAGGGACCACTTCTGCAAAGGGGAGCGAGTAAGGCAAGTGAAAATGATACATTGAAGCATGTGGAGACAAACATAGGCTGAGTTATCCTCCAACCCTTTTCAATACGAATTGGAAAGATTGAACAAAGAAACAGATAAAAAGGATAAGCTCAGACCTTCAGGGGAGACCAAAAGAACCATCCTGCTGCCCAGTTCAAGAAGTAGCACAAAGGAAAATGAACGATGGGCAGAAACCAGTTCAAGAGTAAGCCTGTGGAATCACAAAGATCAAAAGCCTCAATGCAATTACCAAGGAGAAGATGGAATTTACACTCTATAACCAGATTTGCGTCTCTAAACTCTTCTCTTTGTTAATTACATTCTGCCATGTTTAGTATGTTTAAGTGCTTTTTGTGTATTTACTTATGCTTTGTGTGAATCTATGCTTAAAACATTGAGGACAATGTTTGATTTAAGTGTGGGGGGGTAACTAAGTATGTTGATGCAAATTCGTTGAATTTTATCACCCATAACTTCAAGTGTTGTTCCTTGCTGTTTTAAATGTTTTTAAGGTGTTTTTAAACTGTTTTAGCGTGTTTTGTTTTATAAACTCCGAAAATCACATAAAAATTTGAAAAACATTTTTTTTTGAAAAGCCTAAAAAGAGTGTGTTGAGTTGTTTTTGTGTCTTAGGGAACCTTCCAACGTTATGATGAGGATTTGGTTTGTAATTGCATGACTGTTAAAAAGAGTTATAAACATAGAGAAAAGTTTGATTTACTCTTGGTATATGCTTGGTTATGGTTATAATGTATGACTTCACATGCAATCATAAAAGAAAATTTAGTTTTTGTAACATGCCTGAAGGAAGGAACTCAAACAAAGGCTACAACCCTGAGAGACTTGAGCCTATAACGTTCTTTGGAGAGTATAATCTGTGATTTCTTGTTTTCTAAAATCGTTGCATGATCTCATTATTCTTTGCTTGGTTACTACTTAGAAGGCGTTTCATCATATAGTTCCAAATGCTAGAACTCATGCCCATTTCATTCAAAGCATGTTATTGATTTGCATAACATATATCAAGATGAAGTTGTGTAGTTGCCACCATAGCCAAATAGCCTCGCTTCCCATATTTCGTATATGTTGTAAGTTTTACCCCCGTTGAGCCATGTTAACCCATGTTCTTTGTTAACCCACTTTATCTTCACCTAACCTAGAATATGACCGTCCTTACCTTTGCTCTTAAAAGATAGTGAGCATGACTTAAATAAATTCCTTTTGAGTTACATTATGCAAGAAAATAAGTGTGGGGGAAGGAATGCTTGTTCTTAAGTATGTTTTGAGTTTCAAAAAAAAAAAAAAAAAAAAAAATTGAGTGATTGAAGAAAGGGCTCAAAACACCAATTCTGGCCCTAAATTGTCTCCCTTTTTGTTCCAAAGTTGAGTTTTCATTCAAAAGTGAATTCTAAGTTGATTCAATTGCCTTGCTCACTATTTCTTTAAGAACCTTTGTTTTCCATATCCCTTCGTTGTTATCCACACGCCCCAAGCCCCATTACAACCCGTGACTTCAATCTTGAGTGTTATGTGTTTCAATTTGTGGAGTTTGAACTTGGTATGAGCATATGGTGTCACTGGTTCTCGCGTCTAAGTAGTAGCATTCCATTCATGAGATCATATCTAAACTTGATTATTAACTCCAGAAATTGCGTTCTTTGTGATACATATATGTGAGTGTCGTTTTCATGTTTACATCAATCTTCTCACATATGACTAGATTAGGGTGTGTAGTTAGAAAATCTGAGTAAAAATTGAGTGCATATCTTGAAAGGAATTGAGCAAATTCTCTAAGGCATGTTACTACATTCAAAACATGGTTTTAAATGCTTAATTGCGAACTAGTATGTGGTAACTATGATTAAGAATGTACTTAAGGGTAAAGATGGCTAAATTCTGTGGGAATAATGATTTTTAACTTGTCATGTGCATTGGAAATCCCTGAAACGATTGTTGGAAGGTGTAGGTTGTGTTTTACGTGTTTAGTGTCGTTTTGTTTATTTGTTTTTATTCTGTTTTGCTCGAGGACTAGCAAAAGATAAGTGTGGGGGAGTTTGATAGGAGCATATTCATGCGACTTAAATGGCTTGTTCTCGTGCATTTACGTTATGTTTCTCTAGTTATTTTAGTCCTTTATGCTTCTTTTGTGTGTTTTCAGGTTCTAAGGGCTTAGGGAGCAAGAAAGTGCATTTTGAGGCTATTTGGAGCATTTTTGTGCATGAATTGGATAGCTTAATCATGGAGCAAAGAGGATGGACGAAATTGAAGCCTTGTATGCTCTTTGGGGACATCAAACAAAGGGCCTAGCCCAAATCAAACAAATCCTTTGAGCCATGGAAAACCTCTAGCCCAATCAAACACATTATGCCATACAAACCAACCTATTTTAGGCCCATTCTATGTACTTAAACCCTAGCCCTTTAAACTAGTTCATTTATCACTTATCAAACCATTCACTTATCACTCACCACATATCATTCACTTATCACTTAACATATCATTTATTTATTTCACTTCCATACTCCTCTTAATTCCACATGCATTCTCACACATGCACATCATTCACTCACATTTCCACCATTCATTCTTTATTCCACAAACAAGTCACATGCATTCACACATCAACAAAACAACTTCAATGCCGTGGGTTCCCATTTCCTTTCCAAACATCTCACATGCATTTCCACCTTCCTACTTCATCATTTCACCACATTCTCCCTCTTTAACTCACATGCATTCATCATAATTCACAACACAAAACAGCCAACACATGCACCAAAACCTTCAATGCCGTGAGTTCCCTTTGAAATTCCAGCATCTTCACATGCTTTTCTAGCTTTCCCTTTCATTTCCACCACTCATTCTTCATCATTTCAGCCACCTACATGCATTAATTATTAATATCTTCATCATTGCATCCAGAAAATGAGCAAGAAAGCTTCCCAAACACATGCATACACACACTATTTTCAGCACACACATGCAATTCCAACATCAATGCCGTGCACTCCATTTGCTTTCCAGATTTTCACATGTGTCCTAGCTGTTTTCTCATCATTCCTCCACACAAACACATTAAACAAACAGCCATTTACACCTCCACTCCTCCTATAAATACCCTTGCATTCATTCATTTAGGGAGGATCTCATTTTCATACACAACACACCACAAACACTTCCATCTTCTCCCTAGCCGTGAGTCTCTCCATTTTCTGCACCATTCCCTTCCCTTTCTCCTCCATTTCTTCCATTTCCATAATCCCCCAATCCATTCAACACACCAACAACATCCCTTAGTCCTTGTGCTACAACGAAGACGAAGAGAAGAGGGCCTAAACGTTCATACAATTCACGTTTGAGTTGTTGGAATGTTTACGCGTTTCTTTGATTTCAATGTTTAAATTCAATTCTCTTTGTTTTGTAATATGAGGAATGGAAGAGAAGAGTGCCTAAACGTTCATACAATTCAAGTTTGAGTTGTTGGAATGTTTAGGTGTTTCTTTGATTTCAAAGTTATGAGGAACTAAACCCTTTTTGGCTAGGGGTGATTTCAATACCATGATTATTTATGTGATATGAATTGATGAATTCCGGTTATGAACTCTTGATTCGTGAATGCAATTGGCTTAACTATTTGATGATTAACTTATTTGTGTTTGTTGATTGAGGGTCGACACTTAATTAGCATGCATGAATATGTGGCTAAAGTTTAAGAAGGTTTCACATAATCGTTACTAACTTATACTTGAAAGTAGTGAAGGTCGCTTGTCACGATCGCGTTAAGTTTAATTCTTAGCATGAGTAACATGATGTCATAGTTGCAAATGCTTTGTCAATGCTTATGGTTTTCATTATTCTTAATGATCTTCGATTGTATCTCTATTATGATGACATGTAGGGAACTTTTGAGAATGTTTTGGGTTGTCGAATGATGCCATCCAATCCAATAATATAAGGAAAATCTGAGGGTTAACTAGTGATGTCACGGTTAATTTGGGGCATTGTCGTTCATAATTCAATGAAGGAATAACTGGAAATTGATTCATATGCATAAATATCATGTGTAGAGAAAGAACCCTTAGCTAGCTTCCCATCCATTCATTTCCGTCAAATCCATATTTACAATTTGTTTTGTTTCCAAGTATTCATTTTAGTTTAAATTCGTCCAAATCCAATTCCCCCCTATTTCGTTGAAGTCTTAGTCTTAATCTTTCTTATTTTTAGTTTTGCTTTCTTCGAGCATTAAATAGTGTTTTATATTGTGTTTTTATGTTTTTAAGTCAATTTAGAAGGTTTTAGCAAGCCCTCATAATCCCCGGTCTAGAACGATCCCTCACTTATCCATTCTACTACAATTGTCAAACGAGGGTTTAATTTGAGTGTCAAGTAATTCTACTACAATTGTCAAACGAGGGTTTAAAAGTTTGTTCTTACATTTATATGTATGTTTTGAGATTCAAAAGAAAAAGAAGAAGAAAAGAAAAAAAAAAAGGAGTGAAAATAAGTAAGAATGAACTCACGAGCGTTGATGGTTGAAGAAAGGGTCCAAAAAGTTGAATATGGCCCTAAGTTTTGTGTGACTTTCCCTTGGGTGTTCAAAGTTGACTTCTGCGTTCTTAAGGGAATTCTAAGTGCCTAATTCAATACTTTGCTCACTATTGCTTTAAGAATGTTTGTTTATCCTTCACCTTTCATTGTTAGCCAATACCCTAGCCCCGTTACAACCCTTTGACTTCTATCTTGAGTGTTATGTGTTTCAAAATGTGGAGTTTGGAATTGATATGAGCTTATGGAATCACTGGTTCTCATTCTAAGTAGTAGCATTCCATTCATGAGATCATATTCATGTCATTATCGTAAATCCAGAAAATGCTTTCTTTGTTATAACATATGTGAGATACTAGTCTTTCATGTTTACATCAATCTCTCACATATAACTAGTGTAGGGTGTGTAGTCAGAAAATCTGTGTGAAAATAGAGTGCATTCTAGTAAGGAATTGAGGAAATTCTCTAAAGCATGTTACTACATTTGAAATGTGTTTTAAATGCTTAATTGTGAACTAGTATGTGGTGACTATGATTAAGAATGTACTTAAGTGTAAAGATGGCTAAAATCTGTGAGAATAATGATTTTTAACTTGTCATGTGCATTGGAAATCCCTGAGGCAACGTTGGAAGGTGTAGGTTGTGTTTTGTTCGTTTTGTTTTGTTTTTGGTTTCTTTTGTTTTGTTTTGCTCGAGGACTAGCAAAAGCTAAGTGTGGGGGAATTTGATAGGAGCATATTCATGCTACTTAAATGGCTAGTTCTCGTGCATTTACGTTATGTTTCTCTAGTTATTTTAGTCCTTTATGCTTCTTTTGTGTGTTTTCAGGTTCTAAGGGCTTAGGGAGCAAGAAAGTGCATTTTGAGGCTATTTGGAGCATTTTTGGGCATGGATTGGATAGCTTAATCATGGAGCAAAGAGGATGGACGAAATTGAAGCCTTGTATGCTCTTTGGGACATAAAACAAAGGGCCTAGCCCAATCAAACAAATCCTTTGAGCCATGGAAAACCTCTAGCCCAATCAAACAATCCATCAAAGCCATGCAAAAAACACCAACACATTCACTCACATGCATTCACATGCATTTCAAGCACAAAACACCTTCAATGCCGTGACTTCCCCTTCATTCCAGCCATTCCACATGCAATTCCAACCTAACCCACATGCAACTCTTCATCATTGCACCACAAATCAGCCACTCACATGCATTCACACATACTTCACACAAACAACAAGTCTTTGCCGTGCCTTCCACACCAATTCCAGCTTTTCTTCATCATTGCAGCCACTTTGCCCTTTTATTTATGCATTAAACCTATTTCCTTTCCCTAAATTGCAGCCACAATCCACACCTTTCCATCCTAGCTGCACCCTACATACATTAATTAGTCATTCTTTTCATATTGCACTCACATGCATTCACATGCATTTCAAGAAGCAAAACAACATTGTGCCGTGAGCTTCCCTTGCATTTTCAGCTTTCCTCCTTGCATTCACATGCATTTCCAACCTAGCATTCCATTCTTTAATCATTCCTAGCTGCCATTCACATGTTCTCCCATCCATTCTCTCCCTATAAAACCATGCATTGCATTCATACAATTCATTCATTCACTCCCCATTCCATCTCTCCATTTCTCACACCACAACTAACACAAACACTTCCCCTTAGAATCCAAAACCGTGAGTCCCCCTTCCACTTCTCCTTCATTGCTTCCATTTCCACCACTCCCCAAACCATCCACACCATCAAACTATCCTTAGACCTTATGCTACAACGAAGAGGAAGAGAAGAGGGCCTAAACGTTCATACAATTCAAGTTTGAGTTGTTGGAATGTTTAGGTGTTTCTTTGATTTCAATGTTTAATTTCAATTCTCTTTGTTTTGTACGTATGAGGAACTAAACCCCCCTTAGCTAGGGGGTGATTCGAAATATATGTTTATGCTTGCAATATGATTTGATTACTTCTAATTACGTTTCATAAGTTGTGAATTCAATTTGTTTAACTGTTTGATTAATAACCTATTTATGTATGTTTATTGAGAGTGCACGCTTAATTTTCATGCATGAATTTGACGCTAGAATATAAGTGAGTTTTACGTAATAGTTATGAACTTATATTCACAAGTAGTGGAGGTTGCTTATAAACAATCGCGTTAAACAAATTCTTGGCATAAGTTTCATGCAATCATAGTAACGAATGCCTCGTCAACACTTATAGTTTTCAAAGAACTTAATGATTCTTGCTTGTATCTCTATTATGCAATTCATGTAGGGAACTTGTGGGGAATGCTTTGGGTTGTCGTATGCAATCATCCAATTCATTAACTTAAGGAAAACTTGACGGTTAATTTAAGCGGACCTAATTAACTCGGGGTGTTGAGAATTCATGGTTTATTGAAATGCAATTAGAAATCTTTTTATTATGCAAGTGTAACATGTGTGGAGATGAACCCCTTGGCTAGCATCCATTCATTCCATTTCATCAATTTCATATTTACATAGTCTAGTTTATTAACTTGTTCCGTTATTTCAATTTTCGTCAAACCTAAATCCCCCTTTTGCTTTAATGTTCAATTTAGTTAGAAATCAATTTAGTTTGTGTTTTTAAAGCATTTTGAGTCTTTTGGTTTGTCTTAGTGTTTTAACGTTTAGTTTCACATTCTTTGAGTCTAGTTTAGTGTTTTATATTGTTTTTACGTTTTTGATTCAGTTTCCAAGAGATTAACAATCCCTCCTAATCCCCGGTCCAGAACGATCCCTACTTATACTTATACTACAATTGTCAAAAAGAGGGTTTAATTTGTGCGCGTATAATTCTCGCATCACCACTCTCCACCATCACCACTCTTACTTGGACGACCTTTCATGAAAATAGCCCATACCAAGATTGACGTGGCCAAGGGAGCCTTAACTATGGAGTTTGGTGGTGATACTATTAACTTTAAAGTTTCTGAATCCATTGAGAATACTTATGATGTTCGTTCTTGTTTTGCCATTGGTACAATTAAAAATATAGGGCAGGAACGTTCAACACCAATCAAGAAGGATGCGTCTAGAACCACCATCGAGGAAGGAATTGGAGGAGAGCACAAGGAGCACGCCACTACCCTACAAACACCCAATCTGGCCGTACCTAAGGATAAAATTGGCGAGATGGTGGCTGCCCTAGGGGCATTGCCACAACGTCCTAGTAAGTCTCCAATCCCAATTCCAATTCCCATTTCAACTAATAGGTTGTTACCTTCTTTGGTGCAGGTTCCAAATCGATTTCAAGGTGGTGGGAGCGTCTACATGGACTATAGGAACCAAAACACCACAATTAGGGAGGATCACTATCCCCTCCCATTCAATGAGCCATACTATGAGAACTTTGAAGTGCATGCCGTGGGCCCAAATGAAGCTTAAGAAGAAGGATCGTCCGGCTGGAAGACGTTAAAGCAAGCGCTTCTTGGGAGGCAACCCATGCAAATAAAGAAGAATTAGGAAGCTCCACCACTCCATAACCAGATTTGCGTTCCTAAACCCTACTCTTTATTGCTTTTATTTTGCCATGTTTGTCGTGTTTGTTAGTTGTGTTATGTGTTTGTTTGTTTGTGAGTCTATACTTAAAACATTGAGGACAATGTTTGGTTTAATTGTGGGGGGGTGAACAAAGTGTTTTTCATGCAAATTCGTGGGATTTTATCACCTATCATTTCTACAGTTGTTTTTCACTGTTTTTAAGTGTTTTTAATGTGTTTTGAAGTGTTTTTATGTGTCTTAAACAGAAAATCCGAAAATTTGAAAAAAAATCGAAAAATAGTGTTTTAAAAACCCAAAAAGAGTTGTTTTTCGAGTCGTTTTGTTTTTGTGTTTGTGTCTTAGGGTACCTTCCAACACAATGATGAGGATTTGGTTTTTAATCGCATGACTATTAAAGAAAGTTACAAACAGAGATGGAAGTTTGATATGCTCTTTGGTTATATGCTTGGTTATAGTTGACATATACAAATTCACATGTAATCACAAAATAAAAAAATCAGTTTTTGTAACATGCTTGAAGGAAGAAACTCAAACTAACGCTACAACCCTGAGAGATTTGAGCCTAAACATTCTTTGGAGAGTTATTAATCTTGATTCCTTGTTTTATAAAGTCGTTGCATGATCTCATCATTCTTTGCTTGGTTGCTACTTAGAATGCGTTTCATCGCTATAGTTCCAAATACTAGAACTCACGCCCATTTCATTCAAAGCATAAAATTGATTAGCATAACAAATAATAAGATGAAGTTGGTTAGTTTAAACCCAGAGCCAAAAAGCCTTACCCCTTTTCATATGTATTGTAGGTTTAAACCCCTTTGAGCCTTATTTAGCCTATTTTCTTGGTTAACCACATAATCCTTACCTAGCCTAGATTAGGATTATCCAAACCCTTATTCTTAAAGGATAGTAAAGCATGACTTAGAGGGAATTCCTTTCGATCTAAAAGTTGCAGAAAAACAAGTGTGGGGGAAGGGATTTTCGTAGGAATTCATGAAGTAGTATGTTTGTGTGCCAAAGAAAGAATAGGGCATAGGAAAAAAAAAATCGTGAAAAAGAAGAAGAAAAAGAAGAAAAGGAGTTGAAAATAAGTGAGAATGAACTCACAAGTGTTGATTGTTGAAGAAAGGGTCCAAAAGTTTGAATTTGACCCTAAGTTTTGTGTGAATCTTCCCTTGGTGTCAAAGTTGGTTTTTTGCATTCAAAAGTGAATTCTCAGTGTCTATTTCATTACTTTGCTTACTATTGCTTTAAGAACTTTTGTTTATCCTTACCTTTCTTTGTTAGCCAACACCTTAGCCCCATTCCAAACCCTTTGACTTCAATCTTGGTTGTTATGTGTTTCAATATGTGGAGTTTAAAATTGGTTTGAGCATATGGTATCCCTGGTTCATCACGTCTAAGTAGTGGCATTCCATTCATGAGATCATATACATGTTAATAATTCCGGAAATTGCCTTCTTTGTTATGACATATGTGAGTATTAGTTTACATGTTTACATCAATCTTCTCACATATACCTAGTATAGGGAGTGTAGTCAGAAAATCTATGTGAAAATAGAGAGTATATCTAGTGAGGAATTGAGGGAATTCTCTAAGGCATGTTACTACATTCAAAATCATGTTTTAATTGATTAAATGTGAGCTAGTGAGTGATAACTATGGTTAAGTATATGCTCGAGGGTAGGGATAACTAAAATCTATGAATGTGGTATTCTTTTAATGTGTCATGGTCATTGGAAATCCCTGAGGTACATGTTGGAAGGTCTAGAATGTGTTTTGTTTGTTTTGTTTATTTCGTTTTGCTCGAGGACTAGCAAAAGCTAAGTGTGGGGGAATTTGATAGGAGCATATTTATGCTACTTAGTTATGTTGTTTCCTTGCATTTAGTGAGTTAATTACTATTTATTTCAGTCTTTTAAGTTATTTTCGTATGTTTTTAGGTCCTAATGGCAAAAGGAGCAAGAAAGTGCATTTTGAGGCTATTTGGAGCATTTTTGGGCATGGATTGGGTAGCTTAACCATGGAGTAAAGAGGATGGACGAAATTGAAGTCAAGAAGAGCTAGGAAAGGCTACAAATCTGGTGGAAGAAGTCCTAATGCAATGAAGATAAGGAAGAAGCAAGAAACAAGGAACCTTATCCAACCTTATCCAACCTTATCTTATCCTATCCTAGAAACCTTATCCTATCCTAACTCTAACATTATCCTATTCTATCCTATCCAAATCAGGTTAGGACTTAAATCTAGCTAATTAGAGGGGATTAATTACACATTTAAACACCTAAATCAGTTTCTAGAAGCCTTAACCACTCTCTACCACATATTCACACCACACCATCCACTCACACATTCATTCATTCATACTTTCATCCATCAAACACCACAATCCATTCTACAACACCCTAGTGCCGCAAGCAAGGAAGCAAGGAGAGGAGGACTTGTGCAATCTGCCATCCAAGGGAGTGCCGTGCATGCCATTGGAGTGTGGAGAGTTTTCTTGGTGCTTTCTATCCTTAGTCTTAGTTCAATGTTTAAATTTAATTATCTTTGCTTTGCGAACATGAGGAACTAACTTCTTTTTAGTTAGAGGAGAATTTGAAGCCATGATTATATGTTTTATATGAATTAATTACGTTCGGTTATTATTTCTTAAGGCATGAATGTGATTTGCTTATCTAAGTTATTAAAACTGGTTTATGTATGTGGGTTGGGGGTTAACACTTAATTTGCATGCATAAATGATAGGAGCATTTTTATGCGACTAAATTGGCTTGTTCTCATGCATTTATGTTGTTTTTCCTTAGTTAGTTTAAGTGTTTAAAGTCATTTTCGTGCAATTTCAGGTTTTAGTGTCAAAGTATGCAAAAAGAAGCAATTTGGAGCATTCTAGAGCATTTTTGGGCCAAGATTGGATAGTGCAAGCATGGAGGCATGAGGATGGACGAATTTGAAGGCTTGAATTTAGTTAGGGAGCTGCAAGGGGGCCTAAAAAAAACCTTATTTCTAGAAGGCTTTATCTATTCACACATGGTGCCTAATTTCTAGCTTGTCTCCTAGCCGTCCTAGCTTGTCTCCTAGCCGTCCTAGCTTGTCACTAGCCGTCCTACCTTGTCTCCTAGCCGTCACTAGCCGTCCTAGCTTGTCTCCTAGCCGTCCTAGCTTGTCACTAGCCGTCCTACCTTGTCTACTAGCCGTCCTAGCTTGTCACTAGCCGTCCTACCTTGTCTCCTAGCCGTCACTAGCCGTCCTACCTTGTCTCCTAGCCGTCCTATCTTGTCTCCTACCTTGTCCAAGCTACACACATATATCCTTTAAGTGTTTCATGTATAGAATTTCTGGTACAAAAAACCTTTTGGTTTCAACTAAGTTCAAAACCTTTCCTAGCCCTATAAATAAGGCTTTGCAGCAAGGCACTAGGGGGGATCACTCATTCACCCAATTTTCGTCCATTCATCTAGCCACACCACTCTACACATCCTAAAATCCTAGAAACACAATTCCAGCTGATAGGAGCATATTCATGCGACTTAAATGGCTTGTTCTCGTGCATTTACGTTATGTTTCTTTAGTTATTTTAGTACTTTAAGCTATTTTCGTGTGTTTGTAGGTCCAAAGGGCTAAAGGAGCAAAAAGATGCATTTTGGAGACTTTTGGAGCACTTTTGGGCTAAGGATGGATAGCTTATGCTTGGAGCCAAAGTGTTGGACGAAATTGAAGACCTAATTGAAGACCAAAGTGTTGGAACCTTGTTCCCTTTAGTTTTAGGACATTTAAACCTTTCCTAATCCCATTCATCAACACATGCATCCACATGCATTCACCCTTTAAACCATTAAATCCACATGCTTTCCTATTCAATTAAATCAGCCACATGCATTCATCATCATAACCTAGCTGTCATTCCACTTCATTGCACATGCATCTTCAAATAAATCAGCCATTCCACATGCATATTCAACCTAGCTGTCATTGCACATGCATTCACTCTTTAATTCACATGCATTTACTCTTTAATTCACATGCAAAACATCCCATTCCATCTCCCATTTCAGATTGCATTCCATAATCATTCACTCACCTTTAATCCACATGCATCTTCCATAAGTCAAATCAGCCACATTCACCACCACATTCACTCACCACAAACATTCCACATGCATTCATCAACATATCTAGTTGTCACTCACATGCATTTCCTTCATCATTTCCAACCCACATGTCCCTTTAATCATTCAAACATACACCCATTCACCACCAGAAATCATCCTTGCCATGAGTTCCCATCAGATTTCCATCATATTCTCATACACTCTTCCATATTCCAGAAATTCGTCAAAACCTCTCCACACCCTCATTGCAGCCACCAAAACACTTTTCTCCTCCATTGCAGCCACTCCAACCACTCCCCAAACCATTCACACCATCAAACTATCCTTAGACCTTGTGCTACAACGAAGAGGAAGAGAAGAGTGCCTAAACGTTCATACAATTCAAGTTTGAGTTGTTGGAATGTTTAGGTGTTTCTTTGATTTCAATGTTTAATTTCAATACTCTTTGTTTTGTACGTATGAGGAATGGAAGAGAAGAGTGCCTAAACGTTCATACAATTCAAGTTTGAGTTGTTGGAATGTTTAGGTGTTTCTTTGATTCCAATGTTTAAATTCAACTAAACCCCCCTTGGCTAGGGGGGAATTCGAAATATATGTTTATGCTTGCATTTTGATTTGATTACTTCTAATTGCGTTTCATAAGTTGTGGATTCAATTTGTTTAACCGTTTGATTGATAACTTATTTATGTATGTTTATTGAGAATGCGCTAGAATATAAGTGATTTTCACCTAATAGTTACGAACTTATATTCACAAGTAGTGGAGGTTGCTTATAAACAATCGCGTTAAATGAATTCTTGGCATAAGTTTCATGCGTATTCCATAGTAACGAATGCCTCGTCAACACTTATAATTTTCATAGAGCGTAATGATTCTTGATTGTACCTCTTCTATGCATTCATGTTGAGGACTTGTGGGGAATGTTTTGAATTGTCGCATGCATCATCCAATTCAATAACGTTAGGAAGATTTGAAGGTTAATTAGTGCATCACGGTTAACTTGGGGTGTTGAGTATCATAGTTTATTGAAATGCAATTGGAAATCATTTTATTATGCAAGTATAACATGTATGGAGATGAACCCCTTAGCTAGGTTCCCATCCATTCAATTCCATCAAATTCATCTTTACATTCTGTCTAGTTTATTAACTTCTTTCGTTATTTCAATTCTCGTCAATTTAAAACCCCCTTTACTTTCTTGTTCTTTAGTGTTTTGACTTTGTTTAGTATGTTTTAAAGTGTTTTGATTCAATTTATTTCCCAAAATTCGTCCAAATTCACCAAAGTGCTCAAAACTGCCCAGAAAGTGATTTTAAGGCTGTTTTGAGTGTTTTGGGTGATGTTTGAGTCTTTTGGTTTGTTTTAGTGTTTTAAAGTTTAGTTTTGCATTCTTTGAGTCTAGTATAGTGTTTTATATTGTGTTTTTACGTTTGAATCAAACCATAATCTTAAATTCGTCCAACATTAGGTTTACGGTCAAAATCTGCCTAGTTAGTGTTTTTAGGCAGTTTTGAGTCTTTTGAACTTGTTTTGAGTCCTTTGAGTCTTTGTGAACGTTTTTAACTTGTTTTTATGTTTTTGAGTCAAATCCAAGTGATTAACAATCCCTCCTAATCCCCGGTCCAGAACGATCCCTACTTGCACCTATACTACAATTGTCAAAAAGAGGGTTTAATTTGTGTGCGTAAAATTCTCTCATCACCAGCCAAACACTACACCTTGCCGTGCCTATCCTCCATCCAATTCCATAATCCCTGATCCTAAAACACATCCTAACCATCCCATCCACCTTTGTGCCGTAGCAAGGAGAAAGAAGGAAGGACTCTTGGATGCTCAAGCTTCGTCGTTGGTGCATTCTAGGTGTAATTCGTTTTATGATTTCAATGTTTAATTTATTTTCCTTTCATTTTGCTATGAACATGAGTGGCTAAACCCCTATTGGTTAGGGGTGATTTCGAAGCCATAACTATGTGTGCAAGTTGATTTGATAAATTCCAGTTATGAGTTCTTGAATCGTGAATGCAATTGGCTTAACTGTGCGAGTAATAACGTATTTGTGTTTGTTAATTAGGGGTCGACACTTAATTGGCTTGCATGAATATGATGCTAGAATATAAGTTTGTTTCACATAATTGTCACACACTTATATTCACAAGTAGTGAAGATTGCTAGTCACAATCGCGTTAAGTTCAATTCCTAGCATAAGTGTCATGATGTCATAGTCACAAGTGCTTTGTTAATGCTTATAGTTTTCATTGAACGTAATGATCTTTGATTGTATCTTTATTATGATGTCATGTAAGGAACTTTTGAAGAATGCTTTGGATTGTCGTATGATGTCATCCAATTCAATAACACAAGGAAAACTTGAGAATTAACTAGTGATGTCACGGTTAATTTGGGGCATTGTCATTCATAATTCTATGAAGGAATAATTGGAAATCGAGTCATTTGCATACTTGTCATGTGTGGACAAAGAACCCCTAACTAGTCCATCATCCATTAAAAACCCCAAAAACGTTTCAAGATCAGTTTTACTTTGCAATCTGTTTTCTCAACTTTAATTTCATCCAAATCAAATCCCCCTTTACTTTGAAGTCTCAATTTAGTTAGAAATTGTTTTGGTTCATGTTTTTAAGTGTTTTGAGTCAAGTTTTCAACCAATTTCGTCCAAATTAGTGTAGGTGCTCAAAACTGCCCAGAAAAGTGGTTTTAGGCAGTTTTGAGTCTTCTAGTTGCTGTTTTGAGTTTTTGTTTTGTTTTAGTGTTTTTACTTTGGTTTTTCATTCTTTGAGTCCAAATTAGTGTTTTTAACTTTATTTTGGAGTTCTTAGGTCAGTTTTCAAGAGTTTAGCAATCCCTCCTAATCCCCGGTTTTGAACGATCCCTACTTACATACTTTGCTACAATTGTCAGAAGAGGGTTTAATTTGTGTGCTTAATATATTTCGCATCAATAAACTTGATGCTAGAGTATAGGGGGGTTTCACGTAATTGTTATTCACTTATATTCAAAAGTAGTGGAGGTTGCTAGTCACAATCGCGTTAAGTAAATCCTTGGTATGAGTCTCATGAGTTTCATAGTGATGAATGCCTTGTTAACGCTTATAGTTTTCACAAAACTTTTGATATGTATCTTTGTTATGCATCTCATATAAAGAACTTGAAAAAGATAATTTGGTTGTAATGCGTTTTCATTCAATTCAATGAAATAAGGAAAACTTGAGGGTTAGTTGTGCGATGCAACTAATTTGGGGCGTTGTCATTCATAGTCTAAAGGAGTAATAACTGGACATTGGTTTGTATGCATATATCATGTGTGGAGAAGGACCCTCTAACTAGCCTTTTACCCATTTATTTTACCTAAATTCGTTTTTTCAAAAGTGTTTTCTACTAAGTTGTTGTTTTGAGTCTAAAATTCGTCAAAAACAATCCCCATGTTATTTAGTCTTCATATTTGAGTCAAAACTTGTTTTCCTTGAGTCTTTTGAGTCAAGTCAAGTCCTATTTTCGTCCAAAACCTTTATTGAGTCTAAAAGTGAGTCTTTTTGAGTATTGGTTGCTGTTTTAAGTGCCTAAAGTTAGTTTTGAGTCCATAGAGTCTAGTTTAGTGTTTTTGAGTCTTATTTACATAGATTAGCATCCCTAGTTAATCCCCGGTCTAGAACGATCCCTACTTACATATCTACTACAATTGTCACAAATAGGGTTTAATTTGTGTGTCAAGTTAATTTTCACATCAGATATGCACTCAATTTTCACTCAGATTTTCTAACTATACACCCTAATCTAGTTATATGTGAGAAGATTGATGTAAACATGAAAACGAACACTCACATATATGTATCACAAAGAAAGCAATTTCTGGAGTTAATAAGCATGTTTAGATATGATCTCATGAATGGAATGCTACTACTTAGACGCGAGAACCAGTGACACCATATGCTCATACCAAATTCAAACTGCACAAATTGAAACACATAACACTCAAGATTGAAGTCAAGGGTTGTAATGGGGCTTGGGGTATTGGTTAACAATGGAAAGATAGGGATAACAAACATTCTTAAAGCAATATGATGCGTGAATTATACACACACAAATTAAACCCTCTTTTTGACAATTGTAGTATAAGTATAAGTAGGGATCGTTCTTAACCGGGGATTAGGAGGGATTGCAAATCACTTGGAAACTGACTCAAAAACGTAAAATAAAGTTAAAAACGTTCACAAAGACTCAAAGGACTCAAAACAAGTTCAAAAGACTCAAAACTGCCTAAAAACACTAACTAGGCAGTTTTTTGACCTTAAACCCAATGTTGGACGAATTTAAGATTATGGTTTGATTCAAACGTAAAAACACAATATAAAACACTATACTAGACTCAAAGAATGCAAAACTAAACTTTAAAACACTAAAACAAACCAAAAGACTCAAACATCACCCAAAACACTCAAAACAGCCTTAAAATCACTTTCTGGGCAGTTTTGAGCACTTTGGTGAATTTGGACGAATTTTGGGAAATAAATTGAAACAAAACACTTTAAAACATAAACTAAACAAAGTCTAAACACTAAAGAACAAGAAAGTAAAGGGGGGTTTTAAATTGACGAGAATTGAAATAACGAAAGAAGTTAATAAACTAGACAAAATGTAAAGATGAATTTGATGGAATTGAATGGATGGGAACCTAGCTAAGGGGTTCATCTCCATACATGTTATACTTGCATAATAAAATGATTTCCAATTGCATTTCAATAAACTATGATACTCAACGCTCCAAGTTAATTAGGTCCGCTTAAATTAACTTTCAGATTTCCCTAGATTCATTGGATTGAATGGAATACGCATTACAACCAAATTATTCCTAATCAAAGTCCCTAACTATGGAATACGCATGATAGAGACATTCAACAAAGATCATTAAGTTCAACGGAAATCATAAACATCGATGAGGCATTCGTTACTATGGAATACGCATGAAACTTATGCCAAGAATTCATTTAACGCGATTGTTTATAAGCAACCTCCACTACTTGTGAATATAAGTTCGTAACTATTAGGTGAAACTCACTTATATTCTAGCGTCGAATTCATGCATGAAAATTAAGTGTGCACTCTCAATAAACATACATAAATAAGTTATCAATCGAACAGTTAAACGAATTGAATCCACAACTTATGAAACGCAATTAGAAGTAATCAAATCAAAATGCAAGCATAAACATATATTTCGAATCACCCCCTAGCTAAGGGGGGTTTAGTTCTTCATAACATTGAAATCAAAGAAACACCTAAACATTCCAACAACTCAAACTTGAATTGTATGAACGTTTAAGCACTCTTTTCTTCCATTCCTCAAACATACAAAACAAAGAGTATTGAAATTAAACATTGAAATCAAAGAAACACCTAAACATTCCAACAACTCAAACTTGAATTGTATGAACGTTTAGGCCCTCTTATCTTCCTCTTCGTTGTAGCACAAGGTCTAAGGATAGTTTGATGGTGTGAATGGTTTGGAGAGTGGTTGGAGTGGCTGCAATGGAGGAGAAAAGTGTTTTGGTGGCTGCTGCAAGGGTGTGGAGAGGTTTTGACGAATTTCTGGAATATGGAAGAGTGAATTGTGTGTGAATGAGTGTGAATGAATGTTGTGTGAAGTGTGTATGGTTTTTTTAGGGAGATGAATGGATGGGAGAGGGAACATGACAGCTAGGTTAAGTGAATGCATGTGCAAAACAGCTAGGATGGCTGAAATTGTAAGGGGAATGCATGTGCAATGTTGGAAATCTGATGGGAGAAAGGTGGATGCATGTGTTGGCTGATTTAAAGAATGTGAGGGAATGATGAAAGGGGAAACATGACAGCTAGGATGAATGCATGTGGAGTGCATGTGCAATGTTTTAAAGGATGGAATGCATGTGAATATGCTAGAAATCTGATGGGAATGAATGATTAAATGTGAATGGGTGATTAGAATCTAGGGTGCATGTGGGTTAGAAATGCATGTGGGTGAATGTTTGAATGATTAAAGGGTGTGGAAGATGGCTGAAATGATGAAAGAATAAAGGGTGCATGTGGGTTAATTAATGAAGGAAATGCATGTGCAATGACAATGTGTTAGAATGGATGTGTGTTATGCATGTTAAGTGATAAGTGATAAGTGATGATGATAAGTGATAAGTGATGATGATAAGTGATAAGTGATAAGTGATGAGTGATATGATATGTGGTTATGATATGATAAGTGGTGATGATAAGTAATGATATGTGGGAGTGTGGCTGAAATGAAGGAGTGGAATGTTGGAATGTTATGCACGGCTAAGGAAATTGGAAAGGTTTAAATGTCCTAAAACTAAAGGGAACAAGGTTCCAACACTTTGGTCTTCAATTAGGTCTTCAATTTCGTCCAACACTTTGGGGCCAAGCATAAGCTATCCATCCTTAGCCCAAAAGTGCTCCAAAAGTCTCCAAAATGCATCTTTTTGCTCCTTTAGCCCTTTGGACCTACAAACACACGAAAATAGCTTAAAGTACTAAAATAACTAAAGAAACATAACATAAATGCACGAGAACAAGCCATTTAAGTCGCATGAATATGCTCCTATCACAATAGCAAGCAAAGTAATGAAATTGAGACTTAGAATTCACTTTAAAACACAGAAATCAACTTTTAACACAAAGGGAAGATCTAAGCAACACTCAGGGCCATATTCAACATTTTGGACCCTTTCTTCAACTACCATAAACATGTGAACTCACATGAGAAGTACTTCCCCCACAACTTTTTCTTTCTTTTTTCTTTCTTTTCACAACTTTTTCTTTTCTTTTTCTTTTTCCACGAATTTTTTTTTTCTTTTTTCTTTTCCACCCGTGCCTATGGCACACTAACTCACATGAGAAGTACTTCCCCCACACTTGTTTTCTGCCATACATTAATCAAAAGGAGTTCAATTCAAATCACGCTTTGCTATGCTTCAAGAATAAGGGTATGGATGGTCCTAATCTAGGCTAGGTGAGGATAATGTGGGTGATGCGAAATATTTAAGCACACAAATTAAAACCCTTTTTTGACAATTGTAGTATATGAAAAAGTAGGGATCGTTCTAGACCGGGGATTAGGAGGGATTGCTAAATCACTTGGAAACTGACTCAAAAACGTAAAACAAAGGTTAAAACACTAAACTAGACTCAAAGAATGCAAAACTAAACAATAAAAACACTAAAACAAACCAAAAGACTCAAAACAGCCCCAAAACACTCAAAACTGCCTTAAAAACACTTTCTGGGCAGTTTTGAGCACTTTGACTAATTTGGACGAATTTGGGTAATAACTTGAATCAAAACACTTAGAAACACAAACTAAGACACTTTCTAACTAAATTGGACACTAAAGTAAGGGGGGATTTAGTTTTTGACGAAATTAAATAAAATGCACAGATTGTAATTTAAAACAGATTGTAAAGATGAATGTGATGAAAATATGGATGGAATGCTAACTAGAAGGTTCTTCTCCACACATGTCACACTTGCATATAAGATGATTTTCAGTTGGTCTTTCGATGAATTATGAAACTCAACACTCCGGGTTAATTAAGTCCGCTTAAATTAACCTTCAAGTTTCCCTTAAGTTAATGAATTGGATGGGACAGCGCATACACAATTCAAAACATTCTCCAAAAGTCCTTTACGTGAAAAGCACAATAAAGATACAATCAAAGATCATTAAGCAACATGAAAGCTATAAGTGTTGACGAGGCATTCGTTACTATGATGAGCATGAAACTAGTGCCAAGAATTCATTTAACACGATTGTTTATAAGCAACCTCCACTACTTGTGAATATAAGTTTGTAACTATTAGGTGAAACTCACTTATATTCTAGCATCATATTCATGCATGAAAACTAAGAGTGCACTCTCAATAAACATACACAAATAAGTTATCAATCAAACAGTTAAACGAATTGAATCCACAACTCATGAAATTCCAACCAAAGGTAATCAATTCATATTGCAAGCATAAACATAGTTTCAAATCACCCCCTAGCTAACTAGGGATTTAGCCTCTCATGTTCACAGAAAGAGAAATAAAATTGAAATTAAACATAAAGAACAAATGATTGATTCCACCTAGAACGCCCAACGAATCCACTTGAATTTTTGCGCGTTTTAAAGTCCTCTTTCTCCTTTCCTCTTGCTGCGGCAGAGAAGGTTTATGGATGATTTGGATGGTTTTCTGGGTTATAGATGGGTTTAGGGTGGTATGGTGGTGTGGCAAGGTGATGGGATGATGGAGGAAGGTTGGGGATGGCTGTGGCAAGGTTGGGGAGTGGCTGGAATGGTGGGGGAAGGTTGTGGCAAAGGGAGAAGATGAATGGGTGGCTGCGGCTTAGGTTGAATATGATGATTGATGAAAAGTGTGAATGAATGAATAGGCTCTAGGGTGAAAAATTAGGTGCGGCTGAGTGATGTGAGAATTATACGCACACAAATTAAACCCTCTTTTTATCAATTGTAGTGAAGAATGTAAGTAGGGATCATTCTGGACCGGGGATTAGGAGGGATTGTTAATCACTTGGATTTGACTCAAAAACATAAAAACACAATATAAAACACCAAACTAGACCCAAAGAATGCAAAACTAAAGTTTAAAACACTAAGACAAACCAAAAGACTCAAAACAGCAAGAAAACACTCAAAACTGCCTTAAAACTACTTTCTGAGCAGTTTTGAGCACTAGAGAAGAATTTGGACGAAAATAGTTATAACTTGACTCAAGATACTTTAAAAACACAAACTAAATTGATTTCTAACTAATTTGACACTCCAAGTAAAGGGGGATTTTGATTTTGACGAATTTGAAAACAAAACTTAAAACTTTGTAAAACGAGCAGATTTTAAAACGAATTTGGATTTAATGAATGGAATAAAGGCTAGCTAAGGGGTTCATCTCCACACATGCCATACTTGCACACAAAACGATTTCTAATTGCTTTTCAATAAACCATGAATTCTCAACGCCCCAGATTAACCGTGAATTGCACTAATTAACCCTCAGATTTTCCTAACGTTATTGAATTGGATGATTGCATACGACAACCCAAAGCATTCCCCACAAGTTCCCTACATGAATTGCATAATAGAGATACAAGCAAGAATCATTAAGTTCCTTGAAAACCATAAGCATTGACGAAGCACTCGTTACTATGAATTGCATGAAACTTATGCCAAGAATTTACTTAACGCAATTGAGATCATCAACTTTTACTACTTGTGAATATAAGTTTGTAACGATTAGGTGAAACTTCCTTATATCCTAGCATTAGATTTACGCATGATAATTAAGCGTGCACTCTCAACCAACACACACAAATCAGTTTAATTCAAATAGATAAGTGAATTGAATTCACAACTTATGAAACGCAATTAGAGGTAATCAAATCATATAGCAAGCATGATCATGGTTTCGAAACCCCCCCTAGCCAAGGGGGGTTTAGTTCCTCATACGTATAAGACAAAGAGAAGTAAATTTAACCATTGAAATCAAAGGAGAGGAAACACCTAAAAACTCCAGCAACTCGAACTTGAATTGCATGAACGTCCAAGCCCTCTTCTCCTCCTCTTTGTTGCGGCACAAGGTCTAAGGACAGGTTTTGGGTGGTATTTGTATGGAGGAATGGATGTGTGATGGTAGGGTAGTGTTTAGGAGGGATGGGGAGTGCGGCAAGGTGGGAAAATATGGAGAATGGTGAAGGATGGCTGCGGCAAAGGGTTGGGAATGTATGAATGTTGTGTGAAGGGGTGGTGGTCTAAATGGTGCGGCAAGGGCTGTTTATATAGGCTAGTTTGGCACACTTAGTAAAGGAAAAGGATTGCATAATCCCCTTGAAAAAGGGTTAACTCAAGGCAGAAATCAAGTGGGATTTGGAATAGGTAGTGCGGCTAGGAATTAGGGAGTTCTAGAAGGCTAGGTGCGGCACACATGTAGGGATAGGATAAGGTGTTCTAGAAACTGTGTTTAAGGCAGATTCCTAATCCTAAAGGGCCTAGGACATGTGATATAAGAGTAGGAAAAGGATTGTGATTCCTAAACCTACAAGGAATGGTGTCTTGCGGCATTGGTATGGATAAGTCTTCTAGAAACTGAAATAGGTGTTTAGATGTGTAATTGATTCCCCCTAATTAGCTAGGTTTAAGTCCCAATCTGATTTGGATAGGATAGAATAGGATAATGTTAGAGTTAGGATAGGATAAGGTTTCTAGGATAGGATAAGATAAGGTTGGATAAGGTTGGATAAGGTTCCTTGTTTCTTGCTTCTTCCACCAGATTTGTAGCCTTTCCTAGCTCTTCTTGTCTTCAATTTCGTCCATCCTCTTTGCTCCATGGTTAAGCTATCCAATCCATGCCCAAAAATGCTCCAAATAGCCTCAAAATGCACTTTCTTGCTCCCCTTGCCATTAGAACCTAAAAACATACGAAAATGGCTTAAAATACTAAAACAACTATGAATTAATAACATAAATGCATGAAAATACGGACGTTTAAGATTAAGAAAGGTTACCAAATCGGGAAACCTAGGGTTAACTTTCCTATTTCAAGTAGGAATCCTTGTTGGAGTAGGATTCCTCGTTTGAGTAGGAATTCATCGTTGGAGTAGGAATTCATCGTTTCTTCAAGTCTTCAACTCATTCATTCCTCTTTTGCTCCAAAAGACTCCAATTTGCATCTTCTTGCACACTTTGGCTTTATAATCTGAAAATGCACAAAAGTGACTTTAAACACTAAAATAGCTAAGGAAACACAACATAAATGCACGAGAACAAGCTAATTAAGTCGCATGAATATGCTCCTATCAAATTCCCCCACACTTAACTTTTGCTAGTCCTCGAGCAAAACAAAACAACTAAAGAAAATAAGACGAAACAAAACAAACAAAACGAAACCTAAACCTTCCAACGCTTGCCTCAGGGATTTTCAATGAAACATGACATGTCAAAGATCATTACTCACATAGTTTTTAGTCTTCCTTCCCCTCGAGCACATACTTAATCATAGTCACCATTCACTAGTTCGCATTTAATCAATTAAAACACATTTTGAATGTAGTAACATGCCTTAGAGAATTCCCTCCTCACTAGTTATGCACTCAATTTTCACTCAGATTTTCTGACTACACAACCTACACTAGTTATATGTGAGAAGATTGATGTAAATGATGCGAGAATTATACGCACACAAATTAAACCCTCTTTTTGACAATTGTAGTAAGTATGTAAGTAGGGATCGTTCTGGACCAGGGATTAGGAGGGATTGTTAATCACTTGGATTTGACTCAAAAACGCTAAAAACACAATCTAAAACACTATACTAGACTCAAAGAATGCAAAACTAAACTTTAAAACACTAAGACAAACCAAAGACTCAAAATGCTTTAAAGCATAAACTAAATTGATTTCTAACTAAATTGAACAATAAGGTAAAGGGGGATTTAGGTTTTGATTAAACTAAATGACAGATTGTAAATTAAAGCATAAGGAAATGAAGTAAACACAAAATGAATGAATCAACAGCTAATAAAAAGAGATAGCACAAATGGAGATGAAGCTAGAGATTCGATTTCACCATTGCTAAGCCAAGTCCATGCTTGTTAAGTCAGATTATACTCATCCCTCTACTTATTTCTTGGGTTTGTTTCACTTAGATATGATCAGCCATATGATGTGTGGATTTGATCAAATGTCTCTAATCATGAGCCTAATTGTGATGTGCAACTTTGGTTCCTAATCAAGACTATGTAGTGCACAAGAAACTTTCACAAAACCAAAGGGAACACTCGGCAGGATGTTTGCAAAACATTCCCTTCATTCATTCACATATCTACCAAGATTATGCATGATGTGTGCTTTAATCTTGGCTAAACAACCTGTGGTTAATTCAAATGATGATCAAGCATTAAAATCAACACACTAAGTCACAATTAAATCGGAGAATGAAACAAGAAATAGATAGATTAAATGAGAATTCCGAATTAACTACATGGCAATCTTGCAAGGCTACATCGAATCCCTAGAGAGAGATTAGTTACACTTCATGTTTACAAAAGGTTTGACATAAAAATATATAACATGAGTGAACATAGGATTAAGAAGAAAAAACCCTTGAAGCAAAACTGATGTCGAAATCCTTTAAGAAATGGGAGAGTGTATCTAATGGAATGAAGCCGAGAGGAAGTTCCTCATGGTACAAAACAAAGAGAATCAAAGAAACACCTAAACATTCCAACAACTCAAACTTGAATTGTATGAACGTTTAGGCCCTCTTATCTTCCTCTTCGTCGTAGCACAAGGTCTAAGGGATGTTGTTGGTGTGTTGAATGGATTGGGGAATTATGGAAATGGATGAGGAGTGGTGTTTGGATTATAAGGGAATGGTAGCTCAAGGTAATGAGGGAAGATTGGATGTGTTTGTGATGTGTTGTGTATGAAAATGAGATGTGGCTAAGGGTTGTTGATTGGGCTAGAGGTTTTGCATGGCTCAAAGGATTGTTTGATTGGGCTAGGCCCTTTGTTTTATGTCCAAAGTGCATACAAGGCTTCCAAATTCGTCCAACACTTTGGCTCCAAGCATATGCTATCCATTCCAAGCCCAATTTTGCTCCAAAATGCTCCAAAATGCATCTTTTTGCTTCCTTAGCCATATGAACCTAAAAACACACGAAAATGGCTTAAACTACTAAAACAATTATGAATTAACAACATAGATGCACGAAAACAAGCTAAGTAAGTCGCCTAAATATGCTCCTATCAAATTCCCCCACACTTAGCTTTTGCTAGTCCTCGAGCAAAACAAAATAATAACAAATAAACAAAACGACACTAAACAAGTAAAACACAACCTAAACCTTCCAACAACCGTCTTAGGGATTTCCAATGCACATGACAAGTTAAAAATCATTATTCTCACAGATTTTAGCCATCTTTACACTTAAGTACATTCTTAATCATAGTCACCACATACTAGTTCACAATTAAGCAATTAAAACACATTTCAAATGTAGTAACATGCTTTAGAGAATTTACTTAATTCCTTACTAGAATGCACTCTATTTTCACACAGATTTTCTGACTACACACCCTACACTAGTTATATGTGAGAGATTGATGTAAACATGAAAGACTAGTATCTCACATATGTTATAACAAAGAAAGCATTTTCTGGATTTACGATAATGACATGAATATGATCTCATGAATGGAATGCTACTACTTAGAATGAGAACCAGTGATTCCATAAGCTCATATCAAATCCAAACTCCACATTATTGAACACATAACGATCAAGATAGAAGTCAAAGGGGTGTAACGGGGCTAGGGTACTGGTTAACAATGAAAGGTGAAGGATAAACAAACATTCTTAAAGGAATAGTGAGCAAAGTATTGAATTAGGTACTTGGAATTCCCTTTAGAGCGCAGAAAACAACTTTTAGACTAATACGGGAAATTCAAACAACTCTTATTTTTTTTTTTTTTTTTTTTTTTTTTCAAATTTTTTTTTTTTCTTCTTTTTTATTTTTTTTTTTAGCCGTGCCTATGGCACAACAATTCTCATCAATAATCCTTCCCCCACACTTATTTTCTGCAACATATTAATCAAAAAGGAATTCATTTTCCGTCATGCTTACTATGCTTTAAGAACAAAGGCATGGATGGTCCTATTCTAGGCTAGGTAAGGATAACATGGGTTAACAAAGAACATAGGCTAAACAAGGCTCAAAGGGGTTAAAACTTACAACAAATACGAAATATGGGAAGTAAGGCTATTTGGCTATGGTGGCAACTACACAACTTTATCTTGATATATGTTATGCAATTCAATGTCATGCTTTGAATGAAATGGATATAAGTTCTAGCATTTAGTTCTATCATGATACAATTGCATTCTAAGTAGCAACCAAGCAAGGAATAATGAGATCATGCAACAACTTTAGAAAACAAAGAATCACAGAAAATAACTCTCCAAAGAAGGTAATGGCTCGAGTCTCACAGGGTTGTAGCGTTTGTTTGAGTTCCTTCCTTCAAGCATGTCACAAAAACGAATTTTTCTTTTATGATTGCATGTGAAGTCATACATTATAACCATAACCAAGCATATACCAAGAGTAAATCAAACTTTTCTCTATGTTTATAACTCTTTTTAACCGTCATGCAATTACAAACCAAATCCATGTCATTGTGTTGGAAGGTACCCTAAGACATAAACACACAAAAACGACTCAAAACACTCTTTTTAGGCTTTTCAAAACATGTTTTTCAAATTTTTATGTGATTTTCGGAGTTATAAAAACAAAACATACTAAAACACTCTAAAACAACTTAAAAACACCTTAAAACAGCAAGGAACAACATTTGAAGTTATGGGTGATAAAATCCCACGAATTTGCATCAAATATACTTAGTTACCCCCCCCACACTTAAATCAAACATTGTCCTCAATGTTTTAAGCATAGATTCACACAAAACATAAGTAAACACACAAACAACAACTAAACATACTAAACATGGCAGGTTTTCGTCTTTCCTCCAGAGGCACCTTTTTCCTGGATCATCCAGCGTTTGGCCAAGTATTGAGGCCTGGAATGCTCTAGCTCCGATGCCTCCCGCTCCGATGCCTTCTGCTCCGATGCCTTCTGCTCCGATGCTTTCTGCTCCGATGCCTTCCGCTTCAATGCCTTCCGCTTCGACGCCTCGTAGTGGGGCTTCACGTAAACAACCTTTGTGAAGCACCATCTTTCTCCATGTTTAGTATTTTTTTTTAATATATGAATTTTTTTTTTTTTTTTTTTTTTTTCAGTGCATTGGGTTGCCTCCCAAGTAGCGCTTTCTTTTACGTCTTGCAGCCGGACGAAGAACCCAATCACTCCAGGATATGTTCACGAATCGGATGAGAACTCCGAGTCATAAACTAGTACCTAAAACAAGAAACAAAACAAGATTAAGAATCTGGAATAAAAACAAACAAAAATAAAACAATCCAAGGGATTAGCAAATTTTCTAATCCCCGGCAACGGCGCCAAAATTTGATGCGTGAATTATACGCACACAAATTAAACCCTCTTTTCGTCAAATTGTAGTATATGTATAAGTAAGGATCGTTCTAGACCGGGGATTAGGAGGGATTGTTAACCACTTGGATTTGACTCAAAAACGTAAAATAACAATATGAAACACTATACTAGACTCAAAGAATGCAAAACTAAACTTTAAAACACTAAGACAAACCAAAAGACTCAAAACAACACAAACACACTCAAATCTGCCTAAAAACCACTTTCTGGGCAGATTTGAGCACAAACACAAATTTGGACGAAATTAAGTAATAACTTGACTCAAGAACGTAAAAACACAATATAAACACACTAAACTAACTCAAAGAATGTAAAACTAAACACTTAAAACATTAAAACAAACCAAAAGACTCAAACATCACCCAAAACACTCAAAACTGCCTTAAAATCACTTTCTGGGCAGTTTTGAGCACTTTGGTGAATTTGGACGAAATTGGGAAATAAAATTGAATCAAAACACTTTAAAACATAAACTAAACAAAGTCTAAACACTAAAGAACAAGAAAGTAAAGGAGGGTTTTAAATTGACGAGAATTGAAATAACAAAACAAGTTAATAAACTAAACAGATTGTAAAACGAATTTGATGGAATGGAATGAATGGATGATAGAATGGCTAAGGGGTTCATCTCCATACATGTTATACTTGCATAATAAAATGATTTCCAATTGCATTTCAATAAACCATGAAACTCAACACCCCGGGTTAACCGTGATGCACTAATTAACCTTCAAATCTTCCTAACGTTATTGAATTGGATGGGTTAGCGCATACAACAATTCAAAACATTCCCCACAAGTCCTCAACATGAATGCATAGAAGATATACAAGCAAGAATCATTACGCTCTATGAAAATTATAAGTGTTGACGAGGCATTCGTTACTATGGATTGCATGAAACTTATGCCAAGAATTTGTTTAACGCGATTGTTTATAAGCAACCTCCACTACTTGTGAATATAAGTTCATAACGATTAGGTGAAACTTACTTATATTCTAGCGTCATATTCATGCATGAAAATTAAGCGCGCATTCTCAATAAACATACATAAATAAGTTATCAATCAAACGGTTAAACAAATTGAATCCACAACTTATGAAACGCAATTAGAAGTATTCAAATCAAAATGCAAGCATAAACATATATTCGAATCACCCCCTAACCAAGGGGGGTTTAGTTCCTCATGGTACAAAACCAAGAGAATCAAAGAAACACCTAAACATTCCAACAACTCAAACTTGAATTGTATGAACGTTTAGGCCCTCTTATCTTCCATTCCTCATTCGTACAAAACAAAGAGCATTGAAATTAAACATTGAAATCAAAGCAACACCTAAACATTCCAACAACTCAAACTTGAATTGTATGAACGTTTAGGCACTCTTCTCTTCCTCTTCGTTGTAGCACAAGGTCTAAGGATAGTTTGATGGTGTGAATGGTTTGGGGAGTGGTGAAGATGGAAGGATGGTGTTTGGATTGTTGATAGGAGCATATTCATGCGACTTAAATGGCTTGTTCTCGTGCATTTACGTTATGTTTCTTTAGTTATTTTAGTCCTTTATGCTTCTTTTGTGTGTTTTCAGGTTCTAAGGGCAAAGTATGCAAAAGGATGCCTTTTGGAGCCTTTTGGAGCAAATTAGAGATTGGAATGGATATCATATGCTTGGAGCCAAGAGGACGGACGAAATTGAAGGATTCCTCCTCCATTGCAGCCACATGTGCATTCAATCATTCACACCAAAACCTTGCACATGCTTTCCCATTTCATTATCCATTCACCTTGCAGCCACTCCACATGCATTTCTAGCTTTTCCTTTGCATTCCCCCTTTAATCAACACATGCATTCACTCACCACAAACAAGTCACATGCATTCATCAACATATCTAGCTGTCATTCACATGCATTTCATTCATCATTTCCACCCCCACATGTCCCTTTAATCATTCAAACATGCAGCCACACCTTCACCCACATGCACCATTTAAACATACACCCAAACACCACCAGAAATCATCATTGCCGTGGGTACCTATCCCATTTCAGATTGTCATTCCACTTCATTGCACATGCATCTTCATAATTCAACACATGCATTCATTATTTATTTACTTTGCATCCTTTAATTTAATCACATGCACATTCAAACAAACACAATCATTCCAGCCATACCTTGCATTTTCAGATTGTTCCTCCATCATTGCAACACAATGCAGCCACATGCACTTGTTCCTCTAACATTTCAGCCACTTGCACTCCCATTCTCTCCCAAAACCGTGCACATGCCTTCTCCTTGCATTTCCAGCCATTCCACATGCTATTTCAGCCACATGCACTCATAATCATTCAACCAACATGTGCACATGCAACCTAGCTGTCATGTTCCCCCCATTTCACCTATAAATACTCATTCATTCACTCTTCCATATTCCAGAAATTCGTCAAAACCTCTCCACACCCTTGCAGCAGCCACCAAAACACTTTTCTCCTCCATTGCAGCCACTCCAACCACTCCCCAAACCATTCACACCATCAAACTATCCTTAGACCTTGTGCTACAACGAAGAGGAAGATAAGAGGGCCTAAACGTTCATACAATTCAAGTTTGAGTTGTTGGAATGTTTAGGTGTTTCTTTGATTTCAATGTTTAATTTCAATACTCTTTGTTTTGTACGAATGGGGAATGGAAGAGAAGAGGGCCTAAACGTTCATACAATTCAAGTTTGAGTTGTTGGAATGTTTAGGTGTTTCTTCGATTCCAATGTTTAAATTCAACTAAACCCCCCTTGGCTAGGGGGGGGATTCGAAATATATGTTTATGCTTGCATTTTGATTTGATTACTTCTAATTGCGTTTCATAAGTTGTGGATTCAATTTGTTTAACCGTTTGATTGATAACTTATTTATGTATGTTTATTGAGAATGCGCGCTTAATTTTCATGCATGAATATGACGCTAGAATATAAGTGAGTTTCACCTAATAGTTACGAACTTATATTCGCAAGTAGTGGAGGTTGCTTATAAACAATCGCGTTAAACAAATTCTTGGCATAAGTTTCATGCAATCATAGTAACGAATGCCTCGTCAACACTTATAATTTTCATAGAGCGTAATGATTCTTGCTTGTACCTCTTCTATGCATTCATGTTGAGGACTTGTGGGGAATGTTTTGAATTGTCGCATGCATCATCCAATTCAATAACGTTAGGAAGATTTGAAGGTTAATTAGTGCATCACGGTTAACTTGGGGTGTTGAGTATCATAGTTTATTGAAATGCAATTGGAAATCATTTTATTATGCAAGTATAACATGTATGGAGATGAACCCCTTAGCTAGGTTCCCATCCATTCAATTCCATCAAATTCATCTTTACATTCTGTCTAGTTTATTAACTTGTTTCGTTATTTCAATTCTCGTCAATTTAAAACCCCCCTTTACTTTCTTGTTCTTTAGTGTTTAGACTTTGTTTAGTTTATGTTTTAAAGTGTTTTGATTCAATTTATTTACCAAAATTCGTCCAAATTCACCAAAGTGCTCAAAACTGCCCAGAAAGTGATTTTAAGGCTGTTTTGAGTGTTTTGGGTGATGTTTGAGTCTTTTGGTTTGTTTTAGTGTTTTAAAGTTTAGTTTTACATTCTTTGAGTTAGTTTAGTGTTTTATATTGTGTTTTTACGTTCTTGAGTCAAGTTATTACTTAATTTCGTCCAAATTTGTGTTTGTGCTCAAATCTGCCCAGAAAGTGGTTTTTAGGCAGATTTGAGTGTGTTTGTGTTGTTTTGAGTCTTTTGGTTTGTCTTAGTGTTTTAAAGTTTAGTTTTGCATTCTTTGAGTCTAGTATAGTGTTTCATATTGTTATTTTACGTTTTTGAGTCAAATCCAAGTGGTTAACAATCCCTCCTAATCCCCGGTCTAGAACGATCCCTACTTATACATATACTACAATTTGACGAAAAGAGGGTTTAATTTGTGTGCGTATAATTCTAACCCCATTCCACCTAATATCCCTATTCCTTGCAGGTTCATGAATTCCAAGGAAGAAGAAAGTGAAAAAGACATCTTGGAAGCCCTTCCAAAGGTGCAAAGTAGGGAATATCATGAATTCATCAAAGAGGACGTTCTTGAGGCAAACAACCCCAAAGAAGTTGAATTTTATGACACAAGACAAGGACCAATCCTCACATCAAATCTGTCCAAGGGCAAAGTTCCTGAAATGTTCAAAGAAGATGTTTTTATCCTTGAGTTCATGTCGGAGCACATAAGTAAGCCACCTCCTCCAATTTCAATTTTCTTTTATACTAACATGTTGTTAATGATTCAGGCATCCAATCTTGAATTTAATCCATTACCGGATCATTTCAAGTATCACCGCCCATTCAAAGATAAATTCCATGCCGATTGATTCAGAAAAAAAAAAAAAAAAAAAGAAAAAAAAAAAAGAAAAAAAAAAAAGAGAAAAAAAAAATAAAAAGAAAAAAAAATAAAATAAAGCAGATGTAGCCTTCACAGAGGTTGTTTGCTTGAGGCCCCACTACGTGGCTTTACTCTTGAAGCGGAAGGTGTAGGAACAGAAGGCATCGGAACGGAAGGCATCGGAGCAGAAGACATAGGAACGGAAGGCATCGGAGCGGGAGGCATCGGAGCTAGAGCATTCCAGGCCTCAATACTTGGCCAAACGCTGGATGACCCAGGAAAAAGGTGCCTCTGAAGATAACCCGAAAACCTCTGACGGTCGCTTTGAATCCGACCTTCAGACTCTTGCAGCTCATCAAGCTTCCTCTTCATGCCCGTCGAATAGTTGTTTGCAAGCACGTGCAAACTTCTATTCTCATACTTCAGCTGCTGGACCTCCTGCTTGAGACTTTCCACCTCTGCCATCAATGATTCCACCTGACGGGAGCGGGCAAGCAGGCGTTGGCCCATGTTGGACACAGAACTCGCACACTGAACACTAAGTGCGAGGGACTCTTGAACGGCCAACTCATCGGACCGTCCTGACAGCAGCCTACTATCTTTTGGAGTGAGGAGGTTCCTAGCTACTATTGTAGCTGTTGTGGCGTCCTGCATCACAGAGTCTTCACCTGTAAGAAGACCGTTAGAAGATAAGAAAGAAGGGCGCCATACGTTACCTTGACGCGGCGCGCCCGTATCACTGCTAAGGCTCAATTCCAAGCTAAGGTTCGATGAGTTTGCCATTTTTTTCAAAAGTGTTCAAAGAGAAGGGGTGGAATTAAATTTCAAAGGGCCGGAGTCGATTTTCAAGAATGGGGAGTTTTCAGAGTGTGTTTGTTGTGGTGATCGATAGCTCTATAAAAAGCCAAGGCGACGCGTCCACCGATTCAAAAAGCCGGAATTTCCGGCGTAATTTAGGCGACGTTTGCTCGGCTTTTCAGAAGACGCGTTCAACTTTGTCAAAAGATTTCTTCTTTTCAGACAACACGTGGAGGCCATCACCGCAACTACACATCTTTAGCCGACAAGCGCAAAGTTCGGCGATGCTTTCTCTGCTTTTCAGAAAACGCGTGCAGCTTTGTCAAAAGGAGCCGCATCCGCACTACTACGTGTCGTTCAGAAAGCAAAGGGGCGTCGTTCAGAAATCGAAGGGGCGCCTGCTCAGAAATCGAAGAGGCGTCGTTCAGATATCGAAGAGACATTTGTCGACAAGGGTAAAAGAACAATACCATCACTTGATATTATCTCTATATATGTCGACCTTCGTCTTATATGGCAAGGCAAACCTGAAGAAAAATGCCCAACTCTCCCTCACCTCTGAGGGCGCACTCCCAGCAAAGCCTCTTGAAATACTCAATTTTTTCTCCCCCAAAGAAGATACCAGAAACCTGGAGTACAAATGAGGCAGAAGGAAACGGTCGATCGAAGCATGTGGAGACAACCACAACAAATACATGTGCTGCTTCATTCGCCGTTTCTTCAAAAGCAAAGGTATCTCATATCATCAAGGTCTAAAGCAAAAGTATCTCATATCATGCTCTTTCCCTGTCTTTTTCTTTGTCCTTGTTCTTACTCGCATGGCAAAGTAAAAGAAGCAATCAGCCGGCACTTGGAGTCAGTCTTCCGATCTGGAGCCAACTGCCTAGAATCTATTCCTGATTGCTTACCTAGCGTTGCTCTCGAGTAGTCATCTTCAACGGTTGATACACTTCCGGAGAAGGGACCACTTCTGCAAAGGGGAGCGAGTAAGGCAAGTGAAAATGATACATTGAAGCATGTGGAGACAAACATAGGCTGAGTTATCCTCCAACCCTTTTCAATACGAATTGGAAAGATTGAACAAAGAAACAGACCAAAAGGGTATGCTCAGACCTTCGGGGAAGACCAAAAGAATCCTCCAGCCCAGTAGCACAAAGGAAAATCAACAAGTGGAGGAGACCCAAAAGAATCCTGCTGCCCAGTTCAAGAGTAGCACAAAGGAAAATCAACGATGGGCAGAAACCAGTTCAAGAGAAAGCCTGTGGAATCACCAAGATCAATGCCTCAATGCAATTACCAAGGAGAAGATGGAATTTACACTCCATAACCAGATTTGCGTCCCTAAACTCTTCTCTTTGTTAATTACATTCTGCCATGTTTAGTATGTTTAAATTGCTTTTTGTGTGTGTACTTATGTTTTGTGTGAATCTATGCTTAAAACATTGAGGACAATGTTTGATTTAAGTGTGGGGGGGTAACTAAGTATATTTGATGCAAATTCGTGGGATTTTATCACCCATAACTTCAAATGTTGTTCCTTGCTGTTTTAAGGTGTTTTTAAGTTGTTTTAGAGTGTTTTAGTATGTTTTGTTTTTATAACTCCGAAAATCACATAAAAATTTGAAAAACATGTTTTAAAAAGCCTAAAAAGAGTGTTTTGAGTTGTTTTTGTGTGTTTGTGTCTTAGGGTACCTTCCAACACAATGATAAGGATTTGGTTTGTAATTGCATGACGGTTAAAAAGAGTTATAAACATAGAGAAAAGTTTGATTTACTCTTGGTATATAATTGGTTATGGTTATAATGTATGACTTCACATGCAATCATAAAAGAAAAATTCGTTTTTGTAACATGCTTGAAGGAAGGAACTCAAACAAACGCTACACCCTGTGAGACTCGAGCCATTACCTTCTTTGGAGAGTTATTTTCTGTGATTCTTTGTTTTCTAAAGTTGTTGCATGATCTCATTATTTCTTGCTTGGTTGCTACTTAGAATGCAATTGTATCATGATAGAACTAAATGCTAGAACTTATATCCGTTTCATTCAAAGCATGACATTGAGTTGCATAACATATATCAAGATGAAGTTGTGTAGTTGCCACCATAGCCAAATAGCCTTACTTCCCATATTTCGTATATATTAGTTTTAACCTCGTTGAGCATCGTTTAGCCTATTTTCTTTGCTAACCACATCACCCCTTACCTAGCCTAGAGTAGGACTTTCCTATACCCTTGTTCTTGAAGTATAGTGAGCATGACTTAAATGAATTCCTTTTGATTAATATGTTGCAGAAAATAAGTGTGGGGGAAGGGATTTTTGTGTGTATGTATGTGCCTAAGTCTTAAAGGAGGCACGGGAAAAAGAAAAAAAAAATGTGAGAAAAAGAAGAAGAAAAGAAAGAAAAAGAGTGAAAATAAGTGAGAATGGACTCACAAGTGTGATTGTTGAAGAAAGGGCCCAAAAAGTTTGAATATGGCCCTAAGTTTTATTTGACTTCCCCTTGGGTGTTCAAAGTTGACTTCTGGGTTCTAAAGGGAATTCTAAGTGCCTAATTCAATACTTTGCTCACTATTGCTTAAAGAACGTTTGTTTTCCCTATCCTTTCATTGTTAGCCAACTCCCCAAGCCCCGTTACAACCTTTGACTTCTATCTTGATCGTTATGTGTTCAATAATGTGGAGTTTGGAATTGATATGAGCTTATGGAATCACTGGTTCTCGTTCTAAGTGGTAGCATTCCATTCATGAGATCATATATATACATGTTAATAATTCCAGAAAATGCTTTCCTTGTTATAACATATGTGAGTGTTCGTCTACATGTTTACATCAATCTTCTCACATATACCTAGTGTAGGGTGTGTAGTCAGAAAATCTGTGTGAAAAACGAGTGCATATCTTGTAAGGATTTGAGCAAATTCTCTAAGGCATGTTACTACATTCAAAACATAGTTTTAAATGCTTAATTGTGAAATAATATGTGGTGACTATGAGTAAGAATGTACTTAAGTGTGAAGATGACAAAAATCTATGGGACTAATGATTTTTAACTTGTCATGTGCATTGGAAATCTGTGAGACGATTGTTGGAAGGTGTAGGTTGTGTTTTGTTCGTTTTGTCTAGTTTCGTGTTCTTTTGTTGTTTTGTTTTGCTCGAGGACTAGCAAAAGATAAGTGTGGGGGTATTTGATAGGAGCATATTCATGCGACTTAAATGGCTTGTTCTCGTGCATTTACGTTATGTTTCTTTAGTTATTTTAGTCCTTTATGCTTCTTTTGTGTGTTTTCAGGTTCTAAGGGCAAAGTATGCAAAAGGATGCCTTTTGGAGCCTTTTGGAGCAAATTAGAGATTGGAATGGATATCATATGCTTGGAGCCAAGAGGATGGACGAAATTGAAGGATTCCTCCTCCATTGCAGCCACATGTGCATTCAATCATTCACACCAAAACCTTGCACATGCTTTCCCATTTCATTATCCATTCACCTTGCAGCCACTCCACATGCATTTCTAGCTTTTCCTTTGCATTCCCCCTTTAATCAACACATGCATTCACTCACCACAAACAAGTCATATGCATTCATCAACATATCTAGCTGTCATTCACATGCATTTCATTCATCATTTCCACCCCCACATGTCCCTTTAATCATTCAAACATGCAGCCACACCTTCACCCACATGCACCATTCAAACATACACCCAAACACCACCAGAAATCATCATTGCCGTGGGTACCTATCCCATTTCAGATTGTCATTCCACTTCATTGCACATGCATCTTCATAATTCAACACATGCATTCATTATTTATTTACTTTGCATCCTTTAATTTAATCACATGCACATTCAAACAAACACAATCATTCCAGCCATACCTTGCATTTTCAGATTGTTCCTTCATCATTGCACCACAATGCAGCCACATGCACTTGTTCCTCTAACATTTCAGCCACTTGCACTCCCATTCTCTCCCAAAACCGTGCACATGCCTTCTCCTTGCATTTCCAGCCATTCCACATGCTATTTCAGCCACATGCACTCATAATCATTCAACCAACATGTGCACATGCAACCTAGCTGTCATGTTCCCCCCATTTCACCTATAAATACTCATTCATTCACTCTTCCATATTCCATAAATTCGTCAAAACCTCTCCACACCCTTGCAGCAGCCACCAAAACACTTTTCTCCTCCATTGCAGCCACTCCAACCACTCCCCAAACCATTCACACCATCAAACTATCCTTAGACCTTGTGCTACAATGAAGAGGAAGATAAGAGGGCCTAAACGTTCATACAATTCAAGTTTGAGTTGTTGGAATGTTTAGGTGTTTCTTTGATTTCAATGTTTAATTTCAATACTCTTTGTTTTGTACGAATGGGGAATGGAAGAGAAGAGGGCCTAAACGTTCATACAATTCAAGTTTGAGTTGTTGGAATGTTTAGGTGTTTCTTTGATTCCAATGTTTAAATTCAACTAAACCCCCCTTGGCTAGGGGGGGGATTCGAAATATATGTTTATGCTTGCATTTTGATTTGATTACTTCTAATTGCGTTTCATAAGTTGTGGATTCAATTTGTTTAACCGTTTGATTGATAACTTATTTATGTATGTTTATTGAGAATGCGCGCTTAATTTTCATGCATGAATATGACGCTAGAATATAAGTGAGTTTCACCTAATAGTTACGAACTTATATTCGCAAGTAGTGGAGGTTGCTTATAAACAATCGCGTTAAACAAATTCTTGGCATAAGTTTCATGCAATCATAGTAACGAATGCCTCGTCAACACTTATAATTTTCATAGAGCGTAATGATTCTTGCTTGTACCTCTTCTATGCATTCATGTTGAGGACTTGTGGGGAATGTTTTGAATTGTCGCATGCATCATCCAATTCAATAACGTTAGGAAGATTTGAAGGTTAATTAGTGCATCACGGTTAACTTGGGGTGTTGAGTATCATAGTTTATTGAAATGCAATTGGAAATCATTTTATTATGCAAGTATAACATGTATGGAGATGAACCCCTTAGCTAGGTTCCCATCCATTCAATTCCATCAAATTCATCTTTACATTCTGTCTAGTTTATTAACTTGTTTCGTTATTTCAATTCTCGTCAATTTAAAACCCCCCTTTACTTTCTTGTTCTTTAGTGTTTAGACTTTGTTTAGTTTATGTTTTAAAGTGTTTTGATTCAATTTATTTCCCAAAATTCGTCCAAATTCACCAAAGTGCTCAAAACTGCCCAGAAAGTGATTTTAAGGCTGTTTTGAGTGTTTTGGGTGATGTTTGAGTCTTTTGGTTTGTTTTAGTGTTTTAAAGTTTAGTTTTACATTCTTTGAGTTAGTTTAGTGTTTTATATTGTGTTTTTACGTTCTTGAGTCAAGTTATTACTTAATTTCGTCCAAATTTGTGTTTGTGCTCAAATCTGCCCAGAAAGTGGTTTTTAGGCAGATTTGAGTGTGTTTGTGTTGTTTTGAGTCTTTTGGTTTGTCTTAGTGTTTTAAAGTTTAGTTTTGCATTCTTTGAGTCTAGTATAGTGTTTCATATTGTTATTTTACATTTTTGAGTCAAATCCAAGTGGTTAACAATCCCTCCTAATCCCCGGTCTAGAACGATCCCTACTTATACATATACTACAATTTGACGAAAAGAGGGTTTAATTTGTGTGCGTATAAATCACGCATCAATTGTAAGGGAGTGGTGCCTCAAGGCCACGGCACCAAGGGCAGTTTGTGATGGTCTACATTCTGAAAATGGAAGGGTTTGTGTTGTGGAATGTACAATGGATGAATTTCTGAAATGGAGGAGTGAATGAGAATGAATGCAATGGATGCTTATTTATAGGTGAAATGGGGGGAACATGACAGCTAGGAGGGAATGTGGCTGCATGTTTGAATGATTAAAGGATGCATGTGGGTTGGAATTGCATGTGCAAGGGGACAATCTGAAAATGCATGTGAAAGCATGTGTTGGCTGCAATGATGAAATGGATGGGAGTGTATGTGGCTTAATTAATTAAAGGGAGTGCATGTGCAATGGTTTAAAGGATGGAATGCATGTGAATATGATGGAAATCTGATATGGTGGTGGGAGATGCATGTGGCTGATTTATGCATGTGATTAAAGGGAGTGCATGTTTGAATGATTAAAGGGGGAAGTGCATGTGGGTTGGAAATATAAAAGGGGAATGCATGTGGCTGCAAGGTGTGGTGAATGATGATGAATGCATGTGGATTAAAGAGTGAATGGTGGCTGCAAAGTGAATGAATAATGAAATGGGAAAGCATGTGCAAGGTTTTGGTGTGAATGATTGAATGTGCATGTGGCTGCAATGGATTAGGAATCCTTCAATTTCGTCCATCCTCTTGGCTCCAAGCATATGATATCCATTCCAATCTCTAATTTGCTCCAAAATGCTCCAAAATGCATCTTTTTGCTTCCTTAGCCATATGAACCTAAAAACACACGAAAATGGCTTAAACTACTAAAACAACTATGAATTAACAATATAAATGCACGAAAACAAGCTAAGTAAGTCGCCTAAATATGCTCCTATCAAATTCCCCCACACTTATCTTTTGCTCGTCCTCGAGCAAAACAAAAAAACAAAACAAACAAAACGACACTAAACAAGTAAAACACAACCTAAACCTTCCAACAATCGTCTCAGGGATTTCCAATGCACATGACATGTTAAAAATCATTATTCCCACAGATTTTAGCCATCTTTACACTTAAGTACATTCTTACTCATAGTCACCACATACTAGTTCGCATTTAAGCATTTAAAACACATTTTGAATGTAGTAACATGCCTTAGAGAATTTCCTCAATTCCTTACTAGAATGCACTCTATTTTCACACAGATTTTCTGACTACACACCCTACACTAGTTATATGTGAGAGATTGATGTAAACATGAAAGACTAGTATCTCACATATGTTATAACAAAGAAAGCATTTTCTGGATTTACGATAATGACATGAATATGATCTCATGAATGGAATGCTACTACTTAGAATGAGAACCAGTGATTCCATAAGCTCATATCAATTCCAAACTCCACATATTGAATACATAACATCAAGATAGAAGTTGAGGGTTGTAACGGGGCTAAGGGTAATGGTTTAACAAAGAAAGGTAAAGTAAAACAAAGGTTCTTAAAGTAATAGGAAGCGAAGTAATGAAATTGACACTTAAACTCACTTTTAATGGCAGAAATCAACTTTTAAACACAAGGGAAGATTCATGCAACAACTAGGGTCAAATTCACTCTTTTGGACCCTTCCTTCAATAACCAATGCTTGTGAGATCATTCTCACTTATTTTTCAACTCTTTTTTTTTTTTTTTTTTTTTTTTTTTCTTTTCAACAATATTTTTTTTCTTTATTTCATTCTTTGGCCGTGCCCTATTATCTTCCCCCACACTTATTTTCTGCAGTATATTGATCAAAAGGAGTTCATTCTAAGTCATGTTTCACTATCCTTTAAGAACAAGGGGTTAACAAAGAAAATAAGCTTGAAAAGGCTCAAAAGGGGTAATCCTACAATACATGTGAAAAGGGATAGGCTTTTTGGCTTTGGCTTGACTAACAACTTCATCTTATTGTATGTTATGCAATCAATATCATACTTTGAATGAAACGGATATAAGTTCTAGCATTTAGTTCTATCATGATACAATTGCATTCTAAGTAGCAACCAAGCAAGGAATAATGAGATCATGCAACAACTTTAGAAAACAAAGAATCACAGAAAATAACTCTCCAAAGAAAGTAATGGCTCGAATCTCACAGGGATGTAGCGTTTGTTTGAGTTCCTTCCTTCAAGCATGTTACAAAAACGAATTTTTCTTTTATGATTGCATGTGAAGTCATACATTATAACCATAACCAAGCATATACCAAGAGTAAATCAAACTTTTCTCTATGTTAATAACTCTTTTTAACCGTCATGCAATTACAAACCAAATCCTTATCATTGTGTTGGAAGGTACCCTAAGACACAAACACACAAAAACGACTCAAAACACTCTTTTTAGGCTTTTCAAAACATGTTTTTCAGATTTTTATTTGTTTTTCGGAGTTATAAAAACAAAACATACTAAAACACTCTAAAACATCTTAAAAACACCTTAAAACAGCAAGGAACAACATTTGAAGTTATGGGTGATAAAATCCCACGAATTTGCATCAAATATACTTAGTTACCCCCCCACACTTAAATCAAACATTGTCCTCAATGTTTTAAGCATATATTCACACAAAACATAAGTAAACACACAAAAAGCAATTTAAACATACTAAACATGGCAGAATGTAATTAACAAAGAGAAGAGTTTAGGGACGCAAATCTGGTTATGGAGTGTAAATTCCCTCTTCTCCTTGGTAATTGCATTGAGGCTTTGATCATAGTGACTCCACAGGCTTACTCTTGAACTGGTTTCCGCCCATCATTGATTTTCCTTTGTGCTACTCTTGAACTGCGCAGCAGGATTCTTTTGGTCTTCCCCGAAGGTCTGAGCATACCCCTTTGGTCTGTTTCTTTGTTCAATCTTTCCAATTCGTATTGAAAAGGGTTGGAGGATAACTCAGCCTATGTTTGTCTCCACATGCTTCAATGTATCATTTTCACTTGCCTTACTCGCTCCCCTTTGCAGAAGTGGTCCCTTCTCTGGAAGTGTATCAACCGTTGAAGATGACTACTCGAGAGCAACGCTAGGTAAGCAATCAGGAATAGATTCCAGGCAGTTGGCTCCAGATCGGAAGACTGACTCCAAGTGCCGGCTGATTGCTTCTTTCACTTTGCCATGCGAGTAAGAACAAGGACAAAGAAAAGGACAGGGAAAGAGCATGATATGAGATACTTTTGCTTTAGACCTTGATGATATGAGATACCTTTGCTTTTGAAGAAACGGCGAATGAAGCAGCACATGTATTTGTTGTGGTTGTCTCCACATGCTTCGATCGACCGTTTCCTTCTGCCTCATTTGTACTCCAGGTTTCTAGTATCTTCTTTGGGGGAGAAAAAATTAAGTATTTCAAGAGGCTTTGCTGGGAGTGCGCCCTCAGAGGTGAGGGAGAGTTGGGCATTTTTCTTCAGGTTTGCCTTGCCATAAAAGACGAAGGTCGACATATATAGAGATAATATCAAGTGATGGTATTGTTCTTTTACCCTTGTCGACAAACGTCTTGATCCCGCAAATCCGGCTTTTTGAAATAGTGGTGCCTCTTCGATTTCTGAACGACGCCCCTTCGATTTCTGAGCAGGCGCCCCTTCGATTTCTGAACGACGCCCCTTTGCTTTCTGAACGACACGTAGTAGTGCGGATGCGGCTCCTTTTGACCAAGCTGCACGCGTTTTCTGAAAAGCAGAGAAAGCGTCGCCGAACTTTGCGCTTGTCGGCTAAAGATGTGTAGTTGCGCTTGTCAGCGTTCAATGTGCAGGCTCTGTGTCCAACATGGGCCAACGCCTGCTTGCTCGGTCCCGCCAAGTGGAATCGTTGATGGCAGAGGTGGAAAGTCTTAAGCAGGAGATCAAACAGCTTAAGTACGAGAATAGAAGTTTGCATGTGCTTGCAAATAACTATTCGTCGGGCATGAAGAGGAAGCTTGATGAACTGCAAGAATCTGAGGGTCGAATTCACAGTGACCGTCAAAGGCTTGCGGCTTATCTCCAGAGGCACCTTTTTCCTGGGTCATCCAGCGTTTGGCCAAGTATTGAGGCCTGGAATGCTTCCGCTCCGATGCCTCCTGCTTCGATGCCTTCTGGTCCGACGCCTTCTGCTCCGACGCCTTGTAGTGGGGCTTCACGTAAACATCCTTTGTGAAGGCTCCATCTTTTTGCCATGTTTATTTTTATTCTATATTTTTTTTTTATTTTTTTTTTTTTTATTTTATTATGAACATGCGTTGCTTTATTCAGTGCATTGGGTTGCCTCCCAAGTAGCGCTTTCTTTTACGTCTTGCAGCCGGACGAAGAACCCAATCACTCCAGGATATGTTCACGAATCGGATGAAAACTCCGAGTCATAAACTAGTACCTAAAACAAGAAACAAAACAAGATTAAGAATCTGGAATAAAAAAAATGAAAAGATCAAACGAAAATAAAACAATCCAAGGGATTAGCAAATTTTCTAATCCCCGGCAGCGGCGCCAAAATTTGATGCGAGAATTATACGCACACAAATTAAACCCTCTTTTTGACAATTGTAGTAAGTATGTAAGTAGGGATCGTTCTGGACCGGGGATTAGGAGGGATTGTTAATCACTTGGATTTGACTCAAAAACGCTAAAAACACAATCTAAAACACTATACTAGACTCAAAGAATGCAAAACTAAACTTTAAAACACTAAGACAAACCAAAGACTCAAAATGCTTTAAAGCATAAACTAAATTGATTTCTAACTAAATTGAACAATAAGGTAAAGGGAGATTTAGGTTTTGATTAAACTAAATGACAGATTGTAAATTAAAGCATAAGGAAATGAAGTAAACACAAAATGAATGAATCAACAGCTAATAAAAAGAGATAGCACAAATGGAGATGAAGCTAGAGATTCGATTTCACCATTGCTAAGCCAAGTCCATGCTTGTTAAGTCAGATTATACTCATCCCTCTACTTATTTCTTGGGTTTGTTTCACTTAGATATGATCAGCCATATGATGTGTGGATTTGATCAAATGTCTCTAATCATGAGCCTAATTGTGATGTGCAACTTTGGTTCCTAATCAAGACTATGTAGTGCACAAGAAACTTTCACAAAACCAAAGGGAACACTCGGCAGGATGTTTGCAAAACATTCCCTTCATTCATTCACATATCTACCAAGATTATGCATGATGTGTGCTTTAATCTTGGCTAAACAACCTATGGTTAATTCAAATGATGATCAAGCATTAAAATCAACACACTAAGTCACAATTAAATCGGAGAATGAAACAAGAAATAGATAGATTAAATGAGAATTCCGAATTAACTACATGGCAATCTTGCAAGGCTACATCGAATCCCTAGAGAGAGATTAGTTACACTTCATGTTTACAAAAGGTTTGACATAAAAATATATAACATGAGTGAACATAGGATTAAGAAGAAAGAACCCTTGAAGCAAAACTGATGTCGAAATCCTTTAAGAAATGGGAGAGTGTATCTAATGGAATGAAGCCGAGAGGAAGTTCCTCATGGTACAAAACAAAGAGAATCAAAGAAACACCTAAACATTCCAACAACTCAAACTTGAATTGTATGAACGTTTAGGCCCTCTTATCTTCCTCTTCGTCGTAGCACAAGGTCTAAGGGATGTTGTTGGTGTGTTGAATGGATTGGGGAATTATGGAAATGGATGAGGAGTGGTGTTTGGATTATAAGGGAATGGTAGCTCAAGGTAATGAGGGAAGATTGGATGTGTTTGTGATGTGTTGTGTATGAAAATGAGATGTGGCTAAGGGTTGTTGATTGGGCTAGAGGTTTTGCATGGCTCAAAGGATTGTTTGATTGGGCTAGGCCCTTTGTTTTATGTCCAAAGTGCATACAAGGCTTCCAAATTCGTCCAACACTTTGGCTCCAAGCATATGCTATCCATTCCAAGCCCAATTTTGCTCCAAAATGCTCCAAAATGCATCTTTTTGCTTCCTTAGCCATATGAACCTAAAAACACACGAAAATGGTTTAAACTACTAAAACAATTATGAATTAACAACATAGATGCACGAAAACAAGCTAAGTAAGTCGCCTAAATATGCTCCTATCAGTAAACATGAAGGACTAGTACTCACTTTACATCAAGGACTAGTACTCACATATGTTATAACAAAGAATGCAATTTCTGGAGTAATTAAACATGTTTAGATATGATCTCATGAATGGAATGCTACTACTTAGATGCGAGAACCAGTGACACCATATGCTCATACCAAATTCAAACTCCACAATTGAAATGCACAACACTCGAGATAGAAGTCAAGGGTTGTAACGGGGCTTGGGGTATTGGCTAACAAGAAAAGATAGGGATAAACAAAAGTTCTTTAAGCAATAGCAAGAAAAGTCATGAAGTTAAGACTTAGAATTCACTTAGAATGCAGAAATCAACTTTTAGACAAATAGGGAGGATTCAAGCAACTCTTAGGGCCTAATTCATTGTTTTGGACCCTTACTTCAACACCCAATACTTTGGAACTCTTTTTTATCTCTTTTCAACTCTTTTTCACTTCTTTTTTTCTTTTCTTTTCTTTTTTTTTTCTAGCCGTGCCTATGGCACATACTCACATCAATAATCCTTCCCCCACACTTATTTTCTGCAACACATAAATCAAAAGGAATTCATTCATGCTTACTATGCTTCAAGAACAAGGGTACGGATGGTCCTAATCTAGGCTAGGTGAGGATGATAAGGGTTAACAAAGAACATGGCTAACACGGCTCAATGGGGTTAAACTTAAACACAAAATGAGTGAAGGGCACACGGCTATTTGGCTTTGGTGGTGGTCACTACACAACTTCATCTTGAATATGTGTTATTGATAGGAGCATATTTAGGCGACTTACTTAGCTTGTTTTCGTGCATTTATATTGTTAATTCATAGTTGTTTTTGGCGTTTAAGCCATTTTCGTGTGTTTTTAGGTTCATGTGGCTAAGGAAGCAAAAAGATGCATTTTGGAGCATTTTGGAGCAAAATTGGACTTGGAAGGGATAACTTATACTTGGAGCAAAAGGAATGGACGAAATTGAAGAGTTGATGTCACAAGGATTCCTACTTGAAGTAGCCACACACCTTCCACATTTCAGCCACATGCACTTGTTCCTCCATCATTGCACCAACAACAACATTGCACATGCACTCCCTTTAATTAATTAACCCACATGCACCCTTTATTCTTTCATCATTCCAGCCACTCCACATCCCTCACCAAGAAATCATTCAACACATGCATCCATAATCATTTCTCCACACCAAAACCGTGCACATGCATTCCCCTTGTGCAATTCCATCATTCCACACCTCCATGGCAGCCACCAACCAACCTAGCTGTCATGTTTCCCCTTTAATCATTCAAACATTCACCCACATGCATTTCTAACCCACATGCACCCTAGATTCTAATCAGCCATTCACATTTAATCATTCATTCCCATCAGATTTCTAGCATATTCACATGCATTCATCCTAGCTGTCATGTTTCCCCTTTCATCATTCCCTCACATTCTTTAAATCAGCCAACACATGCATCCACCTTTCTCCCATCAGATTTCCAACATTGCACATGCATTTCCACCCTTTAATCACATGCATAAATCAGCCACATGCATCTCCCATCACCATTCCAGATTTCCACCAAGTTCCTAGCTGTCATGTTCCCCCCATTTCACCTATAAATAAACCTTCATTGCAGCCACAAAGGGGGGGATCCATTCACCACAGAAATAAGGCCTTTGTGCCAGAAATTCATCCATTCCATAAACACTTCCATTCCATTGTACATACCACCAACACTTCCCCCTTTGTGCCGTGAGTTTCCCTTACAATCCAAACACCATCCTTCCATTTTCACCACTCCCGAAACCATTCACACCATCAAACTACCCTTAGACCTTGTGCTACAACGAAGAGGAAGAGAAGAGTGCCTAAACGTTCATACAATTCAAGTTTGAGTTGTTGGAATGTTTAGGTGTTTCTTTGATTTCAATGTTAATTTCAATACTCTTTGTTTTGTACGTATGAGGAATGGAAGAGAAGAGTGCCTAAACGTTCATACAATTCAAGTTTGAGTTGTTGGAATGTTTAGGTGTTTCTTTGATTTCAAAGTTATGAGGAAATTCGAAATATATGTTTATGCTTGCATTTTGATTTGATTACTTCTAATTGCGTTTCATAAGTTGTGATTCAATTTGTTTAACCGTTTGATTGATAACTTATTTATGTATGTTTATTGAGAGTGCACGCTTAATTTTCATGCATGAATATGACGCTAGAATATAAGTGAGTTTCACCTAATAGTTACGAACTTATATTCACAAGTAGTGGAGGTTGCTTATAAACAATCGCGTTAAACGAATTCTTGGCATAAGTTTCATGCGTATTCCATAGTAACGAATGCCTCGTCAACACTTATAATTTTCATAGAGCGTAATGATTCTTGCTTGTATCTCTATTATGCAATCATGTAGGGGACTTGTGGGGAATGTTTTGAATTGTTGTATGCACTAACCCATCCAATTCAATAACGTTAGGAAGATTTGAAGGTTAATTAGTGCATCACGGTTAACTTGGGGTGTTGAGAATTCATGGTTTATTGAAATGCAATTGGAAATCATTTTATTATGCAAGTGTAACATGTGTGGAGAAGAACCTTCTAGCTAGCATTCATCCATTCATTTTCATCGCATTCATATTTACATTCTGTCTAGTTTATTAAACTTGTTTCGTTATTTCAATTTTCGTCAAATTAAAATCCCCCTTTACTTTATTGTCTAATTTAGTTAGAAAGTGTCTTAGTTTGTGTTTATAAGAGTTTTGAGTCATTTTGTTACACAAATTCGTCCAAATTTGTGTTTGTGCTTAAATCTGCCCAGAAAGTGGTTTTTAGGCAGATTTGAGTGTGTTTGTGTTGTTTTGAGTCTTTTGGTTTGTTTTAGTGTTTTAAAGTTTAGTTTTGCATTCTTTGAGTCTAGTATAGTGTTTTATATTGTTATTTTACGTTTGAATCAAGCCATAATCTTAAATTCGTCCAACATTGGGTTTAAGGTCAGAAACTGCCTAGTTAGTGTTTTTAGGCAGTTTTGAGTCTTCTGAACTTGTTTTGAGTCCTTTGAGTCTTTGTGAACGTTTTTAACTTTGTTTTTATGTTTTTGAGTCAAATCCAAGTGATTAACAATCCCTCCTAATCCCCGGTCCAGAACGATCCCTACTTATACTTATACTACAATTGTCAAAAAGAGGGTTTAATTTGTGTGCGTATAATTCTCGCATCAGTTATGCAATTCAATAACATGCTTTGAATGAAATGGGCATGAGTTCTAGCATTTGGAACTAAGTGATGAAACGCCCTCTAAGTAGTAACCAAGCAAAGAATAATGAGATCATGCAACGACTTTAGAAAACAATAATGCACAGATTTTAACTCTCCAAATAACGTTTAGGCTCAAGTCTCACAAGGATGTAGCGTTAGCTTGAGTTCATTCCTTCAAGCATGTTACAAAAACTAATTTTTCTTTGTGATTACATGTGAATTCGTAAACTATAACTACAAACAAGCGTAAACCAAAGAGTATATCAAACGCCCATCCATGTTTGTAACTTTCTTTAACCATCATGCAATTAAAAACCAAATCCTCATCATTGTGTTGGAAGGTACCCTACGACCCAAACAAACACACAAAAACAACTCTTTTTGGGTTTTTCAAAACAATTTTTCAAATTTTTATGGGATTTTCGGATTTTTAAGTCAACACACACTAAAACACTCTAAAATGGCTTAAAACACTTAAAAACAGCAAGGAACAACATTGGAAGTTATGGGTGATAAAATCCCACGAATTTGCATCAACAACATTAGTTACCCCCCCACACTTAAATCAAACATTGTCCTCAATGGTTTAAGCTTAAAATCACACCTAACAAAAACAAACACACAAACAGCAACTAAACACACTAAACATGGCAGAATGTAAATAACCAAGAGAAGAGGTTAGGGACGCAAATCTGGTTATGGAGTGTAGATTCCATCTTCTCCTATTATTTGAAAGTCCATGTACATGCTCCGAAAGTCCATGTACATGTACATGTACATGCTCCCACCACCTTCAAATCGGTTGGTCACCTACACCACAGAAGGTAACAACCTATTATTTGAAATGGGAATTGAAATTGGGCTTGACAACTTACAAACATATTGTAGTGAAGGCTCAAAATCGGCAGCCCTATCAACAATGTCACCATGGCTACTTTCGGCCATATTGGGTGGTTGTAGGGCAATCACTCCAAGTTCTTTTCCAATGGTGGTTCTTGATACATCCTTCGTGATAAGTGTGGCTCCTTTCGGCCCTATGTCCTTATGCACATCTATGACAAAACAAGAATGACTATCGTTAGGATTCTTAATAGAGTCATAAACATTGAATTTAATTACATCACCACCAAACTCCATTGTTAGTGCTCCTTTGGCCACATCAATCTTGGTTTGGGCCGTTTTCATGAACAGACGGCCTAGCAAGAGTGGCAATGATGGAGCATGGCTCGAATCCTCCATTTCTAAGACATAAAAATCTGCAGGAAAGATGAGATGATTGACCTGCACTAAAACATCTTCAAGGACTCCCTTGGGATAAACATTAGAACGATCTGCCAATTGAATTACAACGCCATCTTGTTTTAACTCACCAAGGTTCATAGATGCATAAATGGAATATGGCATGACATTAATAGAAGCACCTAAATCTAACATGCATTGTTCAAATTTAGTGTTTCCAATTATGCATGGGATAGTAAAGCTCCCTGGATCCTTACATTTTGGAGGTAACTTTCGTTGCAAAACTGCGGATACATTTTCACTTACTTTCACAACTTCTTTTCCTAGTTGTGCATAACTCTTTTAAAAACTTTGCATTGATGCGAAAATAGTTAAGCACACAAATTAACCCTCTTGTTGTCAAATTGTAGTAAGGATGCAAGTAGGGATCGTTCTAGACCGGGGATTAGGAGGGCTTGCTAAAATCTCTAAACTGACTCAAAAACATAAAAACAAAGTTAAAAACATTCACAAAGACTCAAAGGACTCAACACAGGTTCAAAAGACTTAAAACTGCCTAAAAACACTAAATAGGCAGTTTCTGACCTTAAACACAATTTTGGACGAATTTAAGGTTATGGTTTGATTCAAAACACTTTAAAACACAAACTAAACAGATTCTAAACCCTATAGAACAAGAAAGTAAAGGGGGGTTTTGATTTGACGAAAATTGAAATAACAAAACAAGTTATACAACTAGGCAGATTGTAAAACGAATTTTGGAAACAAGATGATGGATGGATTAGTTAGAGGTCCATTCTCCACACATGACACATTTATATATGAATTGATTTTCTAATTGCTTTTCATTAACTATGATGCTCAACACCCCAAGTTAGCCGTGGATTGCACTTTTCTAACTTTCAAGTTTTCCTTAAGTTATTGAATTGGATGGGAATGCGCATACAACAACTCAAAACATTCTCTAAAAGTCCCTTACGTGAAAAGCACAATAAAGGTACAATCAAAGATCATTAAGTTTAATGAAAACTATAAGTATTGACGAGGCAATTGTTACTATGAAAAGCATGAAACTCTTGCCAAGAATTCAATTAACGCGGTTGTGACTAGCAACATTCACTACTCATGTTTATAAACTTGTGACGATTAGGTGAAACTCGTTTAAAACTAGCATCAAGTTTATGCATGAAGACTAAGTATGCATCCCTAATCAACATACAAAAACAAGTTTTTAATAAACAGATAATTGAATTGCAATCACAACTTAACAAATCACAATTGGAAGAAATCAATTCATATTTCAAACATGTTCATGGCTTCAAACTTTCCCCTAACTAATTAGGGGTTTAGCCACTCATGATTACAGCAACCTTAGAAAGTAATAGCAAAGTAAACATTGAAAACAAGAACGAAGTACACCTAAACACTCCAATCTGCAAGCATGAAACGTTTAGGCTTCCTTCCTCTCCTAGTTGCTGCGGCACAAGGGGTTATGGTGAGTTTTGGGGATTATGGATGATGTAGAATGATGTGTTTAGGATAGGGATGGATGTAGGGGACGGCAAGGGTTGTTTTTGGGCAGAAAGTATGAAGAATGGTGAAGTATGGATGTGTTAGAGGGATGGCAAGAATTTCTGGCGTGAATGGTGAATGAATGAATGTTTTGTGGCTGCAACAAGGAGGTTTATTAATAGGATTTCAGGAAATAAAACCCTAGGTTATTTAGGTAATCAGAAATTAAGTCAAACACTCTAGAAATAGGAAAGAATCCTCCCCCTTGCACGGCAAGGAAGAGGAAGGGTCAAAGGAAGTGCACGGCAAGGCTTGCATGAAATAAGTAAGTGTTTAATTCCCTAAATCAATTCTAAGAATCAGGAATTAAGTTAAATCCCTTTAGAATAGGTAATTGAAATCAGGAATTAGGGGAAAAAGGCTAAGTCTTGCGTCACAAGGGAGGAAAAGAAGGGGAAAGTGCCAAACTTGCAGATTTTGGGAGAGAAGAGGAAGGTAAGGTGCGGCACATGTCTAGGGCTTCTAGAACATGTGATTTAGGCAACCACATTATTTGGAAACTTGCATAATTGGAAACCTTTCAAGAATAGAAACTCCCCATAATGGAAACTAGTTTCCAATTCTTGATTCCTCCTTCTTCCTTCGATTCTAGGCTCACTTGGTTTTCAATTTCGTCCAATGCTTTGGCTCCAAGCATAAGCTATCCATCCTTAGCCCAAAAGCGCTCCAAAAGGCTCCAAAATGCACTTCTTTGCTCCTTTAGCCCTTAGAACCTGAAAACATACGAAAATGGCTTAAAAGACTTAAAGAACTAAGAAATAACAACGTAAATGCACAAGAACAAGCCAACAAAGTCGCCTAAATATGCTCCTATCAAATTCCCCCACACTTAGCTTTTGCTAGTCCTCGAGCAAAACAAAACAACAAAAGAACACAAAACTAGACAAAACGAACAAAACACAACCTAAACCTTCCAACATTTACCTCAGGGATTTCCAATGCACATGACATGTTAAAAATCATCATTCCCACAGATTTTAGTCATCTTCACACTTAAGTACATTCTTAATCATAGTCACCACATACTAGTTCACAATTAAGCATTTAAAACCATGTTTTGAATGTAGTAACATGCCTTAGAGAATTTGCTCAATTCCTCACAAGATATGCACTCAATTTTCCCTCAGATTTTCTAACTACACACCCTAATCTAGTTATATGTGAGAAGATTGATGTAAACATGAAAACGAACGCTCACATATATGTATCACAAAGAAGGCAATTTCTGGAGTTAATAAGCATGTTTAGATATGATCTCATGATAGGAGCATATTCATGCGACTTAAATGGCTTGTTCTCGTGCATTTACGTTATGTTTCTTTAGTTATTTTAGTACTTTAAGCTATTTTCGTGTGTTTGTAGGTTCTAAGGGCAAGGTATGCAAAAGGATGCCTTTTGGAGCCTTTTGGAGCAAATTAGAGATTGGAATGGATATCATATGCTTGGAGCCAAGAGGATGGACGAAATTGAAGACTTGAAGTAGGAAAGTTAAATCCTAAAAGACCTCGTGTTTGAGCATCATTGAAGACTCCTACGCATTTTAGAACACAAAAACAACATTCCTTGCAACCATAGGACATTGTCGTGTGTTTCCTTGTGTCTCCCTTCCTTGCCATGCAAGGAAGGGCTTTGTTCCCTATTTTAAACACTTAAACCATTCACCACATATCATTCACTTATCATTGATAGGAGCATATTTAGGCGACTTACTTAGCTTGTTTTCGTGCATTTATATTGTTAATTCATAGTTGTTTTTGGCGTTTAAGCCATTTTCGTGTGTTTTTAGGTTCATGTGGCTAAGGAAGCAAAAAGATGCATTTTGGAGCAAAATTGGAATTGGAAGGGATAACTTATACTTGGAGCAAAAGGAATGGACGAAATTGAAGAGTTGATGTCACAAGGATTCCTACTTGAAGTAGCCACACACCTTCCACATTTCAGCCACATGCACTTGTTCCTCCATCATTGCACCAATAACAACATTGCACATGCACTCCCTTTAATTAATTAACCCACATGCACCCTTTTTTCTTTCATCATTCCAGCCACTCCACATCCCTCACCAAGAAATCATTCAACACATGCATCCATAATCATTTCTCCACACCAAAACCGTGCACATGCATTCCCCTTGTGCAATTCCATCATTCCACACCTCCATGGCAGCCACCAACCAACCTAGCTGTCATGTTTCCCCTTTAATCATTCAAACATTCACCCACATGCATTTCTAACCCACATGTGATAGGATCATATTTAGGCGACTTACTTAGCTTGTTTTCGTGCATCTATGTTGTTAATTCATAATTGTTTTAGTAGTTGAAGCCATTTTCGTGTGTTTTTAGGTTCATATGGCTAAGGAAGCAAAAAGATGCATTTTGGAGCATTTTGGAGCAAAATTGGGCTTGGAATGGATAGCATATGCTTGGAGCCAAAGTGTTGGACGAATTTGAAAGCCTTGTATGCACTTTGGACATAAAACAAAGGGCCTAGCCCAATCAAACAATCCTTTGAGCCATGCAAAACCTCTAGCCCAATCAACAACCCTTAGCCACATGCATTCACATGCATCACAACCCCAAAACCATCAAGAAACACCATTCACACACACATGCACTTACTCTTTCATCATTGCACCACCATTCACACACACATGCACTTACTCTTTCATCATTGCACCACCAATTCAACACATGCATTTCCACCTTCCTACTTCATCATTTCATCCACATGCACTCTCAATCATAACAACCACATTCACTCTTAAACAATCACCCACATACACATGCATTTCCACCTTCCTACTTCATCATTTCATCCACATGCACTCTCAATCATAACAACCACATTCACTCTTAAACAATCACCCACATATTCTCCCATTCCCCCTATAAAAACCCATGCATTCATACACAAAAATCACATCTCATTTTCATACACAACACATCACAAACACATCCAATCTTCCCTCATTACCTTGAGCTACCATTCCCTTATAATCCAAACACCACTCCTCATCCATTTCCATAATTCCCCAATCCATTCAACACACCAACAACATCCCTTAGACCTTGTGCTACGACGAAGAGGAAGATAAGAGGGCCTAAACGTTCATACAATTCAAGTTTGAGTTGTTGGAATGTTTAGGTGTTTCTTTGATTCTCTTTGTTTTGTACCATGAGGAACTTCCTCTCGGCTTCATTCCATTAGATACACTCTCCCATTTCTTAAAGGATTTCGACATCAGTTTTGCTTCAAGGGTTCTTTCTTCTTAATCCTATGTTCACTCATGTTATATATTTTTATGTCAAACCTTTTGTAAACATGAAGTGTAACTAATCTCTCTCTAGGGATTCGATGTAGCCTTGCAAGATTGCCATGTAGTTAATTCGGAATTCTCATTTAATCTATCTATTTCTTGTTTCATTCTCCGATTTAATTGTGACTTAGTGTGTTGATTTTAATGCTTGATCATCATTTGAATTAACCACAGGTTGTTTAGCCAAGATTAAAGCACACATCATGCATAATCTTGGTAGATATGTGAATGAATGAAGGGAATGTTTTGCAAACATCCTGCCGAGTGTTTCCTTTGGTTTTGTGAAAGTTTCTTGTGCACTACATAGTCTTGATTAGGAACCAAAGTTGCACATCACAATTAGGCTCATGATTAGAGACATTTGATCAAATCCACACATCATATGGCTGATCATATCTAAGTGAAACAAACCCAAGAAATAAGTAGAGGAATGAGTATAATCTGACTTAACAAGCATGGACTTGGCTTAGCAATGGTGAAATCGAATCTCTAGCTTCATCTCCATTTGTGCTATCTCTTTTTATTAGCTGTTGATTCATTCATTTTGTGTTTACTTCATTTCCTTATGCTTTAATTTACAATCTGTCATTTAGTTTAATCAAAACCTAAATCCCCCTTTACCTTATTGTTCAATTTAGTTAGAAATCAATTTAGTTTATGCTTTAAAGCATTTTGAGTCTTTGGTTTGTCTTAGTGTTTTAAAGTTTAGTTTTGCATTCTTTGAGTCTAGTATAGTGTTTTAGATTGTGTTTTTTAGCGTTTTTGAGTCAAATCCAAGTGATTAACAATCCCTCCTAATCCCCGGTCCAGAACGATCCCTACTTACATACTTACTACAATTGTCAAAAAGAGGGTTTAATTTGTGTGCGTATAATTCTCGCATCAACATGCACCCTAGATTCTAATCAGCCATTCACATTTAATCATTCATTCCCATCAGATTTCTAGCATATTCACATGCATTCCATCCTTTAAAACTTTGCACATGCACTCCACATGCATTCATCCTAGCTGTCATGTTTCCCCTTTCATCATTCCCTCACTTTCTTTAAATCAGCCAACACATGCATCCACCTTTCTCCCATCAGATTTCCAACATTGCACATGCATTCCCCTTACAATTTCAGCCATCCTAGCTGTTTTGCACATGCATTCACTTAACCTAGCTGTCATGTTCCCTCTCCCATCCATTCATCTCCCTATAAAAACCATACACACTTCACACAACATTCACACACACTCATTCATACACATTTCAATCACAAAATCCTTCCACATTTCAGAATGTAGACATCAAAACTCCCTTGTGCCGTGCCCTCCCTTACAATCCAAACACCATCCTTCCATTTTCACCACTCCCCAAACCATTCACACCATCAAACTATCCTTAGACCTTGTGCTACAACGAAGAGAAAGATAAGAGGGCCTAAACGTTCATACAATTCAAGTTTGAGTTGTTGGAATGTTTAGGTGTTTCTTTGATTTCAATGTTTAAATTCAATTCTCTTTGTTTTGTACGTATGAGGAATGGAAGAGAAGAGTGCCTAAACGTTCATACAATTCAAGTTTGAGTTGTTGGAATGTTTAGGTGTTTCTCTGATTTCAAAGTTATGAGGAAATTCGAAATATATGTTTATGCTTGCATTTTGATTTGATTACTTCTAATTGCGTTTCATAAGTTGTGGATTCAATTTGTTTAACCATTTGATTGATAACTTATTTATGTATGTTTATTGAGAATGCGCGCTTCATTTTCATGCATGAATATGACGCTAGAATATAAGTGAGTTTCACCTAATAGTTACGAACTTATATTCACAAGTAGTGGAGTAAGGAGGTTCCTAGCTACTATTGTAGCTGTTGTGGCGTCCTGCATCACGGAGTCTTCACCTGTAAGAAGACCGTTAGAAGATAAAAAAGAAGGGCGCCATACATTACCTTGACGGGGCGCAACCGGATCGCTGCTGAGTGTTGATGAATATTTCCTTCCTAATGCTAGAATATATTTAGTATAATGGCACAAGCAAGGGTGTCGAATCCACAGGGACTGATTGGACCTATGTAACTACTTGTTTTGCTTAAAACTCTAATAAATGAATCAAACTAGTCTAAATAGGCAGATTTGAATCAAACTAATCAAACTATGCAGATTTGTTGTTGTAACTTGAAAGCATAAGAGAATGAAGTAAACACAAATCAATGAATCAACAACCAATATAATGAGATAGTATCAATGGAAATGAAACTAGGGATTCGATTTCACCATTGCTCAATTAAATCCATGTTTGTTAAGTTGGTTTAGACTCATTCATCTACAAATTTCTTGAGTTTGTTTCACTTGGATATGATCAACCATATGATGTGTGGATTTGATCAAATGTCTCTAATCTTGAACCTAATTGTGATGTGCAACTTTGGTTCATAATCTAGAGTATGTAATGCACAAGAAACGTTCACTAAACCAAAGGGAACACTCGGCAGGATGTTTACCAAGCTTTCCCTTCATTCATTCACAAATCCACCAATATTAGACATGATGTATGCTTTAATCTTGGCTAAATAACTTGTGGTTAACTCAAATGGAGATCAAGCATACAAATCAACTCACAAATTCACAATTATAACAGAGAATGAAGCAAGAACTAGGTAGACAAACTGAACATTCTAACTTAATTACATAGCAAACTTTGCAAGGTTACATCGAATCCCTAGAGGAAGCTTAGTTACAATTCATGTCTACAAAAGATTTGACATAAAAGTATAAAACATGAATGAACATAGAATTGATAAGAATGAACCCTTGAAGCAAAACTGATGTTGAAGTCCTTGAAGAGTTCCTTGGTGTTGCTTCTCCAAATGTGGTGCGGATGAAGTAAATTGGTTTGGTTTGGATGGTTTCTGCCCTTAGGACAGAAATGGACAGAGAATGGAGTGAAATGGGGGAGGTTTTAGAGTGTGTAATGGACTGAAAATGAAGAAGGAACTTTCGGCCCCTTGTTATGTCCAATGAGACTTGTTTTATGGAAAAGAATCTGTCCCCAAAAATCAGATTGGATCTTGGCTTTGTTTAACTTAGATGGCAGAGCTTAAGTGATGGAAATGATTGTGTTTCTGAGATGGTAGACTCACGGCCTGGACATGATCTGCAAGGAAATGTTAATGTATTCAAAGAAGCACATGCTCTTGCTGCCACAAGTGAGTGGAACCTGCAAAGGTGACTTGGACCACCAGAAAATGCTTTGTAAAAATCTGGAAAGGAGAAGGGATCACACGGCATGGACTAAGAATGATTGATTTTCTGGAATAATGGGTGAATAACAAAAGGGAAAGGTGCAAGCATGGGTTTTATTTAATTGAAGTGCATGTGTATTTCTGCAAAGATGAAGTGCAGAAATGTAATGGAATGCACGGAATGGATGTGGATCATGCATGTGAAGATGTGGCTGAATGGATTAAGTAATGGAAATGGATGTTTTTGGCTCAAAAGGGAGTTGGAATGGCATGGGACGCACGGACTGGATGTTAGCATGCATGTGACCGTATGTTTGGTGTTTAGAAGTGCATAAAATGATGGGATTGCATGAGAACACACGGTCAAGGTTGTGACATGCATATGAATGCATGTTTTGGTGTTGGAACCACATAGTTGACTTCAATGACTTTGCCTTGTTTAGAATCACCCAATATGGCCGAATCGCATTTCTTAACACTTCACATCTTTTCTGGAATGTTTTTACTTCATTTGCCTTCCCATTGATCCAATTTCTCCCTTGCTGCACACTAACACCAAATAAGGTAAAATGCAACTAGTTTAATCCAAAACAATCACAAAGACGCCAAATAATGAAGATATAACGTATCTTCGGTACACGCCACAATCTTGCTTTATAACTCAATCTGCCCTTGGTTTTCATCACATTGGTATTTCCCCAAACTATAAGGTATGGCTTGTAATGGGCTAGAATGGGTAGATTATGGTGTGGGTGATGAAAGAATTAGGCTAAAGTGTTTGGTTGGGTGAATGGAGCACACAAATGGGTAGGATTTAAGCCTTTTAGTAGTTAAACATACATAGCCTAACATCATCTCATTGAGTTCATTCCTGAATGACACTAAACACATGGTATCTGCAAAGGAGAATGATTCTTAGTATCCAAACAAAATAGAAGTAATGAGATCATTTAGAGTGAAATTGAAAGAAAAAGATAGGAGTAGAAACACTTTAAACCCTCTCAAAGAAGCAATTAGGCTCAAAATAACTCACTAGGGTAGTCTCCACTATTCTTCTTCCAGAATTTAAGTATGGTACCTCTATCATCATAATTCCAAGAGTTAAAGCTTTATACATGACAACAAGATGCACACTTTTTCATAGCAACCCAATCGTTTATTTTCAAACATAACCCTCATGTACATTCATATTAGTAAGCAAAGCACACTTAACTAAAACAAACCCACATAATTGAACAAAATAAAAGCAAAACACTCTTAACCAAACTAACACATAAAACAAATACAAACACAAACTTTCCATCCCACACCCCCAAACCTAACCTAAGCATTGTCCTCGATGCTTAAAATTGTATGCAAAGTAAATAGGCAAAGAATATGGAATGGAAATAACATAAACACAAAATAAGGAAAGAACACAAACCACACTAGGTTGCCTCCTAGCAAGCGCTTTATTTAATGTCTAGGCAAGACATGGTAGTTTGTTCATGGTGTTGTAAACTCAAGAAAATCTACAACTTGATACACTGGCTTCTCCTCTACTTTCTCCAAATATGGTTTCAATCGCTGCCCATTGACTTTAAAAGAAGTGCCATTCTTCATGTTCTCTATCTCCACAGTTCCATGGGGAAATGTTTGCAGTACTTTGAATGGTCCCACCCACCTAGACTTCAGTTTTCCTGGAAAAAGTCTCAAACGTGAGTCATACAAAAGTACTTTCATACCTTGGTGAAACTCCTTCCTTAGGATGGCCTTGTCATGATAGAGCTTAGTCCGTTCCTTGTAGATTTTGGCATTCTCATATGCCTCATTTCTAAGCTCTTCCAACTCATTAAGTTGGAGCTTCCTTGCTATTCCAGCATCCTTGTAATCAAAGTTGAACTTCTTGATGGCCCAATATGCACGGTGTTCAAGCTCCATTGGCAAATGACAAGCTTTCCCAAACACAAGGCGATAAGGACTCATGCCAATAGGGGTCTTGTATGCTGTTCTATATGCCCATAGTGCATCATTCAACCTCAATGACCAATCCTTCCTTGTAGGGCTCACGGTCTTCATCAAGATGTTCTTGATCTCCCTATTGCTAATCTCCACTTGTCCTGAGGTTTGAGGATGGTACGGGGTTGCCACTTTGTGGTTGATATTGTACTTCTTCATCAAGGATTCAAAGGGTTTGTTGCAGAAATGGCTGCCACCATCACTAATAATAGCTCTTGGGGTTCCAAACCTACAAAAAATCACATCTTTAAGAAAATTCAACACAACCTTATGATCATTAGTTCTTGTAGCAATGGCTTCAACCCATTTGGATACGTAATCCACTGCCACTAATATGTATAAACAGCCAAAGGAGGATGGAAATGGTCCCATGAAGTCAATTCCCCAAACATCAAAGAGCTCCACTACCAAAATGTTGTTCAATGGCATTTCATTTCTTCGACTAATGTTCCCCATCTTCTGGCACCTATCACACTTAGAGCAAAAATCAAACGCATCTTTGAATAAAGTAGGCCAAAAGAAACCAGATTGTAAAACCTTTAGAGATGTCTTTTTGGCACCAAAATGTCCTCCACACGCCAATGTATGGCTAAATGTTAGAATGCTTTGTTGCTCACTCTCTGGGACACATCGCCTAATGATTTGATCAGGGCAGTATTTAAACAAATATGGTTCGTCCCAAACGTAGTGCTTCACCATGGCAAGGAACTTCTTTTTTTCCTGAAAAGAAAGGTCATTTCTCATTATACCACAGGCAAGATAATTCACAAAGTCCGCATACCATGGTTTTTTTTCTTGAACAACAAAGAGTTGTTCATCTGGAAATGATTCATTTAGGGGCAAAGGTTGTCCCACTCCATGGTTTTCATTAAGCCTGGACAAATGGTCAGCCACAACATTATCACTGCCCTTCTTATCTCGAATTTCCAAGTCAAACTCTTGTAGTAAGAGTATCCATCTAATCAAGCGTGGTTTAGCATCCTTCTTTGTCATCAAATACCTAATGGCTGCATGATCAGAAAACACAATAACTTTAGATCCCACAAGATATGACCTAAACTTTTCTAAGGCAAAAACAACAGCAAGCAACTCCTTTTCAGTTGTGGAATAGTTAAGTTGAGCATCATGTAGAGTCCGGCTTGCATAGTAGATCACATGTGGAAGCTTGTTCACCCTTTGCCCTAAAACTGCACCAACAGCATAGTCAGAGGCATCACACATTAATTCAAAAGGTAACGACCAATCTGGTGCCATAATAATAGGGGCCGAGGTTAGTTCATTTTTCAAAGTATTGAATGCATCCATACAAGCCTTATCAAAATGAAATACAACATCTTTAGCTAACAGATTGCATAATGGACGGGTGATCATTGAAAAGTTCTTAATGAAACGACGATAAAAACCTGCATGGCCCAAAAAACTTCTTACTCCCTTCACAGTGGTGGGGGCTACCATATTGGTGATGACGTCAATTTTGGCTTTGTCTACCTCCATTCCTTTGCTAGAGATTACATGCCCCAACACAATTCCTTGTTTCACCATAAATTGGCACTTTTCCCAATTGAGAACCAAATTTGTTTCCTGACATCTTTGAAGTACTAACGATAGATGGTTAAGACATTCATCAAAAGAGGAACCAAACACTGAGAAGTCATCCATAAATACCTCAATGAACCTTTCTACCTGATGCGAGATTTATACGCACACAAATTAAACCCTCTTTTCGTCAAATTGTAGTATATGTATAAGTAGGGATCGTTCTAGACCGGGGATTAGGAGGGATTGTTAACCACTTGGATTTGACTCAAAAACGTAAAATAACAATATGAAACACTATACTAGACTCAAAGAATGCAAAACTAAACTTTAAAACACTAAGACAAACCAAAAGACTCAAAACAACACAAACACACTCAAATCTGCCTAAAAACCACTTTCTGGGCAGATTTGAGCACAAACACAAATTTGGACGAAATTAAGTAATAACTTGACTCAAGAACGTAAAAACACAATATAAAACACTAAACTAACTCAAAGAATGTAAAACTAAACACTTAAAACATTAAAACAAACCAAAAGACTCAAACATCACCCAAAACACTCAAAACTGCCTTAAAATCACTTTCTGGGCAGTTTTGAGCACTTTGGTGAATCTGGACGAAATTGGGAAATAAAATGAATCAAAACACTTAAAAGCACAAACTAAATTGATTTCTAACTAAATTGGACATTAAAGTAAAGGGGGATTTAGATTTATACGAAAATTGAAATAACAAAACAAGTTAATAAACTAAACAGATTGTAAAACGAATTTGATGGAATGGAATGAATGGATGATAGAATGGCTAAGGGGTTCATCTCCATACATGTTATACTTGCATAATAAAATGATTTCCAATTGCATTTCAATAAACTATGATACTCAACACCCCAAGTTAACCGTGATGCACTAATTAACCTTCAAATCTTCCTAACGTTATTGAATTGGATGATGCATGCGACAATTCAAAACATTCCCCACAAGTCCTCAACATGAATGCATAGAAGAGGTACAAGCAAAAATCATTACGCTCTATGAAAATTATAAGTGTTGACGAGGCATTCGTTACTATGGATTGCATGAAACTTATGCCAAGAATTCATTTAACGCGATTGTTTATAAGCAACCTCCACTACTTGTGAATATAAGTTCATAACGATTAGGTGAAACTAACTTATATTCTAGCGTCATATTCATGCATGAAAATTAAGTGTGCACTCTCAATGAACATACATAAATAAGTTATCAATCAAACAGCTAAACGAATTGAATCCACAACTTATGAAACGCAATTAGAAGTATTCAAATCAAAATGCAAGCATAAACATATATTCGAATCACCCCCTAACCAAGGGGGGTTTAGTTCCTCATGGTACAAAACAAAGAGAATCAAAGAAACACCTAAACATTCCAACAACTCAAACTTGAATTGTATGAACGTTTAAGCCCTCTTATCATCCATTCCTCATTCGTACAAAACAAAGAGCATTGAAATTAAACATTGAAATCAAAGAAACACCTAAACATTCCAACAACTCAAACTTGAATTGTATGAACGTTTAGGCCCTCTTATCTTCCTCTTCGTTGTAGCACAAGGTCTAAGGATAGTTTGATGGTGTGAATGGTTTGGGGAGTGGTTGGAGTGGCTGCAATGGAGGAGAAAAGTGTTTTGGTGGCTGCTGCAAGGGTGTGGAGAGGTTTTGACGAATTTCTGGAATATGGAAGAGTGAATGAGAATGAATGAGAATGAATGCTTATTTATAGGTGAAATGGGGGGAACATGACAGCTAGGAGGGAATGTGGCTGCATGTTTGAATGATTAAAGGATGCATGTGGGTTGGAATTGCATGTGCAATGAATATGTGGCTGCATGTGCAAGGGGACAATCTGAAAATGCATGTGAAAGCATGTGTTGGCTGCAATGATGAAATGGATGGGAGTGCATGTGGCTTAATTAATTAAAGGGAGTGCATGTGCAATGTTTTAAAGGATGGAATGCATGTGAATATGATGGAAATCTGATATGGTGATGGGAGATGCATGTGACTGATTTATGCATGTGAATGCATGTGGCTGCAATGGATTAGGAATCCTTCAATTTCGTCCATTCCTTTTGCTCCAAACATAAGCTATCCATTCCAAGTCCAATTTTGCTCCAAAATGCTCCAAAATGCATCTTTTTACTTCCTTAGCCATATGAACCTAAAACACACACGAAAATGGCTTAAACGACTAAAACAACTATGAATTAACAATATAAATGCACGAAAACAAGCTAAGTAAGTCGCCTAAATATGCTTCTATCACTACCATGTCAGAAAAGATGGCCAACATGCATCTTTGGAATGTTGCTGGAGCATTGCAAAGTCCAAAAGGCATTCTACGGTATGCAAATGTGCCAAAGGGGCAAGTAAAGGTTGTTTTCTCTTGATCCTTCGGAGCGATTGCAATTTGATTGTAACCTGAGTAACCATCAAGAAAACAATAGTATGAGTAACCCGCCAATCTCTCAAGCATTTGATCTATGAAAGGCATAGGAAAGTAATCTTTTCTAGTGCTAGAATTCAACTTCCTGTAATCGGTGCAAACACGCCAACTGGCCGTGGGCTTGGTGGTCACAAGCTCATTGTTTTCATTCCTCATCACAGTGATTCCCACCTTCTTAGGCACCACCTGAATAGCACTCACCCATTTGCTATCAGAAATGGGATATATGATCCCCACATCTAACAATTTCAACACCTCATTCCTAACAACTTCCTTCATGTGTGGATTGAGTCTTCTTTGTGGCTCACGGGTTGATTTTGCTCCTTCCTCCAAAAGGATCCTATGCATGCACATGGTAGGGCTTATTCCCTTGATATCTGCAATAGACCAACCAAAAACAGATTTGAACTCTTTTAACACCCTAATTAGTTTATCTTCTTCATTTGGGGTGAGATCAGAAGCTATGATAATTGGAAGAGTTTCAAATTCAGCTAGATATGCATATTTTAGATGTGGTGGAAGTGGTTTAAGTTCAAGTTTTGGTGCTTTAACAGTAGAAGGAGTTAGATGTGACATTGATGATTCTAAAGGCTCAAAACGAGGTGAAACATTGAAAGGATACAATGCTAATGCTTCCAAAGCAGCTACTTCTTCCATGAGTGCATCTTCCTCATCAAACTCATCTTGAGATTGACTCAAAACAGTTTGCAATGGTTCATTCGATTGTGCCTGCAAGAACTTAGAGAATACAAGTGAATCAAGCACATCAATGGCGTAACAATCAAGAGATGACAAAGGATGAGAAAGAGATTCAAACACTTTGAATTGAACTGTCTCTCCTAACACTGTCATAGTGAGGAGTCCATTTTGCACATCAATGATGGTCTTGGCCGTGGCCATGAAAGGTCTCCCAAGCAATATTGGCAACTCACGATCATGTATAGGAGCTTCTTCCATGTCCAACACTACAAAATCTGCAGGCAAGATTAGTTTATCAACTTGAACTAGAATATCTTCTACTATACCTCTTGGATATTTCACGGATCTGTCTGCAAGTTGTAATGAAATGGTGGTGGCTTTCAAATCTCCCAAACCTAGTTGAAGGTACACTGAATAAGGCATTAAGTTGATGCTAGCACCCAAATCAAGCATTGCCTTCTCTACTTTCTTGTCCCCTATGGTGATGTTGATAGAGAAACTGCCTGGATCCTTGAGCTTTGGTGGAAGTTTTCTTTGCAAAACTGCACTCACATTCTCAGACACCACTACATTCTCATGTGGTCCATACTTCCTTTTGTAGCTGTTTAACTCCTTGAAGAACTTCCCATATGCCGGCATGTTCCTAATGACATCAAGCAAAGGTAAGTTAACATTCACTTTGCTTAGTATATCAAAAATTTCTTTGAATGACTTATCCTGCTTGCTCTTGGCAAGTCTTCCAGGGAATGGTATTGGTGGAGTGTATGGTTTCTCAGCCTTGTGAAGATTTGGTGCTTCTAGTGAGGAAGTGGCATGGCTTGGTTCCTCAATTGATTTCTCATTATCTCCTTGAGTGACACCTGCATTCACATGATCATATTCATTAGTAACTTCATTGCCAACTCTATTATCAATAACCTTACCACTTCTAAGTGTAGTGATTGCTTTGGCTTGCTCTTGGTTCCTTTGGAGTATCACGGGTTGGCTTGGAAATTTCCCAACCTCTCTTTGGTTCAAGGCATCTGCAATCTGCCCCAATTGTGTCTCCATTTTGGTTAGGGCGGCTGAATGTTGTTGAAGTGTGCTATTTGTGGAATGTTGGAATTGCAAGGTGTTTTGGGCTAACAATTTAACCGTATCCTCAAGGGTAGTGGCAGGTTTTGGTTGGAAATTTTGGATTGGATTGTTGTTCTTCCATGAAAAATTGGGATGATCTCTCCAACTCGGGTTATATGTATTGGAATACATATCATTCCTTGGTCTTTGGTTGTAAGAATTCATGAGGTTCACTTGTTCTTGAACATACTCGGGGTAAGCTTCCCTAGATGGACATTGGTGAGTAGGATGGCTTGGTATGTTGCAAATGGCACACACTTCATTAGCTTTTGGCACCATGTTGAGCACGGATTCAAGCTTCCTTTCTAGGTTAGCTACCTGCAACAAAAGCTCATGATTAGAACTTGTTTCATAGACCCCAACTTTCTTACCCCTTAAATCTTTGTGTTGAGCATTAGACCCCAACATCTCATAAATGTTATATGACTCTTGAGCATTCTTTTTCTTCAATGCTCCACCTGCTGCATTATCCACAGTTGATTGACAATTTTGGGTTAATCCATCATAGAAAATTTGCATTTGTAAGTGAAAAGGTAACCCATGGTGTGGACATTGTATCAAGAGGCCTTTAAAACGCTCCCAACACTCATTGAAAGGTTCTCCATCATCTTGTTTGAAGTTGAAGATTTGTCCCCTTAATGTGGCTGTCTTTTGAGTGGAAAAGAACTTCTCCAAGAACTTCTTAGCCACGGCATCCCATGTGGTGAGGGAACCTGGTGTTAGAGTCATCAACCAACTCTTGGCCCTATCTTTCAAGGTGTAAGGAAACACTCTCATCCTCAAATTTGCTTCACTTACTCCCTGCAAAGGTAAACCACTCACAACATTGTAAAACTCTTTAATATGAGCTAAAGGGTCTTCATTAGGTAAGCCATAAAATGAGGGAAACATATGAAAATGTGAAGATTTGAGATCATAGTTTCTAGCTTCTGTGGGCAGCAAGATGCATGAAGGTGAATTTGGTATGATTGGTTGAGCAAAGTCCTCCAAAGCTCGAAGTTCATCTTCGTTGCCCGCCATCTCTTCTTCTCTTTCCCAATTAAATTGCTCAGATTCTTTACTTGTTGAACTAGGTGAATTCCCTTCCTCTTCCTCACGGTTAAAGGATGAACTTGATGGCACAAAGTTGTCCAAAGTGTGGCCCTTCAACCGTTCAATTCTTTGGCCTAACTCAACAAGTTTATTTGACATATACTACCTGAAATAAAATAACACAAGTGTGAATGAAAATCTACTAGCAACAACAATGAAATGAACAAAAACAAACTTAAAAACGTTTGAAAGGACTCAAAGGACTCAAAACAGATTCACAAGACTCAAAACAAGCTAAAAACTCTCAAAACTGCCTAAAAACACAAATTGGGCAGTTTTGACACTAAACTCAATTTTGGACGAAAATTAGGTTTGAGCTTGACTCAAAATGCTTCAAAACACAAGATAAGACAGATTCTAAGCCTAAAACTTAACAAAATATGGGGGAAATTGTATTTGGACGAAATGCAATTAAATGGACAGATTATAAAGAAAACAGATTGTAAAGCAAATTGATGTAAACCAATGGATAATGGAATGGCTAAGGTCTTCCTCTCTACTCACGAAATATATGCAACTTAAACCAACTTCCAGTTATCAAATCGACAATTTATTAACCTTGAAACTAATCAAAATAGCAAACAAGCAAACAAGCAATTACAAGGGACTGAAATCAGTCCCCGGCAACGGCGCCATTTTTGTTGATGAATATTTCCTTCCTAATGCTAGAATATATTTAGTATAATGGCACAAGCAAGGGTGTCGAATCCACAGGGACTGATTGGACCTATGTAACTACTTGTTTTGCTTAAAACTCTAAGAAATGAATCAAACTAGTCTAAATAGGCAGATTTGAATCAAACTAATCAAACTATGCAGATTTGTTGTTGTAACTTGAAAGCATAAGAGAATGAAGTAAACACAAATCAATGAATCAACAACCAATATAATGAGATAGTATCAATGGAAATGAAACTAGGGATTCGATTTCACCATTGCTCAATTAAATCCATGTTTGTTAAGTTGGTTTATACTCATTCATCTACAAATTTCTTGAGTTTGTTTCACTTGGATATGATCAACCATATGATGTGTGGATTTGATCAAATGTCTCTAATCTTGAACCTAATTGTGATGTGCAACTTTGGTTCATAATCTAGAGTATGTAATTCACAAGAAACGTTCACTAAACCAAAGGGAACACTCGGCAGGATGTTTGCCAAGCTTTCCCTTCATTCATTCACAAATCCACCAATATTAGACATGATGTATGCTTTAATCTTGGCTAAATAACTTGTGGTTAACTCAAATGGAGATCAAGCATACAAATCAACTCACAAATTCACAATTATAACAGGGAATGAAGCAAGAACTAGGTAGACAAACTGAGCATTCTAACTTAATTACATAGCAAACTTTGCAAGGTTACATCGAATCCCTAGAGGAAGCTTAGTTACAATTCATGTCTACAAAAGATTTGACATAAAAGTATAAAACATGAATGAACATAGAATTGATAAGAATGAACCCTTGAAGCAAAACTGATGTTGAAGTCCTTGAAGAGTTCCTTGGTGTTGCTTCTCCAAATGTGGTGCGGATGAAGTAAATTGGTTTGGTTTGGATGGTTTCTGCCCTTAGGACAGAAATGGACAGAGAATGGAGTGAAATGGGGGAGGTTTTAGAGTGTGTAATGGACTGAAAATGAAGAAGGAACTTTCGGCCCCTTGTTATGTCCAATGAGACTTGTTTTATGGAAAAGAATCTGTCCCCAAAAATCAGATTGGATCTTGGCTTTGTTTAACTCAGATGGCAGAGCTTAAGTGATGGAAATGATTGTGTTTCTGAGATGGTAGACTCACGGCCTGGACATGATCTGCAAGGAAATGTTAATGTATTCAAAGAAGCACATGCTCTTGCTGCCACAAGTGAGTGGAACCTGCAAAGGTGACTTGGACCACCAGAAAATGCTTTGTAAAAATCTAGAAAGGAGAAGGGATCACACGGCATGGACTAAGAATGATTGATTTTCTGGAATAATGGGTGAATAACAAAAGGGAAAGGTGCAAGCATGGGTTTTATTTAATTGAAGTGCATGTGTATTTCTGCAAAGATGAAGTGCAGAAATGTAATGGAATGCACGGAATGGATGTGGATCATGCATGTGAAGATGTGGCTGAATGGATTAAGTAATGGAAATGGATGTTTTTGGCTCAAAAGATAGTTGGAATGGCATGGGACGCACGGACTGTATGTTAGCATGCATGTGACCGTATGTTTGGTGTTTAGAAGTGCATAAAATGATGGGATTGCATGAGAACACACGGTCAAGGTTGTGACATGCATATGAATGCATGTTTTGGTGTTGGAACCACATAGTTGACTTCAATGACTTTGCCTTGTTTAGAATCACCCAATATGGCCGAATCGCATTTCTTAACACTTCACATCTTTTCTGGAATGTTTTTACTTCATTTGCCTTCCCATTGATCCAATTTCTCCCTTGCTGCACACTAACACCAAATAAGGTAAAATGCAACTAGTTTAATCCAAAACAATCACAAAGACGCCAAATAATGAAGATATAACGTATACAAAATGTGACTTATCACTGAGACTCAAATCTAAGCTAAGGTTCGATGAGTTTGCCATTTTTTTCAAAAGTGTTCAAAGAGAAGGGGTGGAGGGAGTAAATTTTCAAAGGGCCGGAGATGATTTTCAAAGAATGGGAGATCTTCAGAGTGTGTATGTTGGCGGTGATCGATAGCTCTATAAAAGCCAAGGCGACGCGTCCACCGATTCAAAGAGCCGGATTTTCCGGCGTAAGTTAGGCGACGCTCCCTCGGCTTTTCAGAAAACGCGTTCAACTTTGTCAAAAGATTTCTGACAAAGCTGAAAACACGTGGAGGCCATCATCGCAACTACACATCTTTAGCCGACAAGCGCAAAGTCCGGCGACGCTTTCTCTACTTTTCAGAAGACGCGTGCAGCTTTGTCAAAAGGAGCCGCATCCGCACTACTACGTGTCGTTCAGAAAGCAAAGGGGCGTTTGCTCAGAAATCGAAGGGGCGTCGTTCAGAAATCGAAGAGGCGCCTGCTATTTCAAAAAGCCGGATTTGCGGGATCAAAACGTTTGTCGACAATGGTAAAAGAACAGTACCACCACTTGATATTATCTCTATATATGTCGACCTTCATCTTTTATGGCAAGGAAAACCTGAAGAAAATGCCCAACTCTCCCTCGCCTCTGAGGGCGCACTCCCAGCAAAGCCTTTCGAAATACTCAATTCTTTCTTCTTCCCCAAAGATGATACCAGATGCCTGGAGTACAGATGACCCAGGAGGAAACGGCGGATTGAAGTGTGCTGAGTCATTCACTGCTTCGTTAAAAGCAAAGGTATCTCATATCATCAAGGTCAAAAGCAAAAGTATCTCATATCATGCTCTTTCCCTGTCTTTTTCTTTGTCCTTGTTCTTACTCGCATGGCAAAGTAAAAGAAGCAATCAGCCGGCACTTGGAGTCAGTCTTCTGTTCTGGGGCCAACTGCCTGGAATCTATTCCTGATTGCTTACCTAGCGTTGCTCTCGAGTAGTCATCTTCAACGGTTGATACACTTCCAGAGAAGGGACCACTTCTGCAAAGGGGAGTAAGTAAGGCAAGTGAAAGTAGGGCATTGAAGCATGTAGAGACAAGCAATGCTGAGCTATCCTCTAACCCTCTTCAATACGAATTGGAGAGATTGAACAAAGAAACAGATAAAAGGAGGAAGCTCAGACCTTTGGGGAAGACCAAAAAGATTCCTGCTGCCCAGTTCAAGAGTAGCACAAAGGAAAATCAACGAGTTGGAGGAGACCAAAAGAATCCTCCAGCCCAGTTCAAGAGTAAGCCTGTGGAATCACCATGATCAATGCCTCAATGCAATTACCAAGGAGAAGATGAAATTTACACTCTATAACCAGATTTGCGTCCCTAAACTCTTCTCTTTGTTAATTACATTCTGCCATGTTTAGTATGTTTAGTTGTTGTTTGTGTGTTTACTTATGTTTTGTGTGAATCTATGCTTAAAACATTGAGGACAATGTTTGATTTAAGTGTGGGGGGGGGGGGGGGGTAACTAAGTATATTTGATGCAAATTCGTGGGATTTTATCACCCATAACTTCAAATGTTGTTCCTTGCTGTTTTAAGGTGTTTTTAAGTTGTTTTAGAGTGTTTTAGTATGTTTTGTTTTTATAACTCCGAAAATCACATAAAAATTTGAAAAACATGTTTTAAAAAGCCTAAAAAGAGTGTTTTGAGTCGTTTTTGTGTGTTTATGTCTTAGGGTACCTTCCAACACAATGACATGGATTTGGTTTGTAATTGCATGACGGTTAAAAAGAGTTATAAACATAGAGAAAAGTTTGATTTACTCTTGGTATATGCTTGGTTATGGTTATAATGTATGACTTCACATGCAATCATAAAAGAAAAATTCGTTTTTTTGACATGCTTGAAGGAAGGAACTCAAACAAACGCTACAACCCTGTGAGACTCGAGCCATTACCTTCTTTGGAGAGTTATTTTCTGTGATTCTTTGTTTTCTAAAGTTGTTGCATGATCTCATTATTCCTTGCTTGGTTGCTACTTAGAATGCAATTGTATCATGATAGAACTAAATGCTAGAACTTATATCCATTTCATTCAAAGCATGACATTGAATTGCATAACATATATCAAGATAAAGTTGTGTAGTTGCCACCATAGCCAAATAGCCTTACTTCCCATATTTCGTATTTGTTGTAAGTTTTAACCCCTTTGAGCCTTGTTTAGCCTATGTTCTTTGTTAACCCATGTTATCCTTACCTAGCCTAGAATAGGACCATCCATGCCTTTGTTCTTAAAGCATAGTAAGCATGACGGAAAATGAATTCCTTTTTTATTAATATGTTGCAGAAAATAAGTGTGGGGGAAGGATTATTGATGAGAATTGTTGTGCCATAGGCACGGCTAAAAAAAAGAAGAAAAAAAAGAAGAAAAAAAAAAGAAGAAAAAAAAAAAATTTTGAAAAAAGAAAAAGAAAAATAAGAGTTGTTTGAATTTCCCCTATTAGTCTAAAAGTTGTTTTCCGCGCTCTAAAGGGAATTCTAAGTGCCTAATTCAATACTTTGCTCACTAGTGCTTTAAGAATGTTTGTTTATCCTTCACCTTTCATTGTTAACCAGTACCCTAGCCCCGTTACACCCCTTTGACTTCTATCTTGATCGTGTTCAATAATGTGGAGTTTGGATTTGATATGAGCTTATGGAATCACTGGTTCTCATTCTAAGTAGTAGCATTCCATTCATGAGATCATATTCATGTCATTATCGTAAATCCAGAAAATGCTTTCTTTGTTATAACATATGTGAGATACTAGTCTTTCATGTTTACATCAATCTCTCACATATAACTAGTGTAGGGTGTGTAGTCAGAAAATCTGTGTGAAAATAGAGTGCATTCTAGTAAGGAATTGAGTAAATTCTCTAAAGCATGTTACTACATTTGAAATGTGTTTTAATTGCTTAATTGTGAACTAGTATGTGGTGACTATGATTAAGAATGTACTTGAGTGTAAAGATGGCTAAAATCTGTGAGAATAATGATTTTTAACTTGTCATGTGCATTGGAAATCCCTAAGACGGTTGTTGGAAGGTTTAGGTTGTGTTTTACTTGTTTAGTGTCGTTTTGTTTATTTGTTATTATTTTGTTTTGCTCGAGGACTAGCAAAAGCTAAGTGTGGGGGAATTTGATAGGAGCATATTTAGGCGACTTACTTAGCTTGTTTTCGTGCATCTATGTTGTTAATTCATAATTGTTTTAGTAGTTTAAGCCATTTTCGTGTGTTTTTAGGTTCATATGGCTAAGGAAGCAAAAAGATGCATTTTGGAGCAAAATTGGGCTTGGAATGGATAGCATATGCTTGGAGCCAAAGTGTTGGACGAATTTGAAAGCCTTGTATGCACTTTGGACATAAAACAAAGGGCCTAGCCCAATCAAACAATCCTTTGAGCCATGCAAAACCTCTAGCCCAATCAACAACCCTTAGCCACATGCATTCACATGCATCACAACCCCAAAACCATCAAGAAACACCATTCACACACACATGCACTTACTCTTTCATCATTGCACCACCATTCACACACACATGCACTTACTCTTTCATCATTGCACCACCAATTCAACACATGCATTTCCACCTTCCTACTTCATCATTTCATCCACATGCACTCTCAATCATAACAACCACATTCACTCTTAAACAATCACCCACATATTCTCCCATTCCCCCTATAAAAACCCATGCATTCATACACAAAAATCACATCTCATTTTCATACACAACACATCACAAACACATCCAATCTTCCCTCATTGCCTTGAGCTACCATTCCCTTATAATCCAAACACCACCCCTCATCCATTTCCATAATTCCCCAATCCATTCAACACACCAACAACATCCCTTAGACCTTGTGCTACGACGAAGAGGAAGATAAGAGGGCCTAAACGTTCATACAATTCAAGTTTGAGTTGTTGGAATGTTTAGGTGTTTCTTTGATTCTCTTTGTTTTGTACCATGAGGAACTTCCTCTCGGCTTCATTCCATTAGATACACTCTCCCATTTCTTAAAGGATTTCGACATCAGTTTTGCTTCAAGGGTTCTTTCTTCTTAATCCTATGTTCACTCATGTTATATATTTTTATGTCAAACCTTTTGTAAACATGAAGTGTAACTAATCTCTCTCTAGGGATTCGATGTAGCCTTGCAAGATTGCCATGTAGTTAATTCGGAATTCTCATTTAATCTATCTATTTCTTGTTTCATTCTCCGATTTAATTGTGACTTAGTGTGTTGATTTTAATGCTTGATCATCATTTGAATTAACCACAGGTTGTTTAGCCAAGATTAAAGCACACATCATGCATAATCTTGGTAGATATGTGAATGAATGAAGGGAATGTTTTGCAAACATCCTGCCGAGTGTTCCCTTTGGTTTTGTGAAAGTTTCTTGTGCACTACATAGTCTTGATTAGGAACCAAAGTTGCACATCACAATTAGGCTCATGATTAGAGACATTTGATCAAATCCACACATCATATGGCTGATCATATCTAAGTGAAACAAACCCAAGAAATAAGTAGAGGAATGAGTATAATCTGACTTAACAAGCATGGACTTGGCTTAGCAATGGTGAAATCGAATCTCTAGCTTCATCTCCATTTGTGCTATCTCTTTTTATTAGCTGTTGATTCATTCATTTTGTGTTTACTTCATTTCCTTATGCTTTAATTTACAATCTGTCATTTAGTTTAATCAAAACCTAAATCCCCCTTTACCTTATTGTTCAATTTAGTTAGAAATCAATTTAGTTTATGCTTTAAAGCATTTTGAGTCTTTGGTTTGTCTTAGTGTTTTAAAGTTTAGTTTTGCATTCTTTGAGTCTAGTATAGTGTTTTAGATTGTGTTTTTTAGCGTTTTTGAGTCAAATCCAAGTGATTAACAATCCCTCCTAATCCCCGGTCCAGAACGATCCCTACTTACATACTTACTACAATTGTCAAAAAGAGGGTTTAATTTGTGTGCGTATAATTCTCGCATCAACATGCACCCTAGATTCTAATCAGCCATTCACATTTAATCATTCATTCCCATCAGATTTCTAGCATATTCACATGCATTCCATCCTTTAAAACTTTGCACATGCACTCCACATGCATTCATCCTAGCTGTCATGTTTCCCCTTTCATCATTCCCTCACTTTCTTTAAATCAGCCAACACATGCATCCACCTTTCTCCCATCAGATTTCCAACATTGCACATGCATTCCCCTTACAATTTCAGCCATCCTAGCTGTTTTGCACATGCATTCACTTAACCTAGCTGTCATGTTCCCTCTCCCATCCATTCATCTCCCTATAAAAACCATACACACTTCACACAACATTCACACACACTCATTCATACACATTTCAATCACAAAATCCTTCCACATTTCAGAATGTAGACATCAAAACTCCCTTGTGCCGTGCCCTCCCTTACAATCCAAACACCATCCTTCCATTTTCACCACTCCCCAAACCATTCACACCATCAAACTATCCTTAGACCTTGTGCTACAACGAAGAGAAAGATAAGAGGGCCTAAACGTTCATACAATTCAAGTTTGAGTTGTTGGAATGTTTAGGTGTTTCTTTGATTTCAATGTTTAAATTCAATTCTCTTTGTTTTGTACGTATGAGGAATGGAAGAGAAGAGTGCCTAAACGTTCATACAATTCAAGTTTGAGTTGTTGGAATGTTTAGGTGTTTCTCTGATTTCAAAGTTATGAGGAAATTCGAAATATATGTTTATGCTTGCATTTTGATTTGATTACTTCTAATTGCGTTTCATAAGTTGTGGATTCAATTTGTTTAACCATTTGATTGATAACTTATTTATGTATGTTTATTGAGAATGCGCGCTTCATTTTCATGCATGAATATGACGCTAGAATATAAGTGAGTTTCACCTAATAGTTACGAACTTATATTCACAAGTAGTGGAGGTTGCTTATAAACAATCGCGTTAAACGAATTCTTGGCATAAGTTTCATGCGTATTCCATAGTAACGAATGTCTCGTCAACACTTATAATCTTCATAGAGCGTAATGATTCTTGCTTGTATCTCTATTATGCAATCATGTAGGGGACTTGTGGGGAATGTTTTGGGTTGTCGTATGCAATCATCCAATTCAATAACGTTAGGAAGATTTGAAAGTTAATTTAAGCGGACCTAATTAACTTGGAGCGTTGAGAATTAATGATTTGTTGAAATGCAATTGGAAATCGTTTTATTATGCAAGTATAACATATGTGGAGATGAACCCCGTAGCTAACTTTCCATCCATTCAATTCCATCAATTTCATCTTTAACTTTTGGAGTTCTTTCTTCTTTTGTTTCTGTTTTCATGTTTAATTTAACTTGTTGTTCAATTTTATTAAACATGTGGAACTAATTTCTTTTTAGTTAGAGGCGAATTTGAAGCCATGTACATATGTTGGTTATGATTTGATTTACTCCAGTTATGAATTCATGAACTTTAGATGTGGTTTACTTTTCTGTTTTGATTAAGAACTTGTTTATGTATGTGGGTTGAGGGTCGACACTTAATTTGCATGCCTAAACTTGATGCTAGGATATAAGGGAATTTCACCTAATCGTTATGAACTTATATTCATGAGTAGTAAAGATCGCTAGTCACGATTGTGTTTAGTAAACCCTAGGCTGGATTAACATGCGTATTCCATAGTTATGAATGCCTAGTCGATGTTTATGATTTCCATTGAACTTAATGATCTTTGTTGAATGTCTCTATCATGCGTATTCCATGGTTAGGGACTTTGATTAGGAATAATTTGGTTGTAATGCGTATTCCATTCAATCCAATGAATCTAGGGAAATCTGAAAGTTAGTTTAAGCGAACCTAATTAACTTGGAGCATTGTCATTCATCGTTCGTTGAAGTCATAACTGGGAATCAAATTATATGCTTATGTTCATGTGTGGATAAGGAACCCTCTAACTAGTTTTTCATCATTCTATTTCTTCACATTCATATTTACATTTTGCTTTAAATTACAATTTGTTCATTTAGTTTAATTTCGTCCAAATTTCAATCCCCTTTACTTTATTGTCCAAATTAGTTAGAAAGTGTCTTAGTTTGTGTTTATAAGTGTTTTGATTCAATTTGTTGCACAAATTCGTCCAAATTCACCAAAGTGCTCAAAACTGCCCAGAAAGTGTTTTTAAGGCAGTTTTGAGTGTTTTTGGTGATGTTTGAGTCTTTTGGTTTGTTTTAGTGTTTTAAAGTTTAGTTTTACATTCTTTGAGTCTAGTTTAGTGTTTTATATTGTGTTTTTACGTTTTTGAGTCAAATCCAAGTGATTAACAATCCCTCCTAATCCCCGGTCCAGAACGATCCCTACTTGCACCTATACTACAATTTGACGAAAAGAGGGTTTAATTTGTGTGCGTATAAATCTCGCATCAAATTTTGGCGCCGTTGCCGGGGATTAGCAACTTTGCTAATCCCTTGGATTGTTTTATTTTCGTTTGTTTTTATTTTTCCAGATTCTTAATTTTGTTTTGTTTCTTGTTTTAGGTACTAGTTCATGACTCGGAGTTCTCATCCGATTCGTGAACATATCCTGGTGTGATTGGGTTCTGATGCGTGAATTATACGCACACAAATTAAACCCTCTTTTCGTCAAATTGTAGTATATGTATAAGTAGGGATCGTTCTAGACCGGGGATTAGGAGGGATTGTTAACCACTTGGATTTGACTCAAAAACGTAAAATAACAATATGAAACACTATACTAGACTCAAAGAATGCAAAACTAAACTTTAAAACACTAAGACAAACCAAAAGACTCAAAACAACACAAACACACTCAAATCTGCCTAAAAACCACTTTCTGGGCAGATTTGAGCACAAACACAAATTTGGACGAAATTAAGTAATAACTTGACTCAAGAATGTAAAAACACAATATAAAACACTAAACTAACTCAAAGAATGTAAAACTAAACACTTAAAACATTAAAACAAACCAAAAGACTCAAACATCACCCAAAACACTCAAAACTGCCTTAAAATCACTTTCTGGGCAGTTTTGAGCACTTTGAGTACTTTGGACGAATTTATGTAACAAATTGAATCACAAACGTAAAAACACAAACTAAATGTATTTCTAACTAATTTGACATTAAAGTAAAGGGGGATTTAGGTTTTTACGAAATTAAACTAAAATGTACAGATTGTAAATTAAAGCAAAATGTAAATGTGAATGTGATAGAATGAATGGAATGAAGGCTAGCTAAGGGGTTCATCTCCATACATGTTATACTTGCATAATAAAACGATTTCCAATTGCATTTCAATAAATCATGAATTCTCAACACCCCAAGTTAACCGTGATGCACTAATTAACCTTCAAATCTTCCTAACGTTATTGAATTGGATGGGTTAGCGCATACAACAATTCAAAACATTCCCCACAAGTCCCCTACATGATTGCATAATAGAGATACAAGCAAGAATCATTACGCTCTATGAAAATTATAAGTGTTGACGAGGCATTCGTTACTATGGAATACGCATGAAACTTATGCCAAGAATTCGTTTAACGCGATTGTTTATAAGCAACCTCCACTACTTGTGAATATAAGTTCGTAACTATTAGGTGAAACTCACTTATATTCTAGCGTCATATTCATGCATGAAAATTAAGCGTGCACTCTCAATAAACATACATAAATAAGTTATCAATCAAACGGTTAAACAAATTGAATCACAACTTATGAAACGCAATTAGAAGTAATCAAATCAAAATGCAAGCATAAACATATATTTCGAATTTCCTCATAACTTTGAAATCAAAGAAACACCTAAACATTCCAACAACTCAAACTTGAATTGTATGAACGTTTAGGCACTCTTCTCTTCCATTCCTCATACGTACAAAACAAAGAGTATTGAAATTAACATTGAAATCAAAGAAACACCTAAACATTCCAACAACTCAAACTTGAATTGTATGAACGTTTAGGCACTCTTCTCTTCCTCTTCGTTGTAGCACAAGGTCTAAGGATAGTTTGATGGTGTGAATGGTTTGGGGAGTGGTGAAAATGGAAGGATGGTGTTTGGATTGTAAGGGAAACTCACGGCACAAAGGGGGATGTGTTGGTGGTATGTACAATGGAATGGAAGTGTTTATGGAATGGATGAATTTCTGGCACAAAGGCCTTATTTCTGTGGTGAATGGATCCCCCCCTTTGTGGCTGCAATGAAGGGTTATTTATAGGTGAAATGGGGGGAACATGACAGCTAGGAGGGTGGTGGAAATCTGGAATGGTGATGGGAGATGCATGTGGCTGATTTATGCATGTGATTAAAGGGTGGAAATGCATGTGCTTTGAATAAGTGGCTGCATGTGCAAGGGGACAATCTGAAAATGCATGTGAAAGCATGTGTTGGCTACAATGATGAAATGGATGGGAGTGCATGTGGCTTAATTAATTAAAGGGAGTGCATGTGCAATGTTTTAAAGGATGGAATGCATGTGAATATGATGGAAATCTGATGGGAACTCATGGCAAGGATGATTTCTGGTGGTGAATGGGTGTATGTTTGAATGATTAAAGGGACATGTGGGTTGGAAATGATGAAGGAAATGCATGTGAGTGACAACTAGATATGTTGATGAATGCATGTGGAATGTTTGTGGTGAGTGAATGTGGTGGTGAATGTGGCTGATTTGATTTATGGAAGATGCATGTGGATTAAAGGTGAGTGAATGATTATGGAATGCAATCTGAAATGGGAGATGGAATGGGATGTTTTGCATGTGAATTAAAGAGTAAATGCATGTGAATTAAAGAGTGAATGCATGTGCAATGACAGCTAGGTTGAATATGCATGTGGAATGGCTGATTTATTTGAAGATGCATGTGCAATGAAGTGGAATGACAGCTAGGTTATGATGATGAATGCATGTGGCTGATTTAATTGAATAGGAAAGCATGTGGATTTAATGGTTTAAAGGGTGAATGCATGTGAATGCATGTGTTGATGAATGGGATTAGGAAAGGTTTAAATGTCCTAAAACTAAAGGGAACAAGGTTCCAACACTTTGGTCTTCAATTAGGTCTTCAATTTCGTCCAACACTTTGGCTCCAAGCATAAGCTATCCATCCTTAGCCCAAAAGTGCTCCAAAAGTCTCCAAAATGCATCTTTTTGCTCCTTTAGCCCTTTGGACCTACAAACACACGAAAATAGCTTAAAGTACTAAAATAACTAAAGAAACATAACGTAAATGCACGAGAACAAGCCATTTAAGTCGCATGAATATGCTCCTATCAAATACCCCCACACTTATCTTTTGCTAGTCCTCGAGCAAAACAAAACAACAAAAGAACACGAAACTAGACAAAACGAACAAAACACAACCTACACCTTCCAACAATCGTCTCACGGATTTCCAATGCTCATGACAAGTTAAAAATCATTATTCCCACAGATTTTAGCCATCTTTACACTTAAGTACATTCTTAATCATAGTCACCACATACTAGTTCACATTTAAGCATTTAAAACCATTTCGAATGGAGTAACATGCCTTAGAGAATTTCCTCAATTCCTTACTAGAATGCACTCTATTTTCACATAGATTTTCTGACTACACACCCTACACTAGTTATATGTGAGAGATTGATGTAAACATGAAAGACTAGTATCTCACATATGTTATAACAAAGAAAGCATTTTCCGGATTTACGATAATGACATGAATATGATCTCATGAATGGAATGCTACTACTTAGAAGCGAGAACCAGTGACACCATAAGCTTATACCAAGTTCAAACTCCACAAATTGAAACACATAACACTCAAGATAGAAGCATAAGGGTTGAAACGGGGCTAAAGGTGTTTGGCTAACAAAGAAAGGATATGGAAAACAAAGGTTCTTAAAGAAATAGCGAGCAAAGCATTTGAATTAACTTAGAATTCACTTTTGAATGAAAACTCAACTTTTGAACAAAAAGGGAGAACAAGCTCTTTTTTTTTTTCTTTCTTTCTTTCTTTTCTTTTCTGTTTTTCTTTTTCATATGTTTTTCACAATTTTTTTTTTCTTTTCTTTTGACTCTCAAAACATACATAAACGCTTAAGAACAAAACATTCTCTCCCCCACACTCATTTTCTTTCATAATGTACTCAAAAGGAATTCATTTAAGTCATGCTCACTATACTTTAAGAACAAGGGTATAGGAAAGTCCTACTCTAGGCTAGGTAAGGGGTGATGTGGTTAGCAAAGAAAATAGGCTAAACGAGGCTTAACGGGGTTAAAACTAATATATACGACATATGGGAAGTAAGGCTATTTGGCTATGGTGGCAACTACACAACTTCATCTTGATATATGTTATGCAATTCAATGTCATGCTTTGAATGAAACGGATATAAGTTCTAGCATTTAGTTCTATCATGATACAATTGCATTCTAAGTAGCAACCAAGCAAGGAATAATGAGATCATGCAACAACTTTAGAAAACAAAGAATCACAGAAAATAACTCTCCAAAGAAGGTAATGGCTCGAGTCTCACAGGGTTGTAGCGTTTGTTTGAGTTCCTTCCTTCAAGCATGTTACAAAAACGAATTTTTCTTTTATGATTGCATGTGAAGTCATACATTATAACCATAACCAAGCATATACCAAGAGTAAATCAAACTTTCATCCATGTTTATAACTCTCTTTAACAGTCATGCAATTACAAACCAAATCCTTGTCATTTTGTTGGAAGGTACCCTAAGACACAAACACACAAAAACGACTCAAAACACTCTTTTTAGGCTTTTCAAAACATGTTTTTTTCAAATTTTTATGTGATTTTCGGAGTTATAAAACAAAACACACTAAAACACTCTAAAACAACTTAAAAACACCTTAAAACAGCAAGGAACAACATTAGAAGTTATGGTGGATAAAACCCTACGAATTTGCATCAAAACACTTTAGTTACCCCCCCCCCCCCCCACACTTAAATCAAACATTGTCCTCAATGTTTTAAGCATAGATTCACACAAAACATAAGTAAACACACAAAAAGCATTTAAACATACTAAACATGGCAGAATGTAATTAACAAAGAGAAGAGTTTAGGGACGCAAATCTGGTTATGGAGTGTAAATTCCCTCTTCTCCTTGGTGATTGCATTGAGGCATTGATCTTGGTGATTCCACAGGCATACTCTTGAACTGGGCTGCATGATTCTTTTGGTCTCCTCCACTTGTTGATTTTCCTTTGTGCTACTGGGCTGGAGGATTCTTTTGGTCTTCCCCGAAGGTCTGAGCTTACCCCTTTGGTCTGTTTCTTTGTTCAATCTTTCCAATTCGTTTTGAAAAGGGTTGGAGGATAACTCAGCCTATGTTTGTCTCCACATGCTTCAATGTATCATTTTCACTTGCCTTACTCGCTCCCCTTTGCAGAAGTGGTCCCTTCTCTGGAAGTGTATCAACCGTTGAAGATGACTACTCGAGAGCAACGCTAGGTAAGCAATCAGGAATAGATTCCAGGCAGTTGGATCCAGATCGGAAGACTGACTCCAAGTGCCGGCTGATTGCTTTTTTTACTTTGCCATGCGAGTAAGAACAAGGACAAAGAAAAAGACAGGGAAAAAGCATGATATGAGATACTTTTGCTTTTGACCTTGATGATATGAGATACCTTTGCTTTTGAAGAAGCGGTGAATGAATCAGCATACTTCAATCCGCCGTTTCCTCCTGGGTCATCTGTACTCCAGGCATCTGGTATCATCTTTGGGGAAGAAGAAAGAATTGAGTATTTCGAAAGGCTTTGCTGGGAGTGCGCCCTCAGAGGTGAGGGAGAGTTGGGCATTTTCTTCAGGTTTGCCTTGCCATAAAAGACGAAGGTCGACATATATAGAGATAATATCAAGTGGTGGTACTGTTCTTTTACCCTTGTCGACAAATGTCTCTTCGATATCTGAACGACGCCTCTTCGATTTCTGAGCAGGCGCCCCTTCGATTTCTGAACGACGCCCCTTTGCTTTCTGAACGACACGTAGTAGTGCGGATGCGGCTCCTTTTGACAAAGCTGCACGCGTTTTCTGAAAAGCAGAGAAAGCGTCGCCGAACTTTGCGCTTGTCGGCTAAAGATGTGTAGTTGCGATGATGGCCTCCACGTGTTGTCTGAAAAGAAGAAATCTTTTGACAAAGTTGAACACGTCTTCTGGTGCGTAAATTAACTTGACACACAAATTAAACCCTATGGATGACAATTGTAGTATATGAGCAAATAGGGATCGTTCTAACCGGGGATTAACTAGGGGTGCTAATCTATTTTGAATTGACTTGAAAACACAAAAACTAAATGTAAAGACTCTTAACAAGACTACTATGACTCAGAATAGCTTTGAAAGGCTTAAACTGCTTAGACGAAATATGGGGGAAATGTGTTTGGACGATATTAAATTAAAAAGACAGAATATAATTAAAGGCAAAATGTAAATAGGAATGTGATGAAAATATGGATGATGGAATAGCCAAGGGGTTCTTCTCCACACATGTTACACTTGCATACAATATTGATTCTCAGTTGGTCTTTCGATAAGTTGTGAAACTCAATGCTCCAAGTTAATTAGGTCCGCTTAGATTAACTTTCAGATTTCCCTAAATTCGTTGGATTGAATGGAATACGCATTACAACCAAATTATTCTTAATCAAAGTCCCTAACTATGGAATACGCATGATAGAGACATTCAACAAAGATCATTAAGTTCAATGAAAATTATGAGTGTTGATGAGGCATTCGTTACTATGGAATACGCATAAAACTTATGCCAAGAATTCGTTTAACGCGATTGTTTATAAGCAACCTCCACTACTTGTGAATATAAGTTCATAACGATTAGGTGAAACTCACTTATATTCTAGCGTCATATACATGCATGAAAATTAAGCTTGCAATCTCAATGAACATACATAAATAAGTTATCAATCAAACAGTTTAAACGAATTGAATCCACAACTTATGAAATTCCAACGAAAGTTAATCAATTCATATTGCAAATATAAACATAGTTTCGAATCACCCCCTAGCTAAAGGGGGTTTAGTTCCTCATAACCTTGAAATCAAAGAAACAACTAAACATTCCAACAACTCAAACTTGAATTGTATGAACGTTTAGGCACTCTTCTCTTCCATTACAAAACAAAGAAAATTGAATTCATACATTGAAATCAAAGAAACACCTAAACATTCCAACAACTCAAACTTGAATTGTATGAACGTTTAGGCACTCTTCTCCTCCTCGTTGTTGTGGCACAAGGTCTAAGGTGAGCTTTGGGGATTATGTGAAGTGTTTTGGAGGGATGGGAAGTGGTTGGATAGTGGCTGCAATGGAGGAGAAAAACTGCACAAAAATGGAAATGATTTGCGGCACAAGGGTTGTGTTTGTGTTGTGTGAAGTGTTGTGAATGGAAATATGAGATGTTCTTGAATGAATGAATGCAAGGGTATTTATAGGAGTAGTGGAGGGAACATATGGCTGTTTGTTTAAGATGCAAGTGGCTAATTAATGATGGAAAATCAGTTAGAAAAACATGTGAAAGCTGGAATTGCATGTGAAGGTGTTGGAATGTGCTGAAATGGTGTGTGAAGGCACGGCATTGAGTGTTTTCTTGCTTATTTTCTGGCTATATGATGAAATGTTAATGAATAATGCATGTAGGTGGCTGCAATGATGAAGAATGAGTGGTGGAAATGAAAGGGAAAGCTAGAAAGACATGTGAAGATGCTGGAATTGTGAGTAGGCCACGACATGGATGTGTTTTGGGTGTGTGTGTGTGAATGTGTGGCTTAATGATTAAGTGAATGAATATGTGGCTGCATGTGGATTAAAGGGGTGTGAATGGTGGTGTAATGATGAAATGAAATGGCTAGAAAGGGTATGAAATGCACGGCAAGAATTTCAGGATGCATGTGTGTGTGAATGGTGGTGAAAATGCATGTGAGTGCATGTTTTGGTGCTGGAATTAGGGGGAATGCACGGGTTAGGCTTGGTTGAATGATGATGATGCATGTGATTGGTGGGAACAAAGGGGGAAACAAGGCACAAGGGTGCTTGAGTGAATGATTAAATTTGCATGTGGGTGAAAGTGAAGGGAATGCATGTGTTTGATGAAATTGCATTTGGAAAGGTTGGAAAGTGGAAGGGAAAGGCACGGCTTTGGGGAAAGAATGAGTGGATGTGCAAATGTGTTTTAATTAATGAAAGTGTTTGGAGAATGAATGCAATGATGAAGAGTGAATAAAGAATGCATGTAGGGTTAGCTAGGTTGGCTTTGTTTGGGTGCATGTGTGTTAATGGTGGTTTTGCATGTGAATTGATGGATTGTTTTTTATGGAATGGATGGTTCTTTGCATGGCTATAAGGGAGAGAATAAGAGAGAATGGGCTAGGCCCTTTGTTTTATGTCCAAAGTGAATACAAGGCCTTCAAATTCATCCATCCTCTTGGCTCCATGGATAAGCTATCCAATCCATGCCCAAAAATGCTCCAAATGGCCTCAAAATGCACTTTCTTGCTCCCTAGGCCCTTAGAACCTGAAAACACACAAAAGAAGCATAAAGGACTAAAATAACGAGAGAAACATAACGTAAATGCACGAGAACAAGCCATTTAAGTCGCATGAATATGCTCCTATCAAACTCCCCCACACTTATCTTTTGCTAGTCCTCGAGCAAAACAGAAAAACAAAACAAAACCTAAACCTTCCAACAATCGTCTTAGGGATTTCCAATGCACATGACATGTTAAAAATCATCATTCTCACAGATTTTAGTCATCTTCACACTTAAGTACATTCTTAATCATAGTCACCATATACTAGTTCACAATTAAGCATTTAAAACCATGTTTTGAATGTAGTAACATGCCTTAGAGATTTTGCTCAATTCCTTACAAGATATGCACTCGATTTTCACTCAGAATTTCTAACTACACACCCTAATCTAGTCATATGTGAGAAGATTGATGTAACATGAAAACGAACACTCACATATAAGTATCACAAAGAACGCAATTTCTGGAGTTAATAAGCATGTTTAGATATGATCTCATGAATGGAATGCTACTACTTAGACGCGAGAACCAGTGACACCATAAGCTCATACCAAGTTCAAACTCCACAAATTGAAATACACAACACTCAAGATAGAAGTCGAGGGTTGTAACGGGGCTTGGGGTATGTGGATAACAAAGAAGGGATATGGAAAACAAAGGTTCTTAAAGAAATAGTGAGCAAAGCATTTGAATCAACTTAGAATTCACTTTTGAATGAAAACTCAACTTTTGAACAAAAAGGGAGAATTTAGACAATTTACGCCCAGAATTGGTGTTTTGGAACCTTTATTCAATCACTTATTCTTTTCTCTTTTTTTTTTTTTTTTTTTTTCTTTTCTTTTTCTTTTCTTTTGAATCTCAAAACATAAATACTTAAACATTCTCTCCCCCACACTTATTTTCTTTCATAATGTAACTCAAAAGGAATTCAATTAAGTCATGCTCACTATCTTTTAAGAACAAGGGTGGGGATTGTCCTAAGCTAGGCTAGGTGAGGAAAAAGTGGGTTAACAAAGAACATGGGCTAACACGGCTCAACGGGGGTACAACTTACAACATATACGAAATATGGGAAGCGAGGCTATTTGGCTATGGTGGCAACTACACAACTTCATCTTGAATATGTGTTATGCAAATCAATAACATGCTTTGAATGAAATGGGCATGAGTTCTAGCATTTGGAACTATATGATGAAACGCCTTCTAAGTAGTAACCAAGCAAAGAATAATGAGATCATGCAACGACTTTAGAAAACAAGAAATCACAGATTATACTCTCCAAAGAACGTTATAGGCTCAAGTCTCTCAGGGTTGTAGCGTTTGTTTGAGTTCCTTCCTTCAAGCATGTTACAAAAATGAATTTTTTTCTTTTATGATTGCATGTGAAGTCATACATTATAACCATAACCAAGCATATACCAAGAGTAAATCAAACTTTTCTCTATGTTTATAACTCTTTCTAACCGTCATGCAATTATAAACCAAATCCTTATCATTGTGTTGGAAGGTACCCTAAGACACAAACTCACAAAAACGACTCAAAACACTCTTTTTAGGCTTTTCAAAACAATTTTGCAAATTTTTATGTGCTTTTCGGAGTTATAAAAACAAAACATACTAAAACACTCTAAAACAACTTAAAAACACCTTAAAACAGCAAGGAACAACATTTGAACAATTTTTATGTCGCTCACCTTCGATTTCTGAGCGACACGTGGTAGTGCAGATGCGGCTCCTTTTGACAAAGCTGCACGCGTCTTCTGAAAAGCAGAGAAAGCGTCGCCGAACTTTGCGCTTGTCGGCTAAAGATGTGTAGTTGTGATGATGGCCTCCACGTGTTGTCTGAAAAGAAGAAATCTTTTGACAAAGTTGAACGCGCCTTCTGAAAAGCCGAGAAAGCGTCGCCTAAATTACGCCGGAAATTCCGGCTTTTTGAATTGGTGGACGCGTCGCCTTGGCTTTTTTATTGAGCTATCGATCACCACAACAAACACACTCTGAAGATTTCCCATCTTGAAAATCGACTCCGGCCCTTTGAAATTTAACTCCATCCCTTCTCTTTGAACACTTTTGGAAAATGGCAAACTCATCGAACCTTAGCTTGGAATTGAGCCTTAGCAGTGATACGGGCGCGCCGCGTCAAGGTAACGTATGGCGCCCTTCTTTCTTTTCTTCTAACGGTCCTCTCACAGGTGAAGACTCCGTGATGCAGGACGCCACAACAGCTACAATAGTAGCTAGGAACCTCCTCACTCCAAAAGATAGTAGGCTGCTGTCAGGACGGTCCGATGAGTTGGCTGTTCAAGAGTCCCTCGCACTTAGTGTTCAGTGTGCGAGTTCTGTGTCCAACATGGGCCAACGCCTGCTTGCCCGCTCCCGTCAGGTAGAATCATCGATGGCAGAGGTGGAAAGTCTCAAGCAGGAGATCCAGCAGCTTAAGTACGAGAATAGAAGCTTGCACGTGCTTGCCAACAACTATTCGACGGGCATGAAGAGGAAGCTTGATGAGCTGCAAGAGTCTGAAGGTCGGATTCACAGTGACCGTCAAAGGTTTTCGTCTTTCCTCCAGAGGCACCTTTTTCCTGGCTCAACCAGCGCTTGGCCAAGTATTGAGGCCTGGAATGCTCTAGCTCCGATGCCTCCCGCTCCGATGCCTTCTGCTCCTATGCCTTCCGCTCCGATGCCTTCTGTTCCGATGCCTTCTGTTCCTACGCCATCCGCTTCAAGAGTAAAGCCACGTAGTGGGGCCTCAAGCAAACAACCTTTGTGAAGCACCATCTTTCTTTGTTTAGCAGTGCCTATCAATAAATCAAACATTTTCTCAATGTTGCAATCATAGACTCACACAATTAATAAATAAACAAACAATAACAACTAAACAACCTAACAAGGCAGAAACGAAATAGCAACAAAGAGAAGAGTTTTTTAGGAATCTGGATTTGGAGTGCTTTCTAAGTCTTCCTTTGTTGAATGCATGGGTTGCCTCCCAAGTAGCGCTTGCTTTTACGTCTTGCAGCCGGACGGTACCTCCGTTTAAGCTTGACTAAGTTCCACGGCATGGAGGGGTACCTCCTCCACGACATGCTCCTCAAACATCTCGTAATAGGGCTTCAATCGATGCCCATTCACTTTGAATTCTTGCTGCGTCCTTGAACTTTTGATTTGCACTGCACCATGAGGGAAAACATTAGTGACAATAAAAGGACCAACCCATTTGGAACGCAACTTACCCGGAAACAACCGAAGGCGAGAATTGAACAACAACACTTTCTGCCCAATAGAGAACGTCTTGGCACGAATCATCTTGTCATGAAATGCCTTTGTTTTCTCCTTGTAAATCCGGGCATTCTCATATGCTTCATTTCGGATTTCATCAAGCTCACATAATTGAAGCTTCCTATGTAAACCTGCGGTATCAAGGTCCATATTGAACGTTTTGACGGCCCAATGTGCACGATGCTCTAGTTCGACGGGAAGATGGCATGGCTTCCCATAGATGAGCCGAAAAGGTGACATCCCAATGGGGGTTTTGTAGGCAGTGCGATACGCCCACAATGCATCGTTTAAGCGCAAACTCCAATCCTTCCTTGTAGGCCCCACGGTCTTCTCAAGAATCTGCTTGATTTCCCTATTCGAAACCTCGGCTTGCCCGCTCGTTTGAGGATGATAAGGTGTGGCCACCTTATGCATGACATTGTATTTCTTGAGCAACGCTTCGATGGTTCGATTGCAAAAATGGGAACCTCCATCACTGATTAGCACTCGTGGCATTCCAAACCTTGCAAAAATGTTAGTTTTCACAAAATCTGCAACCATTCGAGAATCATTAGTTCGGGTGGCTTTTGCTTCCACCCATTTCGACACATAGTCCACAGCAAGCAATATATACAGAAACCCATGTGACAAAGGAAACGGACCCATAAAATCAATACCCCAAACGTCAAAGATTTCAACACTAAAAATGGGGGTTTGTGGCATTTGTTGTTTAGGACCAATATTGCCCGTTCTTTGGCATCTATCACAAGACATGCAAAATGTTCTAGCATCCCTAAAGATGGTAGGCCAATAGAAACCACATTCTAACACCTTAAGTGCTGTTCTTTGAGTGCCAAAGTGTCCCCCACAAGCATAAGTGTGACAAAAGGTTAGAATAGCATTAAACTCAGAATCGTGCACACACCTACGTATAACCTGGTCAGGGCAATATTTCCACAAATACGGGTCATCCCACACATAAAACCGTGCCTCTTTCTTCAATTTATCACATTGGTGTTTAAGTAATTTACTAGGAACATGTTTAGACACTAAATAATTCACCAAATCAGCATACCAGGGTTCACTTACCTTGACAGACATCAGTTGCTCATCTGGGAATGTCTCTATGATAGGCACGGCATCCTCTTCATGCACCATACGGCTCAAGTGGTCAGCCACCACGTTTTCACTTCCTTTCTTGTCCCGGATTTTGATATCGAATTCTTGGAGAAGAAGCATCCATCGGATAAGCCTCGGCTTTGCTTCCTTTTTCGTGAGCAAGTACCTCAAAGCTGCATGATCAGAATAAACGATTACTTTAGTTCCAATTAAATATGAACGGAATTTATCTAAAGCAAAAACCACAGCTAGAAGTTCTTTTTCCGTCGTGGAGTAGTTCAATTGGGCATCATTGAGAGTCTGAGAGGCATAGTATATGACATGCGGCCGCTTGTCTCTTCTTTGTCCTAGAACAGCTCCTAATGCATAGTCGGATGCATCGCACATGAGCTCGAACGGAAGGCTCCAATCTGGAGGTACAATAATGGGGGCCGAGACTAGCTTCTCCTTGAGTTGGTTAAATGCCGAATTACACTCTTCATCAAATTTGAATGACACATCTTTTTGAAGCAATCGGCAAAGAGGGTTGGACATCTTGGAGAAGTCCTTGATAAAACGCCTATAGAACCCTGCATGGCCAAGAAACGAACGTACCTCTCTAACCGAAGTCGGAGAGGGTAAGTGACGTACAAGGTCTATTTTCGATTTATCTACTTCAATTCCTTTTTCTGAAACAATATGTCCTAAAACTAAACCTTGTTTCACCATAAAGTGACATTTCTCCCAATTCAAGACAAGGTTAGTTTCAACACATCGTTTCAAAATTAAGGTCAGATTATCCAAGCAATTATCAAATGAACTCCCAAATACACTGAAATCATCCATGAAAACCTCAATGATCTTTTCAACAAAATCGGAAAATATACTTACCATACACCTTTGGAAAGTGGCCGGTGCGTTGCATAAGCCAAATGGCATGCGACGATAAGCAAATGTTCCAAAGGGACATGTGAATGTGGTCTTCTCTTGATCATCCGGGGCTATCACAATTTGGTTATATCCAGAGTATCCATCAAGAAAACAGTAAAAAGCATGACCGGCTAACCTTTCGAGCATCTGGTCGATGAATGGCAAAGGAAAGTGATCTTTCCTAGTCATGGCATTTAGCTTCCGGTAATCGATACATACTCGCCATCCAGTCTGAATGCGTGTAGGCACGAGCTCATTCTCATCATTCTTGATAACAGTTACTCCGGACTTCTTGCGAACGACTTGAACTGGAGAGACCCAACGGCTATCGGAGATAGGGTAGATCACTCCGCAATCCAAAAGCTTGATTATTTCCTTCTTCACCACTTCCATCATCGGAGGGTTGAGACGGCGTTGAGCCTCTCTGGATGGCTTAGTCCCCTCCTCAAGAAGTATACGGTGCATGCATGTGGTAGGGCTTATTCCTTTAATGTCGGCCAAAGTCCACCCTATGGCCGTTTTGTGCTCTCGCAGCACCCTCACAAGCTTCTCCTCCTCCATTGCCGTGAGACTTGATGAAATGATGACGGGCAATGTTTCGCCTTTTCCCAAAAACACATACTTCAAATGGTCCGGCAACGGCTTAAGTTCAAGCGATGGTGCCTGAACAACAGAAGGTAGCATCTTAGTGGAAACTGAATTTGAAAGTGAGAGTGGAACCTTACCATATTGTTGTGGCAATGACTCAAGGGCTGCCACAACCTCAATTATTTCTTCACTAGAACCCATTGCAAAGAATTCCTCCTCCTTGCCGTCGCCTTGCATTGGCCCAAATCCTTCATTTTTGCGCTCTATGGCCTTAGTGATGGTTGTTTCCAGGGCGTCTTCGTTCAATTCTTCAAGGTATACCTGCGCCAAAGAATCGATAACATCAATGGAAAAACAAGAATGGTCATCAACGGGATATCTCATAGTTTCAGAAATATTAAAATCAATCACTTCCCCATCGAATTCCATTGTCAAGGTGCCTTTGTATACATCAATCTTTGTTCGGGCCGTCTTCATGAATGGCCTACCAAGGAGAATCGGCAAAGATGTAGAATGGGCTGAATCCTCCATGTCTAGGACGTAGAAATCAGCCGGAAAAATTAAATGGTTCACCTGCACAAGCACATCTTCCAAAACTCCTTTTGGATACGCGTTAGAACGATCGGCCAATTGTATAATTACACCATCTTGTTTTAATTCACCCAAATTCATAGATGCATAAATAGAATAAGGCATGACATTTATGGATGCACCTAAATCAAGCATGGCATGTTCAAAACGATTATGTCCAATCACACAAGGAATCGTGAAACTACCGGGGTCTTTGCACTTGGTAGGCAGTTTACGTTGCAAAACAGCGGACACATTCTCGCTTACCTTCACTACCTCTTTGTTTGCCCTTCTTCTCCTTGTATTGCATAGGTCCTTGAGGAATTTAGCATACTTTGGAACCTGTTTGATTGCATCGAGAAGCGGTATGTTCACTTGCACCTTCCGGAACGTTTCAAGAATGTCCTTCTCGCTTTCTTCCTTTTTTTCTTGCATGAACCTGCTAGGAAAAGGTACATTGGCCAGATTAGCACGTGAAGTACATGAATTTGAACTTAAATTACCTGATTTGGCCGAGTTAGGGTGATCTGCCTCAGGTTGTGTCGTCTCTTCATCTACTTTCTGGGCAGATTTGGGATTGTTTGGCTCGGTCCCAACTTCTTTTCCACCCCTTAGGGTGATGGCCTTGGCGGATTCGAATCCTCCCTTTGGATTGACTGTGGTTGAGCTAGGAAGCTTTCCTTGCTCTCTAATCTGTCCAAGGAACTCAGAAATCTACCCTATTTGTTTCTTCATATCCATCATCTCCTTCTCGTTATTTGCTATCCGGTTGTTTTGATTTTGTAATCCCTGCGAAATAGAGGTTAGTAATTGCATAGCTTGATCACTTTCCAAGGACGTACCTGAATGAGATGATGCCGAAGGTTGTTGGGGTTGTTGGGGTGCATACGGCTTGGAATAAAAACCAGGGGGGTTTGGCCTAAATCCTCCTTGTTGGGCCGCTTGTTGTGGCTCCCTCCATTTGAAGTTTGGATGGTCCCTCCATCCAACATTGTAAGTGTTCGAGTATGGGTTGTTTTGATTTTGTCCTTGGAAACCAATTGCATTGGCAGATTCCCACCCACCATTCTCGATTAGTTGAGGGCACTTGTCGGATGGATGCCCTTGAATTGAGCACACGCCACAAACTTGGTGTTCTTGTACTTTTGGACCAATCACAACCTGAGAAACAAGAGAAGTAAGATTAGCAAGTTGTGATTGAATTTCGCACTCACCTCATTTACACTTTGTTGCCGTGGGGCTTCCCTTTGACCCACTCCTTCATATTGTTGAGCGTTGAGCGCTCGGTTGGCTATGAGAATCTTGGCATCCCTTGGTGTTTTGTCCACCAATGCTCCTCCCGCTGATGCATCAAGCATTTGACGTTCGATAGGAAGGAGGCCCTCATAGAAATATTGAAGGAGAAGTTCCTCCTTCATTTGATGTTGAGGACATGAAGCTACAAGGCCCTTGAAGCGCTCATAATAAGCCGGGAATGTCTCACCATGATTCTGTTGAATACCACTAATTTTCTTCCGTAGGAGAATCACTCTCGAAGTAGGGAAGAATTTCTCCAAGAAAGCACGCTTCATACTCTCCCACGAAGTCACAGTTCCCGGGGCTAGTTCGTAGAGCCAATCTTTGGCCTTGTCCATAAGTGAAAATGGAAAGGCCTTCATCTTCAATATACTCCCATCCACATTGACGGGGGTCATGCTCGAACAAACCACCTCGAACTCCTTCAAGTGTTTGTTGGGGTCTTCCATAGACAAGCCATGGAACTTCGGAATATGGTGTAACAAACTGGATTTGAGTTCAAATTCATCGGTCTTGTCTTGGGCAGCCGCGGGGTATTGAATGCAAAGAGGGGCTGCATTGGCCAAACCTGAGGCAGAAAGCTCTTTAATGGTTCGATTCTCCACGGCCATGGTTGGTACTTCCTCTTTAACCCAATCTGTGGCTTCCTCTTCTACTTCAGGTTCGGGACTAGGAGGATTAGACTCTTGCAATTTCTTGTTCCTTCTCAAAGTCCTCTCGAAATCACCGTCAAAGTCGGAGATTTGCTCACGAACAGGTTGTGAGCTACGGGTCATAAACTAGTACCTGCACACAAGTAAGAAAATAAAACACACACACGGTGCAAAACAAATTAAAACAAAACAGAAACTAAACAATTTAAACAAGACTCAAGACAAGGGATTAGCAACTTTGCCAATCCCCGGCAACGGCGCCAAAATTTGGTGCGTAAATTAACTTGACACACAAATTAAACCCTATGGATGACAATTGTAGTATATGAGCAAATAGGGATCGTTCTAACCGGGGATTAACTAGGGGTGCTAATCTATTTTGAATTGACTTGAAAACACAAAAACTAAATGTAAAGACTCTTAACAAGACTATTATGACTCAGAATAGCTTTGAAAGGCTTAAACTGCTTAAAACAATCAAATTGACTCAAATAGAAGCTAGAACTTGATTTAGACGAATTTGCAAGTGTTTATGACTCCAAAAGCTTAAAGATACAAAAATAAAACAAATACGAATGATTAAGACTCAACGAAATATGGGGGAAATGTGTTTGGACGATATTAAATTAAAAAGACAGAATATAATTAAAGGCAAAATGTAAATAGGAATGTGATGAAAATATGGATGATGGAATAGCCAAGGGGTTCTTCTCCACACATGTTACACTTGCATACAATATTGATTCTCAGTTGGTCTTTCGATAAGTTGTGAAACTCAATGCTCCAAGTTAATTAGGTCCGCTTAGATTAACTTTCAGATTTCCCTAAATTCGTTGGATTGAATGGAATACGCATTACAACCAAATTATTCTTAATCAAAGTCCCTAACTATGGAATACGCATGATAGAGACATTCAACAAAGATCATTAAGTTCAATGAAAATTATGAGTGTTGACGAGGCATTCGTTACTATGGAATACGCATGAAACTTATGCCAAGAATTCGTTTAACGCGATTGTTTATAAGCAACCTCCACTACTTGTGAATATAAGTTCATAACGATTAGGTGAAACTCACTTATATTCTAGCGTCATATTCATGCATGAAAATTAAGCTTGCAATCTCAATGAACATACATAAATAAGTTATCAATCAAACAGTTTAAACGAATTGAATCCACAACTTATGAAATTCCAACGAAAGTTAATCAATTCATATTGCAAATATAAACATAGTTTCGAATCACCCCCTAGCTAAAGGGGGTTTAGTTCCTCATAACCTTGAAATCAAAGAAACAACTAAACATTCCAACAACTCAAACTTGAATTGTATGAACGTTTAGGCACTCTTCTCTTCCATTACAAAACAAAGAAAATTGAATTCATACATTGAAATCAAAGAAACACCTAAACATTCCAACAACTCAAACTTGAATTGTATGAACGTTTAGGCACTCTTCTCTTCCTCGTTGTTGTGGCACAAGGTCTAAGGTGAGCTTTGGGGATTATGTGAAGTGTTTTGGAGGGATGGGAAGTGGTTGGATAGTGGATGCAATGGAGGAGAAAAACTGCACAGAAATGGAAATGATTTGCGGCACAAGGGTTGTGTTTGTGTTGTGTGAAGTGTTGTGAATGGAAATATGAGATGTTCTTGAATGAATGAATGCAAGGGTATTTATAGGAGTGGTGGAAGGAACATATGGCTGTTTGTTTAAGATGCAAGTGGCTAATTAATGATGGAAAATCAGTTAGAAAAACATGTGAAAGCTGGAATTGCATGTGAAGGTGTTGGAATGTGCTGAAATGGTGTGTGAAGGCACGGCATTGAGTGTTTTCTTGCTTATTTTCTGGCTATATGATGAAAGGTTAATGAATAATGCATGTAGGTGGCTGCAATGATGAAGAATGAGTGATGGAAATGAAAGGGAAAGCTAGAAAGACATGTGAAGATGCTGGAATTGTGAGTAGGCCACGGCATGGATGTGTTTTGGGTGTGTGTGTGTGAATGTGTGGCTTAATGATTAAGTGAATGAATATGTGGCTGCATGTGGATTAAAGGGGTGTGAATGGTGGTGTAATGATGAAATGAAATGGCTAGAAAGGGTATGAAATGCACGGCAAGAATTTCAGGATGCATGTGTGTGTGAATGGTGGTGAAAATGCATGTGAGTGCATGTTTTGGTGCTGGAATTAGGGGGAATGCACGGGTTAGGCTTGGTTGAATGATGATGATGCATGTGATTGGTGGGAACAAAGGGGGAAACAAGGCACAAGGGTGCTTGAGTGAATGATTAAATTTGCATGTGGGTGAAAGTGAAGGGAATGCATGTGTTTGATGAAATTGCATTTGGAAAGGTTGGAAAGTGGAAGGGAAAGGCACGGCTTTGGGGAAAGAATGAGTGGATGTGCAAATGTGTTTTAATTAATGAAAGTGTTTGGAGAATGAATGCAATGATGAAGAGTGAATAAAGAATGCATGTAGGGTTAGCTAGGTTGGCTTTGTTTGGGTGCATGTGTGTTAATGGTGGTTTTGCATGTGAATTGATGGATTGTTTTTGATGGAATGGATGGTTCTTTGCATGGCTATAAGGGAGAGAATAAGAGAGAATGGGCTAGGCCCTTTGTTTTATGTCCAAAGTGAATACAAGGCCTTCAAATTCGTCCATCCTCTTGGCTCCATGGATAAGCTATCCAATCCATGCCCAAAAATGCTCCAAATGGCCTCAAAATGCACTTTCTTGCTCCCTAGGCCCTTAGAACTTGAAAACACACAAAAGAAGCATAAAGGACTAAAATAACGAGAGAAACATAACGTAAATGCACGAGAACAAGCCATTTAAGTCGCATGAATATGCTCCTATCATCTTCTGAAAAGCCGAGAAAGCGTTGCCAAAATTACGCCGGAAATTCCGGCTTTTTGAATCGGTGGACGCGTCGCCTTGGCTTTTTATAGAGGTATCGATCACCGCCAACAAACACACTCTGAAGATTTCCGATTCTTGAAAATCGACTCCGGCCCTTTGAAATTTAACTCCATCCCTTCTCTTTGAACACTTTTGAAAAATGGCAAACTCATCGAACCTTAGCTTAGAATTGAGTCTCAGCAGTGATACGGGCGCGCCGCGTCAAGGTAATGTATGGCGCCCTTCTTTCTTATCTTCTAACGGTCCTCTCACAGGTGAAGACTCCGTGATGCAGGACGCCACAACAACTACAATAGTAGCTAGGAACCTCCTCACTCCAAAAGATAGTAGACTACTGTCAAGACGGTCCGATGAGTTGGCCGTTCAAGAGTCCCTCGCACTTAGTGTTCAGTGTGCGAGTTCTGTGTCCAACATGGGCCAACGCCTGCTTGCCCGCTCCCGTCAGGTGGAATCATTGATGGCAGAGGTGGAAAGTCTTAAGCAGGAGATCAAACTGCTTAAGCATGAGAATAGAAGTTTGCACGTGCTTGCCAACAACTATTCGACGGGCATGAAGAGGAAGCTTGATGAACTGCAAGAGTCTGAAGGTCAGATTCAAAGTGACCGTCAAAGGTTTTCGTCTTTCCTCCAGAGGCACCTTTTTCCTGGATCATCCAGCGTTTGGCCAAGTATTGAGGCCTCGAATGCTCTATCTTCGATGCCTCCAGCTTTGATGCCTTCCGCTCCTATATCTTCTGCACCGATGCCTTCCGTCCCGATGCCTTCCACTTCAAGAGTTTTGCCACGTAGTGGGTCTTTAAGTAAACAACCTTTGTGAAGCCTCCATCGTTCTGCCATGTTTTTTTTTTTTTTTTTTGAACATGCTTTGTTTTATTCGGTGCATTGGGTTGCCTCCCAAGTAGTGCTTTCTTTTACGTCTTGCAGTCGGACGAAGAACCCAATCACTCCAGGATATGTTCACGAATCGGATGAGAACTCCGAGTCATAAACTAGTACCTAGAACAAGAAACAAAACAAGATTAAGAAACTGGAATAAAATAAAAACAAACGAAAATAAAACAATCCAAGGGATTAGCAAATTTTCTAATCCCCGGCAACGGCGCCAAAATTTGATGCGTGAATTATACGCACACAAATTAAACCCTCTTTTCGTCAAATTGTAGTATATGTATAAGTAGGGATCGTTCTAGACCGGGGATTAGGAGGGATTGTTAACCACTTGGATTTGACTCAAAAACGTAAAATAACAATATGAAACACTATACTAGACTCAAAGAATGAAAAACTAAACTTTAAAACACTAAGACAAACCAAAAGACTCAAAACAACACAAACACACTCAAATATGCCTAAAAACCACTTTCTGGGCAGATTTGAGCACAAACACAAATTTGGACGAAATTAAGTAATAACTTGACTCAAGAACGTAAAAACACAATATAAAACACTAAACTAACTCAAAGAATGTAAAACTAAACACTTAAAACATTAAAACAAACCAAAAGACTCAAACATCACCCAAAACACTCAAAACTGCCTTAAAATCACTTTATGGGCAGTTTTGAGCTCTTTGAGTACTTTGGACGAATTTATGTAACAAATTGAATCACAAACGTAAAAACACAAACTAAATGTATTTCTAACTAATTTGACATTAAAGTAAAGGGGGATTTAGGTTTTTACGAAATTAAACTAAAATGTACAGATTGTAAATTAAAGCAAAATGTAAATGTGAATGTGATAGAATGAATGGAATGAAGGCTAGCTAAGGGGTTCATCTCCATACATGTTATACTTGCATAATAAAACGATTTCCAATTGCATTTCAATAAATCATGAATTCTCAACACACCAAGTTAACCGTGATGCACTAATTAACCTTCAAATCTTCCTAACGTTATTGAATTGGATGGGTTAGCGCATACAACAATTCAAAACATTCCCCACAAGTCCCCTACATGATTGCATAATAGAGATACAAGCAAGAATCATTACGCTCTATGAAAATTATAAGTGTTGACGAGGCATTCGTTACTATGGAATACGCATGAAACTTATGCCAAGAATTCGTTTAACGCGATTGTTTATAAGCAACCTCCACTACTTGTGAATATAAGTTCGTAACTATTAGGTGAAACTCACTTATATTCTAGCGTCATATTCATGCATGAAAATTAAGCGTGCACTCTCAATAAACATACATAAATAAGTTATCAATCAAACGGTTAAACAAATTGAATCACAACTTATGAAACGCAATTAGAAGTAATCAAATCAAAATGCAAGCATAAACATATATTTCGAATTTCCTCATAACTTTGAAATCAAAGAAACACCTAAACATTCCAACAACTCAAACTTGAATTGTATGAACGTTTAGGCACTCTTCTCTTCCATTCCTCATACGTACAAAACAAAGAGTATTGAAATTAACATTGAAATCAAAGAAACATCTAAACATTCCAACAACTCAAACTTGAATTGTATGAACGTTTAGGCACTCTTCTCTTCCTCTTCGTTGTAGCACAAGGTCTAAGGATAGTTTGATGGTGTGAATGGTTTGGGGAGTGGTGAAAATGGAAGGATGGTGTTTGGATTGTAAGGGAAACTCACTGCACAAAGGGGGATGTGTTGGTGGTATGTACAATGGAATGGAAGTGTTTATGGAATGGATGAATTTCTGGCACAAAGGCCTTATTTCTGTGGTGAATGGATCCCCCCCTTTGTGGCTGCAATGAAGGGTTATTTATAGGTGAAATGGGGGGAACATGACAGCTAGGAGGGTGGTGGAAATCTGGAATGGTGATGGGAGATGCATGTGGCTGATTTATGCATGTGATTAAAGGGTGGAAATGCATGTGCTTTGAATAAGTGGCTGCATGTGCAAGGGGACAATCTGAAAATGCATGTGAAAGCATGTGTTGGCTACAATGATGAAATGGATGGGAGTGCATGTGGCTTAATTAATTAAAGTGAGTGCATGTGCAATGTTTTAAAGGATGGAATGCATGTGAATATGATGGAAATCTGATGGGAACTCATGGCAAGGATGATTTCTGGTGGTGAATGGGTGTATGTTTGAATGATTAAAGGGACATGTGGGTTGGAAATGATGAAGGAAATGCATGTGAGTGACAACTAGATATGTTGATGAATGCATGTGGAATGTTTGTGGTGAGTGAATGTGGTGGTGAATGTGGCTGATTTGATTTATGGAAGATGCATGTGGATTAAAGGTGAGTGAATGATTATGGAATGCAATCTGAAATGGGAGATGGAATGGGATGTTTTGCATGTGAATTAAAGAGTAAATGCATGTGAATTAAAGAGTGAATGCATGTGCAATGACAGCTAGGTTGAATATGCATGTGGAATGGCTGATTTATTTGAAGATGCATGTGCAATGAAGTGGAATGACAGCTAGGTTATGATGATGAATGCATGTGGCTGATTTAATTGAATAGGAAAGCATGTGGATTTAATGGTTTAAAGGGTGAATGCATGTGGATGCATGTGTTGATGAATGGGATTAGGAAAGGTTTAAATGTCCTAAAACTAAAGGGAACAAGGTTCCAACACTTTGGTCTTCAATTAGGTCTTCAATTTCGTCCAACACTTTGGCTCCAAGCATAAGCTATCCATCCTTAGCCCAAAAGTGCTCCAAAAGTCTCCAAAATGCATCTTTTTGCTCCTTTAGCCCTTTGGACCTACAAACACACGAAAATAGCTTAAAGTACTAAAATAACTAAAGAAACATAACGTAAATGCACGAGAACAAGCCATTTAAGTCGCATGAATATGCTCCTATCAAATACCCCCACACTTATCTTTTGCTAGTCCTCGAGCAAAACAAAACAACAAAAGAACACGAAACTAGACAAAACGAACAAAACACAACCTACACCTTCCAACAATCGTCTCACGGATTTCCAATTCTCATGACAAGTTAAAAATCATTATTCCCACAGATTTTAGCCATCTTTACACTTAAGTACATTCTTAATCATAGTCACCACATACTAGTTCACATTTAAGCATTTAAAACCATTTCGAATGTAGTAACATGCCTTAGAGAATTTCCTCAATTCCTTACTAGAATGCACTCTATTTTCACATAGATTTTCTGACTACATACCCTACACTAGTTATATGTGAGAGATTGATGTAAACATGAAAGACTAGTATCTCACATATGTTATAACAAAGAAAGCATTTTCCGGATTTACGATAATGACATGAATATGATCTCATGAATGGAATGCTACTACTTAGAAGCGAGAACCAGTGACACCATAAGCTTATACCAAGTTCAAACTCCACAAATTGAAACACATAACACTCAAGATAGAAGCATAAGGGTTGAAACGGGGCTAAAGGTGTTTGGCTAACAAAGAAAGGATATGGAAAACAAAGGTTCTTAAAGAAATAGCGAGCAAAGCATTTGAATTAACTTAGAATTCACTTTTGAATGAAAACTCAACTTTTGAACAAAAAGGGAGAACAAGCTCTTTTTTTTCTTTCTTTCTTTCTTTCTTTTCTTTTCTGTTTTTCTTTTTCATATGTTTTTCACAATTTTTTTTTTCTTTTCTTTTGACTCTCAAAACATACATAAACGCTTAAGAACAAAACATTCTCTCCCCCACACTCATTTTCTTTCATAATGTACTCAAAAGGAATTCATTTAAGTCATGCTCACTATACTTTAAGAACAAGGGTATAGGAAAGTCCTACTCTAGGCTAGGTAAGGGGTGATGTGGTTAGCAAAGAAAATAGGCTAAACGAGGCTCAACGGGGTTAAAACTAATATATACGACATATGGGAAGTAAGGCTATTTGGCTATGGTGGCAACTACACAACTTCATCTTGATATATGTTATGCAATTCAATGTCATGCTTTGAATGAAACGGATATAAGTTCTAGCATTTAGTTCTATCATGATACAATTGCATTCTAAGTAGCAACCAAGCAAGGAATAATGAGATCATGCAACTGATAGGAGCATATTTATGCGACTTAAATGGCTTGTTCTCGTACATTTACGTTATGTTTCTTTAGTTATTTTAGTTCTTTATGCTTCTTTTGTGTGTTTTCAGGTTCTAAGGGCAAAGTATGCAAAAGGATGCCTTTTGGAGCCTTTTGGAGCAAATTAGAGATTGGAATGGATATCATATGCTTGGAGCCAAAAGAATGGACGAAATTGAAGACTTGAAGTAGGAAAGTTAAATCCTAAAAAGACCTCATGTTTGAGCATCATTGAAAACTCCTACGCATTTTAGAACACAAAAACAACATTCCTAGCAACCTTAGGACATTGTCGTGTGTTTCCTTGTGTCTCCCTTCCTTGCCATGCAAGGAAGGGCTTTGTTCCCTATTTTAAATACTTAAACACTACCACTTATCATTCACCACATATCATTCACCACTTATCATATCATACATTCATTTATCACTTATCATAATCATTCACTTATCACTTAACATATCATACACTTATCACTTATCACTCATAATCACCTACAACATCCACCTACTTCACCTACAACATCCACCTACTTCACCTACAACATCCACCTACTTCACCTACAAATGACATAGCCATATGTTCCCTCCACTACTCCTATAAATACCCTTGCATTCATTCATTCAAAAACATCTCATTCACAACACAACACCCCTCAAACACTTCCATTATTCCCTAGCCGTGAGCTTCCCATCTTCCCCTTAGAATCCAAACCGTGAGTCCCCCTTCCACCATTCCTCATCCATTTCCATAATTCCCCAAACCTCACCTTAGACCTTGTGCTACAACAACGAGGAAGATAAGAGGGCCTAAACGTTCATACAATTCAAGTTTGAGTTGTTGGAATGTTTAGGTGTTTCTTTGATTTCAAAGTTTAAATTCAATTCTCTTTGTTTTGTACGTATGAGGAATGGAAGAGAAGAGTGCCTAAACGTTCATACAATTCAAGTTTGAGTTGTTGGAATGTTTAGGTGTTTCTTTGATTTCAAAGTTATGAGGAACTAAACCCCCTTTAGCTAGGGGGTGATTCGAAACTATGTTTATATTTGCAATATGAATTGATTAATATGTTTTATATTGCAAATATAAACATAGTTTCGAATCACCCCCTAGCTAAAGGGGGTTTAGTTCCTCATAACTTTGAAATCAAAGAAACACCTAAACATTCCAACAACTCAAACTTGAATTGTATGAACGTTTAGGCACTCTTCTCTTCCATTCCTCATACGTACAAAACAAAGAGAATTGAATTTAAACTTTGAAATCAAAGAAACACCTAAACATTCCAACAACTCAAACTTGAATTGTATGAACGTTTAGGCCCTCTTATCTTCCTCGTTGTTGTAGCACAAGGTCTAAGGTGAGGTTTGGGGAATTATGGAAATGGATGAGGAATGGTGGAAGGGGGACTCACGGTTTGGATTCTAAGGGGAAGATGGGAAGCTCACGGCTAGGGAATAATGGAAGTGTTTGAGGGGTGTTGTGTTGTGAATGAGATGTTTTTGAATGAATGAATGCAAGGGTATTTATAGGAGTAGTGGAGGGAACATATGGCTATGTCATTTGTAGGTGAAGTAGGTGGATGTTGTAGGTGAAGTAGGTGGATGTTGTAGGTGATTATGAGTGATAAGTGATAAGTGTATGATTGTTAAGTGATAAGTGAATGATTATGATAAGTGATAAATGAATGTATGATATGATAAGTGGTGAATGATATGTGGTGAATGATAAGTGGTAGTGTTTAAGTATTTAAAATAGGGAACAAAGCCCTTCCTTGCATGGCAAGGAAGGGAGACACAAGGAAACACACGACAATGTCCTAAGGTTGCTAGGAATGTTGTTTTTGTGTTCTAAAATGCGTAGGAGTTTTCAATGATGCTCAAACATGAGGTCTTTTTAGGATTTAACTTTCCTACTTCAAGTCTTCAATTTCGTCCATTCTTTTGGCTCCAAGCATATGATATCCATTCCAATCTCTAATTTGCTCCAAAAGGCTCCAAAAGGCATCCTTTTGCGTACTTTGCCCTTAGAACCTGAAAACACACAAAAGAAGCATAAAGAACTAAAATAACTAAAGAAACATAACGTAAATGTACGAGAACAAGCCATTTAAGTCGCATAAATATGCTCCTATCAAATACCCCCACACTTAGCTTTTGCTAGTCCTCGAGCAAAACAGAAAAACAAAACAAAAAGAACAAAACACAACCTACACCTTCCAACAATCGTATCAGGGACTTCCAATGCACATGACAAATTAAAAATCATTATTCTCACAGATTTGAGCCATCTTTACACTTAAGTACATTCTTACTCATAGTCACCACATACTAGTTCACAATTAAGCATTTAAAACCATGTTTTGAATGTAGTAACATGCCTTAGAGAATTTCCTCAATTTCTTACTAGATGTACTCTCGTTTTTCACACAGATTTTCTGACTACACACCCTACACTAGGTATATGTGAGAAGATTGATGTAAACATGTAGACGAACACTCACATATGTTATAATAAGGAAAGCATTTTCTGGAGTTAATAAGCATGTTTAGATATGATCTCATGAATGGAATGCTACTACTTAGACGCGAGAACCAGTGACACCATAAGCCCATACCAAGTTCAAACTCCACAAATTGAAATACACAACACTCAAGATAGAAGTCAAGGGTTGTAATGGGGCTTGGGGTATGTGGATAACAAAGAAGGGATATGGAAAACAAAGGTTTTTAAAAGAAATAGTGAGCAAAGCATTTGAATCAACTTAGAATTCACTTTTGAATGAAAACTCAACTTTTGAACAAAAAGGGAGAGTTTAGACAATTTACACCCAGAATTGGTGTTTTGGAACCTTTCTTCAATCACTTATTCTTTCATTTTTTTTTTTTTTTTCTTTTCTCTTTTTTTTTTTTTTTTTTTTTTTTTTTTTTTTTTTTTTTTTTTGAATCTCAAAACATCAACACTTAAACATTCTCTCCCCCACACTTATTTTCTTTCATAATGTAACTCAAAAGGAATTCAATTAAGTCATGCTCACTATCTTTTAAGAACAAGGGTGGGGATTGTCCTAAACTAGGCTAGGTGAGGAAAATGTGGGTAAACAAAGAATAAAGGCTAAACAAGGCTCAACGGGGTTAAAACTTACAACATATACGAAGTATGGGAAGTAAGGCTATTTGGCTATGGTGGTGGTCACTACACAACTTCTTCTTGAATATGTGTTATGCAAATCAATAACATGCTTTGAATGAAATGGGCATGAGTTCTAGCATTTGGAACTATATGATGAAACGCCTTCTAAGTAGCAACCAAGCAAGGAATAATGAGATCATGCAACAACTTTAGAAAACAAAGAATCACAGAATATAACTCTCCAAAGAAAGTAATGGCTCGAGTCTCACAGGGATGTAGCGTTTGTTTGAGTTTCTTCCTTCAAGCATGTTACAAAAATGAATTTTTCTTTTATGATTGCATGTGAAGTCATACATTATAACCATAACCAAGCATATACCAAGAGTAAATCAAACTTTTCTCTATGTTTATAACTCTTTCTAACCGTCATGCAATTATAAACCAAATCCTTATCATTGTGTTGGAAGGTACCCTAAGACACAAACACACAAAAACGACTTTTAAAACAACTCTTTTTGGGTTTTTCAAAACAATTTTTCAAAATTTTATGGGATTTTCGAATTATAAAGCAAAACACACTAAAACACTCTAAAATAACTTAAAAACACCTTAAAACAGCAAGGAACAACATTAGAAGTTATGGTGGATAAAATCCCACGTATTTGCATTAAATATACTTAGTTACCCCCCCACACTTAAATCAAACATTGTCCTCAATGTTTTAAGCATAGATTCACACAAAACATAAGTAAACACACAAAAAGCATTTAAACATACTAAACATGGCAAAATGTAATTAACAAAGAGAAGAGTTTAGGGACGCAAATCTGGTTATGGAGTGTAAATTCCATCTTCTCTTTGTTGATTGCATTGAGGCTTGATCTTGATGATTCCACAGGCTTACTCTCGAACTGGTTGCCGCCCATCATTGATTTTCCTTTGTGCTACTGGGCTGGAGGATTCTTTTGGTCTTCCCCGAAGGTATGAGCTTACCCCTTTGGTCTGTTTCTTTGTTCAATCTTTCCAATTCGTAATGAAAAGGGTTGGAGGATAACTCAGCCTATGTTTGTCTCCACATGCTTCAATGTATCATTTTCACTTGCCTTACTCGCTCCCCTTTGCAGAAGTGGTCCCTTCTCCGGAAGTGTATCAACCGTTGAAGATGACTACTCGAGAGCAACGCTAGGTAAGCAATCAGGAATAGATTCCAGGCAGTTGGCTCCAGAACGGAAGACTGACTCCAAGTGCCGGCTGATTGCTTCTTTTACTTTGCCATGCGAGTAAGAACAAGGACAAAGAAAAAGACAGGGAAAGAGCATGATATGAGATACTTTTGCTTTTGACCTTGATGATATGAGATACCTTTGCTTTTGAAGAAGCGGTGAATGAATCAGCACATGTATTTGTTGTGCTGTTTCCTCCTAGGTCATATGTACTCCAGGCATCTGGTATCATCTTTGGGGAAGAAGAAAGAATTGAGTATTTCGAAAGGCTTTGCTGGGAGTGCGCCCTCAGAGGTGAGGGAGAGTTGGGCATTCTCTTCAGGTTTGCCTTGCCATAAAAGACAAAGGTCGACATATATAGAGAAAATATCAAGTGGTGGTACTGTGTTTTTACCCTTGTCGACAAATGTCTCTTCGATATCTGAACGACGCCTCTTCGATTTCTGAGCAGGCGCCCCTTCGATTTCTGAACGACGCCCCTTTGCTTTCTGAACGACACGTAGTAGTGCGGATGCGGCTCCTTTTGACAAAGCTGCACGCGTTTTCTGAAAAGCAGAGAAAGCGTCGCCGAACTTTGCGCTTGTCGGCTAAAGAGGTGTAGTTGCGATGATGGCCTCCACGTGTTTTCAGCTTTGTCAGATATCTTTTGACAAAGTTGAACGCGTCTTTTGAAAAGCCGAGAAAGCGTCGCCTAAATTACGCCGGAAAATCTGGCTCTTTGAATCGGTGGACGCGTCGCCTTGGCTTTTTATAGAGCTATCAATCACCCCAACACACACACTCTGAAGAATTCCCATTCTTGAACATCGTCTCCGGCCCTTTGAAATTTTAACTCCATCCCTTCTCTTTGAACACTTTTGAAAAATGGCAAACTCATCGAACCTTAGCTTGGAATTGAGCCTTAGCAGTGATACGGGCGCGCCGCGTCAAGGTAACGTATGGCGCCCTTCTTTCTTATCTTCTAACGGTCTTCTTACAGGTGAAGACTCCGTGATGCAGGACGCCACAACAGCTACAATAGTAGCTAGGAACCTCCTCACTCCAAAAGATAGTAGGCTGCTGTCAGGACGGTCCGATGAGTTGGCCGTTCAAGAGCCCCTCGCACTTAGTGTTCAGTGTGCGAGTTCTGTGTCCAACATGGGCCAACGCCTGCTTGCCCGCTCCCGTCAGGTGGAATCATTGATGGCAGAGGTGGAGAGTCTTAAGCAAGAGATCCAGCAGCTTAAGTACGAGAATAGAAGTTTGCATGTGCTTGCAAATAACTATTGGTCGGGCATGAAGAGGAAGCTTGATGAGCTGCAAGAATCTGAGGGTCGAATTCACAGTGACCGTCAAAGGCTTGCGGCTTGTCTCCAGAGGCACCTTTTTCCTGGGTCGTCCAGCGCTTGGCCAAGTATTGAGGCCTGGAATGCTCTAGCTCCGATGGCTTCCGCTCCGATGCCTCCCGCTTCTGCGCCTTCCGCTCCTATGCCTTCCGCTTCTATTCCTTCTGCTTCGACGCCTCATAGCGGGGCTTCACGTAAACATCCTCTGTGAAGGCTCCATCTTTCTCCATGTTTAGTATCTTTTTTTTTTTTTTTTTTTTTTTTTTTACATAAATAAAATCAAACGGCATGGAATTTATCTTTGAATGGGCGGTGATACTTGAAATGATCCGGTAATAGTTTAAATTCCAGATTGGGTGCCTGAATCATTAACCACATGTTAGTATAAAAGAAAATTGAAATTCGGGGAGGCGGCTTACCTGTGTGCTCCAAAATGAACTCCAGAATAAACACCCCTTCGAAAGTTATGACTTGTCCCGTGTCATAAAATCCAACTTCCTTGGGAATTGTGGTTTCAAATATGTCCTCTTTGATGCCTTCTACATCTTCTCCAGCCACTACCTTCTCTTGAATCATTCTTCTTGGTGTACAAAGTCCTTTGAAGAATTCAACACCATCTAAAACTTGCTGTGTTGCACCAAGAATTTGAATAGCATTTTGCACCTTTGGGAAGGCTTCCACGATGTCCTTTTTACTCTCTTCTTGGTTGGGAATCAAAAACCTGCTAGGAAAAGGGACATTGGGTGGAATAACATCAGAATAACATGGAATTGGGACGTCCTTACTGGTGGTGGGTGGTTTAGAGGGCTTAGGGGGCTGCGGCAAGGGTTGTTCTACCCTTGCCGTGTGCATGTCTTCTTCCTCCTCCTCAATTAGCAGCTCTTCATCCACTTCTAGGCTATGTTTGGACATTTTTAGGTCAGCTCCAACCTCCATAGCACTTCCCAAAGTGATAGCATTATGGATTTCAAAATCTTCCTTCGAGTTTTCAATAGTTGAGTTGGAGAGTTCACTTTGCTCTTGAATTTGTTTCATGAACTCCATAATCTGCCCAAATTGCTCGTCCAATTTACCCAACTTCTTGTCTTGATTTTGTTCGTCCTGCGTCAAAGAGGTTAGTAATTGAAAATTTTTATCATTATCCATGGACATACTTGAACTTGATTGGAATTGTTGTGGGGGAGGTTGTGGTGGCTGCATAGGTGTTGTATTGAACTCCTCATATGGTTGCCAATATGCTTCTTGTTGAGCCTCCTTGGCTTGATTTTGTGACCCCTGCGCCAAAGAATTTATTTCATTAAGAATTTGATTATAATCTATTGGCGAACTTGAATTTAATTGAGCATATTGCATATGAAGTTGTGGTGGCTGCATAGGTCTTGAATAGAACTCCTCATATGGTTGCCAATATGCTTCACGTTGAACTTGTTGATCTTCCCACCATATAGAGTTTGAATGATCCCTCCAATCTCTTTGTGGACATTGATTGGCTTGAAATCCTTGCCTATATGAAGCACCAAATGTAGGGACACTCTGCATTGTGGTCCTTTCGGCATACGGCGACAATTTAGAAGTAAGATTTGCCAATTGAGCTTGAATGCTAGCAAAATCCATATCTTACTTCTCTAGTACCTACAATCAAAGAAAGAGAACTAAATCAAATATCAAAAGTAACAACAAACAAAGAAAACAACACTAAGTTAGAAACTAAAACGAAAACAACTAAACCAAAAAAAAGAAAAGAACCAAGGGATTAGCAAAGTTGCTAATCCCCGGCAACGGCGCCAAAATTTGATGCGAGTTTTATACGCGCACAAATTAAACCCTCTTTTTGTCATATTGTAGTATAGGTGCAAGTAGGGATCGTTCTGGACCGGGGATTAGGAGGGATTGTTAATCTCTTGGAAACTGACTTAAAAACGTAAAAGCAATATAAAACACTAAACTAGACTCAAAGAATTCAAAAATACTTTAAAACATAAACTAAACAGATTCTAACAAGTTCAAAAGACTCAAAACTCTTAAAAACACAAACTAAATTGATTTCTAACTAATTTGACATTAAAGTAAAGGGGGATTTAGGTTTTGACAAAATTAAACTAAATGAACAAATTGCAATTAAAATAGAATGTAAATATGAATGTGAATAAAATATGGATGATGGAATAGCCAAGGGGTTCTTCTCCACACATGTTACACTTGCATACAAGATTGATTCTCAGTTGGTCTTTCGATAAATTATGAAACTCAACGCCCCGGGTTAATTAGGTCCGCTTAAATTAACCGTCAAGTTTTCCTTAAGTTAATGAATTGGATGGGTTAGCGCAACGCAATTCACCACATTCTCCAAAAGTCCTTTACGTGAACAGCACAATAAAGATACAATCAAAGATCATTAAGCATTATGAAAACTATAAGTGTTGACGAGGCATTCGTTACTATGATGAGCATGAAACTCGTGCCAAGAATTCATTTAACGCGATTGTTTATAAGCAACCTCCACTACTTGTGAATATAAGTTCATAACGATTAGGTGAAATTCACTTATATTCTAGCGTCATATTTATGAATGAAAATTAAGCGCGCATTCTTAATAAACATTCATAAATAAGTTATCAATCAAACGGTTAAACAAATTGAATCCACAACTTATGAAATTCCAACAAAAGTTAATCAATTCATATTGCAAATATAAACATAGTTTCGAATCACCCCCTAGCTAAAGGGGGTTTAGTTCCTCATAACTTTGAAAATAAAACAAATACGAATGATTAAGACTCAACGAAATATGGGGGAAATGTGTTTGGACGATATTAAATTAAAAAGACAGAATATAATTAAAGGCAAAAGGTAAATATGAATGTGATGAAAATATGGATGATGGAATAGCCAAGGGGTTCTTCTCCACACATGTTACACTTGCATACAATATTGATTCTCAGTTGGTCTTTCGATAAGTTGTGAAACTCAATGCTCCAAGTTAATTAGGTCCGCTTAGATTAGCTTTCAGATTTCCCTAAATTCGTTGGATTGAATGGAATACGCATTACAACCAAATTATTCTTAATCAAAGTCCCTAACTATGGAATACGCATGATAGAGACATTCAACAAAGATCATTAAGTTCAATGAAAATTATGAGTGTTGACGAGGCATTCGTTACTATGGAATACGCATGAAACTTATGCCAAGAATTCGTTAAACGCGATTGTTTATAAGCAACCTCCACTACTTGTGAATATAAGTTCATAACGATTAGGTGAAACTCACTTATATTCTAGCGTCATATTCATGCATGAAAATTAAGCTTGCAATCTCAATGAACATACATAAATAAGTTATCAATCAAACAGTTTAAACGAATTGAATCCACAACTTATGAAATTCCAACGAAAGTTAATCAATTCATATTGCAAATATAAACATAGTTTCGAATCACCCCCTAGCTAAAGGGGGTTTAGTTCCTCATAACCTTGAAATCAAAGAAACAACTAAACATTCCAACAACTCAAACTTGAATTGTATGAACGTTTAGGCACTCTTCTCTTCCATTACAAAACAAAGAAAATTGAATTCATACATTGAAATCAAAGAAACACCTAAACATTCCAACAACTCAAACTTGAATTGTATGAACGTTTAGGCACTCTTCTCTTCCTCGTTGTTGTGGCACAAGGTCTAAGGTGAGCTTTGGGGATTATGTGAAGTGTTTTGGAGGGATGGGAAGTGGTTGGATAGTGGCTGCAATGGAGGAGAAAAACTGCACAGAAATGGAAATGATTTGCGGCACAAGGGGTTTGTGTTGTGTGAAGTGTTGTGAATGGAAATATGAGATGTTCTTGAATGAATGAATGCAAGGGTATTTATAGGAGTAGTGGAAGGAACATATGGCTGTTTGTTTAAGATACAAGTGGCTAATTAATGATGGAAAATCAGTTAGAAAAACATGTGAAAGCTGGAATTGCATGTGAAGGTGTTGGAATGTGCTGAAATGGTGTGTGAAGGCACGGCATTGAGTGTTTTCTTGCTTATTTTCTGGCTATATGATGAAAGGTTAATGAATAATGCATGTAGGTGGCTGCAATGATGAAGAATGAGTGGTGGAAATGAAAGGGAAAGCTAGAAAGACATGTGAAGATGCTGGAATTGTGAGTAGGCCACGGCATGGATGTGTTTTGGGGGTGTGTGTGTGAATGTGTGGCTTAATGATTAAGTGAATGAATATGTGGCTGCATGTGGATTAAAGGGGTGTGAATGGTGGTGTAATGATGAAATGAAATGGCTAGAAAGGGTATGAAATGCACGGCAAGAATTTCAGGATGCATGTGTGTGTGAATGGTGGTGAAAATGCATGTGAGTGCATGTTTTGGTGCTGGAATTAGGGGGAATGCACGGGTTAGGCTTGGTTGAATGATGATGATGCATGTGATTGGTGGGAACAAAGGGGGAAACAAGGCACAAGGGTGCTTGAGTGAATGATTAAATTTGCATGTGGGTGAAAGTGAAGGGAATGCATGTGTTTGATGAAATTGCATTTGGAAAGGTTGGAAAGTGGAAGGGAAAGGCACGGCTTTGGGGAAAGAATGAGTGGATGTGCAAATGTGTTTTAATTAATGAAAGTGTTTGGAGAATGAATGCAATGATGAAGAGTGAATAAAGAATGCATGTAGGGTTAGCTAGGTTGGCTTTGTTTGGGTGCATGTGTGTTAATGGTGGTTTTGCATGTGAATTGATGGATTGTTTTTGATGGAATGGATGGTTCTTTGCATGGCTATAAGGGAGAGAATAAGAGAGAATGGGCTAGGCCCTTTGTTTTATGTCCAAAGTGAATACAAGGCCTTCAAATTCGTCCATCCTCTTGGCTCCATGGATAAGCTATCCAATCCATGCCCAAAAATGCTCCAAATGGCCTCAAAATGCACTTTCTTGCTCCCTAGGCCCTTAGAACTTGAAAACACACAAAAGAAGCATAAAGGACTAAAATAACGAGAGAAACATAACGTAAATGCACGAGAACAAGCCATTTAAGTCACATGAATATGCTCCTATCATCTTCTGAAAAGCCAAGAAAGCGTCGCCAAAATTACGCCGGAAATTCTGGCTTTTTGAATCGGTGGACGCGTCGCCTTGGCTTTTTATAGAGGTATCGATCACCGCCAACAAACACACTCTGAAGATTTCCCATTCTTGAAAATCGACTCCGGCCCTTTGAAATTTAACTTCATCCCTTCTCTTTGAACACTTTTGAAAAATGGCAAACTCATCGAACCTTAGCTTAGAATTGAGTCTCAGCAGTGATACGGGCGCGCCGCGTCAAGGTAATGTATGGCGCCCTTCTTTCTTATCTTCTAACGGTCCTCTCACAGGTGAAGACTCCGTGATGCAGGAGGCCACAACAACTACAATAGTAGCTAGGAACCTCCTCACTCCAAAAGATAGTAGACTACTGTCAGGACGGTCCGATGAGTTGGCCGTTCAAGAGTCCCTCGCACTTAGTGTTCAGTGTGCGAGTTCTGTGTCCAACATGGGCCAACGCCTGCTTGCCCGCTCCCGTCAGGTGGAATCATTGATGGCAGAGGTGGAAAGTCTTAAGCAGGAGATCAAACTGCTTAAGCATGAGAATAGAAGTTTGCACGTGCTTGCCAACAACTATTCGACGGGCATGAAGAGGAAGCTTGATGAACTGCAAGAGTCTGAAGGTCGGATTCAAAGTGACCGTCAAAGGTTTTCGTCTTCCCTCCAGAGGCACCTTTTTCCTGGATCATCCAGCGTTTGGCCAAGTATTGAGGCCTCGAATGCTCTATCTTCGATGCCTCCAGCTCCGATGCCTTCCGCTCCTATATCTTCTGCACCGATGCCTTCCGTCCCGATGCCTTCCGCTTCAAGAGTTTTGCCACGTAGTGGGTCTCTAAGTAAACAACCTTTGTGAAGCCTCCATCGTTCTGCCATGTTTTTTTTTTTTTTTTTTTTGAACATGCTTTGTTTTATTCGGTGCATTGGGTTGCCTCCCAAGTAGTGCTTTCTTTTACGTCTTGCAGCCGGACGAAGAACCCAATCACTCCAGGATATGTTCACGAATCGGATGAGAACTCCGAGTCATAAACTAGTACCTAGAACAAGAAACAAAACAAGATTAAGAAACTGGAATAAAATAAAAACAAACGAAAAATAAAACAATCCAAGGGATTAGCAAATTTTCTAATCCCCGGCAACGGCGCCAAAATTTGATGCGTGAATTATACGCACACAAATTAAACCCTCTTTTCGTCAAATTGTAGTATATGTATAAGTAGGGATCGTTCTAGACCGGGGATTAGGAGGGATTGTTAACCACTTGGATTTGACTCAAAAACGTAAAATAACAATATGAAACACTATACTAGACTCAAAGAATGCAAAACTAAACTTTAAAACACTAAGACAAACCAAAAGACTCAAAACAACACAAACACACTCAAATCTGCCTAAAAACCACTTTCTGGGCAGATTTGAGCACAAACACAAATTTGGACGAAATTAAGTAATAACTTGACTCAAGAAAGTAAAAACACAATATAAAACACTAAACTAACTCAAAGAATGTAAAACTAAACACTTAAAACATTAAAACAAACCAAAAGACTCAAACATCACCCAAAACACTCAAAACTGCCTTAAAATCACTTTCTGGGCAGTTTTGAGCACTTTGAGTACTTTGGACGAATTTATGTAACAAATTGAATCACAAACGTAAAAACACAAACTAAATGTATTTCTAACTAATTTGACATTAAAGTAAAGGGGGATTTAGGTTTTTACGAAATTAAACTAAAATGTACAGATTGTAAATTAAAGCAAAATGTAAATGTGAATGTGATAGAATGAATGGAATGAAGGCTAGCTAAGGGGTTCATCTCCATACATGTTATACTTGCATAATAAAACGATTTCCAATTGCATTTCAATAAATCATGAATTCTCAACACCCCAAGTTAACCGTGATGCACTAATTAACCTTCAAATCTTCCTAACGTTATTGAATTGGATGGGTTAGCGCATACAACAATTCAAAACATTCCCCACAAGTCCCCTACATGATTGCATAATAGAGATACAAGCAAGAATCATTACGCTCTATGAAAATTATAAGTGTTGACGAGGCATTCGTTACTATGGAATACGCATGAAACTTATGCCAAGAATTCGTTTAACGCGATTGTTTATAAGCAACCTCCACTACTTGTGAATATAAGTTCGTAACTATTAGGTGAAACTCACTTATATTCTAGCGTCATATTCATGCATGAAAATTAAGCGTGCACTCTCAATAAACATACATAAATAAGTTATCAATCAAACGGTTAAACAAATTGAATCACAACTTATGAAACGCAATTAGAAGTAATCAAATCAAAATGCAAGCATAAACATATATTTCGAATTTCCTCATAACTTTGAAATCAAAGAAACACCTAAACATTCCAACAACTCAAACTTGAATTGTATGAACGTTTAGGCACTCTTCTCTTCCATTCCTCATACGTACAAAACAAAGAGTATTGAAATTAACATTGAAATCAAAGAAACACCTAAACATTCCAACAACTCAAACTTGAATTGTATGAACGTTTAGGCACTCTTCTCTTCCTCTTCGTTGTAGCACAAGGTCTAAGGATAGTTTGATGGTGTGAATGGTTTGGGGAGTGGTGAAAATGGAAGGATGGTGTTTGGATTGTAAGGGAAACTCACGGCACAAAGGGGGATGTGTTGGTGGTATGTACAATGGAATGGAAGTGTTTATGGAATGGATGAATTTCTGGCACAAAGGCCTTATTTCTGTGGTGAATGGATCCCCCCCTTTGTGGCTGCAATGAAGGGTTATTTATAGGTGAAATGGGGGGAACATGACAGCTAGGAGGGTGGTGGAAATCTGGAATGGTGATGGGAGATGCATGTGGCTGATTTATGCATGTGATTAAAGGGTGGAAATGCATGTGCTTTGAATAAGTGGCTGCATGTGCAAGGGGACAATCTGAAAATGCATGTGAAAGCATGTGTTGGCTACAATGATGAAATGGATGGGAGTGCATGTGGCTTAATTAATTAAAGGGAGTGCATGTGCAATGTTTTAAAGGATGGAATGCATGTGAATATGATGGAAATCTGATGGGAACTCATGGCAAGGATGATTTCTGGTGGTGAATGGGTGTATGTTTGAATGATTAAAGGGACATGTGGGTTGGAAATGATGAAGGAAATGCATGTGAGTGACAACTAGATATGTTGATGAATGCATGTGGAATGTTTGTGGTGAGTGAATGTGGTGGTGAATGTGGCTGATTTGATTTATGGAAGATGCATGTGGATTAAAGGTGAGTGAATGATTATGGAATGCAATCTGAAATGGGAGATGGAATGGGATGTTTTGCATGTGAATTAAAGAGTAAATGCATGTGAATTAAAGAGTGAATGCATGTGCAATGACAGCTAGGTTGAATATGCATGTGGAATGGCTGATTTATTTGAAGATGCATGTGCAATGAAGTGGAATGACAGCTAGGTTATGATGATGAATGCATGTGGCTGATTTAATTGAATAGGAAAGCATGTGGATTTAATGGTTTAAAGGGTGAATGCATGTGGATGCATGTGTTGATGAATGGGATTAGGAAAGGTTTAAATGTCCTAAAACTAAAGGGAACAAGGTTCCAACACTTTGGTCTTCAATTAGGTCTTCAATTTCGTCCAACACTTTGGCTCCAAGCATAAGCTATCCATCCTTAGCCCAAAAGTGCTCCAAAAGTCTCCAAAATGCATCTTTTTGCTCCTTTAGCCCTTTGGACCTACAAACACACGAAAATAGCTTAAAGTACTAAAATAACTAAAGAAACATAACGTAAATGCACGAGAACAAGCCATTTAAGTCGCATGAATATGCTCTTATCAGGTTCTTCGTCCGGCTGCAAGACGTAAAAGAAAGCGCTACTTGGGAGGCAACCCAATGCATGTTCATAAAAAAAAAAAAAAAAAAAAAAAAATTCATATATTAAATAAAATAAAAGAACATGGCAGAATGATGGAGCCTTCACAAAGGATGTTTACGTGAAGCCCCACTACGAGGCGTCGGAGCGGAAGGCGTCGGAGCAGAAGGCATAGAAGCGGGAGGCATAGAAGCGGAAGGCATCGGAGCTAGAGCATTCCAGGCCTCAATACTTGGGCAAACGCTGGATGATCCAGGAAAAAAGGTGCCTCTGGAGATAAGCCGCAAGCCTTTGACGGTCACTTTGAATTCGACCCTCAGATTCTTGCAGCTTATCAAGCTTCCTCTTCATGCCCGACGAATAGTTATTTGCAAGCACATGCAAACTTCAATTCTCGTACTTAAGCTGCTGGATCTCTTGCTTAAGACTTTCCACCTCTGCCATCAATGATTCCACCTGACGGGAGCGGGCAAGCAGGCGTTGGCCCATGTTGGACACAGAGCTCGCACACTGAACACTAAGAGCGAGGGACTCTTGAACGGCCAACTCATCGGACCGTCCTGACAGCAGCCTACTATCTTTTGGAGTGAGGAGGTTCCTAGCTACTATTGTAGCTGTTGTGGCGTCCTGCATCACGGAGTCTTCACCTGTAAGAGGACCGTTAGAAGATAAGAAAGAAGGGCGCCATACGTTACCTTGATGCGGCGCGCCCGTATCACTGCTGAGACTCAATTCTAAGCTAAGGTTCGATGGGTTTGCCATTTTTCAAAAGTGTTCAAAGAGAAGGGGTGGATGGAGTTAAAATTTCAAAGGGCCGGAGACGATGCTCAAGAATGGGAAATCTTCAGAGTGTGTATGTTGGCGGTGATCGATACCTCTATAAGAAGCCAAGGCGACGCGTCCATCGATTCAAAAAGCCGGAATTTCCGGCGTAAGTTTGGCGACGCTTTCTCGGCTTTTCAGAAGACGCGTTCAACTTTGTCAAAAGATTTCTTCTTTTCAGACAACACGTGGAGGCCATCATCGCAACTACACGTCTTTAGCCGACAAGCGCAAAGTTCGGCGACGCTTTCTCTGCCTTTCAGAAAACGCGTGCAGCTTTGTCAAAAAGAGCCGCATCCGCACTACTACGTGTCATTCAGAAATCGGAGGGGCGTCTGCTCAGAAATCGAAGAGGCGTTTTCAGAGATCGAAGAGGCGCCATTATTTCAAAAAGCCGGATTTGCGGGATCAAAACGTTTGTCGACAAGGGTAAAAGAACAGTACCACCACTTGATATTATCTCTATATATGTCGACCTTCATCTTTTATGGCAAGGCAAACCTGAAGAAAATGCCCAACTCTTCCTCACCTCTGAGGCCGCAAAGCCTTTCGAAATACTCATTTTTTTCTTCTTCCCCAAAGATGATACCAGATGCCTGGAGTACAGATGACCCAGGAGGAAACAACACAACAAATACATGTGCTGATTCATTCACCGCTTCTTCAAAAGCAAAGGTATCTCATATCATCAAGGTCAAAAGCAAAAGTATCTCATATCATGCTCTTTCCCTGTCTTTTTCTTTGTCCTTGTTCTTACTCGCATGGCAAAGTGAAAGAAGCAATCAGCCGGCACTTGGAGTCAGTCTTTCGATCTGGAGCCAACTGCCTGGAATCTATTCCTGGTTGCTTACCTAGGGTTGCTCTCGAGTAGTCATCTTCAACGGAGCAAGTAAGGCAAGTGAAAATGATACATTGAAGCATGTGGAGACAAGGAACAACTGCATATGCTGAGCTATCCTCTAACCCTCTTCAATACGAATTGGAAAGATTGAACAAAGAAACAGATAAAAGGAGGAAGCTCAGACCTTCGGGGAAGACGAAAAGAATCCTGCTGCCCAGTTCAAGAAGTAGCACAAAGGAAAATCAACGATGGGCAGAAACTAGTTCAAGAGTAAGCCTGTGGAATCACAAAGATCAAAGCCTCAATGCAATCAACAAGGAGAAGAGGGAATTTACACTCCATAACCAGATTTGCGTCCCTAAACTCTTCTCTTTGTTAATTACATTCTGCCATGTTTAGTATGTTTAGTTGCTTTTTGTGTGTTTACTTATGTTTTGTGTGAATCTATGCTTAAAACATTGAGGACAATGTTTGATTTAAGTGTGGGGGGGGGGGGGGGGGTAACTAAGTATATTTGATGCAAATTCGTGGGATTTTATCACCCATAACTTCAAATGTTGTTCCTTGCTGTTTTAAGGTGTTTTTAAGTTGTTTTAGAGTGTTTTAGTATGTTTTGTTTTTATAACTCCGAAAATCACATAAAAATCTGAAAAACATGTTTTAAAAAGCCTAAAAAGAGTGTTTTGAGTCGTTTTTGTGTGTTTGTGTCTTAGGGTACCTTCCAACACAATGATAAGGATTTGGTTTGTAATTGTATGACTGTTAAAAAGAGTTATAAACATGGATGAAAGTTTGATTTACTCTTGGTATGTGCTTGGTTATGGTTATAATGTATGACTTCACATACAATCATAAAAGAAAAATTCGTTTTTGTAACATGCTTGAAGGAAGAAACTCATAATAACGCTACATCCCTGTGAGACTCGAGCCATTACTTTCTTTGGAGAGTTATTTTCTGTGATTCTTTGTTTTCTAAAGTTGTTGCATGATCTCATTATCCTTGCTTGGTTGCTACTTAGAATGCAATTGTATCATGATAGAACTAAATGCTAGAACTTATATCCGTTTCATTCAAAGCATGACATTGAATTGCATAACATATATCAAGATGAAGTTGTGTAGTTGCCACCATAGCCAAATAGCCTTACTTCCCATATTTCGTATATATTAGTTTTAACCCTGTTGAGCCTCGTTTAGCCTATTTTCTTTGCTAACCACATCACCCCTTACCTAGCCTAGAGTAGGACTTTCCTATACCCTTGTTCTTAAAGTATAGTGAGCATGACTTAAATGAATTCCTTTTGAGTTACATTATACAAGAAAATGAGTGTGGGGGAGTAAAAGTTTGTTCTTACGTTTATATGTATGTTTTGAGATTCAAAAGAAAAAGAAGAAGAAAAGAAAAAAAAAGGAGTGAAAATAAGTAAGAATGAACTCACGAGCGTTGATGGTTGAAGAAACGGTCCAAAAAGTTGAATATGGCCCTAAGTTTTGTGTGACTTCCCCTTGGGTGTTCAAAGTCGACTTCTGCGTTCTAAAGGGAATTCTAAGTGCCTAATTCAATACTTTGCTCACTATTGCTTTAAGAATGTTTGTTTATCCGTCACCTTTCATTGTTAGCCAATACCCTAGCCCCGTTACAACCCTTTGACTTCTATCTTGAGTGTTATGTGTTTCAAAATGTGGAGTTTGGAATTGATATGAGCTTATGGAATCACTGGTTCTCATTCTAAGTAGTAGCATTCCATTCATGAGATCATATTCATGTCATTATCGTAAATCCAGAAAATGCTTTCTTTGTTATAACATACGTGAGATACTAGTCTTTCATGTTTACATCAATCTCTCACATATAACTAGTGTAGGGTGTGTAGTCAGAAAATCTGTGTGAAAAACGAGTGCATATCTTGTAAGGATTTGAGCAAATTCTCTAAGGCATGTTACTACATTCAAAACATGGTTTTAAATGCTTAATTGTGAAATAATATGTGGTGACTATGATTAAGAATGTATTTAAGTGTGAAGATGACTAAAATCTATGGGACTAATGATTTTTAACTTGTCATGTGCATTGGAAATCCCTGAGACGATTGTTGGAAGGTTTAGGTTGTGTTTTTCTTGTTCAGTGTCGTTTTGTTTTTGGTTTCTTTTGTTTTGTTTTGCTCGAGGACTAGCAAAAGATAAGTGTGGGGGTATTTGATAGGAGCATATTCATGCGACTTAAATGGCTTGTTCTCGTGCATTTACGTTATGTTTCTTTAGTTATTTTAGTACTTTAAGCTATTTTCGTGTGTTTGTAGGTTCTAAGGGCAAGGTATGCAAAAGGATGCCTTTTGGAGCCTTTTGGAGCAAATTAGAGATTGGAATGGATATCATATGCTTGGAGCCAAGAGGATGGACGAAATTGAAGACTTGAAGTAGGAAAGTTAAATCCTAAAAGACCTCGTGTTTGAGCATCATTGAAGACTCCTACGCATTTTAGAACACAAAAACAACATTCCTTGCAACCATAGGACATTGTCGTGTGTTTCCTTGTGTCTCCCTTCCTTGCCATGCAAGGAAGGGCTTTGTTCCCTATTTTAAACACTTAAACCATTCACCACATATCATTCACTTATCATTGATAGGAGCATATTTAGGCGACTTACTTAGCTTGTTTTCGTGCATTTATATTGTTAATTCATAGTTGTTTTTGGCGTTTAAGCCATTTTCGTGTGTTTTTAGGTTCATGTGGCTAAGGAAGCAAAAAGATGCATTTTAGAGCATTTTGGAGCAAAATTGGAATTGGAAGGGATAACTTATACTTGGAGCAAAAGGAATGGACAAAATTGAAGAGTTGATGTCACAAGGATTCCTACTTGAAGTAGCCACACACCTTCCACATTTCAGCCACATGCACTTGTTCCTCCATCATTGCACCAACAACAACATTGCACATGCACTCCCTTTAATTAATTAACCAACATGCACCCTTTTTTCTTTCATCATTCCAACCACTCCACATCCCTCACCTAGAAATCATTCAACACATGCATCCATAATCATTTCTCCACACCAAAACCGTGCACATGCATTCCCCTTGTGCAATTCCATCATTCCACACCTCCATGGCAGCCACCAACCAACCTAGCTGTAATGTTTCCCCTTTAATCATTCAAACATTCACCCACATGCATTTCTAACCCACATGCACCCTAGATTCTAATCAGCCATTCACATTTAATCATTCATTCCCATCAGATTTCTAGCATATTCACATGCATTCCATCCTTTAAAACTTTGCACATGCACTCCACATGCATTCATCCTAGCTGTCATGTTTCCCCTTTCATCATTCCCTCACATTCTTTAAATCAACCAACACATGCATCCACCTTTCTCCCATCAGATTTCCAACATTGCACATGCATTCCCCTTACAATTTCAGCCATCCTAGCTGTTTTGCACATGCATTCACATAACCTAGCTGTCATGTTCCCTCTCCCATCCATTCATCTCCCTATAAAAACCATACACACTTCACACAACATTCACACACACTCATTCATACACATTTTAGTCACAAAATCCTTCCACATTTCAGAATGTAGACATCAAAACTCCCTTGTGCCGTGCCCTCCCTTACAATCCAAACACCATCCTTCCATTTTCACCACTCCCCAAACCATTCACACCATCAAACTATCCTTAGACCTTGTGCTACAACGAAGAGAAAGATAAGAGGGCCTAAACGTTCATACAATTCAAGTTTGAGTTGTTGGAATGTTTAGGTGTTTCTTTGATTTCAATGTTTAAATTCAATTCTCTTTGTTTTGTACGTATGAGGAATGGAAGAGAAGAGTGCCTAAACGTTCATACAATTCAAGTTTGAGTTGTTGGAATGTTTAGGTGTTTCTTTGATTTCAAAGTTATGAGGAAATTCGAAATATATGTTTATGCTTGCATTTTGATTTGATTACTTCTAATTGCGTTTCATAAGTTGTGGATTCAATTTGTTTAACCATTTGATTGATAACTTATTTATGTATGTTTATTGAGAATGCGTGCTTAATTTTCATGCATGAATATGACGCTAGAATATAAGTGAGTTTCACCTAATAGTTACGAACTTATATTCATAAGTAGTGGAGGTTGCTTATAAACAATCGCGTTAAACGAATTCTTGGCATAAGTTTCATGCGTATTCCATAGTAACGAATGTCTCGTCAACACTTATAATCTTCATAGAGCGTAATGATTCTTGCTTGTATCTCTATTATGCAATCATGTAGGGGACTTGTGGGGAATGTTTTGGGTTGTCGTATGCAATCATCCAATTCAGTAACGTTAGGAAGATTTGAAAGTTAATTTAAGCGGACCTAATTAACTTGGAGCGTTGAGAATTAATGATTTGTTGAAATGCAATTGGAAATCGTTTTATTATGCAAGTATAACATATGTGGAGATGAACCCCGTAGCTAACTTTCCATCCATTCAATTCCATCAATTTCATCTTTAACTTTTGGAGTTCTTTCTTCTTTTGTTTCTGTTTTCATGTTTAATTTAACTTGTTGTTCAATTTTATTAAACATGTGGAACTAATTTCTTTTTAGTTAGAGGCGAATTTGAAGCCATGTACATATGTTGGTTAAGATTTGATTTACTCCAGTTATGAATTCATGAACTTTAGATGTGGTTTACTTTTCTGTTTTGATTAAGAACTTGTTTATGTATGTGGGTTGAGGGTCGACACTTAATTTGCATGCCTAAACTTGATGCTAGGATATAAGGGAATTTCACCTAATCGTTATGAACTTATATTCATGAGTAGTAAAGATCGCTAGTCACGATTGTGTTTAGTAAACCCTAGGCTGGATTAACATGCGTATTCCATAGTTATGAATGCCTAGTCGATGTTTATGATTTCCGTTGAACTTAATGATCTTTGTTGAATGTCTCTATCATGCGTATTCCATGGTTAGGGACTTTGATTAGGAATAATTTGGTTGTAATGCGTATTCCATTCAATCCAATGAATCTAGGGAAATCTGAAAGTTAGTTTAAGCGAACCTAATTAACTTGGAGCATTGTCATTCATCGTTCGTTGAAGTCATAACTGGGAATCAAATTATATGCTTATGTTCATGTGTGGATAAGGAACCCTCTAACTAGTTTTTCATCATTCTATTTCATCACATTCATATTTACATTTTGCTTTAAATTACAATTTGTTCATTTAGTTTAATTTCGTCCAAATTTCAATCCCCCTTTACTTTATTGTCCAAATTAGTTAGAAAGTGTCTTAGTTTGTGTTTATAAGTGTTTTGATTCAATTTGTTGCACAAATTCGTCCAAATTCACCAAAGTGCTCAAAACTGCCCAGAAAGTGTTTTTAAGGCAGTTTTGAGTGTTTTGGGTGATGTTTGAGTCTTTTGGTTTGTTTTAGTGTTTTAAAGTTTAGTTTTACATTCTTTGAGTCTAGTTTAGTGTTTTATATTGTGTTTTTACGTTTTTGAGTCAAATCCAAGTGATTAACAATCCCTCCTAATCCCCGGTCCAGAACGATCCCTACTTGCACCTATACTACAATTTGACGAAAAGAGGGTTTAATTTGTGTGCGTATAAATCTCGCATCATCTCATGAATGGAATGCTACTACTTAGATGCGAGAACCAATGACACCATATGCTCATACCAAGTTCAAACTCCACAAATTGAAACACATAACACTCAAGATTGAAGTCAAGGGTTGTAATGGGGCTTGGGGTGTTTGGCTAACAAAGAAGTGATATGGAAAACAAAGGTTCTTAAAGAAATAGTGAGCAAAGCATTTGAATCAACTTAGAATTCACTTTCGAATGCAAACTCAACTTTTGAACAAAAGGGGAGAATGTAAACAATTTAGGGCCAGATTTGGTGTTTTGGACCCTTTCTTCAACATTCAACACTTAATCACTCATTCTTACATCTTTTCAAGCTCTTTTTCCTTTCTTTCTTTCTTTTCTTTTCTGTTTTTCTTTTTCATACGTTTTTCACAACTTTTTCTTTTCTTTTGACTCTCAAACATACATATAAACTTTAAGAACAAACATTCCCTTCCCCACACTCATTTTCTTGCATAATGTAACTCAAAAGGAATTCATTTAAGTCATGCTCACTATCTTTTAAGAACAAAGGTGTGGACTGTCCTAAACTAGGCTAGGTGAGGATAATGTGGGTTAACAAGAATAAAGGCTAAACAAGGCTCAACGGGGTTAACTTAAACATATAATGAAGTAGGATACACGGCAATTTGGCTTTGGTGGTAGTCACTACACAACTTCTTCTTGAATATGTGTTATGTAAATCAATAACATGCTTCGAATGAAATGGGCATGAGTTCTAGCATTTGGAACTATATGATGAAACGCCTTCTAAGTAGTAACCAAGCAAAGAATAATGAGATCATGCAATGACTTTAGAAAACAATAATGCACAGATTTTAACTCTTCAAATAACGTTTAGGCTCAAGTCTCACAAGGTTGTAGCGTTTGTTCGAGTTCCTTCCTTCAAGCATGTTACAAAAACGAATTTTTCTTTTATGATTGCATGTGAAGTCATACATTATAACCATAACCAAGCATATACCAAGAGTAAATCAAACTTTTCTCCATGTTTATAACTATTTTTAACAGTCATGCAATTACAAACCAAATCCTCATCATTGTGTTGGAAGGTACCCTAAGACACAAACACACAAAAACGACTCAAAACACTCTTTTTAGGCTTTTCAAAACATGTTTTGCAAATTTTTATGTGATTTTCGGAGTTATAAAAACACACAAATAACAACTAAACAACATAACATGGCAGATTAGAATCAACAACAAAGAGAAGGGTTTTAGGAACGCAAATCTGGAATTTGGGGGATTCCTAGGGCTTCCTTTGTTGAATGGATGGGTTGCCTCCCACATAGCGCTTGCTTTAACGTCGTACAGCCGGACGAAGAACACTTTCACTCCAAGTTGGAACCCACGGCATGCAAGGGAAGCTCTTCCACAACATGCTCCACGAAGTTCTCATAGTATGGCTTCAATCTATGTCCGTTCACATTGAATTCTTGCCCTGTTCTTAAACTCTTAATTTGGACTGCACCATGCACAAAAAGATTAGTAATAACAAAAGGACCAACCCACTTGGAACATAACTTACCAGGGAAGAGACGAAGACGGGAGTTGAACAACAACACTTTCTGCCCTATTGTAAAAGTCTTGCCTCTAATCATCTTATCATGGAATGCCTTGGTCTTCTCTTTGTAAATTCTAGCATTCTCATAAGCTTCATGTCGCATTTCATCAAGTTCACATAATTGAAGCTTCCGATGAATTCCAGCTTGGTCCACATTCAAATTGAATGTTTTGATAGCCCAATGAGCTCTATGTTCTAATTCCACAGGGAGATGACATGGTTTGCCATAAACAAGACGAAAAGGAGACATACCAAGGGGAGTTTTGTACGCTGTCCTATATGCCCAAAGAGCATCATCCAAACGCAAGCTCTAATCTTTTCTATTTGGCCCAACGGTCTTCTCCAAAATCTGTTTGATCTCTCTATTGGACACCTCGGCTTGGCCATTGGTTTGGGGGTGGTAAGGTGTGGAAACCTTATGCGTCACATGGTACTTCTTGAGTAAGGCTTCAATGGTACGGTTACAAAAGTGAGACCCCCCATCACTGATTAGCACCCTAGGCATTCCAAACCTTGAAAAGATATTAGTTTTCACAAAATATGCCACAACTTTAGAATCATTAGTTCGAGTGGCTTTCGCTTCCACCCACTTTGAAACATAATCAATGGCAAGCAATATGTAAGTGAAACCAAAAGATGAAGGAAACAGACCCATAAAATCAATTCCCCACACATCAAAAATTTCAACAACACAAATGGGTACCTGCGGCAATTAGTCTCTTTGGCCTATATTACCTGTCCTTTGGCATCAATCACAAGCTAAACAAAAGGTTCTTGCATCTTTAAACAAAGTAGGCCAATAAAAACCACATTCAAGAACTTTTAAAGCTGTCCTTTGGGTGCCAAAATGACCCCCACTAGCATATGTGTGACAAAAACTTAAAATTGAATGAAAATCTGATTCATGCACACATCTCCTTATAATCTGATCTGGGCAATGTTTCCACAAGTATGGGTTATCCCAAACATAAAATCTAGCATCCTTTTTAAGTTTATCACGTTGGAATTTGTTGAGGGTGCTAGGAACTTGTCTAGATACCAAATAATTGACCAAATCGGCATACCAAGGGGTACTTACCTGAATGGACATAAGTTGCTCATCGGGAAACGTCTCTAAAATGGGAATGGGCTCTTCCTCACGCACCATTCTACTTAGGTGGTCAGCCACCACGTTTTCACACCCTTTCTTGTCTCGAATTTCAAGATCGAACTCTTGAAGTAGGAGCATCCATCGAATGAGTCTTGGCTTGGCCTCCTTTTTCGTGAAAAGATACCTCAAGGTTGCATGGTCAGTGAAAACAATGACTTTAGTACCAAGAAGATATGATCTAAACTTATCTAATGCAAATACAATAGCCAAGAGTTCTTTTTCGGTTGTAGAATAATTTAGTTGTGCATCATTCAACGTCCGTGAGGCATAGTAGATGACATGCGGCCTCTTGTCTTTTCTTTGCCCTAAAACAGCCCCTAGAGCATAATCAGAGGCGTCACACATCAACTCAAAAGGGAGACTCCAATCCGGGGAAGCAATGATTGGTGCCGTGGTCAACAACTCCTTGAGTTGATTGAATGAAGTCGTGCACTCCTTGGTGAATTCAAACGCCACTTCTTTTTGTAGGGGACGGCAAAGAGGTTGTGCAACTTTTGAGAAGTCTTTGATAAACCTACAATAGAATCCTGCATGGCCAAGAAAAGAACGAACCTCTCTAACCGAAGTTGGAGAGGGTAAGTGACGTACAAGATCTATTTTGGATTTGTCTACTTCAATGCCGTTTTCAGAGATGATATGACCTAAAACTATGCCTTGTTTAACCATGAAATGACACTTTTCCCAATTAAGAACAAGGTTAGTTTCAACACAACGTTTTAGAATCAAACTAAGATTATGCAAGCAACCATCAAAAGAATCACCAAAGACGCTGAAATCATCTATAAAAACTTCAATGATTTTCTCAACATAATCAGAAAATATACTCATCATGCATCTTTGAAACATAGCAGGTGCATTACATAAACCAAAAGGCATGCGACGATATGCAAATGTACCAAAAGGGCATGTGAAAGTGGTTTTTTCTTGGTCCTCGGGTGCTATGACAATTTGATTATAACCAGAGTAACCATCAAGAAAACAATAGAAAGCATAACCCGCTAACCTTTCGAGCATTTGGTCAATGAACGGCAATGGGAAGTGGTTCTTCCTTGTGGTGGCGTTTAGCTTCCTATAGTCGATGCACACCCTCCAACCAGTTTAAATACGTGTAGGAACAAGCTCATTCTCGGCATTTTCAACCACAGTCACTCCAGATTTCTTTGGAACGCATTGCACGGGCGAAACCCACCTGCTATCAGAAATAGGATAAATCACTCCACAATCAAGTAATTTGATTACCTCTTTCTTCACTACTTCCATCATCGGAGGGTTGAGACGGCGTTGAGCCTCTCGAGATGTTTTGGACCCCTCATCTAGAAGTATGCGATGCATGCACATAGTAGGGCTAATTCCCTTTATGTCGGCCAAAGTCCATCCAATTGCTGTTTTGTACTCTTTAAGCACTCGTACCAATTTATTCTCCTCTTGTGCCGTGAGAGAGGATGAGATGATGACGGGCAAAGTCTCATCCTCGCCCAAAAACACGTACTTCAAGTGACTAGGCAACGGCTTAAGTTCAAGTGTAGGTGGCTGCACAACTGAGGGAAGCATCTTATTAGCCGAAACTGAACTTAAAATAGGGTCAAAAAACTTACTTGAATGTGATGGCAAGGACTCGAGGGCAGCCACCATCTCAATCATATCTTCACTAGGGGGCACGGCCAAGGATTCCCCATGTATGCCGTGAGGTTCCTTGGTGGTTATTTCGATGTTTTGCATGTTCCTTCCTTGTGCAATGACCAATTCAAGTGCATCGTTCTTCAAATTGTCTAAATAGTCCTGCGCCAAAGAGTCAATTATATCAATAGCAAAACACGAATGATTCTCACTAGGGTACTTCATAGAATCAGAAAGATTGAAATTAATAACTTCCCCATCAAATTCCATGGTCAAAGTGCCATTATATAAGTCAATCTTCGAACGAGCCGTTTTCATGAATGGCCTACCAAGGAGGATGGGCAATGAAGGGGTATGTTCGGATTCATCCATTTCAAGCACATAGAAATCCGCCGGAAAAACTAAAAGATTGACCTACACTAACACATCTTCCAAAATTCCCTTTGGATAGGCATTAGATCTATCGGCCAATTGTATAATAACACCATCATTTTTTAATGCTCCTAGATTCATAGATGCATAAATTGAATATGGCATGACATTTATGGATGCACCTAGATCTAACATGGCAGATTCAAAACGAGTATTACCAATGACACATGGAATTGTAAAACTACCCGGATCCTTGCATTTAGGGGGCAGTTTTCTTTGCAAGATGGCTGAGACGTTTTCACCCACTTTGACAACCTCCTTGGTCGAAATCTTCCTCTTATTAGTGCAAAGTTCCTTCAAGAACTTGGCATACCTCGGGACTTGCTTGATTGCATCCAAAAGAGGGATATTGACTTGAACTTTCCGAAACGTCTCGAGAATGTCCTTTTCGGCTTCATCTTTCTTTGTTTGCATGAACCTACTAGGAAAAGGCACATTCGAAGGAAAAACATTAGTAGGAATTGAACTTAACACGTTTTTACCTTTATTGGACAGATTGGGTGATTTAGGGCCACTAGAAGTTTGCGGCAAAGGGAGTTCCACCTTTGCCGTGGGTTTGGTTGCTTCCCCTTCTTCAAAATGCAGTTTTTCATCCTCTTTGTGACCTGTTTTTGATGAAGAACCTGCCCCAACTTCTTTTCCGTTTCTCAACACTATGGCCTTGGCAGATTCGAATCCACCTTTCGGATTCACTTGTGTTGAACTTGGTAACTTACCTTGTTCTCTACTAAATTGCTCCATGAATTCAGCCATTTGTCCCACTTGTCTCTTTAAATCCGTCACTTCTCGAGCTTGATTTTGTACCTCATTGGCGTAATTTTGCATGTCCTTGGCTTGTTTTTCTTGCCCCTGCGCCAATGTAGTTAGTAATTGAATAACTTGAGAATTATCAAAAGACGAACCTGAGTTGTTTTGGGACGATGGTGGTTGGTTAAATTGGTATGGCCGTGGTAACCCAGGGGGGTTTTGTTGAAATCCCCTTTGTGGTGCAGATTGTTGGGGCTCTCTCCACTTGAAATTAGGGTGATCTCTCCATCCGGGGTTGTAGGTGTTGGAGTATGGATCATGTTTGGGTTGGTTTTGGCCTTGGAAACCAATGGCATTGGCAGATTCCCATCCTCCATTCTCTATCAACTGAGGGCATGTCTCGGATGGATGCCCTTGCATTGAACACACGCCACACACTTGGTTTTCTTGTGGTTTTGACCCCTTGACAACCTGAGACACAAGAGAAGTAAGATTAGCCAATTGTGATTGAATATCAGAAATTGCACTTACCTCATTCACACTTTGTTGCCGTGGCCCCTTTCTTTGTCCAACACCTTCATATTGTTGAGCGTTGTGTGCTCGATTGGCAATTAGAGCTTTGGCATCCAACAGAGTCTTGTCCACTAATGCACCACCCGCCGAAGCATCTAGCATTTGATGTTCCATGGGAAGGAGTCCCTCGTAGAAATATTGAATGAGCAGCTCCTCCTTCATTTGGTGCTGTGGACATGAAGCAACAAGTGATTTAAAACATTCATAATAAGATGGAAACGACTCACCTTGCTTTTGTTGGATGCCACTAATTCGTTTCCTCAAGAGAATGATCTTGGTAGTGGGAAAGAATTTCTCTAAGAATGCACGTTTCATACTTTCCCAAGAATTTACAGTTCCAGGGGACAATTCAAACAACCAATCTTTGGCCTTGTCCATAAGTGAGAATGGAAAGGCCTTCATCTTCAAAATACTCCCATCCACGTTGATGGGTGTCATACTTGAGCAAACTACTTCAAATTCCTTAAGATGTTTGTTAGGATCTTCCATGGACAACCCATGGAATTTAGGAATATGATGTAATAAACTAGACTTAAGTTCAAATTCTTCCGTCTTACCTTCAGCTGCCGTAGGGTATTGTATGCATAAAGGAACGGCATTGCCCATACCTGAGGCAGAGAGCTTTTTGATGGTTCGATTGTCCACGGCCATGGTTTGTACTTCTTCCACAACCTGTGCCGTGGCTTCTCCTTCCTCACCTCCTTCGTTAAGCTCGGATGTGGAGCTAGAAGACGGTGAATTAGGGTTTGGTTGATGCTTTTGCTTCCTTAAGGTCCGCTCAAAATCGTCGTCAAAGTCAAGGATGTGCTTACTAACAGTTTTTGAACACCTAGTCATGCACTAGTACCTAAAAACAATGAAATAAACAAATCAGTAACTAAGATAGAAAACAAATGAAAAATAAATAAAAAGAAATAACGAGGGATTAGCAAAGTTGCTAATCCCCGGCAACGGCGCCAAAATTTAATGCGAAAATAGTTAAGCACACAAATTAACCCTCTTGTTGTCAAATTGTAGTAAGGATGCAAGTAGGGATCATTCTAGACCGGGGATTAGGAGGGCTTGCTAAAACCTCTAAACTGACTCAAAAACATAAAAACAAAGTTAAAAACGTTCACAAAGACTCAAAGGACTCAAAACAGGTTCAAAAGACTCAAAACTGCCTAAAAACACTAAATAGGCAGTTTCTGACCTTAAACACAATTTTGGACGAATTTAAGGTTATGGTTTGATTCAAAACACTTTAAAACACAAACTAAACAGATTCTAAACCCTATAGAACAAGAAAGTAAAGGGGGGTTTTGATTTGACGAAAATTGAAATAACAAAACAAGTTATACAACTAGGCAGATTGTAAAACGAATTTTGGAAACAAGATGATGGATGGATTAGTTAGAGGTCCATTCTCCACACATGACACATTTATATATGAATCGATTTTCCAATTGCTTTTCATTAACTATGATGCTCAACACCCCAAGTTAGTCGTGGATTGCACTTTTCTAACTTTCAAGTTTTCCTTAAGTTATTGAATTGGATGGGAATTGATAGGAGCATATTTAGGCGACTTACTTAGCTTGTTTTCGTGCATTTATATTGTTAATTCATAGTTGTTTTTGGCGTTTAAGCCATTTTCGTGTGTTTTTAGGTTCATGTGGCTAAGGAAGCAAAAAGATGCATTTTGGAGCATTTTGGAGCAAAATTGGACTTGGAAGGGATAACTTATACTTGGAGCAAAAGGAATGGACGAAATTGAAGAGTTGATGTCACAAGGATTCCTACTTGAAGTAGCCACACACCTTCCACATTTCAGCCACATGCACTTGTTCCTCCATCATTGCACCAACAACAACATTGCACATGCACTCCCTTTAATTAATTAACCCACATGCACCCTTTATTCTTTCATCATTCCAGCCACTCCACATCCCTCACCAAGAAATCATTCAACACATGCATCCATAATCATTTCTCCACACCAAAACCGTGCACATGCATTCCCCTTGTGCAATTCCATCATTCCACACCTCCATGGCAGCCACCAACCAACCTAGCTGTCATGTTTCCCTTTTAATCATTCAAACATTCACCCACATGCATTTCTAACCCACATGCACCCTAGATTCTAATCAGCCATTCACATTTAATCATTCATTCCCATCAGATTTCTAGCATATTCACATGCATTCCATCCTTTAAAACATTGCACATGCACTCATAATCATTCACACCTTGCACCCACATGCACTCCCTTTAATTAATTAACCCACATGCACCCTTTATTCACTTCATCATTGCAGCCACCCACATCCATTTAATTCACATGCTTTCACATGCATTTTCAGCCATGCACATTCATCTTGCATTTGCAGAAAATCCACTTCCTTTGCACATGCATTCATCATCATCACTCTAGCTTTAATCACATGCATAAATCAGCCACATGCATCTCCCATCACCATTTCAGATTTCCACCCACCTCCTAGCTGTCATGTTCCCTCTTATTTACCTATAAATAAGCATGCATTTCAGCCACAATTCATTTCACAACAGAAATTGGTCCCTTGGGGCCGTGCCCTTCACAAGTCCATCCATTCCATTCATAAACACTCATCCATTGCAGAAATGTAGACCATAAAACTCCCTTGTGCCGTGCTCTCCCTTACAATCCAAACACCATCCTTCCATTTCCACCACTCCCCAAACCATTCACACCATCAAACTATCCCTAGACCTTGTGCTACAACGAAGAGGAAGAGAAGAGTGCCTAAACGTTCATACAATTCAAGTTTGAGTTGTTGGAATGTTTAGGTGTTTCTTTGATTTCAATGTTTAGATTCAATACTCTTTGTTTTGTACGAATGAGGAATGGAAGAGAAGAGTGCCTAAACGTTCATACAATTCAAGTTTGAGTTGTTGGAATGTTTAGGTGTTTCTTTGATTCTCTTTGTTTTGTACCATGAGGAACTAAACCCCCCTTTGGTTAGGGGATGATTCGAATATATGTTTATGCTTGCATTTTGATTTGAATACTTCTAATTGCGTTTCATAAGTTGTGGATTCAATTCGTTTAACTGTTTGATTGATAACTTATTTATGTATGTTCATTGAGAGTGCACACTTAATTTTCATGCATGAATATGACGCTAGAATATAAGTGAGTTTCACCTAATCGTTATGAACTTATATTCACAAGTAGTGGAGGTTGCTTATAAACAATCGCGTTAAATGAATTCTTGGCATAAGTTTCATGCAATCCATAGTAACGAATGCCTCGTCAACACTTATAATTTTCATAGAGCGTAATGATTCTTGCTTGTATCTCTTCTATGCATTCATGTTGAGGACTTGTGGGGAATGTTTTGAATTGTTGTATGCGCTAACCCATCCAATTCAATAACGTTAGGAAGATTTGAAGGTTAATTAGGGCATCACGGTTAACCCGGGGTGTTGAGTTTCATGATTTATTGAAATGCAATTGTGCAAGTATAACATGTATGGAGATGAACCCCTTAGCTAGCCTTCATTCCATTCATTCTATCACATTCACATTTACATTTTGCTTTAATTTACAATCTGTACATTTTAGCTTAATTTCGTATAAAACTCAATCCCCCTTTACTTTAATGTCAAATTAGTTAGAAAGTATCTTAGTTTGTGTTTTTAAGAGTTTTGATTAAATTTATTTCCCAATTTCGTCCAAATTTGTGTTTGTACTCAAATCTGCCCAGAAAGTGGTTTTTAGGCAGATTTGAGTGTGTTTGTGTTGTTTTGAGTCTTTTGGTTTGTTTTAGTGTTTTAAAGTTTAGTTTTACATTCTTTGAGTCTAGTTTAGTGTTTTATATTACGTTTTTACGTTTTTGAGTCAAATCCAAGTGATTAACAATCCCTCCTAATCCCCGGTCCAGAACGATCCCTACTTATACATATACTACAATTTGACGAAAAGAGGGTTTAATTTGTGTGCGTATAAATCCCGCATCAAATTTTGGCGCCGTTGCCGGGGATTAGCAAATTTGCTAATCTCTTGGATTGTTTGTTTCTGTTATGTATTTTAGTTTTAGTTTTAGTTTTTTTATTTTTGTTTTGTTTGTTGAATTCAAATACTAGAGAAGAACAACATGGCACTTGATAATGCTTCTCTTTTGTCACAGCTCATGGAAAGGTCTCAAATGCAAAGTGTTGATATATTTGATCTTCAATCAAGGAATAACGTGTTTTCCAATACTTACAGTTCAGATTGGAGTGATCATTCAAACTCTATGTGGTGGGAACCTCAACATGTTCAAGAAGAAGGATATTGGCAGCCATATGAGGAGTTCTATTCAAGACCTATACACCCACCACAACCTCATATTCAATATGCCCAACCAAATTTAAGTTCGTCAATAGATTATAATCAAAAGCTTAACGAATTAATTTGTTTGGTGCAGGGCTCACAAAATCAAGACAATGAGGCTCGACAAGAAGACAAAAGGTTGGACCACTTGGAAAAGCAAATTGGGCAGATAGCGGAGTTCGTAGGACAATTTTGCGATCAAGGCAAACTCCCTAGTTCAACCATTGTAAATCCGAAGGGAGGATTTGAAGCACCTTTGTCAGAAGCACTTATTGCTCCTACGCCATCTAATTCAAGTAAGGTTGTTCCAATTAGTTCTAACCCCATTCCAACAAATATCCCTATTCCTTGCAGGTTCATGAATTCCAAGGAAGAAGAAAGTGAAAAAGACATCTTGGAAGCCCTTCCAAAGGTGCAAAGTAGGGAATGTCATGAATTCATCAAAGAGGACGTTCTTGAAACCAAAAAATCCAAAGAAGTTAAATTTGATGACATTGGACAAGTCATAACCATCACTTGCAATCTGGCCAAGTCCAATATCCCTGAAACTTTCAAAGGAGTGGTGTTTGTCATTGAGTTCTTATCGGACAAAACAAGAAAGTTTTTTTTTCCAAATTCCATTACATTTTATACTAACTTGCTGTTTTTTATGAATCAGGCACCTACACTAGAATTCAAACCAATGCCGGTTCACTTCAAGTATCACCTTCCATTCAAGGACCAATTCCATGCCGTTTGATTTTATTTATGTAAAAAAAAAAAAAAAAAAAAAAAAAAGAGAAAAGATACTAAACATGGAGAAAGATGGAGCCTTCACAGAGGATGTTTACGTGAAGCCCCACTACGAGGCGTCGAAGCAGAAGGCATAGAAGCGGAAGGCATAGAAGCGGAAGGCATTGAAGCGGAAGGCATCGAAGCGAAAGGCATCGGAGCGGGAGGCATCGGAGCTAGAGCATTCCAGGCCTCAATACTTGGGCAAACGCTGGATGATCCAGGAAAAAGGTGCCTCTGGAGGAAAGACGAAAACCTTTGACGGTCACTTTGAATCCGACCTTCAGACTCTTGCAGCTCATCAAGCTTCCTCTTCATGCCCGTCGAATAGTTGTTTGTAAGCACGTGCAAACTTCTATTCTCGTACTTAAGCTGCTGGATCTCCTGCTTGAGACTTTCCACCTCTGCCATCAATGATTCCACCTGACGGGAGCGGGCAAGCAGGCGTTGGCCCATGTTGGACACAGAACTCGCACACTGAACACTAAGTGCGAGGGACTCTTGAACGGCCAACTCATCGAACCGTCCTGACAACAGCCTACTATCTTTTGGAGTGAGGAGGTTCCTAGCTACTATTGTAGCTGTTGTGGCGTCCTGCATCACAGAGTCTTCACCTGTAAGAAGACCGTTAGAAGATAAGAAAGAAGGGCGCCATACGTTACCTTGACGCGGCGCGCCCGTATCACTGCTAAGGCTCAATTCCAAGCTAAGGTTCGATGAGTTTGCCATTTTTCAAAAGTGTTCAAAGAGATGGGGTGGATGGAGTTAATTCTCAAAGGGCCGGAGTCGATTTTCAAGAATGGGAATTCTTCAGAGTGTGTTTGTTGTGGTGATCGATAGCTCTATAAGAAGCCAAGGCGATGCGTCCACCAATTCAAAAAGCCGGAATTTCCGGCGTAATTTAGGCAACGCGTTCTCGGCTTTTCAGAAGACGCGTTCAACTTTGTCAAAAGATTTCTTCTTTTCAGACAACACGTGGAGGCCATCATTGCAACTACACATCTTTAGCCGACAAGCGCAAAGTTCGGCGACGCTTTCTCTGCTTTTCAGAAAACGCGTGCAGCTTTGTCAAAAGGAGCCGCATCCGCACTACTACGTGTCGTTCAGAAAGCAAAGGGGCGTCGTTCAGAAATCGAAGGGGCGCCTACTCAGAAATTGAAGAGGCGTCGTTCTGATATCGAAGAGACATTTGTCGACAAGGGTAAACGAACAGTACCACCACTTGATATTATCTCTATATATGTCGACCTTCGTCTTTTATGGCAAGGCAAACCTGAAGAAAATGCCCAACTCTCCCTCACCTCTGAGGGCGCACTCCCAGCAAAGCCTTTCGAAATATTCAATTCTTTCTTCTTCCCCAAAGATGATACCAGATGCCTGGAGTACATATGACCCAGGAGGAAACGGCGGATTGAAGTGTGCTGATTCATTCACCGCTTCTTCAAAAGCAAAGGTATCTCATATCATCAAGGTCAAAAGCAAAAGTATCTCATATCATGCTCTTTCCCTGTCTTTTTCTTTGTCCTTGTTCTTACTCGCATGGCAAAGTAAAAGAAGCAATCAGCCGGCACTTGGAGTCAGTCTTCCGATCTGGAGCCAACTGCCTGGAATCTATTCCTGATTGCTTACCTAGCGTTGCTCTCGAGTAGTCATCTTCAACGGAGCAAGTAAGGCAAGTGAAAATGATACATTGAAGCATGTGGAGACAAGCAACAACTGCATATGCTGAGCTATCCTCTAACCCTCTTCAATACGAATTGGAAAGATTGAACAAAGAAACAGATAAAAGGAGGAAGCTCAGACCTAGCTCAGACCTTCGGGGGAGACCCAAAAGAATCCTGCTGCCCAGTTCAAGAGTAGCACAAAGGAAAATCAATGATGGGCGGAAACCAGTTCAAGAGTAAGCCTGTGGAATCATAAAGATCAAAGCCTCAATGCAATCACCAAGGAGAAGAGGGAATTTACACTCCATAACCAGATTTGCGTCCCTAAACTCTTCTCTTTGTTAATTACATTCTGCCATGTTTAGTATGTTTAAGTGCTTTTTGTGTGTTTACTTATGTTTTGTGTGAATCTATGCTTAAAACATTGAGGACAATGTTTGATTTAAGTGTGGGGGGGTAACTAATGTTGTTAATGCAAATTCGTGGGATTTTATCACCCATGACTTCAAATGTTGTTCCTTGCTGTTTTAAGGTGTTTTTAAGTTGTTTTAGAGTGTTTTAGTATGTTTTGTTTTTATAACTCCAAAAATCACATAAAAATTTGAAAAACATGTTTTAAAAAGCCTAAAAAGAGTGTTTTGAGTCGTTTTTGTGTGTTTGTGTCTTAGGGTACCTTCCAACACAATGATAAGGATTTGGTTTGTAATTGCATGACGGTTAAAAAGAATTATAAACATAGAGAAAAGTTTGATTTACTCTTGGTATATGCTTGGTTATGGTTATAATGTATGACTTCACATGCAATCATAAAAGAAAAATTCGTTTTTGTAACATGCTTCAAGGAAGGAACTCAAACAAACGCTACATCCCTGTGAGACTCGAGCCATTACTTTCTTTGGAGAGTTATTTTCTGTGATTCTTTGTTTTCTAAACTTGTTGCATGATCTCATTATTCCTTGCTTGGTTGCTACTTAGAATGCAATTGTATCATGATAGAACTAAATGCTAGAACTTATATCCGTTTCATTCAAAGCATGACGTTGAATTGCATAACATATATCAAGATGAAGTTGTGTAGTTGCCACCATAGCCAAATAGCCTTACTTCCCATATTTCGTATTTGTTGTAAGTTTTAACCCCGTTGAGCCTCGTTTAGCCTTTATTCTTTGTTAACCCACATCACCCCTTACCTAGCCTAGAGTAGGACTTTCCTATACCCTTGTTCTTAAAGTATAGTGAGCATGACTTAAATGAATTCCTTTTGAGTTACATTATGCAAGAAAATGAGTGTGGGCGAGTAAAAGTTTGTTCTTACGTTTATATGTATGTTTTGAGATTCAAAAGAAAAAGAAGAAGAAAAGAAAAAAAAAAAGGAGTGAAAATAAGTAAGAATGAACTCACGAGCGTTGATGGTTGAAGAAAGGGTCCAAAAAGTTGAATATGGCCCTAAGTTTTGTGTGACTTTCCCTTGGGTGTTCAAAGTTGACTTCTACGTTCTTAAGGGAATTCTAAGTGCCTAATTCAATACTTTGCTCACTATTGCTTGTTTATCCTTCACCTTTCATTGTTAGCCAATACCCTAGCCCCGTTACAACCCTTTGACTTCTATCTTGAGTGTTATGTGTTTCAAAATGTGGAGTTTCGAATTGATATGAGCTTATGGTGTCACTGGTTCTCGCATCTAAGTAGTAGCATTCCATTCATGAGATCATATCTAAACATGCTTATTAACTCCAGAAATTGCTTCCTTTGAAATACATATATGTGAGTGTTCGTTTTTATGTTTACATCAACCTTCTCACATATAACTAGTTTAGGGTGTGTAGTCAGAAAATCTGAGTGAAAATTGAGTGCATATCTTGTAAGGAATTGAGCAAATTCTCTAAGGCATGTTACTACATTCAAAATATAGTTTTAAATGCTTAATTGTGAATTAGTATGTGGTGACTATGATTAAGTATGTACTTAAGTGTAAAGATAACCAAAATCTGTGGGAATAATGATTTTTAACATGTCATGTGCATTGGAAATCCCTAAGACGATTGTTGGAAGGTGTAGGTTGTGTTTTGTTCGTTTTGTTTTGTTTTTGGTTTCTTTTGTTTTGTTTTGCTCGAGGACTAGCAAAAGCTAAGTGTGGGGGAATTTGATAGGAGCATATTTAGGCGACTTACTTAGCTTGTTTTCGTGCATTTATATTGTTAATTCATAGTTGTTTTTGGCGTTTAAGCCATTTTCGTGTGTTTTTAGGTTCATGTGGCTAAGGAAGCAAAAAGATGCATTTTGGAGCATTTTGGAGCAAAATTGGACTTGGAAGGGATAACTTATACTTGGAGCAAAAGGAATGGACGAAATTGAAGAGTTGATGTCACAAGGATTCCTACTTGAAGTAGCCACACACCTTCCACATTTCAGCCACATGCACTTGTTCCTCCATCATTGCACCAACAACAACATTGCACATGCACTCCCTTTAATTAATTAACCCACATGCACCCTTTATTCTTTCATCATTCCAGCCACTCCACATCCCTCACCAAGAAATCATTCAACACATGCATCCATAATCATTTCTCCACACCAAAACCGTGCACATGCATTCCCCTTGTGCAATTCCATCATTCCACACCTCCATGGCAGCCACCAACCAACCTAGCTGTCATGTTTCCCCTATAATCATTCAAACATTCACCCACATGCATTTCTAACCCACATGCACCCTAGATTCTAATCAGCCATTCACATTTAATCATTCATTCCCATCAGATTTCTAGCATATTCACATGCATTCCATCCTTTAAAACATTGCACATGCACTCATAATCATTCACACCTTGCACCCACATGCACTCCCTTTAATTAATTAACCCACATGCACCCTTTATTCACTTCATCATTGCAGCCACCCACATCCATTTAATTCACATGCTTTCACATGCATTTTCAGCCATGCACATTCATCTTGCATTTGCAGAAAATCCACTTCCTTTGCACATGCATTCATCATCATCACTCTAGCTTTAATCACATGCATAAATCAGCCACATGCATCTCCCATCACCATTTCAGATTTCCACCCACCTCCTAGCTGTCATGTTCCCTCTTATTTACCTATAAATAAGCATGCATTTCAGCCACAATTCATTTCACAACAGAAATTGGTCCCTTGGGGCCGTGCCCTTCACAAGTCCATCCATTCCATTCATAAACACTCATCCATTGCAGAAATGTAGACCATAAAACTCCCTTGTGCCGTGCTCTCCCTTACAATCCAAACACCATCCTTCCATTTCCACCACTCCCCAAACCATTCACACCATCAAACTATCCCTAGACCTTGTGCTACAACGAAGAGGAAGAGAAGAGTGCCTAAACGTTCATACAATTCTAGTTTGAGTTGTTGGAATGTTTAGGTGTTTCTTTGATTTCAATGTTTAAATTCAATACTCTTTGTTTTGTACGAATGAGGAATGGAAGAGAAGAGTGCCTAAACGTTCATACAATTCAAGTTTGAGTTGTTGGAATGTTTAGGTGTTTCTTTGATTCTCTTTGTTTTGTACCATGAGGAACTAAACCCCCCTTTGGTTAGGGAATGATTCGAATATATGTTTATGCTTGCATTTTGATTTGAATACTTCTAATTGCGTTTCATAAGTTGTGGATTCAATTCGTTTAACTGTTTGATTGATAACTTATTTATGTATGTTCATTGAGAGTGCACACTTAATTTTCATGCATGAATATGACGCTAGAATATAAGTGAGTTTCACCTAATCGTTATGAACTTATATTCACAAGTAGTGGAGGTTGCTTATAAACAATCGCGTTAAATGAATTCTTGGCATAAGTTTCATGCAATCCATAGTAACGAATGCCTCGTCAACACTTATAATTTTCATAGAGCGTAATGATTCTTGCTTGTATCTCTTCTATGCATTCATGTTGAGGACTTGTGGGGAATGTTTTGAATTGTTGTATGCGCTAACCCATCCAATTCAATAACGTTAGGAAGATTTGAAGGTTAATTAGTGCATCACGGTTAACCCGGGGTGTTGAGTTTCATGATTTATTGAAATGCAATTGGAAATCGTTTTATTGTGCAAGTATAACATGTATGGAGATGAACCCCTTAGCTAGCCTTCATTCCATTCATTCTATCACATTCACATTTACATTTTGCTTTAATTTACAATCTGTACATTTTAGCTTAATTTCGTATAAAACTCAATCCCCCTTTACTTTAATGTCAAATTAGTTAGAAAGTATCTTAGTTTGTGTTTTTAAGAGTTTTGATTAAATTTATTTCCCAATTTCGTCCAAATTTGTGTTTGTACTCAAATCTGCCCAGAAAGTGGTTTTTAGGCAGATTTGAGTGTGTTTGTGTTGTTTTGAGTCTTTTGGTTTGTTTTAGTGTTTTAAAGTTTAGTTTTACATTCTTTGAGTCTAGTTTAGTGTTTTATATTACGTTTTTACGTTTTTGAGTCAAATCCAAGTGATTAACAATCCCTCCTAATCCCCGGTCCAGAACGATCCCTACTTATACATATACTACAATTTGACGAAAAGAGGGTTTAATTTGTGTGCGTATAAATCCCGCATCAGGAATGCGCATACAACAACTCAAAACATTCTCTAAAAGTCCCTTACGTGAAAAGCACAATAAAGGTACAATCAAAGATCATTAAGTTTAATGAAAACTATAAGTATTGACGAGGCAATTGTTACTATGAAAAGCATGAAACTCTTGCCAAGAATTCAATTAACGCGGTTGTGACTAGCAACCTGCACTACTCATGTTTATAAACTTGTGACGATTAGGTGAAACTCGTTTATAAACTAGCATCAAGTTTATGCATGAAGACTAAGTATCCATCCCTAATCAACATACAAAAACAAGTTTTTAATAAACAGATAATTGAATTGCAATCACAACTTAACAAATCACAATTGGAAAAAATCAATTCATATTTCAAACATGTTCATGGCTTCAAACTTTCCCCTAACTAATTAGGGGTTTAGCCACTCATGATTACAGCAACCTTAGAAAGTAATAGCAAAGTAAACATTGAAAACAAGAACGAAGTACACCTAAACACTCCAATCTGCAAGCATGAAACGTTTAGGCTTCCTTCCTCTCCTAGTTGCTGCGGCACAAGGGGTTATGGTGAGTTTTGGGGATTATGGATGATGTAGAATGATGTGTTTAGGATAGGGATGGATGTAGGGGACGGCAAGGGTTGTTTTTGGGCAGAAAGTATGAAGAATGGTGAAGTATGGATGTGTTAGAGGGATGGCAAGAATTTCTGGCATGAATGGTGAATGAATGAATGTTTTGTGGCTGCAACAAGGAGGTTTATTAATAGGATTTCAGGAAATAAAACCCTAGGTTATTTAGGTAATCAGAAATTAAGTCAAAGACTCTAGAAATAGGAAAGAATCCTCCCCCTTGCACGGCAAGGAAGAGGAAGGGTCAAAGGAAGTGCACGGCAAGGCTTGCATGAAATAAGTAAGTGTTTAATTCCCTAAATCAATTCTAAGAATCAGGAATTAAGTTAAATCCCTTTAGAATAGGTAATTGAAATCAGGAATTAGGGGAAAAAGGCTAAGTCTTGCGGCACAAGGGAGGAAAAGAAGGGGAAAGTGCCAAACTTGCAGATTTTGGGAGAGAAGAGGAAGGTAAGGTGCGGCACATGTCTAGGGCTTCTAGAACATGTGATTTAGGCAACCAAATTATTTGGAAACTTGCATAATTGGAAACCTTTCAAGAATAGAAACTCCCCATAATGGAAACTAGTTTCCAATTCTTGATTCCTCCTTCTTCCTTCGATTCTAGGCTCACTTGGTCTTCAATTTCGTCCAATGCTTTGGCTCCAAGCATAAGCTATCCATCCTTAGCCCAAAAGTGCTCCAAAAGGCTCCAAAATGCACTTCTTTGCTCCTTTAGCCCTTAGAACCTGAAAACATACGAAAATGGCTTAAAAGACTTAAAGAACTAAGAAATAACAACGTAAATGCACAAGAACAAGCCAACAAAGTCGCCTAAATATGCTCCTATCATGCATACCTGGGCACTTGCTTAATGGCATCAAGTAAAGGAATGTTTACTTGGACCTTCCTAAACGTCTCAAGAATGTCTTTCTCCTGCTCCTCCTTCTTTGTTTGCATGAACCTACTAGGAAAAGGCACATTCAAAGGAAAAACATTAGTAGGAACCGAATTTGACACATTCTTACCCTTTTTGGTCGAATTGGACATTTTTGGATCAATAAAAGCTTGCGGCAAAGGTGTTTCCACCTTTGCCGTGGGTTGTCCTATTTCCTCCTCTTCAATTCTCAGTTTTTCGTCCTCGTTAAGACCTGATGGTGATGGTGTAGGACCTGCCCCGATTTCTTTTCCACTTCTCAAGAGTATGGCATTGGCCGTTTCGAACCCTCCCTTAGGGTTTGGAATGGTTGAGCTTGGGAGCTTGCCTTGGTCTCGGAATTGCCCTACAAACTCTGCAATCTGCCCAATTTGTTTCTCCAATTGATCCACCCTTTTTTCTTGATTTTGCATTGCTTTGGCTTGGTTTTCTTGCCCCTGAGACAAATTCGTTAGTAACTTAAGAAGTGTATCATTGTCTAAAGTGTTACCTGAACTTGTTTGGGAAGATTGTGGAGGTGCTTGTGTGGGTGCGTATGGCTTGTTGTAGAAGCCCGGGGGTTGTTGCCTAAAGCCTCCTTGTTGTGGTGGTTGTTGGGGCTCCCTCCACTTGAAGTTTGGGTGGTCTCTCCAACTGGGATTGTAGGTGTTGGAATACGGATCGTTCCTTGGTTGGTTTTGGCCTTGAAACCCAATAGCATTTGCGCTTTCCTATCCACCATTTTCCATGAGTTGTGGGCACTTCTCAGAAGCATGTCCTTGGATAGAACACACTCCACACATAATTGGTCCTTGCATCCTCATTCCTTCGGCCATCTGAGACACAATGGAAGTAAGATTAGCTAATTGTGAATGAATGTCGGGTGTGGAACTTACCTCATTTACTTGCTGTCGTGGGGATCCTGATAGGAGCATATTCATGCGACTTAAATGGCTTGTTCTCGTACATTTACGTTATGTTTCTTTAGTTATTTTAGTTCTTTATGCTTCTTTTGTGTGTTTTCAGGTTCTAAGGGCTTAGGGAGCAAGAAAATGCATTTTGAGGCTATTTGGAGCATTTTTGGGCATGGATTGGATAGCTTATCCATGGAGCCAAAAGGATGGACGAAATTGAAGGCCATTTATGCAATTTAGGACATACAACAAAGGGCCTAGCCCATTCTCTCTTATTCTCTCCCTTATAGCCATGCAAAGAACCATCCATTCCATAAAAAACAACCCTATTTTAAGCCCATTCTAAAACCTTGCCATGCATCACATGCATTCCCCTCATAACCTAGTTGTCATTCCACTTCATCAACACATGCCTTCCTTTCATAAATCAGCCACATATTCACCCACATGCACTTTAATCATTCAAACATGCACTCCCATTAATTAAACCATTCAAACCAACACAAAAACACCAACATTCCCTCTTTGCCGTGCAAACACATGCATTTCCCTTGCCATTTTCAGCCATCACACTTCATCATTACACCACCATTCATTCTTTAATCCACATCCATTCATCATCATTCACCCTAACTTCAATTCACATGCAAACAACACCCATTTCTGCACCAAAGAAGTCTATGCCGTGACTTTCCTAGCCATTTCCAGCTTTTCCCTTTACATTTCACATGCATTCCATACTTCTCCTAGCTGTTTTCCATCATTATTTCAGCCACCATTCACTCTTTAATCCACATGCATTCACACACACTTCACACAAACAACATCTCATTTTCATACACAAGATACCACAAACACATCCCCTTTGCCGCAAATTCCCTTCCATTTCTACACAATCTCTTCTCGGTTTCATTCCATCCACTCTCCCATTCGCAGAAACCATTCAACCTTAGCCGCTCCACCTTCCTTTACAACACACTTGGAGCACCACACCGAAGGCAACTCTTAAGGGATTTCGACATCAGTTTTGCTTCAAGGGTTCTTTCTCCTTAATTCTATGTTCATTCATGTTGTATATTTTTATATCAAACATTCTGTAAACATGAAGTGTAACTAATTTCTTTCTAGGGATTCGATGTAGCCTTGCAAGATTGCCATGTAGTTATTTCAGAATGCTCAGTTGATCCATCTATTTCTTGTTTCATTCTCTGATTTAATTGTGACTTTGTGTGTTGATTTTAATGTTTGATCACCATTTGATTTAACCACAGGTTGTTTAGCCAAGAGTAAAGCACACATCATGCATACTCTTGGTGGATATGTGAATGAATGAAGGGAATGCTTTGCAAACAACCTGCCGAGTGTTTCCTTTGGTTTTATGAAAGTTTCTTGTGCGTGTCATGTTCTTGATTAGGGACCAAAGTTGCACATCACACTTAGGTTCATGATTAGGAACATTTGATCAAGTCCACACATCATATGGTTGATCATATCTAAGTGAAACAAACCCAAGAAATAGGTAGATGGATGAGTATAATCTGACTTAACAAGCATGGACTTGGCTTAGCAATGGTGAAACTGAATCCCTAGCTTCATCTCCATTTGTGCTATCTCATTTTATTAATTGTTGATTCATTTATTTGTGTCTACTTCATTTTCTTGTGCTTTCAAGTTACAACAACAAATCTGCCTAAATTGATTAGTTTTATTTCTCTTATAGAGTTCTTGTAAAACAAGTAGTTGTATAGGTCCAATTAGTCCCTGTGGATTCGACACCCTTACTTGTGCCATTATACTAAACATATTCTAGCACGAAGAAGGAAAACATCAATCAAAATGGCGCCGTTGCCGGGGACTGATTTCAGTCCCTTATAATTGCTTGTTTTGATATTAAACCTTGTTCTTTTCATTTCAAGTAGATTTCTGATTTTTATTCAAACTTGTTTTATCTTGTTTCAGGTAGTATATGTCAAATAGACTTGCTGAATTAGGCCAAAGAATTGAACGGTTAAAGGGCAACACTTTGGAAAGCTTTGTGCCAACAAGTTCCTCCATTGTCCGTGAAGAAGAGGAAGGAAAACCGTCTAGTCCAACAAGTGAAGGATCTGAGCACTTTAATTGGGAAAGAGAAGAAGAGATGGCGGGCAACCAAGATGATCTTCGAGCTTTGGAGGATTTTGCTCAACCAATCATACCAAATTCACCTTCATGCATCTTGCTGCCCACAGAAGCTAGAAACTATGATCTTAAATCTTCACATTTCCATATGTTTCCTTCTTTTTATGGCTTACCTAATGAAGATCCTTTAGCTCATATTAAAGAATTTTACAATGTTGTGAGTGGTTTACCTTTACAAGGAGTAAGTGAAGCAAATTTGAGGATGAGAGTGTTCCCTTACACCTTGAAAGATAGGGCCAAGGGTTGGTTAATGACTCTAGTACCTGGTTCACTCACCACATGGGATGCCGTGGCTAAGAAGTTTTTGGAAAAGTTCTTTTCCACTCAAAAGACAGCCACATTAAGGGGACAAATCTTCAACTTCAAACAAGATGATGGAGAACCTTTCAATGAGTGTTGGGAGTGCTTTAAAGGCCTTTTGTTGCAATGTCCACACCATGGGTTACCTCTTCACTTACAAATGCAAATTTTCTATGATGGACTAACCCAAACATGTCAATCAACTGTTGATAATGCAGCAGGTGGAGCTTTGAAGAAAAAGAATGCTCAAGAGTCATATAACATTTATGAGATGTTGGGATCTAATGCTCAACACAAAGATGTAAGGGGTAAGAGAGTTGGAGTATATGAAACAAGCTCTAATCATGATCTTTCTTTGCAGGTAGCTAACCTAGAAAAGAAGCTTGAATCCGTGCTCAACATGGTGCCAAAAGCAAGTGAACTGTGTGCCATTTGCAACATACCAAGCCACCTTACTCATCAATGTCCATCTAGGGAGGCTTACCCCGAGTATGTCCAAGAGCAAGTGAACCTCATGAATTCTTACAATCAAAGGCCAAGGAATGATGTGTATTCCAATACATATAACCCAAGTTGGAGAGATCACCCCAATCTTTCGTGGAAGAACAACACTCAATTCCAAAACTTCCACCCAAAACCTACTCTTGAGGATACGGTTAAATTGTTAGCCTAAAATACCTTGCAATTCCAACAAACCACCAATAGCACTCTCCAACAACATTCGGCGGCTCTAACCAAAATGGAGACACAATTGGGGCAGATTGCAGATGCCTTGAGCCAAAGAGAGGTTGGAAAGTTTCCAAGCCAACCCGTGATACTCCAAAGGAACCAAAAGCAAGCCAAAGCAATCACTACACTTAAAAGTGGTAAAGTTATCAATAATAGAGTTGGCAATGAAGTTACTAATGAATCTGATCATGTGAATGCAGGGGTTACTCAAGGAGAAAATGAGAAACCAAATGAGGAACCAAGCCATGCTACTCCCTCGTTTGAAGCACCAAATCTTCACAAGGCTGAGAAACCTTACACTCCACCAATACCATTCCCTGGAAGACTTGCCAAGAGCAAGCAGGATAAGTCATTTAAGGAGATTTTTGATATTCTAAGTAAGGTGAATGTTAACTTACCTTTGCTTGATGTCATTAGGAACATGCCAGCTTATGGGAAGTTCTTCAAAGAGTTAAACAACTACAAAAGGAAATATGGACCACATGAGAAAGTAGTGGTGTCCGAGAATGTAAGTGCCGTGTTGCAAAGAAAACTTCCACCAAAGCTCAAGGATCCAGGAAGTTTTTCTATCAACATCACCATAGAGGACAAGAAGGTAGAGAAGGCGATGCTTGACTTAGGTGCTAGCATCAACTTAATGCCTTATTCTGTGTACCTTCAACTAGGTTTGGGGGAATTGAAAGCCACCACCATCTCATTACAACTTGCGGACAGATCCGTGAAATATCCAAGAGGTATAGTAGAGGATATTCTAGTTCAAATTGATAAACTAATCTTGCCTGCGGATTTTGTAGTGTTGGACATGGAAGAAGCTCCTATACATGACCGAGAGTTGCCTATTTTGCTTGGGAGACCGTTTATGGCCACGGCCAAGACCATCATTGATGTGCAAAATGGACTCCTCACTATGACAGTGCTAGGAGAGACCGTTCAATTCAAAGTGTTTGAGTCTCTTTCACATCCTTCTTCATCTCTTGATTGTTATGCCATTGATGTGCTTGATTCGCTTGTTTTCTCTAAGTTCTTGCAGGCACAATCTAATGAACCATTACAAACTGTTTTGAGTCAATCTCAAGATGAGTTTGATGAAGAAGATGTACTCATGGAAGAGGTAGCTGCCTTGGAAGCATTGGCACCGTATCCTTTGAATATTTTACCTCTTTTAGAGCCTTTAGAACCATCGAGGTCACATTTAACCCCTTCCACTGTTAAGGCACCAAAACTTGAACTTAAACCACTTCCACCACATCTAAAGTATGCATATCTAGCTGAATTTGAAACTCTTCCAGTTATCATAACTTCTGACCTCACCCCAAATGAAGAAGATAAACTAATTAGGGTGTTAAAAGAGTTCAAATCAGTTATTGGTTGGTCTATTGCAGATATCAAGGGAATAAGCCCTACCATGTGCATGCATAGGATTCTTTTGGAAGAGAGAGCAAAGTCAACCCGTGAACCACAAAGGAGGCTCAATCCACACATGAAGGAAGTTGTGAGGAATGAAGTGTTGAAGTTGTTAGATGTGGGGATCATATATCCCATTTCTGATAGCAAATGGGTGAGTGCTATTCAGGTGGTACCTAAGAAGGTGGGAATCACGGTGATGAAGAATGAAAACAAAGAGCTTGTGCCCACAAAGCCCACGGCTAGTTGGCGTGTTTGCACCGATTACAGGAAGTTGAATTCTAGCACTAGAAAAGATTACTTTCCTATGCCTTTCATAGATCAAATGCTTGAGAGATTGGCAGGTTACTCACACTATTGTTTTCTTGATGGTTACTCAGGTTACAATCAAATTGCAATTGCTCCGGAGGATCAAGAGAAAACTACCTTTACTTGCCCGTTTGGCACATTTGCATATAGGAGAATGCCTTTTGGACTTTGCAATGCTCCAGCAACATTCCAAAGATGCATGTTGGCAATCTTTTCTGACATGGTAGAAAGATTCATTGAGGTATTTATGGATGACTTTTCAGTGTTTGGTTCCTCTTTTGATGAATGTCTTAACCATCTCTCTTTAGTACTTCAAAGATGTCAGGAAACAAATTTGGTTCTCAATTGGGAAAAGTGCCAATTTATGGTGAAACAAGGAATTGTGTTGGGGCATGTAATCTCTAGCCAAGGAATGGAGGTGGACAAAGCCAAAATTGACATCATCACCAATATGGCAGCTCCCACAACCGTTAAGGGAGTAAGAAGTTTTTTGGGACATGCGGGTTTTTATCGTCGTTTCATTAAGAACTTTTCAATGATCACTCGTCCATTATGCAATCTGTTAGCTAAAGATGTTGTATTTCATTTTGATAAAGCTTGTATGGATGCATTCAATACTTTGAAACATGAATTAACCTCGGCCCCTATTATTATGGCACCAGATTGGTCTTTACCTTTTGAATTAATGTGTGATGCCTCTGACTATGCTATTGGTGCAGTTTTAGGGCAAAGGGTGAACAAGCTCCCACACGTGATCTACTATGCAAGCCAGACTCTAAATGATGCTCAACTTAACTATTCCACAACTGAAAAGGAGTTGCTTGCTATTATTTTTGCCTTAGAGAAGTTTCGGTCATATCTTGTTGGATCTAAAGTTATTGTGTTTTCTGATCATGCAGCCCTTAGGTACTTGATGACAAAAAAGGATGCTAAGCCACGCTTAATTAGATGGATACTCTTACTACAAGAGTTTGACTTGGAAATTCGAGATAAGAAGGGAAGTGATAATGTTGTGGCTGACCATTTGTCACGGCTCAATGAAAACCATGGAGTTGGACAACCTTTGCCTCTAAATGAATCATTTCCAGATGAACAACTCCTTGTTATTCAAGAAAAAGAACCGTGGTATGCTGATTTTGTTAATTATCTTGTTTGTGGTATAATTAGAAATGATCTTTCTTTTCAGGAAAGAAAGAAGTTCCTTGCCATGGTAAAGCACTACGTTTGGGACGAACCATATTTGTTTAAATATTGCCCTGACCAAATCATTAGGAGGTGTGTCCCAGAGAGTGAGCAACAAAGCATTCTAACGTTCAGCCATACATTGGCATGTGGAGGACATTTTGGTGCCAAAAAGACATCTCTAAAGGTTTTACAATCTGGTTTCTTTTGGCCTACTTTATTCAAAGATGCTTTTGATTTTTGTTCTAAGTGTGATAGGTGCCAGAAAATGGGGAACATTAGCCGAAGAAATGAGATGCCATTGAACAACATTTTGGTGGTGGAGCTCTTTGATGTTTGGGGAATCGATTTCATGGGACCATTTCCATCCTCTTTTGGTTACTTATACATATTAGTGGCAGTAGATTATGTATCCAAATGGGTTGAAGCCATTGCTACAATAACTAATGATCATAAGGTTGTTTTGAATTTTCTTAAAGATGTGATTTTTTGTAGGTTTGGAACCCCAAGAGCTATTATTAGTGATGGTGGCAGCCATTTCTGCAACAAACCCTTTGAATCCTTGATGAAGAAGTACAACATCAACCACAAAGTGGCAACCCCGTACCATCCTCAAACCTCAGGACAAGTGGAGATTAGCAATAGGGAGATCAAGAACATTTTGATGAAGACCGTAAGCCCTACAAGGAAGGATTGGTCACTGAGGTTGAATGATGCACTATGGGCATATAGAACAGCATATAAGACCCCCATTGGCATGAGTCCTTATCGCCTTGTGTTTGGGAAAGCTTGTCATTTGCCAATGGAGCTTGAACACCGTGCATATTGGGCCATCAAGAAGTTCAACTTTGATTACAAGGATGCTGGAATAGCAAGGAAGCTCCAACTTAATGAGTTGGAAGAACTCAGAAATGAAGCATATGAGAATGCCAAAATCTACAAGGAACGGACTAAGCTCTATCATGACAAGGCCATCCTACGGAAGGAGTTTCACCAAGGTATGAAATTACTGTTGTATGACTCACGTTTGAGACTTTTTCTAGGTAAATTGAAGTCTAGGTGGGTGGGACCATTTAAGGTGCTGCAAACATTTCCCCACGGAGCTGTGGAGATAGAGAACATGAAGAATGGCACCTCTTTTAAAGTCAATGGGCAGCGATTGAAACCATATTTGGAGAAAGTGGAGGAAGAGCAAGTTTATCAAGTTGTAGATTTTCTTGAGTTTACAACACCGTGGACAAGCCACCATGTCTTGCCTAGACATTAAATAAAGCACTTACTAGGAGGCAACCTAGTGTGGTTTGTGTTCTTTCCTCATTTTGTGTTTATGTTGTCACCATTCCATATTCTTTGCCTACTTGCCTTGTGTTAGTTGTGGTTAAGTGTGTTTTTGCTTACTAATACGAATGTATATGAGGGCTATGTTTGTAGACAAACTATTGGGTTGCTATGAAAAAGGGTTTTATGACACGGGACATGTCATAACTTTCGAAGGGGTGTTTATTTGTAAGTTCATGTCGGAGCACAAAGGTAAGCCGCCTCCCCGAATTTCAATTTTCTTTTATACTAATATGTTGTTAATGATTCAGGCATCCACTCTAGAATTTAAACCATTACCGGATCATTTCAAGTATCACCCTCCATTCAAAGATCAATTCCATGCCGTTTGATTTGATTAAAAAAAAAAAAAAAAAAAAAGAGATACTAAACATGGAGACAGATGGAGCTTCACAAAGGTTGTTTACGTGAAGCCCCACTACGAGGCATAGAAGCGGGAGGCATCGGAGCGGAGGCCATCGGAGCGGAAGGCATCGGAGCTAGAGCATTCCAGGCCTCAATACTTGGCCAAGCGCTGGATGACCCAGGAAAAAGGTGCCTCTGGAGATAAGCCGCAAGCCTTTGACGGTCACTGTGAATTCGACCCTCAGATTCTTGCAGCTCATCAAGCTTCCTCTTCATGCCTGACGAATAGTTATTTGCAAGCACATGCAAACTTCTATTCTCGTACTTAAGCTGCTGGATCTCTTGCTTAAGACTTTCCACCTCTGCCATCAATGATTCCACCTTGATAGGAGCATATTCATGCGACTTAAATGGCTTGTTCTCGTGCATTTACGTTATGTTTCTTTAGTTATTTTAGTCCTTTAAGCTATTTTCGTGTGTTTGTAGGTCCAAAGGGCTAAAGGAGCAAAAAGATGCATTTTGGAGACTTTTGGAGCACTTTTGGGCTAAGGATGGATAGCTTATGCTTGGCGCCAAAATGTTGGACGAAATTGAAGACCAAAGTGTTGGAACTTTGTTCCCTTTAGTTTTAGGACATTTAAACCTTCCAATTCCCTTATGCCGTGCATCTCCACCTTTCTCCCAAAACCATACACATGCATTCATTATTCATTCCCTCACATGCTCCCATTACTTATCATTCATCACTTATCATTCACCACTTATCACTTATCATATCATTCATGTAACATCCCGTCCCAAATTTCATTTTAACGTACATGGGAAATTACGATTTTACCCCTAATCTATTCGTTTACGTGTATATTTGTGTTGTGTGGGTGGTGGGACCACACACAATCATACATTTTCTTTTCTTCCCGGGATTCCCTCCCTCATTCCCTCACTCTGTCCCTTCTCTCTTCTCTCAGTCTCTCTCTCTCTCTCTTCCTCCCCGAGTTCACCTTCTTCTTCTTCTTCCTCTACACACGGACACACATACAAACCTAATCAAATCTTCACCAAACAAGAAACCAAGACCACCATCGTGTTCGTGGAGCTGAGAGGAGTTCAGAGGTGCCATTTTCAGGTAAGGATATCGTTGTTTTCACGTCGTTTCAACGAGGTCCGATTTGAACACTGTTCATGCAAACCTAAACTAGCTTGTTTTTGGAATTTCTAAGCTTGTAGATGTGTTTGTGAGGTCCCAAGGAGCCTCGGAGTGGTTCGTTGGGTGAATTTGGACGTTGGGAAGGCTAGGTTCGAAGTTGGCCGAACTTGGATCGTTGTTGCAGGTGAGATTCTTTAATTTTTAGGCCTTAAAACTAGTCTAACGTTGTTCTACTAGTTCTAAGCTTCATTTTGGTATAAAGAACGTGAAATTTGGTTGAAAAACGAGTGAGAAAACAAAGTTGGAAAATTTCCCAGTTTTCCGGCCACCGGCGCCGGCGACGGCGCCGGCGAAGGCTCGCCGGAGAAGACAGGGGAATATTCCGTTAAGTCTAACGGAATATTCCTAACGGCAGTGGACGGAATCTGGTTAGATTTGACGGAATATTCCGTCAGTTAACGGAATATTCCTGACGGCGTCAGTTGACGCCGTCAGTGTGCAGTGCACGTGGGCCGCGCGTGGGGGCGCGTAGGGCCGTACCTGTGACGGCGCGTGGGGGCGCGTGCGTGGTCCAAAATTTTTTCTAAAAATATGTGTGTGATCCTGAGGTTGTGTAGATCACATTGGTATATTCAATTGTCCAATTTGAGCAATGTATGAGAAGTTATTACGAGAAGTTGCTTAGGTGCTTTTAAATTAACGTTTTCGTAACTTTGTCGCGTATAGGTGATTCGTTTTCCGAAGACGAGCGTACACACTCGAGGCAAGGGGGCTACGACCCTTCTAATTATTAGTGAGTGGGCTTTTGTTTTCCGTATATACCTATATACCTCTAAATTCCCAGAAATAGAATAGAAAAGGTTATATGTTTTATGCCATGCATCATTTGAATATTGTTTATGCATCATCACGTGCATTGGTAATTGGCATACATATATATATATGTGTAATTGGTGCTGTGGACGCACAGGTAAGTGCCAGGTAAGCGGTATTCATGTGGTTATACATTTCTGTTTATTATGCGATGGTAGTTTGAGAGGTTTAGAGAGCTCATAATCTGCACCCCCGGTGTTAGTGCTCCCGCCCAGGGCCAGGGCACAGCCTTCACGTGTATGTTCACCAGCACCGCATGCTCGCCTTGGATCCAAGATAGGTGCAAGCCTGTCGTACAGACCACATTAGGTGGTTCCGACTTGTAGGTGACCCGCGATTATCGCACAGCTTCACGTGATCGTAGCACTAGAGCATACATATATATTACACCCAGCTTGTCGTACAGACCACGTTAGGTGGTTCCGACTCGTGTGCAGATTCAGTGATTGAGTTGAGCGTGGAGCTCTAGGTGCAGCGGTACATGTCACGTTAGGTGACTCCCGGCTGCCAGATTATATATTGTGATGTGAATTACGCTTGAGCATTCATATTTGATTATGAGATTCTGAATGGCATATTATGGAGCATGAATGGCATATTGTGGAGCATGATTGGCATACCTATACATACGTATATATGTTCATTTTCTGTGAAGTATACAGGTTTTACGGCGAGGGGTTAGAATGTGTTTTGCTAAAGAGTTTTCAAAGAACTTTGTTTTTGCCCACTCACGCTTTTGTTTTTGCGCCCCTCCAGGTTCTAGTGGTCTAGCAAGTGCGGTGGTTTATCCCAGAGGGCGTCCCGGCATTTCTGACAGACATTCACCATTGTAGGGTCACCTTCGGGTGTAAATATGTCGTATCTTTTCTTTTGGACTGTTGTAGACTTGCTCTGAATTGTGTCTCACATACACTAGTACTTTGTATGATGTTAGGTTTTTAATTATTAGTACTTTTATATTACCTTCTTATTAGCTTCCGCACGCGCACATGGCTACGTCACCTTCGTGTGACGGCCAGCATGCCCTGATCTCGGTCGGGGTGTGTCAGCTTGGTATCAGAGCCTAGGTTTGGCAGTCCTGTGTCTTTGTGAGTATTCTAATAGTTGGTGTCTTCTGTCAGAATCATGCCGCCTCGTCGGGAACCACGTCGCTCAGATGAGTCTAGTTTCCCTGATCTTACTCAGTTGGGGGAAGTGATTGCTACAGCCCTTCAAACAGTGATGCGCCCTCCCCAGAGGACTCCTCTGGAGACTATGTATAACCTGAAGTTGGATAAGTTTAAAGGTAACGAGGGTCACGAAGGCGCAGAACGTTGGTTGGAACACCTAGAGAAGACTTTCCGGGTGTTACATAACCAAGGGAACCTTCCGATGGAAAGGTGGGTTGAGACAACCTCTTGGTTCCTGGAGATGGAGTCTGCAGCTTGGTGGGAGCAAGAACTTCGTAGGTTGACTCCAGCTCAGAGGACCGATTGGAATGTTTTCAAGGATGTATTTCAAAGGAGATTTGTACCCCCTGAGTATATCGACCGTAAGAAACAGGAATTCACTGAGTTGAAACAGCGAAAGATGACGGCTAACGAGTATTATCGTAAGTTCACTGATTTGTCTCGTTACTATCCTGATGTCGCTGGTAATCCGGCGGAGATGCTTCGTCGTTTTCGCTTGGGCACTAGAAAGAGATGGCGTTCTATGGCCACTACTACTCACTGTGAGTCCTACCAGGAGTTCTATGAGATACTATTGAGGGTAGAGGACTCAGAGAATATGTCGAGTGACAGTGATGAAAAGAAAGATGACAAAGGGAAAAGTCAAGTGTCGCTTGGGCCTCGCCAGACTCAGAACTTTAAAAAGGGTGGTGCCAGCTCGAGTTCGTCTAGTGGTGGTTTCAGTGCCTCTGGACAAGGACGTGGAGGTAGGTTTTATGGAGGTGCCCGAGGCCAGAGACAAGGTGATGGTGGCCGAAACCGACCCCCATTTTGCCGTAGGTGTAATAACCGACACTTCGGCGAGTGCAGGCAGATTAGCGGTGCTTGTTTCACGTGTGGACGGTTGGGACATAGAGCGGTGGATTGTCCCCAGGGTCAGCAGCAGAAGCCGCAGCAGACCTTTCTGCCGCCACCTGCACCAATTCGGCAAATCCAGGGTCCGACTACTTATGGTCAAGCAGGTAGAGGTGGTGCCTATCACTATCAGGGTGATGTTGTTCCCTATGCTCCAGGACAGTACCAATACCCCCAGGACCCGTATTCACAAGGTGGTTATCCCCCGTATCCCAGCAACTACATGCCGTATCCTCCAGCTCCAACGGGTGGTTCTCAATGGTACCAAGGAGGACAGTATCAACAGGGTGAGAATGCCACTAGTAGTGCCGGGTCTTCGAGACAGATGGGTCAGTCCAGTCAGGGACGTGGAGCTCAAGGTCGCGGTGTTCAAGCGAGCAGAGGTCGTGGCGGACGACAGCAGGGCCAGGGGCGTATTCACAATATTTCCCTGCAGGATGCTCAGAACAACCCGGACTTGATAATGGGTACGTTAAACATTCTTGGTTATTTTGCTAGAGTCTTAATTGATTGTGGAGCTACACATTCCGTTATTTCTCATACATTTGCTCAAGTAACGCAACCTTGCCCCACACCTCTAGGGTACGATTTAGAGTTCGCTATGCCTAGAGGAGAGAGATATGTTGTAGATTGTATGTACCCAGGATGTCCAGTGATAGTAGAGGGTGTTGTTATGCCCGCTGATCTTATCCCGTTAGATATTGTCGATTTTGATGTGATTTTGGGCAACGATTGGTTGCACTTCTATCGTGCCAACATTGATTGTTACGGGAAAGTAGTTACGTTTCACCGTCCTGGATTACCTGAGGTTACTTTTGTGGGTGAGCAAAGTGGAGTAAGACATGGTGTTATTTCGGCTTTGCGAGCAAAGAAGTTGTTGTCTAAAGGTTGTCAGGGGTATCTAGCTCATGTGGTGCTAGAGGAGGCCGTTCCTAGCAGAATTGAGGATGTGAGAGTGGTTAGACACTTCCCTGATGTTTTTCCTGAAGATTTACCTGGTTTACCCCCAGATCGAGATGTGGAGTTCAATGTTGAGTTGCTTCCAGGTACAAATCCTATTTCTTTAACTCCTTATCGTATGGCTCCTGCTGAGTTAAGGGAATTGAAAGTGCAGTTACAGGAATTAGTGGATAAGGGATTTATTCAGCCTAGTACTTCACCTTGGGGCGCTCCAGTGTTGTTTGTGAAAAAGAAAGATGGGACTTTGAGGCTATGTATCGATTATAGACAATTGAATCGGGTGACGATTAAAAACCGTTATCCATTGCCTCGTATTGACGATTTGTTTGATCAGCTGAGAGGTGCTTGTGTATTTTCTAAGATAGACTTGAGGTCTGGGTACTATCAGCTGAAGATTAGTAGGGATGATGTTCCTAAGACGGCGTTCAGGACTCGTTACGGTCATTACGAGTTTTTGGTTATGCCGTTTGGGTTGACGAATGCACCAGTAGCTTTTATGGATTTAATGAACCGGGTATTCCAGCCTTACCTGGATAGATTTGTTATTGTCTTCATTGACGATATTCTGGTGTATTCTAAGTCCAAAGCGGAGCATGTCCGACATCTTACTTTGGTGTTGAAAAGGTTGAGGGAACACCAATTGTATGCTAAGTTTAGCAAGTGCCAGTTCTGGTTAGATCAAGTCGCATTTTTGGGGCACATCATTTCTGCTCAAGGCATTCTAGTTGATCCTCAAAAGGTTGCAGCTGTGGAGAGTTGGGAGCAACCACGAACCGTCACTGAGGTGAGAAGTTTCATTGGTTTGGCGGGATATTATCGGAGATTCGTTAAGGATTTTTCGGTGATTGCCTTGCCACTGACGAGGTTAACAAGGAAAGATGTTAAGTTTGAGTGGAATGATAAGTGTGAACAGAGTTTCCAGCAGTTGAAGCATTGTCTTACTAATGCACCTGTTTTGGCACTCCCGGACGATAGTGGTGATTTCGAGGTTTATAGCGATGCTTCCTTGAATGGTCTGGGATGTGTATTGATGCAGCATGGTAGGGTGATTGCTTATGCTTCGCGGCAGTTGAAAACCCATGAGATGAATTACCCTACACATGACTTGGAGTTGGCTGTTATCATCTTTGCGTTGAAGTTGTGGAGACACTATCTTTACGGAGAGAAGTGCAGGATCTTCACAGATCACAAGAGTCTTCAGTATCTCTTCACCCAGAAGGAACTTAATCTTCGTCAACGGAGGTGGTTGGAGTTGCTCAGCGACTACGATTGCACGATTGATTATCACCCTGGTCGTGCGAACGTAGTAGCCGATGCACTTAGCAGGAAGCCACATGGCCGTATCAATGCGTTGTACGCTAGTCGTATTCCTCTTTTGGTAGACTTGCGTGCTACAGGAGTAAGGTTAGAAGCAGAAGATCGAGAAGTGGCATTGCTTGCTAATTTTCAAGTTAGGCCAATCTTAGTTGATCGGGTGCTTGAAGCTCAGGTAGCTGATGAACAGATTCAAGAACTAATTCGAGCTCGAGATCAAGGAAGGAGGCGAGATCTCAGAGTTCGTGATTATGATGGCATGTTGATGTTAGAAGGTAGAATGTTCGTGCCTAGTAATGTGGAGCTGAAGAAGGAAATTCTTGATGAAGCACATATCTCGGCTTATGCTATGCACCCAGGGGCCACAAAAATGTATCATACCGTTCGACCATTCTACTATTGGCCGGGTATGAAAAGGGAGATAGCTGAGTATGTGAGCAGTTGCGCTGTTTGTCAGCAGGTTAAAGCAGAAAGAAAGAAGCCGTTTGGATTGTTGCAACCGCTTCCCGTTCCAGAGTGGAAATGGGAAAATATTACTATGGATTTTGTGTACAAGTTGCCGCGTACACATAATGGCTTTGATGGCATTTGGGTGATCGTTGATCGGCTCACTAAGTCGGCACATTTCATTCCAGTGAGAGAGAAGTATTCTTTGAGCCGGTTAGCGGAATTGTTTATCTCAAAGGTTGTGAAGTACCATGGTGTCCCTGTAAGTATTGTCTCAGATCGTGATCCACGATTCACATCAAAGTTTTGGGTAGCTTTTCAGGAAGCTTTGGGTACGAGACTACTTTACAGTACGGCATATCATCCACAGACGGACGGACAGTCCGAGAGAACTATTCAGACCTTGGAAGATATGTTGCGAGCATCGGTGTTGCAGTTCAGTGATGCTTGGCACCAGCGGTTAGATTTGATGGAATTTGCTTACAATAACAGTTTCCATTCGAGCATTGGCATGGCGCCATTCGAAGCTTTGTATGGTAGATCTTGTCGCACTCCGTTATGTTGGTCAGAGGTTGGCGAAAGAGTCTTGGTAGGTCCGGAGATTGTCGAGGAAACTACTCAAAATGTTCAGGTAATTAAGTCTAACCTGAAAGCAGCTCAGGACAGGCAGAAAAGTTTAGCAGATCGACATGCTACGGACAGAACGTATGAGGTCGGAGAGGTGTTGTGCGGTTTGGAAAGAAAGGGAAGTTCAGTCCCAGGTACATCGGACCGTACATAGTCACAGAAAGAGTTGGTGAGGTAGCTTACAGGTTGGAGTTGCCTCCGGAGTTGGCTAAAGTGCATAACGTGTTTCACGTATCTATGCTCCGACATTATGTTGCGGATTCGTCACATGTGATCCCTCCTCAACCGTTAGAGATAAATCCAGATTTGACGTACGACGAGGAACCGTTAACGATCTTAGATTGGAAAGAGAAGATTCTGAGGAACAAAACGGTGAATTTGGTAAAAGTTCTGTGGAGGAATCACTCGGTTGAAGAAGCAACATGGGAGACAGAAAATAGGATGAGGGACTTGTACCCTAGATTGTTCTTCGATTATTAGGGGTTATATATAGTTATTTTGAATTTCGGGACGAAATTCTATTAAGGAGGGTAGGTTGTAACATCCCGTCCCAAATTTCATTTTAACGTACATGGGAAATTACGATTTTACCCCTAATCTATTCGTTTACGTGTATATTTGTGTTGTGTGGGTGGTGGGACCACACACAATCATACATTTTCTTTTCTTCCCGGGATTCCCTCCCTCATTCCCTCACTCTGTCCCTTTTCTCTTCTCTCAGTCTCTCTCTCTCTCTCTTCCTCCCCGAGTTCACCTTCTTCTTCTTCTTCCTCTACACACGGACACACATACAAACCTAATCAAATCTTCACCAAACAAGAAACCAAGACCACCATCGTGTTCGTGGAGCTGAGAGGAGTTCAGAGGTGCCATTTTCAGGTAAGGATATCGTTGTTTTCACGTCGTTTCAACGAGGTCCGATTTGAACACTGTTCATGCAAACCTAAACTAGCTTGTTTTTGGAATTTCTAAGCTTGTAGATGTGTTTGTGAGGTCCCAAGGAGCCTCGGAATGGTTCGTTGGGTGAATTTGGACGTTGGGAAGGCTAGGTTCGAAGTTGGCCGAACTTGGATCGTTGTTGCAGGTGAGATTCTTTAATTTTTAGGCCTTAAAACTAGTCTAACGTTGTTCTACTAGTTCTAAGCTTCATTTTGGTATAAAGAACGTGAAATTTGGTTGAAAAACGAGTGAGAAAACAAAGTTGGAAAATTTCCCAGTTTTCCGGCCACCGGCGCCGGCGACGGCGCCGGCGAAGGCTCGCCGGAGAAGACAGGGGAATATTCCGTTAAGTCTAACGGAATATTCCTAACGGCAGTGGACGGAATCTGGTTAGATTTGACGGAATATTCCGTCAGTTAACGGAATATTCCTGACGGCGTCAGTTGACGCCGTCAGTGTGCAGTGCACGTGGGCCGCGCGTGGGGGCGCGTAGGGCCGTACCTGTGACGGCGCGTGGGGGCGCGTGCGTGGTCCAAAATTTTTTCTAAAAATATGTGTGTGATCCTGAGGTTGTGTAGATCACATTGGTATATTCAATTGTCCAATTTGAGCAATGTATGAGAAGTTATTACGAGAAGTTGCTTAGGTGCTTTTAAATTAACGTTTTCGTAACTTTGTCGCGTATAGGTGATTCGTTTTCCGAAGACGAGCGTACACACTCGAGGCAAGGGGGCTACGACCCTTCTAATTATTAGTGAGTGGGCTTTTGTTTTCCGTATATACCTATATACCTCTAAATTCCCAGAAATAGAATAGAAAAGGTTATATGTTTTATGCCATGCATCATTTGAATATTGTTTATGCATCATCACGTGCATTGGTAATTGGCATACATATATATATATGTGTAATTGGTGCTGTGGACGCACAGGTAAGTGCCAGGTAAGCGGTATTCATGTGGTTATACATTTTTGTTTATTATGCGATGGTAGTTTGAGAGGTTTAGAGAGCTCATAATCTGCACCCCCGGTGTTAGTGCTCCCGCCCAGGGCCAGGGCACAGCCTTCACGTGTATGTTCACCAGCACCGCATGCTCGCCTTGGATCCAAGATAGGTGCAAGCCTGTCGTACAGACCACATTAGGTGGTTCCGACTTGTAGGTGACCCGCGATTATCGCACAGCTTCACGTGATCGTAGCACTAGAGCATACATATATATTACACCCAGCTTGTCGTACAGACCACGTTAGGTGGTTCCGACTCGTGTGCAGATTCAGTGATTGAGTTGAGCGTGGAGCTCTAGGTGCAGCGGTACATGTCACGTTAGGTGACTCCCGGCTGCCAGATTATATATTGTGATGTGAATTACGCTTGAGCATTCATATTTGATTATGAGATTCTGAATGGCATATTATGGAGCATGAATGGCATATTGTGGAGCATGACTGGCATACCTATACATACGTATATATGTTCATTTTCTGTGAAGTATACAGGTTTTACGGCGAGGGGTTAGAATGTGTTTTGCTAAAGAGTTTTCAAAGAACTTTGTTTTTGCCCACTCACGCTTTTGTTTTTGCGCCCCTCCAGGTTCTAGTGGTCTAGCAAGTGCGGTGGTTTATCCCAGAGGGCGTCCCGGCATTTCTGACAGACATTCACCATTGTAGGGTCACCTTCGGGTGTAAATATGTCGTATCTTTTCTTTTGGACTGTTGTAGACTTGCTCTGAATTGTGTCTCACATACACTAGTACTTTGTATGATGTTAGGTTTTTAATTATTAGTACTTTTATATTACCTTCTTATTAGCTTCCGCACGCGCACATGGCTACGTCACCTTCGTGTGACGGCCAGCATGCCCTGATCTCGGTCGGGGTGTGTCAATTCACCACTTATCATTCATCACTTATCATTCACCACTTATCACTTATCATATCATTCATCACTTATCATTCACCACTTATCACTTATCATATCATTCACCACTTATCATTCATCATTTATCATTCACCACTTATCATTCATCACTTATCATTCACCACTTATCACTTATCATATCATACTCCACAATCCCATTCATCAACACATGCATCCACATGCATTCACCCTTTAAACCATTAAATCCACATGCCTTCCTATTCAATTAAATCAGCCACATGCATTCATCATCATAACCTAGCTGTCATTCCACTTCATTGCACATGCATCTTCAAATAAATCAGATTTCCATCATATTCACATGCATTCCATCCTTTAAAACATTGCACATGCACTCCCTTTAATTAATTAAGCCACATGCACTCCCATCCATTTCATCATTGCAGCCAACACATGCTTGCACATGCATTTTCAGATTGTCCCCTTGCACATGCAGCCACATTCCCTCCTAGCTGTCATGTTCCCCCCATTTCACCTATAAATAAGCATCCATTGCATTCATACTCATTCATTCACTCTTCCATATTCCAGAAATTCGTCAAAACCTCTCCACACCCTTGCAGCAGCCACCAAAACACTTTTCTCCTCCATTGCAGCCACTCCAACCACTCCCCAAACCATTCACACCATCAAACTATCCTTAGACCTTGTGCTACAACGAAGAGGAAGAGAAGAGTGCCTAAACGTTCATACAATTCAAGTTTGAGTTGTTGGAATGTTTAGGTGTTTCTTTGATTTCAATGTTAATTTCAATACTCTTTGTTTTGTACGTATGAGGAATGGAAGAGAAGAGTGCCTAAACGTTCATACAATTCAAGTTTGAGTTGTTGGAATGTTTAGGTGTTTCTTTGATTCCAATGTTTAAATTCAACTAAACCCCCCTTGGCTAGGGGGGGATTCGAAATATATGTTTATGCTTGCATTTTGATTTGATTACTTCTAATTGCGTTTCATAAGTTGTGGATTCAATTTGTTTAACCGTTTGATTGATAACTTATTTATGTATGTTTATTGAGAATGCGCGCTTAATTTTCATGCATGAATATGACGCTAGAATATAAGTGAGTTTCACCTAATAGTTACGAACTTATATTCGCAAGTAGTGGAGGTTGCTTATAAACAATCGCGTTAAACAAATTCTTGGCATAAGTTTCATGCAATCATAGTAACGAATGCCTCGTCAATACTTATAATTTTCATAGAGCGTAATGATTCTTGCTTGTACCTCTTCTATGCATTCATGTTGAGGACTTGTGGGGAATGTTTTGAATTGTCGCATGCATCATCCAATTCAATAACGTTAGGAAGATTTGAAGGTTAATTAGTGCATCACGGTTAACTTGGGGTGTTGAGTATCATAGTTTATTGAAATGCAATTGGAAATCATTTTATTATGCAAGTATAACATGTATGGAGATGAACCCCTTAGCTAGCCTTCATTCCATTCAATTCTATCACACATTCACATTTACATTTTGCTTTTACTTACAATCTGTTCTTTTAGTTTAAATTCGTCAAAACCTAAACCCCCCTTTACTTTCTTGTTCTTTAGTGTTTAGACTTTGTTTAGTTTATGTTTTAAAGTGTTTTGATTCAATTTATTTCCCAAAATTCGTCCAAATTCACCAAAGTGCTCAAAACTGCCCAGAAAGTGATTTTAAGGCTGTTTTGAGTGTTTTGGGTGATGTTTGAGTCTTTTGGTTTGTTTTAGTGTTTTAAAGTTTAGTTTTGCATTCTTTGAGTCTAGTATAGTGTTTTATATTGTTATTTTACGTTTGAATCAAGCCATAATCCTAAATTCGTCCAACATTGGGGTTAAGGTCAGAAACTGCCTAGTTAGTGTTTTTAGGCAGTTTTGAGTCTTTTGAACTTGTTTTGAGTCCTTTGAGTCTTTGTGAACGTTTTTAACTTTGTTTTTATGTTTTTGAGTCAAATCCAAGTGATTAACAATCCCTCCTAATCCCCGATCCAGAACGATCCCTACTTACATACTTACTACAATTGATAAAAAGAGGGTTTAATTTGTGTGCGTATAAATCACGCATCACACCTGACGGGAGCGGGCAAGCAGGCGTTGGCCCATGTTGGACACAGAACTCGCACACTGAACACTAAGTGCGAGGGACTCTTGAACGGCCAACTCATCGGACCGTCCTGACAGCAGCCTACTATCTTTTAGAGTGAGGAGGTTCCTAGCTACTATTGTAGCTGTTGTGGCGTCCTGCATCACGGAGTCTTCACCTGTAAGAAGACCGTTAGAAGATAAGAAAGAAGGGCGCCATACGTTACCTTGACGCGTCGCGCCCGTATCACTGCTAAGGCTCAATTCCAAGCTAAGGTTCGATGGGTTTGCCATTTTTCAAAAGTGTTCAAAGAGAAGGGATGGAGTTAAATTTCAAAGGGCCGGAGTCGATTTTCAAGAATGGGAAATCTTCAGAGTGTGTTTGTTGGCGGTGATCGATACCTCTATAAAAAGCCAAGGCGACGCGTCCACCGATTCAAAAAGCCAGAATTTCCGGAGTAATTTTGGCGACGCTTTCTCGGCTTTTCAGAAGACGTGTTCAAACTTTGTCAAAAGATTTCTTCTTTTCAGAAAACACGTGGAGGCCATCATCGCAACTACACATCTTTAGCCGACAGGTGCAAAGTCCGGCGACGCTTTCTCTGCTTTTTAGAAAACGTGTGCAGCTTTGTCAAAAGGAGCCGCATCCGCACTACTACGTGTCGTCCAGAAAGCAAAGGGGCGCCTGCTCAGAAATCGAAGGGGCGTCGTTCAGAAATCGAAGAGGCGCCTGCTATTTCAAAAAGCCGGATTTGCGGGATCAAAACGTTTGTCGACAATGGTAAAAGAACAGTACCACCGCTTGATATTATCTCTATATATGTCGACCTTCGTCTTTTATGGCAAGGAAAACCTGAAGAAAATGCCCAACTCTCCCTCACCTCTGAGGGCGCACTCCCAGCAAAGCCTTTCGAAATACTCAATTCTTTCTTCTTCCCCAAAGATGATACCAGATGCCTGGAGTACAGATGACCCAGGAGGAAACGGCGGATTGAAGTGTGCTGATTCATTCACCGCTTCTTCAAAAGCAAAGGTATCTCATATCATCAAGGTCAAAAGCAAAAGTATCTCATATCATGCTTTTTCCCTGTCTTTTTCTTTGTCCTTGTTCTTACTCACATGGCAAAGTGAAAGAAGCAATCAGCCGGCACTTGGAGTCAGTCTTCTGTTCTGGAGCCAACTGCCTGGAATCTATTCCTGATTGCTTACCTAGCGTTGCTCTCGAGTAGTCATCTTCAACGGTTGATACACTTCCAGAGAAGGGACCACTTCTGTGAAGATTGAACAAAGAAACAGATAAAAGGAGGAAGCTCAGACCTTCGGGGAAGACCAAAAGAATCCTGCTGCCCAGTTCAAGAGTAGCACAAAGGAAAATCGACGATGGGCGGAAACCAGTTCAAGAGTAAGCCTGTGGAATCACAAAGATCAAAGCCTCAATGCAATCACCAAGGAGAAGAGGGAATTTACACTCCATAACCAGATTTGCGTCCCTAAACTCTTCTATTTGTTAATTACATTTTGCCATGTTTAGTATGTTTAAGTGCTTTTTGTGTGTTTATGTTTTGTGTGAATCTATGCTTAAAACATTGAGACAATGTTTGATTTAAGTGTGGGGGGGGGGGGGTAACTAATGTTGTTAATGCAAATTCGTGGGATTTTATCACCCATAACTTCAAATGTTGTTCCTTGCTGTTTTAAGGTGTTTTTAAATTGTTTTAGAGTGTTTTAGTGTGTTTTGTTTTATAACTCCGAAAATCACATAAAAATTTGAAAAAAATGTTTTAAAAAGCCTAAAAAGAGTGTTTTGAGTCGTTGTTGTGTGTTTGTGTCTTAGGGTACCTTCCAACACAATGATAAGGATTTGGTTTGTAATTGCATGACGGTTAAAAAGAGTTATAAACATGGATGAAAGTTTGATTTACTCTTGGTATATGCTTGGTTATGGTTATAATGTATGACTTCACATGCAATCATAAAAGAAAAATTCGTTTTTGTAACATGCTTGAAGGAAGGAACTCAAACAAACGCTACAACCTTGTGAGACTTGAGCCTAAACATTCTTTGGAGAGTTATTTTCTGTGATTCTTTGTTTTCTAAAGTTGTTGCATGATCTCATTATTCCTTGCTTGGTTGCTACTTAGAATGCAATTGTATCATGCTAGAACTAAATGCTAGAACTTATATCCATTTCATTCAAAGCATTGAATTGCATAACATATATCAAGATAAAGTTGTGTAGTTGCCACCATAGCCAAATAGCCTTACTTCCCATATTTCGTATTTGTTGTAAGTTTTAACCCCTTTGAGCCTTGTTTAGCCTATGTTCTTTGTTAACCCATGTTATCCTTACCTAGCCTAGAATAGGACCATCCATGCCTTTGTTCTTAAAGCATAGTAAGCATGACGGAAAATGAATTCCTTTTGATTAATATGTTGCAGAAAATAAGTGTGGGGGAAGGATTATTGATGAGAGTTGTTGTGCCATAGGCACGGCTAAAAAAAAAAAAAAAAAAATTTTGAAAAATATGAAAAAGAAAAGAAAAATAAGAGTTGTTTGAATCTCCCCTATTAGTCTAAAAGTTGTTTTCCGCGCTCTAAGGGAATTCTAAGTGCCTAATTCAATACTTTGCTCACTATTGCTTTAAGAATGTTTGTTTATCCTTCACCTTTCATTGTTAGCCAATACCCTAGCCCGTTACACCCCTTTGACTTCTATCTTGATCGTTATGTGTTCAATAATGTGGAGTTTGGATTTGATATGAGCTTATGGAATCACTGGTTCTCATTCTAAGTAGTAGCATTCCATTCATGAGATCATATTCATGTCATTATCGTAAATCCAGAAAATGCTTTCTTTGTTATAACATATGTGAGATACTAGTCTTTCATGTTTACATCAATCTCTCACATATAACTAGTGTAGGGTGTGTAGTCAGAAAATCTGTGTGAAAATAGAGTGCATTCTAGTAAGGAATTGAGTAAATTCTCTAAAGCATGTTACTACATTCAAATCATGGTTTTAAATGCTTAATTGTGAACTAGTATGTGGTGACTATGATTAAGAATGTAGTTAAGTGTAAAGATGGCCAAAATCTGTGGGAATAATGATTTTTAACTTGTCATGTGCTTTGGAAATCCGTGAGACGATTGTTGGAAGGTGTAGATGGTGTTTTGTTCGTTTTGTCTAGTTTCGTGTTCTTTTGTTGTTTTGTTTTGTTTTTCTGTTTTGCTCGAGGACTAGCAAAAGCTAAGTGTGGGGGTATTTGATAGGAGCATATTCATGCGACTTAAATGGCTTGTTCTCGTACATTTACGTTATGTTTCTTTAGTTATTTTAGTTCTTTATGCTTCTTTTGTGTGTTTTCAGGTTCTAAGGGCTTAGGGAGCAAGAAAGTGCATTTTGAGGCTATTTGGAGCATTTTTGGGCATGGATTGGATAGCTTATCCATGGAGCCAAAAGGATGGACGAAATTGAAGGCCATTTATGCAATTTAGGACATACAACAAAGGGCCTAGCCCATTCTCTCTTATTCTCTCCCTTATAGCCATGCAAAGAACCATCCATTCCATCAAAAACAACCCTATTTTAAGCCCATTCTAAAACCTTGCCATGCATCACATGCATTCCCCTCATAACCTAGTTGTCATTCCACTTCATCAACACATGCATTCCTTTCATAAATCAGCCACATATTCACCCACATGCACTTTAATCATTCAAACATGCACTCCCATTAATTAAACCATTCAAACCAACACAAAAACACCAACATTCCCTCTTTGCCGTGCAAACACATGCATTTCCCTTGCCATTTTCAGCCATCACACTTCATCATTACACCACCATTCATTCTTTAATCCACATCCATTCATCATCATTCACCCTAACTTCAATTCACATGCAAACAACACCCATTTCTGCACCAAAGAAGTCTATGCCGTGACCTTCCTAGCCATTTCCAGCTTTTCCCTTTACATTTCACATGCATTCCATACTTCTCGTAGCTGTTTTCCATCATTATTTCAGCCACCATTCACTCTTTAATCCACATGCATTCACACACACTTCACACAAACAACATCTCATTTTCATACACAAGATACCACAAACACATCCCCTTTGCCGCAAATTCCCTTCCATTTCTACATGATCTCTTCTCGGTTTCATTCCACCTTCCTTTACAACACACTTGGAGCACCACACCGAAGGCAACTCTTAAGGGATTTCGACATCAGTTTTGCTTCAAGGGTTCTTTCTCCTTAATTCTATGTTCATTCATGTTGTATATTTTTATATCAAACATTCTGTAAACATGAAGTGTAACTAATTTCTTTCTAGGGATTCGATGTAGCCTTGCAAGATTGCCATGTAGTTATTTCAGAATGCTCAGTTGATCCATCTATTTCTTGTTTCATTCTCTGATTTAATTGTGACTTTGTGTGTTGATTTTAATGTTTGATCACCATTTGATTTAACCACAGGTTGTTTAGCCAAGAGTAAAGCACACATCATGCATACTCTTGGTGGATATGTGAATGAATGAAGGGAATGCTTTGCAAACAACCTGCCGAGTGTTTCCTTTGGTTTTATGAAAGTTTCTTGTGCGTGTCATGTTCTTGATTAGGGACCAAAGTTGCACATCACACTTAGGTTCATGATTAGGAACATTTGATCAAGTCCACACATCATATGGTTGATCATATCTAAGTGAAACAAACCCAAGAAATAGGTAGATGGATGAGTATAATCTGACTTAACAAGCATGGACTTGGCTTAGCAATGGTGAAACCGAATCCCTAGCTTCATCTCCATTTGTGCTATCTCATTTTATTAATTGTTGATTCATTTATTTGTGTCTACTTCATTTTCTTGTGCTTTCAAGTTACAACAACAAATCTGCCTAAATTGATTAGTTTTATTTCTCTTATAGAGTTCTTGCAAAACAAGTAGTTGTATAGGTCCAATTAGTCCCTGTGGATTCGACACCCTTACTTGTGCCATTATACTAAACATATTCTAGCACGAAGAAGGAAAACATCAATCAGATCCTCTTTGGCCTACTCCTTCGTATTGTTGAGCGTTCAACGCTTGGTTAGCGATCAAGACCTTGGCAGCCACGGGTGTCTTGTCCACCAATGCTCCACCCGCCGAGGCATCGAGCATTTGACGTTCGATTGGTAGGAGCCCCTCGTAGAAGTACTGTAGAAGTAACTCCTCCTTCATCTGATGCTGTGGACAACAAGCAACAAGTGATTTAAAACGTTCATAATACGTAGGAAAAGACTCACCTTCTTCTTGTTGGATTCCACTTATCCTTTTTCGTAAAAGGATGATTCGAGAAGTTGGGAAAAACTTCTCCAGATATGCCCTCTTCATACTCTCCCATGATGTGACGGTTCCGGGAGCTAACTCGTACAACCAATCTTTGGCTTTGTCCATTAAAGAGAATGGAAAAGCCTTCATCTTCAATATACTTCCATCAACGTTGACGGGAGTCATGCTTGAACACACCACCTCAAATTCCTTCAGGTGCTTGTTCGGATCCTCCATGGACAACCCATGGTATTTCGGAATATGGTGGAGCAAACTCGACTTCAACTCGAACTCTTCAGTCTTCCCTTGGGCAGGTGGGGGATATTGGATACACAATGGTGCGGCATTATCCAATCCCGAAGCCGAAAGCTCCTTGAGTGTCCGGTTGTCCATGGCCATGACTTGTGGTTCTTCAAAAACCCTTGCCGTGGGTTCCTCCTCCTCTTCTAGAACTTGTTCTTCGAGGTCAGGTTCCGGGCTTGGTGGATTTGATTCGTGTTGCTTCCTCTTTCGTCTCAAAGTCCTCTCAAAATCGCTATCAAAGTCCAAGATATGCTCATGAATCGATTGAGAACTCCGAGTCATGCACTAGTACCTAAAACAAGAAAAACAAAACAAGGTCAGAATCTTTAACAAATTAAACTAAACAGAAAGTAACAATCCAAGGGATTAGCAAAGTTGCTAATCCCCGGCAACGGCGCCAAAAATTTGATGCGAAATATTTAAGCACACAAATTAAAACCCTCTTTTGACAATTGTAGTATATGAATAAGTAGGGATCGTTCTAGACCGGGGGATTAGGAGGGATTGCTAAATCACTTGGAAACTAACTCAAAAACGTAAAACAAAGGTTAAAACACTAAACTAGACTCAAGGAATGGAAAACTAAACAATAAAAACACTAAAACAAACCAAAAGACTCAAAACAGCCCCAAAACACTCAAAACTGCCTTAAAAACACTTTCTGGGCAGTTTTGAGCACTTTCACTAATTTGGACGAATTTGGGTAATAACTTGAATCAAAACACTTAGAAACACAAACTAAGACACTTTCTAACTAAATTGGACACTAAAGTAAGGGGGGATTTAGTTTTTGACGAAATTAAATAAAATGCACAGATTGTAATTTAAAACAGATTGTAAAGATGAATGTGATGAAAATATGGATGGAATGCTAACTAGAAGGTTCTTCTCCACACATGTCACACTTGCATATAAGATGATTTTCAGTTGGTCTTTCGATGAATTATGAAACTCAACACTCCGGGTTAATTAGGTCTGCTTAAATTAACCTTCAAGTTTCCCTTAAGTTAATGAATTGGATGGGACAGCGCATACACAATTCAAAACATTCTCCAAAAGTCCTTTACGTGAAAAGCACAATAAAGATACAATCAAAGATCATTAAGCAACATGAAAACTATAAGTGTTGACGAGGCATTCGTTACTATGATGAGCATGAAACTAGTGCCAAGAATTCATTTAACGCGATTGTTTATAAGCAACCTCCACTACTTGTGAATATAAGTTTGTAACTATTAGGTGAAACTCACTTATATTCTAGCATCATATTCATGCATGAAAACTAAGCGTGCACTCTCAATAAACATACACAAATAAGTTATCAATCAAACAGTTAAACGAATTGAATCCACAACTCATGAAATTCCAACCAAAGGTAATCAATTCATATTGCAAGCATAAACATAGTTTCGAATCACCCCCTAGCTAATGATAGGAGCATATTCATGCGACTTAATTAGCTTGTTCTCGTGCATTTATGTTGTGTTTCCTTAGTTATTTTAGTGTTTAAAGTCATTTTTGTGTATTTTCATATTATAAGGCCAAAGTGTGCAAGAAGATGCAAATTTGAGCCTTTTGGAGCAAAAGAGGAATGAATGAGTTGAAGACTTGAAGAAACGATGAATTCCTACTCCAACGATGAATTCCTACCAAAACGAGGATTCCTACTCAAACAAGGATTCCTACTTAGGAAAGTTAACCCTAGGTTTCCTATTTTGGTAACCTTTCCTAATCTTAAACGTCCGTATTTTCTAGCCACTTTGAAGGCCTTGTAGGCACTTTAGGACACAAAACGAAGGCCCTAGGCCCCTTAAACACCCTTGCCGTGCCCTTTTATCTTCTCCCCTTCCCTTGCCGTGCAAGGGAGGGCAATTTTGTCCTAGGTTTGCACTTAAAACACATGCTTCTAAACGGGTGGAAGCAAAAGCCACCCGAACTAATGATTCTCGAGTGGTTGCAGATTTTGTGAAAACTAACATTTTTGCAAGGTTTGGAATGCCACTAGTGCTAATCAGTGATGGAGGTTCCCATTTTTGTAATCGAACCATCGAGGCGTTGCTCAAGAAATACAATGTCACGCATAAGGTGGCCACACCTTATCATCCTCAAACGAGCGGGCAAGCCGAGGTTTCGAATAGGGAAATCAAGCAGATTCTTGAGAAGACCGTGGGGCCTACAAGGAAGGATTGGAGTTTGCGCTTAAACGATGCATTGTGGGCGTATCGCACTGCCTACAAAACCCCCATTGGGATGTCACCTTTTCGGCTCATCTATGGGAAGCCATGCCATCTTCCCGTCGAACTAGAGCATCGTGCACATTGGGCCGTCAAAACGTTCAATATGGACCTTGATGCCGCAGGTTTACATAGGAAGCTTCAATTGTGTGAGCTTGATGAAATCCGAAATGAAGCATATGAGAATGCCCGGATTTACAAGGAGAAAACAAAGGCATTCCATGACAAGATGATTCGTGCCAAGACGTTCTCTATTGGGCAGAAAGTGTTGTTGTTCAATTCTCGCCTTCGGTTGTTTCCGGGTAAGTTGCGTTCCAAATGGGTTGGTCATTTTATTGTCACTAATGTTTTCCCTCATGGTGCAGTGCAAATCAAAAGTTCAAGGACGCAGCAAGAATTCAAAGTGAATGGGCATCGATTGAAGCCCTATTACGAGACGTTTGAGGAGCATGTCGTGGAGGAGGTACCCCTCCATGCCCTGAACCTAGTCAAGCTTAAACGGAGGTACCGTCCGGCTGGAAGACGTTAAAGCAAGCGCTTCTTGGGAGGCAACCCATGTGTTGAAACATGAGAAGAAGGAACTTTCACTCCAAACCCAGATTTGCGTCCCTAACCTATCTCTTTATTGCTATTACTTTGCCATTTGTGTTATGTTTGCTAGTTGTGTTAGTTGATTGTTTTTGTGTTAATCTAAGTTTGAAACATTGAGGACAATGTTTGGTTTAAGTGTGGGGGGGTAAACAAGCTGTTTTTGCATGAAATTCGTGGGATTTTATCACCTATCACTTCACATGTTGTTTCTCACCGTTTTAAAGTGTTTTTAGTGTGTTTTGATGTGTTTTAGTGTCATATAACAGAAAACCTTAGAAAAATTCGAAAAAGTTTGAAAAATACCAAAAAAAAAGAGTCGTTTTTGAGTCATTTTTGTGTTTTAGGGTACCTTCCAACACAATGATGAGGATTTGGTTTTAAATTACATGACTATTATAGAATGTTGTAAACATGGCTGGAAGTTGATTTATGCTTTGGTTTATTCTTGGTTATGGTTATAGCTTATGAATTCACATGTAATTACAAAGAGAAAATCTGTTTTTGTAACATGCTTGAACGAAGGAACTTAAACTAAAGCTACATCCTTGTGAGACTTGAGCCTATAACGTTCTTTGAAGAGTATAAATCTGTGATTTCTTGTTTTCTAAAGTCGTTGCATGATCTCATCATTCTTTGCTTGGTTGCTACTTGGAATGCATTTCATTATAGTTCCAAATACTAGAACTCATGCCCAATTCATTCAAAGCATGATATTGATTGCATAACATACAATAAGATGAAGTTGTTAGTCAAGCCAAAGCCAAAAAGCCTATCCCTTTTCACATGTATTGTAGGATTACCCCTTTTGAGCCTTTTCAAGCTTATTTTCTTTGTTAACCACATTATCCTCACCTAGCTTAGATTAGGACTTTCCATACCCTTGTTCTTAAAGGATAGTGAAGCATGACTTAGAATGAACTCCTTTTGATCAATATATTGCAGAAAATAAGTGTGGGGGAAGATAATAGGGCACGGCCAAAGAATGAAATAAAGAAAAAAAAAACAAGAAAAAATTCGTGGAAAAATAAAAAGAAATTAGAAAAGTGTTGAAAAGAAAGAAAAAGAGTTGAAAAATAAGTGAGAATGATCTCACAAGTATTGGTTATTGAAGGAAGGGTCCAAAAGAGTGAATTTGACCCTAATTGTGCATGAATCTTCCCTTGTGTTTAAAAGTTGATTTCTGCCTTTAAAAGTGAGTTTAAGTGTCAATTTCATTACTTTGCTTCCTATTGCTTTAAGAACCTTTGTTTGTCCTTTGCTTTTCCTTGTTAGCCATTACCCTTAGCCCCGTTACAACCCTCAACTTCTATCTTGATGTTATGTATTCAATATGTGGAGTTTGAATTTGGTATGAGCATATGGAATCACTGGTTCTCGTTCTAAGTAGTAGCATTCCATTCATGAGATCATATTCATGTCATTGTCGTCAATCCAGAAAATGCTTTCTTTGATATAACATATGTGAGTGTTAGAATTCATATTTACATCAATCTTCTCACATATACCTAGTGTAGGGTGTGAAGTTAGAAAATCTGTGTGAAAATAGAGTGCATTCTAGTGAGGAATTGAGGAAATTCTCTAAGGCATGTTACTACATTCCAAATGTGTTTTAATTGATTAAATGTGAAATAATAAGTGGTAACTATGATTAAGTGTTTGTTGAACTGTAAAGTAAGCTAAATGTTGTGGGAATGATGTTCTATATTGTGTCATGTTCGTTTGAAATCCCTGAGATACATGTTGGAAGGTTTAGAATGTGTTTTGGTTTGTTTTTAGTTTCTTTCGTTTTGTTTTGCTTGGGGACTAGCAAAAGCTAAGTGTGGGGGAATTTGATAGGAGCATATTTATGCGACTTAATTGGCTTGTTCTCGTGCATTTACGTTGTGTTTCTTTAGTTATTTTAGTCCTTTATGCCATTTTCGTGTGTTTCTAGGTTCATATGGCTAAGGAAGCAAAAAGGTGCATTTTGGAGCATTTTGGAGCAAAATTGGGCTTGGAATGGATAGCTTATGTTTGGAGCCAAGGTGTTGGACGAAATTGAGGCACTTTAGGACACAAAACAATGGCCCTAGCCCAATTACATAACCTTGCCATGGCTTATCCCTTCTCCCCTTCCCTTGCCATGCAAACCACCCTATTTTAGGCCCATTCTATGTACTTAAACCTTAGCCCTTTAACCTTGCAGCCATATCCCCTCTTTTATCCACATGCATTCATAATCATTCATAATCATTCACCACCAATTCAGCCACATGCACTTGTTCTTTCATCATTGCACCACAATCCTTTACCATTGCAGCCACATGCACTTCCCCCTTTACCATTGCAGCCACATGCACTTCCCCCTTTATCATTTCAGCACATGCACTCCCATCCTTTAATCCATTGCAGCCACATGCACTCCCATTAATTAATTCAAGTCCATATCTGATTACCCTAGGGTTTTAAGTGCCTATATATACTTGATGCGAGATTTACTTGACACTCAAATTAAACCCTCGTTTGACAATTGTAGTAGAATGGATAAGTGAGGGATCGTTCTAGACCGGGGATTAGGAGGGCTTGCTAAAACCTTCTAAATTGACTTAAAAACATAAAAACTAAATTAAAATACTCTTAACAAGACTACTATGACTCAGAATGGCTTTGAAAAACTCAAATTGTCTAAAACAATCAAATTGACTCAAATAGAAGCTAGAACTTGATTTAAACGAATTTGCAATTGTTTATGACTCCAAAAGCTTAAAGATACAAAAATAAAACAAATACGAATGATTAAGACTTAACAAAATAGGGGGGGAATTGTGGTTGGACGATATTAAATTAAAAAGACAGAATATAATTAAAGGCAAAATGTAAATATGAATGTGATAAAAATATGGATGATGGAATAGCCAAGGGGTTCTTCTCCACACATGTTACACTTGCAAACAAAATTGATTCTCAGTTGGTCTTTCGATAAGTTGTGAAACTCAATGCTCCAAGTTAATTAGATCCGCTTAGATTAACTTTCAGATTTCCCTAAATTCGTTGGATTGAATGGAATACGCATTACAACCAAATTATTCTTAATCAAAGTCCCTAACTATGGAATACGCATGATAGAGACATTCAACAAAGATCATTAAGTTCAACGGAAATCATAAACATCGACGAGGCATTCGTTACTATGGAATACGCATGAAACTTATGCCAAGAATTCGTTTAACGCACTTATATTCTAGCGTCATATTTATGCATGAAAATTAAGCTTGCAATCTCAATGAACATACATAAATAAGTTATCAATCAAACAGTTAAACGAATTGAATCCACAACTTATGAAATTCCAACCAAACGTAATCAATTCAAATTGCAAATATAAACATAGTTTCGAATCACCCCCTAGCTAAAGGGGGTTTTAGTTCCTCATAACTTTGAAATCAAAGAAACACCTAAACATTCCAACAACTCAAACTTGAATTGTATGAACGTTTAGGCACTCTTATCTTCCATTCGTCATACGTACAAAACAAAGAGAATTAAATTATAACTTTGAAATCAAAGAAACACCCAAACATTCCAACAACTCAAACTTGAATTGTATGAACGTTTAGGCACTCTTCTCTTCCTCTTCGTTGTGTCACAAGGTCTAAGGAGATGTTAAGGGCTTTAGGTGTATGTGGAATGGAGTAGGGAGTGGTTGGAGATGGAAGAGTGAAGGAGAAAAACTGCACAGAAAATGGAAGGGGAATTGCGGCAATGGATGTGTATTTGTGTTGTGTGAAGTGTTGTGAATGGAAATATGAGATATGAATTGAATGGGGAGTGAATGAATGAATGCTAGGGTATTTATAGGGGTAGTGGAGGGAACATATGGCTGTTTGTTTAAGCATTTGTGTGGAGGAATGATGGAAAAACAGCTAGGACACATGTGAAAACTGGAATTGCACAAGGGGAGCAAAGGGAACCCACGGCATGGATGGATTTGCATGTGTTTGGGAAGCTTTCTTGCTCATTTTCTGGATGCAATGATGAAGAGTTTAATAATTAATGCATGTAGGTGGTTGAAATGATGAAGAATGAGTGGTGGATGTGTGAATAATTGAATGTGCATGTGGGTGAATGTGAAGGGAATGCATGTGAGGATGCTGGAAATGCAATGGAACTCACGGCACAAAGGTTCTTTGGTGATGAATGTGGTTGATTTAATGGAGGAACAAGTGCATGTGTTGAATTGGTGGTGCATGTGATTAAAGATGGAGAAGGTGGTGTAATGATGAAGTGGAATGGCTGAAAATGCAAGGGGGAGTGAATGCCACGGCAAAGGTGTTTTGGTGCATGTGTTTTAAAGAATGAATGGTGGTATAATGATGAAGTGTGATGAGTGATAAGTGTATGATATGTTGAGTGATATGTTGAGTGGTAAGTGAATGATAAGATAAGTGATAAGTGAATGATATGTTGAGTGATAAGTGAACTAGTTTAAAGGGCTAGGGTTTAAGTACATAGAATGGGCCTAAAATAGGTTGGTTTGTATGGCATAATGTGTTTGATTGGGCTAGAGCCATTGTTTTGTGTCTTCAAGTGCATACAAGGCCTTCAAATTCGTCCATCCTCTTGGCTCCATGGATAAGCTATCCAATCCATGCCCAAAAATGCTCCAAATGGCCTCAAAATGCACTTTCTTGCTCCCTAGGCCCTTAGAACCTGAAAACACACAAAAGAAGCATAAAGGACTAAAATAACGAAAGAAACATAACGTAAATGCACGAGAACAAGCCATTTAAGTCGCATGAATATGCTCCTATCAAATACCCCCACACTTAGCTTTTGCTAGTCCTCGAGCAAAACAGAATAAAAACAAATAAACAAAACGACACTAAACACGTAAAACACAACCTAAACCTTCCAACAACCGTCTTAGGGATTTCCAATGCACATGACATGTTAAAAATCATCATTCTCACAGATTTTAGTCATCTTCACACTTAAGTACATTCTTAATCATAGTCACCATATACTATTTCACAATTAAGCATTTAAAACCATGTTTTGAATGTAGTAACATGCCTTAGAGAATTTGCTCAATTCCTTTCAAGATATGCACTCAATTTTTACTCAGATTTTCTAACTACACACCCTAATCTAGTCATATGTGAGAAGATTGATGTAAACATGAAAACGACACTCACATATATGTATCACAAAGAACGCAAATTCTGGAGTTAATAATCAAGTTTAGATATGATCTCATGAATGGAATGCTACTACTTAGACGCGAGAACCAGTGACACCATAAGCTCATACCAAGTTCAAACTCCACAAATTGAAATACACAACACTCAAGATAGAAGTCAAGGGTTGTAACGGGGCTTGGGGTATGTGGATAACAAAGAAGGGATATGGAAAACAAAGGTTCTTAAAGAAATAGTGAGCAAAGCATTTGAATCAACTTAGAATTCACTTTTGAATGAAAACTCAACTTTTGAACAAAAAGGGAGAATTTAGACAATTTACGCCCAGAATTGGTGTTTTGGAACCTTTCTTCAATCACTTATTCTTTTCTCTTTTTTTTTTTTTTTTTTTTTTTTTTTTTTTTTTTCTTTTGAATCTCAAAACAAAAACACTTAAACATTCTCTCCCCCACACTTATTTTCTTTCATAATGTAACTCAAAAGGAATTCAATTAAGTCATGCTCACTATCTTTTAAGAACAAGGGTAAGGACGGTCATATTCTAGGTTAGGTGAAGATAAAGTGGGTTAACAAAGAACATGGGTTAACATGGCTCAACGGGGGTAAAACTCACAACATATATGTTATGGGAAGCGAGGCTATTTGGCTATGGTGGCAACTACACAACTTCATCTTGATATATGTTATGCAAATCAATAACATGCTTTGAATGAAATGGGCATGAGTTCTAGCATTTGGAACTATATGATGAAACGCCTTCTAAGTAGTAACCAAGCAAAGAATAATGAGATCATGCAACGATTTTAGAAAACAAGAAATCACAGATTATACTCTCCAAAGAACGTTATAGGCTCAAGTCTCTCAGGGTTGTAGCATTTGTTTGAGTTCCTTCCTTCAGGCATGTTACAAAAACTAAATTTTCTTTTATGATTGCATGTGAAGTCATACATTATAACCATAACCAAGCATATACCAAGAGTAAATCAAACTTTTCTCTATGTTAACAACTCTTTTTAACAGTCATGCAATTACAAACCAAATCCTTATCATTGTGTTGGAAGGTATCCTAAGACACAAACACACACACAAAAACAACTTTAAAACAACTCTTTTTGGGTTTTTCAAAACAATTTTTTCAAATTTTTATGGGATTTTCGAATTTTTAAGACAAAACACACTAAAACAGTTTTAAAACAGTGAGAAACAACATGTGAAGTGATAGGTGATAAAATCCAACGAATTTGCATCAAATATACTTAGTTACCCCCCCACACTTAAATCAAACATTGTCCTCAATGTTTTAAGCATAGATTCACACAAAGCATAAGTAAATACACAAAAAGCACTTAAACATACTAAACATGGCATAATGTAATTAACAAAGAGAAGAGTTTAGAGACGCAAATCTGGTTATAGAGTGTAAATTCCATCTTCTCCTTGGTAATTGCATTGAGGCTTTGATCTTTGTGATTCCACAGGCTTACTCTTGAACTGGTTTCTGCCCATCGTTGATTTTCCTTTGTGCTACTTCTTGAACTGGGCAGCAGGAATCTTTTGGTCTCTTCCACTTGTTGATTTTCCTTTGTGCTACTGGGCTGGAGGATTCTTTTGGTCTTCCCCGAAGGTCTGAGCTTACCCCTTTGGTCTGTTTCTTTGTTCAATCTTTCCAATTCGTATTGAAAAGGGTTGGAGGATAACTCAGCCTATGTTTGTCTCCACAAGCTTCAATGTATCATTTTCACTTGCCTTACTCGCTCCCCTTTGCAGAAGTGGTCCCTTCTCCGGAAGTGTATCAACCGTTGAAGATGACTACTCGAGAGCAACGCTAGGTAAGCAATCAGGAATAGATCCCAGGCAGTTGGCTCCAGATCGGAAGACTGACTCCAAGTGCCGGCTGATTGCTTCTTTTACTTTGCCATGCGAGTAAGAACAAGGACAAAGAAAAAGACAGGGAAAGAGCATGATATGAGATACTTTTGCTTTTGACCTTGATGATATGAGATACCTTTGCTTTTGAAGAAGCGGTGAATGAATCAGCACATGTATTTATTGTGCTGCTTCCTCCTGGGTCATATGTACTCCAGGCATCTGGTATCATCTTTGGGGAAGAAGAAAGAATTGAGTATTTCGAAAGGCTTTGCTGGGAGTGCGCCCTCAGAGGTGAGGGAGAGTTGGGCATTTTCTTCAGGTTTGCCCTGCCATAAAAGACGAAGGTCGACATATATAGAGATAATATCAAGTGGTGGTACTTTTTACCTTTGTCGACAAACGTTTTGATCCCGCAAATCCGGCTTTTTGAAATAATGGCGCCTCTTCGATCTCTGAACACGCCTCTTCGATTTCTGAGCAGGCGCCCCTTCGATTTCTGAACGACGCCCCTTCGCTTTCTGAACGACACGTGGTAGTGCAGATGCGGCTCCTTTTGACAAAGCTGCACGCGTCTTCTGAAAAGCTGGGAAAGCGTCGCCGAACTTTGCGCTTGTCGGCTAAAGATGTGTAGTTGTGATGATGGCCTCCACGTGTTGTCAGAAAAGAAGAAATCTTTTGACAAAGTTGAACGCGCCTTCTGAAAAGCCGAGAAAGCGTCGCCTAAATTACGCCGGAAATTCCGGCTTTTTGAATTGGTGGACGCGTCGCCTTGGCTTTTTTATTGAGCTATCGATCACCACAACAAACACATTCTGAAGATTTCCCATTCTTGAAAATCGACTCCGGCCCTTTGAAATTTAACTCCATCCCTTCTCTTTGAACACTTTTGAAAAATGGCAAACTCATCGAACCTTAGCTTGGAATTGAGCCTTAGCAGTGATACGGGCGCGCCGCGTCAAGGTAACGTATGGCGCCCTTCTTTCTTTTCTTCTAACGGTCCTCTCACAGGTGAAGACTCTGTGATGCAGGACGCCACAACAGCTACAATAGTAGCTAGGAACTGAAGGAAAATTTGTGAAAAACAAGTTCATTTGAGCAACATCAACAACATGCAATTAACAATTAAAAGGCGGAATCATGTTTATATGCACTCAAAAACAAAACTTAACCCATGAACTTCAAAGCCTAGTAGATAGGTGAACCAAGACTCAACTCAAAACAAAGTGAGTTGAGAAATCAATACCTTTGTAGATTCCTCTTTGCATAAGCAAAGGCTAATCACCCAAAGAGAGGGCCTTCATTCCTTGCATCTTAGATCCATGGATTTGGATGGATGAAAAGGTTTCTCCAAGTTCCCAAAATTGAAAACCTCTAAGTCTCCACACCAAGGCATATTGTAGAAGAAATGAGTGACCTTGGAGGAGTTTGATTGCTCGATGATCCCTCCAAGGTGGCTGAAATTTTAGAGAGAAAGGAGAGCTTGTTTTCTCATCATTTCCCCAAAAACAACCCTTAATGAATTTTGGCTATAAAGTCATACTTATTCCTTAATTCATTTGAGTGGCAAACTTGTAAATAAGTCCAAAACCACTCCTTCTTTAACATGGGATTTATTGGGCTATTTGGGCCTTTGTGAATCATTATTCATTAAGTTGTCACACAACTTAAGTCAATGGACTTGACGTTCGAAGCCCATTGGGCCTTAAGGTCCAAAACTATCCCGAGGTCTTTTAACGAACTTATTCGTTTGATTAATAATCATATTAATTAATCCTTGCCATAAATAATTAAACCATTTAATTATTCTTACTCATCTCCGTTGAATCTTCAATCTCTACCTTACACGGTGTACGATCCATTAGGTTCCTTTTAGCGAGGCAGTGGGCGATTCAAACTCTTTCAAATCGATTGTGAATTGAAACTTACTTTCAATTCTCCCGTTAGTGATAATACACTTTTAGGGCTTCCACAAACCATGGTTGACGCCTAGCAGCATGTCATGGTTACCCAAGCTAATCAGAAGAGGTGGAGAACCTATTCAGTTTTAGGATTACAAATGCAATACGGTCTTTCTCTAATACAATACTCTTGACCACATTGTTTGGTTTGATAGTTTATTCATGTCTACTATCCAATGTGAGTCTTGTGCTTATATGATTACCTTGAATGTGATTTGGAACACATTCCTAAATCTCATTCATACTTTGGCCAAAGATTCTTAATCATATCATAGAGTATTCTCCCTCAAACAGTTTGAAGGTTAGAGATCCCTTGTTGCGCATTCACTTGCCTCCATGGCTAAGTGGCTTAACCCCAACGATGCCGTGGACACCCTCCTGATGGAGTGACTTTGACATAATCAAAGATTAAGGACCTAACCACAAGACAATTGTGATGCCTCAGGTCAAAAGACTAATTTGCATTATCCCAACCATGAGTTCTCATGTGACATGAATATGAGAACTCTTCGTTGATCGTGTTCAGTGAACTCATTCTCTATTGAGCACCTACGTACTTGTCTTGATGTCACACACACCAATGACTCGAGACTAGTCACTCTCCCTGAGAGAAGACATAGCACGTACTGATCTTAACGGACTGTCAATGCCCAATTGACAATCCTATGATCAGGAACGTTTAGGATGTGTCAACGAAAGAATGGTCTCATGAATCTAACTTCTTTAGATCGCATTCTTCCAATCACATATTCCTTGGACTTATCGTTTAAGCATATAACATTTATATGAGATGGCTCAAACAATAATCTTTGCCCTTAATATTAAATTAGATTAGTTTAACATGTGAAATGTCCATAAAGTATCATCATATGATTGGTTTTAGGGCACATTTCCAACAGAAACCTCCTCACTCCGAAAGATAGTAGGCTGCTGTCAGGACGGTCCGATGAGCTGGCCGTTCAAGAGTCCCTCGCACTTAGTGTTCAGTGTGCGAGTTCTGTGTCCAACATGGGCCAACGCCTGCTTGCCCGCTCCCGTCAGGTGGAATCATTGATGGCAGAGGTGGAAAGTCTCAAGCAGGAGATCCAGCAGCTGAAGTATGAGAATAGAAGTTTGCACGTGCTTGCAAACAACTATTCGACGGGCATGAAGAGGAAGCTTGATGAGCTGCAAGAGTCTGAAGGTCGGATTCACAGTGACCGTCAAAGGTTCTCTTCTTTCCTCCAGAGGCACCTTTTTCCTGGCTCATCCAGCGCTTGGCCAAGTATTGAGGCCTGGAATGCTCTATCTTCGATGCCTTCTGCTCCTATGCCTTCTGTTCCTACGCCTTCCGCTCCGATGCCTTCTGCTCCTATGCCTTCTGTTCCTACGCCTTCCGCTTCAAGAGTAAAGCCACGTAGTGGGGCCTCAAGCAAACACCCTTTGTGAAGCACCATCTTTCTTTGTTTAGCAGTGCCTATCAATAAATCAAACATTTTCTCAATGTTACAATCATAGACTCACACAATTAATAAACAAACAAACAATAACAACTAAACAACCTAACAAGGCAGAAACGAAATAGCAACAAAGAGAAGAGTTTTTTTTTTTTTTTTTTTTTAGGAATCTGGATTTGGAGTTTTATACCAAGACACTATAAAACACACTAAAACACTCTAAATACGTTTAAAACAGCAAGAAACAACATTCTAAGTGATAGGTGAATAAATCCCACGAAATTCATGCAAATACAAATTGTTTACCCTCCCACACTTAAATCAAACTTTGTCCTCAATGTTTTAAGCAGAAAGTCACAACAGAGCAAGCAAATAAACAAATACGAGAAAGAAAGCAAAGTAAAGGCAGTAAAGAAAAAGAAAGGAATAAAAATAAGTCTCTTAAAGGGGTTTCCAAGTTCTTCTCTATTCGGATGCATGGGTTGCCTCCCACGAAGCGCTTTCTTTTACGTCTTGCAGCCGGACGGTACCTCCGTTTAAGCTTGACTAGGTTCCACGGCATGGAGGGGTACCTCCTCCACGACATGCTCCTCAAACATCTCGTAATAGGGCTTCAATCGATGCCCATTCACTTTGAATTCTTGCTGCGTCCTTGAACTTTTGATTTGCACTGCACCATGAGGGAAAACATTAGTAACAACAAACGGGCCAATCCATTTAGAACGCAACTTACCAGGAAACAAACGTAGGCGAGAGTTGAAAAGTAACACTTTCTGCCCAACTGTGAAGGTCTTGGTTCGAATCATTTTATCATGGAATGCTTTGGTCTTGGCTTTGTACATCCGGGCATTCTCATAGGCTTCATTCCGAATCTCCTCAAGTTCATTCAATTGGAGCTTCCTATGAACTCCCGCTGCATCTATGTCCATGTTGAAAATCTTCACGGCCCAATGTGCCTTGTGCTCTAACTCTACGGGCAAATGACATGGCTTACCATAGACGAGCCGAAAAGGTGACATCCCAATGGGTGTTTTGTATGCCGTACGATATGCCCACAGTGCATCATCTAAACGTAAGCTCCAATCCCTCCTTGTTGTTCCAATGGTCTTCTCCAAAATTTGTTTGATTTCTCGGTTAGACACCTCGGCTTGGCCATTTGTTTGAGGATGGTAAGGTGTGGAGACCTTATGGTTGACATGGTACTTTCTTAGCAACGCCTCAATGGTCCGATTGCAAAAGTGAGACCCTCCATCACTTATGATTACTCTCGGCATTCCAAACCTAGCAAAAATGTTAGTTTTCACGAAATCTGCAACCACCTTAGAATCGTTAGTACGGGTGGCTTTTGCTTCCACCCATTTAGAAACATAATCAACGGCTAGCAAGATATAAGTGAAACCATAAGATGGAGGGAAAGGGCCCATGAAATCAATGCCCCAAACATCAAAAATTTCAACATTAAAGACAGGGGTTTGCGGCATTTGGTCCTTGGTACCTATGTTACCCATTCGTTGGCAACGATCACAAGACATACAAAAGGTTCTAGCATCCCTAAATATAGTCGGCCAATAAAAACCACACTCTAGAACCTTGAGGGCAGTGCGTTGTGTGCCAAAATGACCACCACATGCATATGTGTGACAAAAGCTTAGAATTGAGTGAAATTCAGAATCATGCACACATCTACGTACAATTTGATCTGAGCAATACTTCCACAAATAAGGGTCATCCCAAACATAGAAACGTGCATCATTTTTAAGCTTATCACGTTGGTGCTTGTTTAGTTCATTTGGAATTTGTTTAGCCACCAAGTAATTCACTAAATCTGCATACCATGGTTCACTTACCTCAATGGATAGCAGCTGCTCATCGGGAAAAGTTTCAGGGATAGGTACGGCATGTTCATGCTCCTCGTGGATCATTCGGCTTAAATGGTCAGCCACTACATTCTCGCTTCCTTTCTTATCCCGGATTTCAATATCAAATTCTTGAAGAAGAAGAATCCAACGGATAAGCCTCGGCTTTGCTTCATTTTTCGTGAGCAAGTACCTCAAAGCTGCATGATCAGAATAAACGATTACTTTAGTACCAATTAAATATGAACGGAATTTATCTAAAGCAAAAACCACAGCTAGAAGTTCTTTTTCCGTCGTGGAGTAGTTCAATTGGGCATCATTGAGAGTCCGAGAGGCATAGTATATGACATGCGGCCGCTTGTCTCTTCTTTGTCCTAGAACAGCTCCTAATGCATAGTCGGATGCATCGCACATGAGCTCGAACGGAAGGCTCCAATCTGGAGGTACAATAATGGGGGCCGAGACTAGCTTCTCCTTGAGTTGGTTAAATGCCAAATTACACTCTTCATCAAACTTGAATGGCACATCTTTTTGAAGCAATCGGCAAAGAGGGTTGGACATCTTAGAGAAGTCCTTGATAAAACGCCTATAGAACCCTGCATGGCCAAGAAACGAACGTACCTCTCTAACCGAAGTAGGAGAGGGTAAGTGACGTACAAGGTCTATTTTCGATTTATCTACTTCAATTCCTTTTTCTGAAACAATATGTCCTAAAACTATACCTTGTTTCACCATAAAGTGACATTTCTCCCAATTCAAGACAAGGTTAGTTTCAACACATCGTTTCAAAATTAAGGTCAGATTATCCAAGCAATTATCAAATGAACTCCCAAATACACTGAAATCATCCATGAAAACCTCAATGATCTTTTCAACAAAATCGGAAAATATACTTACCATACACCTTTGGAAAGTGGCCGGTGCGTTGCATAAGCCAAATGGCATGCGACGATAAGCAAATGTTCCAAAGGGACATGTGAATGTGGTCTTCTCTTGATCATCCGGGGCTATCACAATTTGGTTATATCCAGAGTATCCATCAAGAAAACAGTAAAAAGCATGACCGGCTAACCTTTCGAGCATCTGGTCGATGAATGGCAAAGGAAAGTGATCTTTCCTAGTCATGGCATTTAGCTTCCGGTAATCGATACATACGCGCCATCCAGTCTGAATGCGTGTAGGCACGAGCTCATTCTCATCATTCTTGATAACAGTTACTCCGGACTTCTTGGGAACGACTTGAACTGGAGAGACCCAACGGCTATCGGAGATAGGGTAGATCACTCCGCAATCCAAAAGCTTGATTATTTCCTTCTTCACCACTTCCATCATCGGAGGGTTGAGACGGCGTTGAGCCTCTCGAGTTGGTTTAGCCCCCTCCTCAAGAAGTATACGGTGCATGCATGTGGTAGGGCTTATTCCTTTAATGTCGGCCAAAGTCCACCCTATGGCCGTTTTGTGTTCTCGCAGCACCCTCACAAGCTTCTCCTCCTCCATTGCCGTGAGACTTGATGAAATGATGACGGGCAATGTTTCGCCTTTTCCCAAAAACACATACTTCAAATGGTCTGGCAACGGCTTAAGTTCAAGCGATGGTGCCTGAACAACAGAAGGTAGCATCTTAGTGGAAACAGAATTTGAAAGTGAGAGTGGAACCTTACCATATTGTTGTGGCAATGACTCAAGGGCTGCCACAACCTCAATTATTTCTTCACTAGAACCCATTGCAAAGAATTCCTCCTCCTTGCCGTGGCCTTGCATTGGCCCAAATCCTTCATTTTTGCGCTCTATGGCCTTAGTGATGGTTGTTTCCAGGGCGTCCTCGTTCAATTCTTCAAGGTATACCTGCGCCAAAGAATCGATAACATCAATGGAAAAACAAGAATGGTCATCAACGGGATATCTCATAGTTTCAGAAATATTAAAATCAATCACTTCCCCATCGAATTCCATTGTCAAGGTGCCTTTGTATACATCAATCTTCGTTCGGGCCGTCTTCATGAATGGCCTACCAAGGAGAATCGGCAAAGATGTAGAATGGGCTGAATCCTCCATGTCTAGGACGTAGAAATCAGCCGGAAAAATTAAATGGTTCACCTGCACAAGCACATCTTCCAAAACTCCTTTTGGATACGCGTTAGAACGATCGGCCAATTGTATAATTACACCATCTTGTTTTAATTCACCCAAATTCATAGATGCATAAATAGAATAAGGCATGACATTTATGGATGCACCTAAATCAAGCATGGCATGTTCAAAACGATTATGTCCAATCACACAAGGAATCGTGAAACTACCGGGGTCTTTGCACTTGGTAGGCAGTTTACGTTGCAAAACAGCGGACACATTCTCGCTTACCTTCACTACCTCTTTGTTTGCCCTTCTTCTCTTTGTATTGCATAGGTCCTTGAGGAATTTAGCATACTTTGGAACCTGTTTGATTGCATCGAGAAGCGGTATGTTCACTTGCACCTTCCGGAACGTTTCAAGAATGTCCTTCTCGCTTTCTTCCTTTTTTTCTTGCATGAACCTGCGAGGAAAAGGTACATTGGGCAGATTAGGACGTGAAGTACATGAATTTGAACTTAAATTACCTGATTTGGCCGAGTTAGGGTGATTGGGGGCTTGCGGCATTGGGTTTTTCACCCTTACCGTGGGTGAGCTAGACACTTCCTCAGGTTGTGTCGTCTCTTCATCTACTTTCTGGGCAGATTTGGGATTGTTTGGCTCGGTCCCAACTTCTTTTCCACCCCTTAGGGTGATGGCCTTGGCGGATTCGAATCCTCCCTTTGGATTGACTGTGGTTGAGCTAGGAAGCTTTCCTTGCTCTCTAATCTGTCCAAGGAACTCAGAAATCTGCCCTATTTGTTTCTTCATATCCATCATCTCCTTCTCGTTATTTTCTATCCGGTTGTTTTGATTTTGCAACCCCTGCGAAATAGAGGTTAGTAATTGCATAGCTTGATTACTTTCCAAAGACGTACCTGAATGAGATGATGCCGAAGGTTGTTGGGATTGTTGGGGTGCATACGGCTTGGAATAAAAACCAGGGGGGTTTGGCCTAAATCCTCCTTGTTGGGCAGCTTGTTGTGGCTCCCTCCATTTGAAGTTTGGATGGTCCCTCCATCCGGCATTGTAAGTGTTCGAGTATGGGTTGTTTTGATTTTGTCCTTGGAAACCAATTGCATTGGCAGATTCCCACCCACCATTCTCGATTAGTTGAGGGCACTTGTCGGATGGATGCCCTTGAATTGAGCACACGCCACAAACTTGGTGTTCTTGTGCTTTTGGACCAATCACAACCTGAGAAACAAGAGAAGTAAGATTAGCAAGTTGTGATTGAATTTCAGAAATAGCACTCACCTCATTTACACTTTGTTGCCGTGGGGCTTCCCTTTGGCCCACTCCTTCATATTGTTGAGCGTTGAGCGCTCGGTTGGCTATGAGAATCTTGGCATCCCTTGGTGTTTTGTCCACCAATGCTCCTCCCGCTGATGCATCAACCATTTGACGTTCGATAGGAAGGAGGCCCTCATAGAAATATTGAAGGAGAAGTTCCTCCTTCATTTGATGTTGAGGACATGAAGCTACAAGGCCCTTGAAGCGCTCATAATAAGCCGGGAATGTCTCACCATGATTCTGTTGAATACCACTAATTTTCTTCCGTAGGAGAATCACTCTCGAAGTAGGGAAGAATTTCTCCAAGAAAGCACGCTTCATACTCTCCCACGAAGTCACAGTTCCCGGGGCTAGTTCGTAGAGCCAATCTTTGGCCTTGTCCATAAGTGAAAATGGAAAGGCCTTCATCTTCAATATACTCCCATCCACATTGACGGGGGTCATGCTCGAACAAACCACCTCGAACTCCTTCAAGTGTTTGTTGGGGTCTTCCATAGACAAGCCATGGAACTTCGGAATATGGTGTAACAAACTGGATTTGAGTTCAAATTCCTCAGTCTTCCCCTCTGCAGCCGTGGGGTATTGGATACAAAGAGGCAATGCATTATCCAAACCCGAGGCCGAAAGCTCCTTGATGGTTCTATTATCTGCTGCCATGGCTTGTTCTTCTTCAAAAATCTGATCCGTGGGCTTTTCTTCTACACCTACTTCGTCTTCTTCAAGCCCAGGTTGTGGTGGCTCTTGTTGACTCCTCGTTCTCCTCAAAGTGCGTTCAAAATCACCGTCAAAGTCGGAGATGTTCTCTATAATAGGCCGAGAGCTACGAGTCATACACAGTACCTAAAAAAAAACAAGGAAACAAACAAACTAAGAATCTGAAATAAGAATGCACGAAAAACAAAAAAAATATAAAAATAAAGACAAGGGATTAGCAAAGTTGCTAAATCCCCGGCAACGGCGCCAAAATTTGATGCGAGATTTACTTGACACTCAAATTAAACCCTCGTTTGACAATTATAGTAGAATGGATAAGTGAGGGATCGTTCTAGACCGGGGATTATGAGGGCTTGCTAAAACCTTCTAAATTGACTTAAAAACATAAAAACTAAATTAAAATACTCTTAACAAGACTACTATGACTCAGAATGGCTTTGAAAAACTCAAATTGTCTAAAACAATCAAATTGACTCAAATAGAAGCTAGAACTTGATTTAAACGAATTTGCAATTGTTTATGACTCCAAAAGCTTAAAGATACAAAAATAAAACAAATACGAATGATTAAGACTTAACAAAATAGGGGGGGGAATTGTGGTTGGACGATATTAAATTAAAAAGACAGAATATAATTAAAGGCAAAATGTAAATATGAATGTGATAAAAATATGGATGATGGAATAGCCAAGGGGTTCTTCTCCACACATGTTACACTTGCAAACAAAATTGATTCTCAGTTGGTCTTTCGATAAGTTGTGAAACTCAATGCTCCAAGTTAATTAGATCCGCTTAGATTAACTTTCAGATTTCCCTAAATTCGTTGGATTGAATGGAATACGCATTACAACCAAATTATTCTTAATCAAAGTCCCTAACTATGGAATACGCATGATAGAGACATTCAACAAAGATCATTAAGTTCAACGGAAATCATAAACATCGACGAGGCATTCGTTACTATGGAATACGCATGAAACTTATGCCAAGAATTCGTTTAACGCACTTATATTCTAGCGTCATATTTATGCATGAAAATTAAGCTTGCAATCTCAATGAACATACATAAATAAGTTATCAATCAAACAGTTAAACGAATTGAATCCACAACTTATGAAATTCCAACCAAACGTAATCAATTCAAATTGCAAATATAAACATAGTTTCGAATCACCCCCTAGCTAAAGGGGGTTTAGTTCCTCATAACTTTGAAATCAAAGAAACACCTAAACATTCCAACAACTCAAACTTGAATTGTATGAACGTTTAGGCACTCTTATCTTCCATTCGTCATACGTACAAAACAAAGAGAATTAAATTATAACTTTGAAATCAAAGAAACACCCAAACATTCCAACAACTCAAACTTGAATTGTATGAACGTTTAGGCACTCTTCTCTTCCTCTTCGTTGTGTCACAAGGTCTAAGGAGATGTTAAGGGCTTTAGGTGTATGTGGAATGGAGTAGGGAGTGGTTGGAGATGGAAGAGTGAAGGAGAAAAACTGCACAGAAAATGGAAGGGGAATTGCGGCAATGGATGTGTATTTGTGTTGTGTGAAGTGTTGTGAATGGAAATATGAGATATGAATTGAATGGGGAGTGAATGAATGAATGCTAGGGTATTTATAGGGGTAGTGGAGGGAACATATGGCTGTTTGTTTAAGCATTTGTGTGGAGGAATGATGGAAAAACAGCTAGGACACATGTGAAAACTGGAATTGCACAAGGGGAGCAAAGGGAACCCACGGCATGGATGGATTTGCATGTGTTTGGGAAGCTTTCTTGCTCATTTTCTGGATGCAATGATGAAGAGTTTAATAATTAATGCATGTAGGTGGTTGAAATGATGAAGAATGAGTGGTGGATGTGTGAATGATTGAATGTGCATGTGGGTGAATGTGAAGGGAATGCATGTGAGGATGCTGGAAATGCAATGGAACTCACGGCACAAAGGTTCTTTGGTGATGAATGTGGTTGATTTAATGGAGGAACAAGTGCATGTGTTGAATTGGTGGTGCGTGTGATTAAAGATGGAGAAGGTGGTGTAATGATGAAGTGGAATGGCTGAAAATGCAAGGGGGAGTGAATGCCACGGCAAAGGTGTTTTGGTGCATGTGTTTTAAAGAATGAATGGTGGTATAATGATGAAGTGTGATGAGTGATAAGTGTATGATATGTTGAGTGATATGTTGAGTGGTAAGTGAATGATAAGATAAGTGATAAGTGAATGATATGTTGAGTGATAAGTGAACTAGTTTAAAGGGCTAGGGTTTAAGTACATAGAATGGGCCTAAAATAGGTTGGTTTGTATGGCATAATGTGTTTGATTGGGCTAGAGCCATTGTTTTGTGTCTTCAAGTGCATACAAGGCCTTCAAATTCGTCCATCCTCTTGGCTCCATGGATAAGCTATCCAATCCATGCCCAAAAATGCTCCAAATGGCCTCAAAATGCACTTTCTTGCTCCCTAGGCCCTTAGAACCTGAAAACACACAAAAGAAGCATAAAGGACTAAAATAACGAGAGAAACATAACGTAAATGCACGAGAACAAGCCATTTAAGTCGCATGAATATGCTCCTATCAATACTCATATTAACCCCTAGATCAGATCACCATCTCTCATACACATTCATTCACGCCAGAAATTCATTCCCTCTCTCTAACACTGCCATACTTCACCATTCTTCATATTTTCTGCCCAAAAACACTCCTTGCCTTCCCCTACATCCATCCCTACCCTAAACACATCATTCTACATCATCCATAACCCCCAAAACTCACCAAAACCCCTTGTGCTGCAGCAACTAGAGGAGATGATGCGAGATTTATACGCACACAAATTAAACCCTCTTTTCGTCAAATTGTAGTATATGTATAAGTAGGGATCGTTCTAGACCGGGGATTAGGAGGGATTGTTAACCACTTGAATTTGACTCAAAAACGTAAAATAACAATATGAAACACTATACTAGACTCAAAGAATGCAAAACTAAACTTTAAAACACTAAAACAAACCAAAAGACTCAAAACAGCACCAAAACACTCAAAACTGCCTTAAAATCACTTTCTGGGCAGTTTTGAGCACCTTGAGTACTTTGGACGAATTTGAGAAACAAAATGAATCAAAACACTTACAAACACAAACTAAATGTATTTCTAACTAATCTAACACTTTAAAAGAAATGGGGGATTGGTTTTGAATGAAACTTGAAATAAAAACAGAAACTTGGAAACAAACAGATTGTAAATTAAAGCATAAGGAAATGAAGTAAACACAAGATGAATGAATCAACAACTAATAAAATAAGATAGTACCAACGAAGATGAAGCTAGAGATTCGATTTCACCATTGCTAAGCCAAGTCCATGCTTGTTAAGTCAGATTATACTCATTCATCTACCTATTTCTTGGGTTTGTTTCACTTAGATATGATCAGCCATATGATGTGTGGATTTGATCAAATGTCTCTAATTATGAGCCTAATTGTGATGTGCAACTTTGGTTCCTAATCAAGACTATGTAGTGCACAAGAAACTTTCACAAAACCAAAGGGAACACTCGGCAGGATGTTTGCAAAACATTCCCTTCATTCATTCACATATCTACCAAGATTATGCATGATGTGTGCTTTAATCTTGGCTAAACAACCTGTGGTTAATTCAAATGATGATCAAGCATTAAAATCAACACACTAAGTCACAATTAAATCGGAGAATGAAGCAAGAAATAGATAGATTAAATGAGAATTCCGAATTAACTACATGGCAAACTTTGCAAGGCTACATCGAATCCCTAGAGGAGGATTAGTTACAATTCATGTTTGCAAAGGATTTAACATAAAAATATAAAACATGAATGAACATAGAATTGATAAGAAGAAAGAACCCTTGAAGCAAAACTGATGTAGAATCAAAGAAACACCTAAACATTCCAACAACTCAAACTTGAATTGTATGAACGTTTAGGCCCTCTTATCTTCCTCTTCGTCGTAGCACAAGGTCTAAGGGATGTTGTTGGTGTGTTGAATGGATTGGGGAATTATGGAAATGGAAGGATGATGTTTGGATTGTAAGGGAGAGTCACGGCACAAAGGGTGGTGTTATGGACTACATTTCTGCAATGGATGAGTTTATGAATGGAATGGATGGACTTTGTGAAGGGCACGGCCCCAAGGGACCAATTTCTGTTGTGAATGAATTGTCTATGAATGAGTGTGAATGAATGAGTATTTATAGGTGAAATGGGGGGAACATGACAGCTAGGTTGCATGTGCACATGTTGGTTGAATGATTATGAGTGCATGTGGCTGAAATAGCATGTGGAATGGCTGGAAATGCAAGGAGAAGGCATGTGCACGGTTTTGGGAGAGAATGGGAGTGCAAGTGGCTGAAATGTTAGAGGAACAAGTGCATGTGGCTGCATTGTGGTGCAATGATGGAGGAACAATCTGAAAATGCAAGGTATGGCTGGAATGATTGTGTTTGTTTGAATGTGCATGTGATTAAATTAAAGGATGCAAAGTAAATAAATAATGAATGCATGTGTTGAATTATGAAGATGCATGTGCAATGAAGTGGAATGACAATCTGAAATGGGATAGGTACCCACGGCAATGATGATTTCTGGTGGTGTTTTGGGTGCATGTGGAATGAATGATTTCTTGGTGAGTGGATGCATGTGTTGATTAAAGGGGGAATGCAAAGGAAAAGCTAGAAATGCATGTGGAGTGGCTGCAAGGTGAATGAATAATGAAATGGGAAAGCATGTGCAAGGTTTTGGTGTGAATGATTGAATGTGCATGTGGCTGCAATGGAGGAGGAATCCTTCAATTTCGTCCATCCTCTTGGCTCCAAGCATATGATATCCATTCCAATCTCTAATTTGCTCCAAAAGGCTCCAAAAGGCATCCTTTTGCATACTTTGCCCTTAGAACCTGAAAACACACAAAAGAAGCATAAAGGACTAAAATAACTAAAGAAACATAACGTAAATGCACGAGAACAAGCCATTTAAGTCGCATGAATATGCTCCTATCAGGAGAAGAGGCCTAAACGTTCATACAATTCAAGATTGAGTTGTTGGGATTTTTAGGTGTTCTTCGTTCTTGTTTTCAATGTCTACTTTGTTATTACTCTCTAAGTTTGTTGTAATCATGAGTGGCTAAACCCCTAATTAGTTAGGGGAAAGTTTGAAACCATGGACATATGTTGGTTATGATTTTATTTACTCCAGTTATGAATTCATGAACTTTAGATGTGGTTTACTTTTTTGTTTTGATTAAGAACTTGTTTATGTATGTGGGTTGAGGGTCGACACTTAATTTGCATGGCTAAACTTGATGCTAGGATATAAGGGAATTTCACCTAATCGTTATGAACTTATATTCATGAGTAGTAAAAATCGCTAGTCACGATTGTGTTTAGTAAACCCTAGGCTGGATTAACATGCGTATTCCATAGTTATGAATGCCTAGTCGATGTTTATGATTTCCGTTGAACTTAATGATCTTTGTTGAATGTCTCTATCATGCGTATTCCATAGTTAGGGACTTTGATTAGGAATAATTTGGTTGTAATGCGTATCCCATTCAATCCAATGAATCTAGGGAAATCTGAAAGTTAATTTAAGCGGACCTAATTAACTTGGAGACTTGTCATTCATCGTTTGTTGAAGTCATAACTGGGAATCAAATTATATGCATATGTTCATGTGTGGATAAGGAACCCTCTAACTAGTTTCTCATCATTCTATTTCATCAATTTTGTTTTTACAATCTGTTTTAATTAGAATCTGTGCATTTAGTTTAATTTCGTCCAAAACTCAATCCCCCTTTACTTTATTGTCCAATTTAGTTAGAAAGTGTCTTAGTTTATGTTTCTAAGTGTTTTGATTCAATTTATTACACAAATTCGTCCAAATTCACCAAAGTGCTCAAAACTGCCCAGAAAGTGTTTTTAAGGCAGTTTTGAGTGTTTTGGGTGATGTTTGAGTCTTTTGGTTTGTTTTAGTGTTTTAAGCGTTTAGTTTCGCATTCTTTGAGTCTAGCTTAGTGTTTTAAACTTTATTTTACATTTTTGAGTCAATTTCACATTGATTTGCATCCCTAGTTAATCCCCGGTCTAGAACGATCCCTATTTGCTCATATACTACAATTGTCATCCATAGGGTTTAATTTGTGTGTCAAGTTAATTTTCACATCAAATTTTGGCGCCGTTGCCAGGGATTAGCAAAATTGCTAATCCCTTGTGTTTTTGCCATATGTTTTTAGTGTAATTTACCTAGTTTTCTTATTTTGTTTTGTTTTCTTTGTTTAGGTACTAGTGCATGACGCGGATGTTGGAAATGCGCCCTAAAACCAATCATATGATGATACTTTATGGACATTTCACATGTTAAACTAATCTAGTTTAATATTAAGGGCAAAGATTATTGTTTGAACCGTCTCATATAAATGTTATATGCTTAAACGATAAGTCCAAGGAATATGTGATTGGAAGAATGCGATCTAAAGAAGTTAGATTCATGAGACCATTCTTTCGTTGACACATCCTAAACGTTCCTGATCATAGGATTGTCAATTGGGCATTGACAGTCCGTTAAGATCAGTACGTGCTATGTCTTCTCTCAGGGAGAGTGACTAGTCTCGAGTCATTGGTGTGTGTGACATCAAGACAAGTACGTAGGTGCTCAATAGAGAATGAGTTCACTGAACACGATCAACGAAGAGTTCTCATATTCATGTCACATGAGAACTCATGGTTGGGATAATGCAAATTAGTCTTTTGACCTGAGGCATCACAATTGTCTTGTGGTTAGGTCCTTAATCTTTGATTATGTCAAAGTCACTCCATCAGGAGGGTGTCCACGGCACCGTTGGGGTTAAGCCACTTAGCCATGGAGGCAAGTGAAAGCGCAACAAGGGATCTCTAACCTTGAAACTGTTTGAGGGAGAATACTCTATGATATGATTAAGAATCTTTGGCCAAAGTATGAATGAGATTTAGGAATGTGTTACAAATCACATTCAAGGTAATCATATAATCACAAGACTCACATTGGATAGTAGACATGAATAAACTATCAAACCAAACAATGTGGTCAAGAGTATTGTATTAGAGAAAGACCGTATTGCATTTGTAATCCTAAAACTGAATAGGTTCTCCACCTCTTCTGATTAGCTTGGGTAACCATGACATGCTGCTAGGCGTCAACCATGGTTTGTGGAAGCCCTAAAAGTGTATTATCACTAACGGGAGAATTGAAAGTAAGTTTCAATTCACAATCGATTTGAAAGAGTTTGAATCGCCCACTGCCTCGCTAAAAGGAACCTAATGGATCGTACACCGTGTAAGGTAGAGATTGAAGATTCAACGGAGATGAGTAAGAATAATTAAATGGTTTAATTATTTATGGCAAGGATTAATTAATATGATTATTAATCAAACGAATAAGTTCGTTAAAAGACCTCGGGATAGTTTTGGACCTTAAGGCCCAATGGGCTTCGAACGTCAGTCCATTGACTTAAGTTGTGTGACAACTTAATGAATAATGATTCACAAAGGCCCAAATAGCCCAATAAATCCCATGTTAAAGAAGGAGTGGTTTTGGACTTATTTACAAGTTTGCCACTCAAATGAATTAAGGAATAAGTATGACTTTATAGCCAAAATTCATTAAGGGTTGTTTTTTGGAAAAAGGATGAGAACACAAGCTCTCCTTTCTCTCTAAAATTTCAGCCACCTTGGAGGGATCATCTAGCAATCAAACTCCTCCAAGGTCACTCATTTCTTCTACAATATGCCTTGGTGTGGAGACTTAGAGGTTTTCAATTTTGGGAACTTGGAGAAACCTTTTCATCCATCCAAATCCATGGATCTAAGATGCAAGGAATGGAGGCCCTCTCTTTGGGTGATTAGCCTTTGCTTATGCAAAGAGGAATCTACAAAGGTATTGATTTCTCAACTCACTTTGTTTTGAGTTGAGTCTTGGTTCACCTATCTACTAGGCTTTGAAGTTCATGGGTTAAGTTTTGTTTTTGAGTGCATATAAACATGATTCCGCCTTTTAATTGTTAATTGCATGTTGTTGATGTTGCTCAAATGAACTTGTTTTTCACAAATTTTCCTTCAAGTGGTATCAGGGCCTAAGTCTAGTAGTTGGTGAATCCTTTTAGGTTTTGTAGTTCATAGTTTGTGATTTGAATGTTGTAATTGTTACAAGCTTTATTCTTGCTTCTTTGAATGTAAATTTTGTTAGAAAATTTGCCATCTCAAATGTTGTAGATGTAGTTCATATGAGCATGAATTTTGGAGCTAAAATTTGGTGCCATGTTTTTGGGGAAATTCGGCCAAATCCAAAGGGTGGATTTTTGGGTTCTTGTTTGACTTGTTAAAAGTGTTTTAAAGTGACTTTTGGAACCCCTATGTACCCTACTATGGTTGTATGTTATTTCCCTTAAGTTTGAGTGGTTTTGGTATGTTTTTGGGTGAAGAATGTTCATGGAGCTCTTATGGGTTTTCATGGATGTTCTTCATTGTTCTTGATATGTTCTTGCCAAGAACAAAAGGTTTGGTGTTTGGATTCAAAGTTTTGATTTATTTCATAAAGTTTTTGTTTTGAAATATTTCTTATGTTTAAATATCTTAGATATTTGATAAGTCATATTTTGCATGCATGTATATCTTTCTTATTTGGCGTTTTTGTATTGTTTTTGGATTAAACTAGTTGCATTTTACATTGTTTGGTGTTAGTGTGCAGCCAAGTGTGTAATAAAATCAATTGGAGGGCAAATGAAGGAATGTGGTGCAATTCGGCCATATTGGGTGAATCTAAACAAGGCAAAAAGAGTGAAGTCAGATTGGGTGGTTCTAACACCAAAACATGCATTCACATGCATGTTCAAATACCTTGCCAAGTACTCACATGCATTTCCAATTCATTCAATTCCATCCCGTGCACTTCCACACCCATTCCCATTAACTAAACCTTTCAGCCATATTTACACCAACAAACATCATCATACCGTGCACTCCCATGTGATTCCAAGGCAGAAATCCACATGCATCTCAATTAAACATTCCATGCCATTTCAGCACTCCTTCAAGTCCATCCCGTGCTCTTCCATTCCCATTTCCAGATTATGATAACCAGTTCAGATTGTCCACTCCCTTGTGGCAGACTTTGCACATGTATCTTGGATTAAATAACCACATACCTGCAGATCATGTCCATTCCTTGCATCCTTTATTCCAGAAATTCACTCATTCCATCATTCCATGCCGTGTGCTTTCTTCACCTTTCCAGAATTTGTACAAACAATTCACCTTGGCAGATTCCACTCACTTGTTGCAGCAAGGGCACATGCATTTTGATTAAACAAACCACACCTTTGCAGACCTTGTCCATGCCGTGAGAATAACACCTCAGAAACCCATTCAACTCCAGCTCATTTTGATGCTATTCCATGTCACTTGTGCAGATAGAGATCCAATCTGAATGTGAGAGCCACATTCAGAAATTAATTAAGGGGACTCACTCATTTCTCTCTCGGATCCATTCCATTACACACACTCTATTTGCTCCATTTTCTGTCCATCATTTCACTCTCATTCTCCCTCTCCATCCCATTGCATTCGATACTCTCTCCATCTCACAGAAACTATCCATTCTCTTCCACACACCCATAACCTCTCCCATTTCACTCCATTCTCTGTCCATTTTCTGTCCCAAGGGCAGAAACCATTCAACTAAGCCATTCTACCTTCATCCGCACCACATTTGGAGAAGCAACACCAAGGAACTCTTCAAGGACTTCAAACATCAGTTTTGCTTCAAGGGTTTCTCCTTCTTAATCTTATGTTCACTCATGTTATTTATTTTTATGTTAAATCTTTGTAAACATGAAGTGTAACTAATCCTCCTCTAGGGATTCGATGTAACCTTGCAAAGTTTGCCATGTAATTAAGTTAGAATGCTCAGTTTGTCCATCTATTTCTTGTTTCATTCTCTGATTTAATGGTGACTTAGTGTGTTGATTTTAATGTTTGATCATCATTTGAATTAATCACTAAGTTGTTTAGCCAAGATTAAGACACACATCATGCATAATCTTGGTAGATATGTGAATGAATGAAGGGAGTGTTTAGCACACATCCTGCCGAGTTATTCCCTTTGGTTTTATGAAAGTTTCTTGTACATTACATAATCTTGATTATGAACCAAAATTGCACATCACAATTAGGTTCATGTTTAGAGACATTTGATCAAATCCACACATCATATGGTTGATCATATCCAAGTGAAACAAACTCAAGAAATAGGTAGATGAATGAGTACAAACTAACTTGACAAACATGGACTTAGTTGAGCAATGGTGAAACCGAATCCCTAGCTTCATTTCCATTGATACTATCCCATTACATTAGTTGTTGATTCATTTATTTGTGTTTACTTCATTTTCTCATGCTTTCAAGTTACAACAACAAATCTGTCTATTTAGACTAGTTTGATTCATTTCCAAATCTGCCTAGTTTGTTTAGTTTGATTCATTTCTTAGAGTTCTTGCAAAACAAGTAGTTACATAGGTCCATTTAGTCCCTGCGGAATCGACACCCTTGCTTGTGCCATTATACTAAATATATTCTAGCATTTGGAAGGAATTATACATCAACAATATTTGTTTTGAAAAATTAAAGAAATTTTAGTGGGTAGGTGTGTAATGATTTATTCCATTTCACCCACCCCACTTACAAAAACTTTGAAATTTTTTTTATTACTTTGCTTCAAAACCGGCCACCCTACTCAATTAGGGTCCTTGTGGGGCTTTTATGCAATTACATAAAGTTTTGATACTTTTGTGTATTTGTACTTTGACCCAAAAGTTTACGTTTTTACGTAAAGGTCCAAAATCACTAAAAGGACAAATTGTTTTGCTCCTTTAATGATGTTTTAACAAAGTGACCCAAATTGTTGTGGTCATTGTTTTTGGCCCAAAACAAAATGAGAACAAAATGGTTTTGTCTCTTTAAATGAGAATTGGATTTTCATTTCATTTACCTCCATTTAAATCAATTCTATGGATACAAAAACCAAATGAAAATGTTGCATTCAAGTTTAATTAGTTAAAGCGTTAATTAATTAAAGAAAGGGTGATTATGAACCTAAGCCTACTATAATTGAGCTATGTGAAAGGCCGTTTCAAATTTGTTTGAACCATGGGAATGTGTAGATTAAATTTTGGTTGTAATTTGATATGATCAATTGTTGTAAAAGAGCATAAGCTCTTCTTTACTTTAAAGTAATTTGATTTGATCAATTGTTGTAAAAGAGCATAAGCTCTTATTTACTTTGAAGTTCTCCTTTCTTATTTTATTCGATATGCATGAAATTGGAGTAGTTGGGTCCAACGCCCAATAAGACAACACGCCTTAATGTGATTAAACGCGTAACTAAAATCAATCACCATCCCTAGACCGAGATTCAACACTAGGCTCGTGTTGAGTCGAATCAAAGGTTCATAGTCATCCTAAGGCCCTAAGGCAACTATATAGTCCATCAATGAATGCAAACCTTATGTTAGTAGTATCATATACTCTTGCTTTAAAAACCGTTTTAAAAGCTTAGTGGGAGTATTATATACAACTAAATCAATCAAATGGACCAATAGTTGTAATAGGATCAAAATTGTTTTAATTAGAATAAAATGAATATTTATGTGATGAGACCTAAAACCCTCAACCAAACCATTATTAAGTTGATAAGCGAGAGATGCTTTGAATATCTCTTCGTGGCCTTCCACCGTGGTAGGCTCCAATCGTTTGTGACTTGTACACCGGCTTCACCCTATCATGGGGGAGTACAAAGTGCATGCTTACACTCAGGAGGAGTCTATACGCATATGATGAGGTGAGTGTAGGCAACGAGGATGGCCAACATCATATCATTGTGAGGCTATTCTTGAACCCCTTCATGAACTAAGCATGGTGGGAATAACTTAACTAAGTGCAATGGCGCCGATATCATATCATTGTGAGGCAACATTCTCTAGAGGCCAAATAAGATGGGTACTTGCAAGAGATGCAAATGAGTAAGCGTACTCTCTCATTATTATTAATGCTAGCCAATATCGTATCATCGTGAAGTGGGCTTGGTAATAGTGAGCCTCCCATACCCTACTAAGAGTTTCCTCCAAAACTCTTGAATTCCGATGAGGGATATGGAATTTGCCAAAAATAGTGGGTGGTGCTATTTGATTTAAAGACCCGAATCAAATGGCTTAAAATCAATCAATTTATATTCGTTATGTATTTGTTTACCAATATATTTGCAAACGCTATCCAAAACTTGACAAAGAAAAGCCGAATGCTTTAATTTCCGGACTTAGTTCTACAATCCCATAGATTGTCTTTAATGGCTTGTAGATGTAACTAAGTAGTCTCATCCTCACAATCTTCCTATTGATAATGTATCATTGGAAGAATATGTTAGATATGTCTATCATAAAGAGGACAACACTTTTAATGTCATAATTCTTCAAATACAAATTGTTGTATGAAGAAATAAGAGTTGCTTTGAACAACCCTTAATCAATGCAAACATTAGTGCTTGTTTCTTTGTTACATAAACAAGGAACTTTTGAAGTAAGCACAAGGGCATGGACACTTTATGTGCCATGATTCTTCACTTACAAATTGTTGTATGAAGAAATGAGAGTTGCCTTGAACAACTCTTGAAAGTTTGTAATTGTGTTTAGAACATAATGGTTGGTTGACAAAAATAGTCCATCAACATGGACTTATAATGATTTTGAATCATTGAGTGTTGAAGTGTTAAACCACTTAACGAGACGGAAACTAGGCAAGGACTTCACTTTTGTGTCCCTATCCTAATGGTTCACTAAGTTTATTGTAAACTATATAATGAACGATAACCACACGCTCTCCAAATTGTTTGATGTGTATAACACAATTGAAATAAGTTTCAAGAGAGATAGTGGGAGTTTAGGGACCATGACTATTGTAGTCAAAGGAGAAGTCAAATGAAGAAGGCAAAATAACTCCAAGGGAACAAACTTTCTTTATGAAAGGATGGACATTGGAAGGGGTATTTGCAAGAAATATCTTGCAAGTGTCAAGAACGCACCTTTCGAAGGTGTTGTAAAATGTTCTTGAATAGTTCAAAACAGTTGGTTCTTCTACTTGAATGTTTGATCCTGTATTAGTAACTATGTTTTACAATTGTTGTAAAAGTGTGCTAATAAAAAGTAGAAGATTAATGAGAGAAGAGAAAGTACTTCACATTCGGAAAGTGAATAAAATATAGATCTCTGCGAAAGCGGATTGTACTTACTTCCTCATATGAACTACCAAAGAAATTGGAAAATACTAAAGATTGTCTTTACATTCCAATTTTAAGGAACTTAAATCCGTCACTATAGTAGAGATGGATAAATGTTTTGTTTGACAAAACATTGTTCTTTATTAATCAATAATTAGATTATTGTAATTTAATTGGTTGTCTCTATAGTAGAGATGATGCGGTAGTTTAACTGTTTAGAATACGATGATGCTTAAAACCCAAAAGGTTGCAAGGTAGTGACTAATCCCAACTGAGTTGTGATACCTCTAAAACATAAGTTACGAGTTGGTCATAGATGGATGCTTTGGATCGTTAGATCCGGATCCAATACCTTCTTGTTAAAATTGTATAGAGGCGAAATGTTCGAATCTTTATTCTTTTGGAAAGAAGAAAGAATCACAAAGTTGTTGAGGTTAATTCACTTAGATGTTAGTGGCACTTGTCCACAACATAATACTACTCATGTTGCATGACATTCACCGAAGATCACTCTCGGTTGGACTGTAGTTTATTTTGAATAAACACAAGTCCGAATACTTTGCAAAAGGTTTCAAAGGATTCAAGAAATGTAAGTAGATGAGTAAGACGTCTAAAGTATTTACCTCCTTAGATTTGATCCAAGGAAAAAGTAACACTTTAGATTAATTTCCTTGAAAAATATCAAGGAAAGTAGCATCGTAAGATAATGAATTTCTCCATTAGGAGAAGAATGAACATGAATAAGATTTAGTTCGTTGGACATTATCAATTACCCATATATATATGATATATACTTCTAAGACAACCTAGTTCCTATACCACAAGCTCCAAGGTAGTCCAGAAGGATTTATAAACTGTCTCAGTTGAATGGTTTGAACTTTATGACTATGTCATAGAGTTGCACCTCTTAATTCGAAAGAAATAAGAATGAAAATCCTTATGACTACATTGAGTGTATATACGATATATACTCAAGGAAATGGTAAAGTACCATTTGACCCGAAATAATGAAACCTTCACAGCTAATTGGTAGCTTAAGGTGACTACACTCAAAGAGAATGGTTGACTTTGAAGAAACCATCTTTGACGTAGTCTTGGTTTCAATTAATTCGAAGATTGCTAGCTACAACTAAAATGGTGATTTAATGTTTGGACATAATATGGGTTTCCGAAACCATTATTAAGATAGTCTTGATAATATATGTCTAAAACTATAAATCACAAGACAGGTTAGTTGTAGAGATCCATCCATCATTGATCTTAGCAAGCTAGTGGGAGCTATAAGCGTCTTATGAGAAAAGATCAATTGTTTGATTTCTCATAAAGATGTAAATGAATCTTTTGTTTACTAGGTTTACAAAAGATTAGTGGGAGTTAATCGTATTCCTAAATTTAAATATATATATATATATGATATATTAATTTTTGGAAATGAAAAGAGTACTTCTTCGTTAAAGTTATTCTATAACGATAGAATGTATATGGGAGATATAGTCTATATAATGGAATGGAAATCTATAATGATATATTTCAAGATATAATTGGATTATATCAATCCCTAAAATAGACAAGAGATGCTAGGAAGTTTCTCATTTGATGATAAACTTCAATTAGAATGACAATTCTAGTGAGACTAGGAAGTTGTTCTTCTCAAAGGGAATGTACCCTTTGACTCCCAAAGAAATAATGCGTAAATAGAATCCTTTATGCATACGCAGAAAGATGATTTATGTATTTCATATTGTATGAAAACATTGATATAAGTTGTCCCTAGAACGGTACAAGATGATATCAGTGCAAGCCCAGGATCAGAACCATGGCAACTGTCAAGTGAATCCTTAGTTATTTAAGAAATACTAAGGATGGATTCCTCAAGAATGAGGAAGAATTAGAGTAACGTAATGGAAGCGTAAATGTATTAGATTATGAGTCTAATCCATCATTGAATATCTCTTCATTATGAATGAAGTGATAATGAGATATCTCTTTATTATGACTAAAGAGATATTTGGGTGGAAACGTTAAAAGGAATGACTTTAATGTGTTCCATCATGTATGCAAAATATATTGCCATATAGAAGCTTACAACATTGTTGTTTGGATGGGAAAGTTCATTTATGAACTCTCCATTCGGTTCCAACCAGAAAGTGTATGACACTAATGGGGCGATACCTCAAGCCAGGGAATCAAGGTCTCATCAAGGTCCGAACTCAAATGAGAGACTGAACCACATGATTGAGAATCATGTATAATGGTGACGTCGTTATTCTCAAGGTTGCTTCTATGGATAACATATAGATATCCATTGTCTAGGCCTACTACTCAGCCATTTATGAAATGACTACATAAGAGGTATCATCATTGATGACTAAGCTGATTGGCTCTAGTGCAAGTGGGAGATTGTTGGAAATGTGCCCTAAAACCAATCATATGATGATACTTTATGGACATTTCACATGTTAAACTAATCTAGTTTAATATTAAGGGCAAAGATTATTGTTTGAGCCGTCTCATATAAATGTTATATGCTTAAACGATAAGTTCAAGGAATATGTGATTGGAAGAATGTGATCTAAAGAAGTTAGATTCATGAAACCATTCTTTCGTTGACACATCCTAAACGTTCCTGATCATAGGATTGTCAATTGGGCATTGACAGTCCGTTAAGATCAGTACGTGCTATGTCTTCTCTCAGGGAGAGTGACTAGTCTCGAGTCATTGGTGTGTGTGACATCAAGACAAGTACGTAGGTGCTCAATAGAGAATGAGTTCACTGAACACGATCAACGAAGAGTTCTCATATTCATGTCACATGAGAACTCATGGTTGGGATAATGCAAATTAGTCTTTTGACCTGAGGCATCACAGTTCTCTTGTGGTTAGGTCCTTAATCTTTGATTATGTCAAAGTCACTCCATCAGGAGGGTGTCCATAGCATCGTTGGGGTTAAGCCACTTAGCCATGGAGGCAAGTGAATGCGCAACAAGGGATCTCTAACCTTGAAACTGTTTGAGGGAGAATACTCTATGATATGATTAAGAATCTTTGGCCAAAGTATGAATGAGATTTAGGAATGTGTTCCAAATCACATTCAAGGTAATCATATAAGCACAAGACTGACATTGGATAGTAGACATGAATAAACTATCAAACCAAACAATGTGGTCAAGAGTATTGTATTAGAGAAAGACCGTATTGCATTTGTAATCCTAAAACTGAATAGGTTCTCCACCTCTTCTGATTAGCTTGGGTAACCATGACATGCTGCTAGGCGTCAACCATGGTTTGTGGAAGCCCTAAAAGTGTATTATCACTAACGGGAGAATTGAAAGTAAGTTTCAATTCACAATCGATTTGAAAGAGTTTGAATCGCCCACTGCCTCGCTAAAAGGAACCTAATGGATCGTACACCGTGTAAGGTAGAGATTGAAGATTCAACGGAGATGAGTAAGAATAATTAAATGGTTTAATTATTTATGGCAATGATTAATTAATATGATTATTAATCAAACGAATAAGTTCGTTAAAAGACCTCGGGATAGTTTTGGACCTTAAGGCCCAATGGGCTTCGAACGTCAAGTCCATTGACTTAAGTTGTGTGACAACTTAATGAATAATGATTCACAAAGGCCCAAATAGACCAATAAATCCCATGTTAAAAAAGGAGTGGTTTTGGACTTATTTACAAGTTTGCCACTCAAATGAATTAAGGAATAAGTATGACTTTATAGCCAAAATTCATTAAGGGTTGTTTTTTGGAAAAAGGATGAGAACACAAGCTCTCCTTTCTCTCTAAAATTTCAGCCACCTTGGAGGGATCATCTAGCAATCAAACTCCTCCAAGGTCACTCATTTCTTCTACAATATGCCTTGGTGTGGAGACTTAGAGGTTTTCAATTTTGGGAACTTGGAATAACCTTTTCATCCATCCAAATCCATGGATCTAAGATGCAAGGAATGAAGGCCCTCTCTTTGGGTGATTAGCCTTTGCTTATGCAAAGAGGAATCTACAAAGGTATTGATTTCTCAACTCACTTTGTTTTGAGTTGAGTCTTGGTTCACCTATCTACTAGGCTTTGAAGTTCATGGGTTAAGTTTTGTTTTTGAGTGCATATAAACATGATTCCGCCTTTTAATTGTTAATTGCATGTTGTTGATGTTGCTCAAATGAACTTGTTTTTCACAAATTTTCCTTCAGCGGAGTTCTCAAACTGTGCATGCACATATCTTGGACTTTAACGACGATTTTGAACGTGATTTGAGAAGAAAGAGGAGGCATCCCGAACCTAGTGAACCTAGTGAACCTAGTTCAAGTTCAGAGGCCGAATCTGAGTTTGAAAGTGTGGAAGAAGAAGTTATGGCAACGGACAATCGGACCATTAAAGAGCTTTCGGCCTCGGGGTTGGCCAATGCCGCACCATTATGCATTCAATACCCCGCGGCTGCCCAAGGCAAGACCGATGAATTCGAGTTGAAGTCAAGCTTGTTGCACCACATTCCGAAATACCATGGGCTTTCCATGGAAGATCCAAACAAGCATTTGAAGGAGTTTGAAGTTGTATGCTCAAGCATGACACCCATTAACCTTGATGGGAATATTATGAAGATGAAAGCTTTTCCATTCTCTCTTGTGGAAAAGGCTAAGGATTGGCTTTATGAATTGGCACCCGGGACCGTTACTTCTTGGGAGAGCATGAAGAGAGCATTCTTGGAGAAGTTCTTCCCTACTTCAAGAGTCATTCTCTTGAGGAAGAAAATTAGCGGAATCCAACAAAGTCAAGGAGAATCTTTTCCGGCATACTACGAGCGTTTTAAAGCCCTTGTTGCATCATGTCCTCAACATCAAATGAAGGAGGAGCTTCTCCTTCAATATTTCTATAAGGGCCTTCTTCCCATTGAAAGGCAAATGCTCGATGCTTCGGCGGGAGGTGCATTGGTGGACAAAACTCCTATGGCAGCCAAGACCCTAATTGCAAACCGTGCTCTAAATGCACAACAATATGAAGGACTTGGGCAAAGGGACCCCCCACGGCAACACTTGAATGAGGTAAATTCTCAATCCGATATTCAATCTCAGTTAGCTAATCTTACTTCTATTATGTCTCAGATGGCCGAAGGAATGAAGATACAAGGACCGATTGTATGCGGTGTATGTTCTATCCAAGGACACCCTTCGGAAAGATGCCCTCAATTGATTGAGAATGGGGGATGGGAGAGTGCAAATGCCATTGGATTTCCGAGCCACAATCAACCAAGGAATGATCCATATTCCAACACATACAATCCAGGTTGGAAAGACCATCCAAACTTTAAGTGGAGGGAGCCTCAACAACCTCAACAACAAGGAGGCTTTAGACAACAACCCCCGGGGTTCTACACCAAGCCATTCGGCCCCAATTCAAACCAAGCACAACCTGCCCAAAACAATCAAGGTACGTCATTGGACAATGAAACACTTCTTAAGTTACTTACTGATAGGAGCATATTTAGGCGACTTACTTAGCTTGTTTTCGTGCATTTATATTGTTAATTCATAGTTGTTTTAGTAGTTTAATCCATTTTCGTGTGTTTTTAGGTTCATATGTCTAAGGAAGCAAAAAGATGCATTTTGGAGCATTTTGGAGCAAATTAGAGATTGGAATGGATATCATATGCTTGGAGCCAAGAGGATGGACGAAATTGAAGGATTCCTAATCCATTGCAGCCACATGCACATTCAATCATTCACACCAAAACCTTGCACATGCTTTCCCATTTCATTATTCATTCACTTTGCAGCCACCATTCACTCTTTAATCCACATGCATTCATCATCATTCACCACACCTTGCAGCCACATGCATTCCCCTTTTATATTTCCAACCCACATGCACTTCCCCCTTTAATCATTCAAACATGCACTCCCTTTAATCACATGCATAAATCAGCCACATGCATCTCCCATCACCATATCAGATTTCCATCATATTCACATGCATTCCATCCTTTAAAACATTGCACATGCACTCCCTTTAATTAATTAAGCCACATGCACTCCCATCCATTTCATCATTGCAGCCAACACATGCTTTCACATGCATTTTCAGATTGTCCCCTTGCACATGCAGCCACATATTCATTGCACATGCAATTCCAACCCACATGCATCCTTTAATCATTCAAACATGCAGCCACATTCCCTCCTAGCTGTCATGTTCCCCCCATTTCACCTATAAATAAGCATCCATTGCAATCATTCTCATTCATTCCTCCATTTCAGAAATTCATCCATTGTACATACCACAACACAAACCCTTCCATTTTCAGAATGTAGACCATCACAAACTGCCCTTGGTGCCGTGGCCTTGAGGCACCACTCCCTTACAATCCAAACACCATCCTTCCATCTTCACCACTCCCCAAACCATTCACACCATCAAACTATCCTTAGACCTTGTGCTACAACGAAGAGGAAGAGAAGAGTGCCTAAACGTTCATACAATTCAAGTTTGAGTTGTTGGAATGTTTAGGTGTTTCTTTGATTTCAATGTTTAATTTCAATACTCTTTGTTTTGTACGAATGAGGAATGGAAGAGAAGAGGACCTAAACGTTCATACAATTCAAGTTTGAGTTGTTGGAATGTTTAGGTGTTTCTTTGATTCTCTTTGTTTTGTACCATGAGGAACTAAACCACCCTTGGTTAGGGGGTAATTCGAAATATATGTTTATGCTTGCATTTTGATTTGATTACTTCTAATTGCGTTTCATAAGTTGTGGATTCAATTTGTTTAACTGTTTGATTGATAACTTATTTATGTATGTTTATTGAGAGTGCACGCTTAATTTTCATGCATGAATATGACGCTAGAATATAAGTGAGTTTCACCTAATAGTTACGAACTTATATTCACAAGTAGTGGAGGTTGCTTATAAACAATCGCGTTAAACGAATTCTTGGCATAAGTTTCATGCAATCATAGTAACGAATGCCCCGTCAACACTTATAATTTTCATAGAACGTAATGATTCTTGCTTGTATCTCTATTATGCAATCATGTAGGGGACTTGTGGGGAATGTTTTGGGTTGTCGTATGCAATCATCCAATTCAATAACGTTAGGAAGATTTGAAGGTTAATTAGTGCATCACGGTTAACTTGGGGTGTTGAGAATTAATGATTTATTGAAATGCAATTGGAAATCGTTTTATTATGCAAGTATAACATGTATGGAGATGAACCCCTTAGCTAGCCTTCCATCCATATTTTCATCACATTCATCTTTACTATCTGTTTTTACTTACAATCTGTTCTTTTAGTTTAAATTCGTCAAAACCAATCCCCCATTTATTTTAAAGTGTTAGATTAGTTAGAATTACATTAACCATGTGTTTATAAGTGTTTTGTTTCATTTTGTTTCCCAAATTCGTCCAAATTCACCAAAGTGCTCAAAACTGCCCAGAAAGTGATTTTAAGGCAGTTTTGAGTGTTTTGGGTGATGTTTGAGTCTTTTCGTTTGTTTTAGTGTTTTAAAGTTTAGTTTTGCATTCTTTGAGTCTAGTATAGTGTTTCATATTGTTATTTTACGTTTTTGAGTCAAATCCAAGTGATTAACAATCCCTCCTAATCCCCGGTCTAGAACGATCCCTACTTATACATATACTACAATTTGACGAAAAGAGGGTTTAATTTGTGTGCGTATAATTCATGCATCACTTACCAATTTGTCTCAGGGGCAAGAGAATCAAACCAAAGCCATGCAAAACCAAGACAAAAGGGTGGATCACTTGGAGAAACAAATTGGGCAGATTGCGGAGTTTGTAGGACAATTCCGAGACAAAGGCAAGCTCCCTAGCTCAACCATTGTCAATCCAAGGGGAGGGTGCGAATCTGCCAAGGCAATCATGTTGAGAAGTGGTAAGGAGGTCGGAACCACCTCAAGGCCATCCAAAACAAGTCAAGAAGAGGACATGTTGCTGCAAGAAGAGGAGGAACAAGCAAAGAAGGCCACGGCAAGGGTGAAAGAAACTTTGCCGCAGCCCCCTATTGTGCCAAAACCGTCCAACACGCCTAAGGTAAGTCCAAATTCGACTTTGTCAAGTTCTATTCCACTAAATGTGCCCTTTCCTGGCAGGTTTAGGCAAACAAAGAAGGAGGAGCATGAGTGATGCGAAATATATAAGCACACAAATTAAACCCTCTTTTCGACAATTGTAGTATAGATATAAGTAGGGATCGTTCTAGGCCGGGGATTAGGAGGGATTGCTAATCTAATGAAAATTGACTCAAAGATGTGAAAATATGTTTTAAAACACTTTAAATAGACTCACAAGACTCTTACTAACTTATATGACTCAAAACAACCAAAAACAACCAAAAAGACTCAATTTAGACTCTATGACTTAATTTGGACGAAAATACACTTGGTTTTGACTCTAAAGACTCAAAAAGACTCTTTTGGACAGATTTGGAACAAATAAGAAAGGGGGTTTTGATTTTGGACGAATTTAAAAGAAAACAAGTGACTTAAAACTTTAAAACAGATTTTGGACGAAAATAAGAAAAACTAATGGATGATGGGATAGCCAAGGGATACTTCTCCACGCATGATACTTTCTAACATAAATTGATTTCCAGTTGCTTTTCCGATAAACCATGAACCTCAACACCCCAGATTAACCGTGACATCACTAATTAACCCTCAGATTTCCCTTAAGTTAGTGGATTGGATGACATCATACGACAACCCAAAGCATTCTTCAAAAAGTCCCCTACATGACATCATAATAGAGATACGGTTAAAGATCATTACGTTCAATGGAAACCATAAGTATTGACAAAGCACTTGTAACTATGACATCATGATACGCATGCTAGGAATTTACTTAACATGATTGTGAAAACAACCTTAACTACTTGTGAATATAAGTTTGTGACGATTATGTGAAACACCCTTATATTCTAGCCCCAAATTCAAGCATGCAAATTAAGTAGGCCTCCCTAATAAACATACAAGAATAAGTTATCCATCAAACGGTTAAGTAAATTGCATTCGCAATTTATGAAATCACAACTGGAATTAATCAAATCATATTATCATTGTAATCATGGTTTCAAAGCATCCCTAGGCTAAAACGAGTTTAGCCTCTCATGTTCATGACAAAACAAAGCAATATAGATTTAAACATTGAAAATAAAAGATAGATTACACCTAGACACGTCCAACACTCCAACTTGAATGTACAAACGCCCAAGGCTTGGTCTTCCTTCTCATCCTCCTTGCTAGGTCACGGCACAAGGGTCTATGGTGAGTTTGTGGACGATTTTCTGGATTTTGGATGGTTTTAGGTATATATGGTGGTGCGGCAAGGGGTTATGGTGGTGTATGGAGGTTGGGATGGATGTATGGAAGTAGGGGAATGATGGATGGGTGGTTGCAAGGTCACGGCAAAGGTTGATTTCTAAAGGGATGTATGAATGTTGTGTGAAGGGATGGTTATGATTAAATGGCACGGCAAGGCTGTTTATATAGGCTAGTTTTGGCACACTTAGTGTAGGAAAAGGATTGCCTAATCCCATTGTAAAAAGGTTAACTCAAGGCAGAAATTAAATGGGAATGGGAATAGGAATTTCGGCTAGGAATTAGGGAGTTCTAGAAGGCTAGGTGCGGCACACATGTAGGGATAGGATTAGGTGTTCTAGAAACTGTGTTTAAGGCAGATTTCCTAATCCTAAAGGGCCTAGGACATGTGATATAGGAGTAGGAAAAGGATTGTGATTCCTAAACCTACAAGGAATGGTGATTTGCGGCAATGGTATGGATGAGTCTTCTAGAAACTGAAATAGGTGTTTAAATGTGTAATTGATTCTCCCTAAGTAGCTAGGTTTAGGTCCCAATCTGATTTGGATAGGATAGAATAGGATAATGTTAGAGATAGGATAGGATAGGGTTTCTAGGATAGGATAAGATAAGGTTGGATAAGGTTGGATAAGGTTCCTTGTTTCTTGCTTCTTCCTTATCTTCATTGGAGTAGAACTTCTTCCACCAGATTTGTAGCCTTTCCTAGCTCTTCTTGTCTTCAATTTCGTCCATCCTCCTTGCTCCATTGTTAAGCTATCCAATCCATGCCCAAAAATGCTCCAAATAGCCTCAAAATGCACTTTCTTGCTCCTTTTGCCATTAGGACCTAAAAACATACGAAAATACTTTAAAAGACTGAAATACATAGTAATTAACTCACTAAGTGTAAGGAAACAACACAACTAAGTAGCATAAATATGCTCCTATCAAATTCCCCCACACTTAGCTTTTGCTAGTCCTCAAGCAAAACGAAATAAATCAAAAACAAAACAAAACACATTCTAAACCTTCCAACATGTATCTCAGGGATTCCCAACGAACATGACACATTAGAGAACATCATCCCCACGGTTTTTAGCTTTCTTTATACTTCAACAAACACTTAATCATAGTTACTACCTATTAGTTCACATATAATCAATTAAAACAATGTTTCGAATGTAGTAACATGCCTTAGAGAATTCCCTCAATTCCTCACTAGAATGCACTCTATTTTCACACAGATTTTCTAACTTCACACCCTACACTAGTTATATGTGAGAAGATTGATGTAAATATGAAGACTAATACTCACATATGTTATATCAAAGAAAGCATTTTCTGGATTTACGACAATGACATGAATATGATCTCATGAATGGAATGCTACTACTTAGAACGAGAACCAGTGATTCCATATGCTCATACCAAATTCAAACTCCACATATTGAACACATAACATCAAGATAGAAGTTGAGGGTTGTAACGAGGCTAAGGTATTGGCTAACAAAGAAAGGTAAGGATAAACAAACGTTCGTAAAGAAATAGTAAGCACAGTAATGAAATTGACACTTAAACTCACTTCTAATGGCAAAAAACCAACTTTTAAACACAAGGGAAGATTCATGCAACATTTAGGGTCAAATTCACTCTTTTGGACCCTTCCTTCAACAACCAACACTTGTGAGTTCATTCTCACTTATTTTTCAACTCCTTTTCTTTCTTTTGAACACTTTTCTATTTTCTTTTGATTTTTCTACGAATTTCTCTTCTTTCCTTCTCTTTTTTTTTTTTTTTTTTTCTTTCTTTTTTTTTTTTTTTTTTTTTTTTCTTTTTCGTGCCCTATCATCTTCCCCCACACTCGTTTTCCACCATATATTGACCAAAGGAGTTCACTCTAAGTCGTGCTTTACTATCCTTTAAGAACCAAGGTATGGAAAGTCCTATTCTAGGCTAGGTGAGGATAATGTGGCTAACAACGAAAATAGGTTTTGAAAAGGCTCAAGAGGGTTAATCCTACAATACATATGAAAAGGGATAGGCTTTTTGGCTCTGGCTTGACTAACAACTTCATCTTATTGTATGTTATGCAATCAATATCATGCTTTGAATGAAATGGGCATGAGTTCTAGTATTTGGAACTATAATGAAATGCATTCTAAATAGCAACCAAGCAAAGAATGATGAGATCATGCAACGACTTTAGAAAACAAGAAATCATAGATTATACTCTCCAAAGAACGTTATAGGCTCAAGTCTCTCAAGGATGTAGCGTTAGTTTGAGTTTCTTCCTTCAAGCATGTTACAAAAACTGATTTTATCTTTGTAATTACATGTGAATTCATAAATTATAACCATAACCAAGCATAAACCAAAGCATAAATCAACTTCCAGCCATGTTTACAACATTCTTTAATAGTCATGCAATTAAAAACCAAATCCTCATCATTGTGTTGGAAGGTGACCTAAGACACAAACAAACACACAAAAACAATTTAAAAACAACTCTTTTTGGGTTTTTCAAAACTATTTTGTAATTTTTTTTTTGTAAATTTTCGGATTTTCTTATCAAAAGACATAAAAACACTTCAAAACACTCTAAAAACACTTAAAAATAGTGTGAAACAACTTTAGAAATGATGGGTGATAAAATCCCACGAATTTACATGAAAAACACTTTGTTTACCCCCCCACACTTAAATCAAACATTGTCCTCAATGGTTCACACAAAGACTCACATCCAAACAAACAATATAAACGAACTAACATGACAAAATAAAAATAATAAAGAGATAGAGATTGAGGAACGCAAATTTGATTTTGTAGCTTGAATTGGTGAATTGCCCACATCCTCTCTCGTTGAATGCATGGGTTGCCTCCCAAGAAGCACTTGCTTTAACGTCGTGCAGCCGGACGAACCTTCTTCTTATCCTCATTTGGAGCCCACGGCATAGAATGGATCCTTGAATGGAAGGTGATACTTGAAGTGAACCGGCATTGGTTTGAATTCTAGTGTAGGTGCCTGATTCATCAAAATCAGCCAGTTAGTATAAAATGTAATGGAATTTGGAGAAGATGACTTACTTGTTTTGTCCGACAAGAACTCAATGACAAACACCACTCCTTTGAAAGTTTCAGGGATATTGGACTTGGCCAGATTGCATGTGATGGTTATGACTTGTCCAATGTCATCAAATTCAACTTCTTTGGGTTTTGTGGTTTCAAATATGTCCTCTTTGATGCCTTCTACATCTTCTCCAGCCACTACCTTCTCTTGAATCATTCTTCTTGGTGTACAAAGTCCTTTGAAGAATTCAACACCATCTAAAACTTGCTGTGTTGCACCAAGAATTGGAATAGCATTTTGCACCTTTGGGAAGGCTTCCACGATGTCCTTTTTACTCTCTTCTTGGTTGGGAATCAAAAACCTGCTAGGAAAAGGGACATTGGGTGGAATAACATCAGAATAACATGGAATTGGGACGTCCTTACTTGTGGTGGGTGATTTAGAGGGCTTAGGGGGCTGCGGCAAGGGTTGTTCTACCCTTGCCGTGTGCATGTCTTCTTCCTCCTCCTCCTCAATTAGCAGCTCCTCATCCACTTCTAGGCTATGTTTGGACATTATTAGGTCAGCTCCAACCTCCATAGCACTTCCCAAAGTGATAGCATTATGGATTTCAAAATCTTCCTTCGAGTTTTCAATAGTTGAGTTGGAGAGTTCACTTTGCTCTTGAATTTGTTTCATGAACTCCATAATCTGCCCAATTTGCTCCTCCAATTTACCCAACTTCTTGTCTTGATTTTGTCCGTCCTGCGTCAAAGAGGTTAGTAATTGAAAATTTTTATCATTATCCATGGACATACTTGAACTTGATTGGAATTGTTGTGGGGGAGGTTGTGGTTGCTGCATAGGTGTTGTATAGAACTCCTCATATGGTTGCCAATATGCTTCTTGTTGAGCCTCCTTGGCTTGATTTTGTGACCCCTGCACCAAAGAATTTAATTCATTAAGAATTTGATTATAATCTATTGACGAACTTGAATTTGATTGAGCATATTGCATATGAAGTTGAGGTGGCTGCATAGGTCTTGAATAGAACTCCTCATATGGCTGCCAATATGCTTCACGTTGAACTTGTTGAGCTTCCCACCACATAGAGTTTGAATGATCCTTCCAATCTCTTTGTGGACATTGATTGGCTTGAAATCCTTGCCTATATGAAGCACCAAATGTAGGGACACTCTGCATTGTGGTCCGTTCGGCATACGGCGACAATTGAGAAGTAAGATTTGCCAATTGAGCTTGAATGCTAGCAAAATCCATATCTTACTTCTCTAGTACCTAAAATCAAAGAAAGAGAACTAAATCAAATATCAAAAGTAACAACAAACAAAGAAAACAACACTAAGTTAGAAACTAAAACGGAAACAACTAAACCAAAAAGAAAAGAACCAAGGGATTAGCAAAGTTGCTAATCCCCGGCAACGGCGCCAAAAATTTGATGCGAAATATATAAGCACACAAATTAAACCCTCTTTTTGACAATTGTAGTATAGATATAAGTAGGGATCGTTCTAGGCCGGGGATTAGGAGGGATTGCTAATCTAATGAAAATTGACTCAAAGATGTGAAAATATGTTTTAAAACACTTTAAATAGACTCACAAGACTCTTACTAACTTATAGACTCAACGTCGACTCATTCGTTGGATGCTTCTTCTCCAAGAGTTCGATATCGAAATCCGGGACAAGAAGGGAAGTGAAAACGTGGTGGCTGACCACTTGAGCTGTATGGTGCATGAGGAGGATGCCGTGCCTATCATAGAGACATTCCCAGATGAGCAACTGATGTCTGTCAAGATAAGTGAACCGTGGTATGCTGATTTGGTGAATTATTTGGTGTCTAAACATGTTCCTAGTGAATTACTTAAACACCAATGTGATAAATTGAAGAAAGAGGCACGGTTTTATGTGTGGGATGACCCGTATTTATGGAAATATTGCCCTGACCAAGTTATACGTAGGTGTGTGCACGATTCTGAGTTTAATGCTATTCTAACCTTTTGTCACACTTATGCTTGTGGGGGACACTTTGGCACTCAAAGAACAGCACTTAAGGTGTTAGAATGTGGTTTTTATTGGCCTACCATCTTTAAGGATGCTAGAACATTTTGCATGTCTTGTGATAGATGCCAAAGAACGGGCAATATTGGTCCTAAACAACAAATGCCGCAAACCCCCATTTTTAGTGTTGAAATCTTTGATGTTTGGGGTATTGATTTTATGGGTCCCTTTCCTTCGTCACATGGGTTTCTTTATATATTGCTTGCTATGGACTATGTGTCGAAATGGGTGGAAGCAAAAGCCACCCGAACTAATGATTCTCGAGTGGTTGCAGATTTTGTGAAAACTAACATTTTTGCAAGGTTTGGAATGCCACTAGTGCTAATCAGTGATGGAGGTTCCCATTTTTGTAATCGAACCATCGAGGCGTTGCTCAAGAAATACAATGTCACGCATAAGGTGGCCACACCTTATCATCCTCAAACGAGCGGGCAAGCCGAGGTTTCGAATAGGGAAATCAAGCAGATTCTTGAGAAGACCGTGGGGCCTACAAGGAAGGATTGGAGTTTGCGCTTAAACGATGCATTGTGGGCGTATCGCACTGCCTACAAAACCCCCATTGGGATGTCACCTTTTCGGCTCATCTATGGGAAGCCATGCCATCTTCCCGTCGAACTAGAGCATCGTGCACATTGGGCCGTCAAAACGTTCAATATGGACCTTGATGCCGCAGGTTTACATAGGAAGCTTCAATTGTGTGAGCTTGATGAAATCCGAAATGAAGCATATGAGAATGCCCGGATTTACAAGGAGAAAACGAAGGCATTCCATGACAAGATGATTCGTGCCAAGACGTTCTCTATTGGGCAGAAAGTGTTGTTGTTCAATTCTCGCCTTCGGTTGTTTCCGGGTAAGTTGCGTTCCAAATGGGTTGGTCCTTTTATTGTCACTAATGTTTTCCCTCATGGTGCAGTGCAAATTAAAAGTTCAAGGACGCAGCAAGAATTCAAAGTGAATGGGCATCGATTGAAGCCCTATTACGAGACGTTTGAGGAGCATGTCGTGGAGGAGGTACCCCTCCATGCCGTGGAACCTAGTCAAGCTTAAACGGAGGTACCGTCCGGCTGGAAGACGTTAAAGCAAGCGCTTCTTGGGAGGCAACCCATGTGTTGAAACATGAGAAGAAGGAACTTTCACTCCAAACCCAGATTTGCGTCCCTAACCTATCTCTTTATTGCTATTACTTTGCCATTTGTGTTATGTTTGCTAGTTGTGTTAGTTGATTGTTTTTGTGTTAATCTAAGTTTGAAACATTGAGGACAATGTTTGGTTTAAGTGTGGGGGGGTAAACAAGCTGTTTTTGCATGAAATTCGTGGGATTTTATCACCTATCACTTCACATGTTGTTTCTCACCGTTTTAAAGTGTTTTTAGTGTGTTTTGATGTGTTTTAGTGTCATATAACAGAAAACCTTAGAAAAATTCGAAAAAGTTTGAAAAATACCAAAAAAAAAGAGTCGTTTTTGAGTCATTTTTGTGTTTTAGGGTACCTTCCAACACAATGATGAGGATTTGGTTTTAAATTACATGACTATTATAGAATGTTGTAAACATGGCTGGAAGTTGATTTATGCTTTGGTTTATGCTTGGTTATGGTTATAGCTTATGAATTCACATGTAATTACAAAGAGAAAATCTGTTTTTGTAACATGCTTGAACGAAGGAACTTAAACTAAAGCTACATCCTTGTGAGACTTGAGCCTATAACGTTCTTTGAAGAGTATAAATCTGTGATTTCTTGTTTTCTAAAGTCGTTGCATGATCTCATCATTCTTTGCTTGGTTGCTACTTGGAATGCATTTCATTATAGTTCCAAATACTAGAACTCATGCCCAATTCATTCAAAGCATGATATTGATTGCATAACATACAATAAGATGAAGTTGTTAGTCAAGCCAAAGCCAAAAAGCCTATCCCTTTTCACATGTATTGTAGGATTACCCCTTTTGAGCCTTTTCAAGCTTATTTTCTTTGTTAACCACATTATCCTCACCTAGCTTAGATTAGGACTTTCCATACCCTTGTTCTTAAAGGATAGTGAAGCATGACTTAGAATGAACTCCTTTTGATCAATATATTGCAGAAAATAAGTGTGGGGGAAGATAATAGGGCACGGCCAAAGAATGAAATAAAGAAAAAAAAAACAAGAAAAAATTCGTGGAAAAATAAAAAGAAATTAGAAAAGTGTTGAAAAATAAGTGAGAATGATCTCACAAGTATTGGTTATTGAAGGAAGGGTCCAAAAGAGTGAATTTGACCCTAATTGTGCATGAATCTTCCCTTGTGTTTAAAAGTTGATTTCTGCCATTAAAAGTGAGTTTAAGTGTCAATTTCATTACTTTGCTTCCTATTGCTTTAAGAACCTTTGTTTGTCCTTTGCTTTTCCTTGTTAGCCATTACCCTTAGCCCCGTTACAACCCTCAACTTCTATCTTGATGTTATGTATTCAATATGTGGAGTTTGAATTTGGTATGAGCATATGGAATCACTGGTTCTCGTTCTAAGTAGAAGCATTCCATTCATGAGATCATATTCATGTCATTGTCGTAAATCCAGAAAATGCTTTCTTTGATATAACATATGTGAGTGTTAGAATTCATATTTACATCAATCTTCTCACATATACCTAGTGTAGGGTGTGAAGTTAGAAAATCTGTGTGAAAATAGAGTGCATTCTAGTGAGGAATTGAGGAAATTCTCTAAGGCATGTTACTACATTCCAAATGTGTTTTAATTGATTAAATGTGAAATAATAAGTGGTAACTATGATTAAGTGTTTGTTGAAGTGTAAAGTAAGCTAAATGTTGTGGGAATGATGTTCTATATTGTGTCATGTTCGTTTGAAATCCCTGAGATACTGTTGGAAGGTTTAGAATGTGTTTTGGTTTGTTTTTAGTTTCTTTCGTTTTGTTTTGCTTGGGGACTAGCAAAAGCTAAGTGTGGGGGAATTTGATAGGAGCATATTTATGCGACTTAATTGGCTTGTTCTCGTGCATTTACGTTGTGTTTCTTTAGTTATTTTAGTCCTTTATGCCATTTTCGTGTGTTTCTAGGTTCATATGGCTAAGGAAGCAAAAAGGTGCATTTTGGAGCATTTTGGAGCAAAATTGGGCTTGGAATGGATAGCTTATGTTTGGAGCCAAGGTGTTGGACGAAATTGAGGCACTTTAGGACACAAAACAATGGCCCTAGCCCAATTACATAACCTTGCCATGGCTTATCCCTTCTCCCCTTCCCTTGCCATGCAAACCACCCTATTTTAGGCCCATTCTATGTACTTAAACCTTAGCCCTTTAACCTTGCAGCCATATCCCCTCTTTTATCCACATGCATTCATAATCATTCATAATCATTCACCACCAATTCAGCCACATGCACTTGTTCTTTCATCATTGCACCACAATCCTTTACCATTGCAGCCACATGCACTTCCCCCTTTACCATTGCAGCCACATGCACTTTCCCCTTTATCATTTCAGCACATGCACTCCCATCCTTTAATCCATTGCAGCCACATGCACTCCCATTAATTAATTCAAGTCTATATCTGATTACCCTAGGGTTTTAAGTGCCTATATATACTCATATTAACCCCTAGATCAGATCACCATCTCTCATACACATTCATTCATGCCAGAAATTCATTCCCTCTCTCTAACACTGCCATACTTCACCATTCTTCAGATTTTCTGCCCAAAAACACTCCTTGCCTTCCCCTACATCCATCCCTACCCTAAACACATCATTCTACATCATCCATAACCCCCAAAACTCACCAAAACCCCTTGTGCTGCAGCAACTAGAGGAGAAGAGGCCTAAACGTTCATACAATTCAAGATTGAGTTGTTGGGATTTTTAGGTGTTCTTCGTTCTTGTTTTCAATGTTTACTTTGTTATTACTCTCTAAGTTTGTTGTAATCATGAGTGGCTAAACCCCTAATTAGTTAGGGGAAAGTTTGAAACCATGGACATATGTTGGTTATGATTTGATTTACTCCAGTTATGAATTCATGAACTTTAGATGTGGTTTACTTTTCTGTTTTGATTAAGAACTTGTTTATGTATGTGGGTTGAGGGTCGACACTTAATTTGCATGCCTAAACTTGATGCTAGGATATAAGGGAATTTCACCTAATCGTTATGAACTTATATTCATGAGTAGTAAAAATTGCTAGTCACGATTGTGTTTAGTAAACCCTAGGCTGGATTAACATGCGTATTCCATAGTTATGAATGCCTAGTCGATGTTTATGATTTCCGTTGAACTTAATGATCTTTGTTGAATGTCTCTATCATGCGTATTCCATAGTTAGGGACTTTGATTAGGTATAATTTGGTTGTAATGCGTATCCCATTCAATCCAATGAATCTAGGGAAATCTGAAAGTTAATTTAAGCGGACCTAATTAACTTGGAGCCTTGTCATTCATCGTTTGTTGAAGTCATAACTGGGAATCAAATTATATGCATATGTTCATGTGTGGATAAGGAACCCTCTAACTAGTTTCTCATCATTCTACTTCATCAATTTTGTTTTTACAATCTGTTTTAATTAGAATCTGTGCATTTAGTTTAATTTCGTCCAAAACTCAATCCCCCTTTACTTTATTGTCCAATTTAGTTAGAAAGTGTCTTAGTTTATGTTTCTAAGTGTTTTGATTCAATTTATTACACAAATTCGTCCAAATTCACCAAAGTGCTCAAAACTGCCCAGAAAGTGTTTTTAAGGCAGTTTTGAGTGTTTTGGGTGATGTTTGAGTCTTTTGGTTTGTTTTAGTGTTTTAAGCGTTTAGTTTCGCATTCTTTGAGTCTAGCTTAGTGTTTTAAACTTTATTTTACGTTTTTGAGTCAATTTCACATTGATTTGCATCCCTAGTTAATCCCCGATCTAGAACGATCCCTATTTGCTCATATACTACAATTGTCATCCATAGGGTTTAATTTGTGTGTCAAGTTAATTTTCACATCAGTTACAAACTTATATTCACAAGTAGTGGAGGTTGCTTATAAACAATCGCGTTAAATGAATTCTTGGCACTAGTTTCATGCTCATCATAGTAACGAATGCCTCGTCAACACTTATAGTTTTCATGTTGCTTAATGATCTTTGATTGTATCTTTATTGTGCTTTTCACGTAAAGGACTTTTGGAGAATGTTTTGAATTGTGTATGCGCTGTCCCATCCAATTCATTAACTTAAGGAGAACTTGAAGGTTAATTTAAGCGGACCTAATTAACCCGGGGTGTTGAGTTTCATAATTCATCGAAAGACCAACTGAAAATCATCTTGTATGCAAGTGTGACATGTGTGGAGAAGAACCTTCTAGCTAGCATTCCATCCATATTTTCATCACATTCATCTTTACAATCTGTTTTAAATTACAATCTGTGCATTTTATTTAATTTCGTCAAAAACTAAATCCCCCTTTACTTTAGTGTCCAATTTAGTTAGAAAGTATCTTAGTTTGTGTTTCTAAGTGTTTTGATTCAAGTTATTACCCAAATTCGTCCAAATTAGTGAAAGTGCTCAAAACTGCCCAGAAAGTGTTTTTAAGGCCGTTTTGAGTGTTTTGGGGCTGTTTTGAGTCTTTTGGTTTGTTTTAGTGTTTTTATTGTTTAGTTTTGCATTCTTTGAGTCTAGTTTAGTGTTTTAACCTTTGTTTTACGTTTTTGAGTCAGTTTCCAAGTGATTTTGCAATCCCTCCTAATCCCCGGTTAAGAACGATCCCTACTGATAGGAGCATATTTATGCTACTTAGTTGTGTTGTTTCCTTACACTTAGTGAGTTAATTACTATGTATTTCAGTCTTTTAAAGTATTTTCGTGTGTTTTTAGGTCCTAATGGCAAAAGGAGCAAGAAAGTGCATTTTGAGGCTATTTGGAGCATTTTTAGGCATGGATTGGATAGCTTAATCATGGAGCAAAGAGGATGGACGAAATTGAAGACTAGAAGAGCTAGGAAAGGCTACAAATCTGGTGGAAGAAATTCTATTCCAATGAAGATAAGGAAGAAGCAAGAAACAAGGGATCTTATCCAAACCTTATCTTATCCAAACCTTACCTTATCCAAACCTTATCCTATCCTATCTCTAACATTATCCTATTCTTTCCTATCCAAATCAGGTGGGGACTTAAACTTAGCTATTTAGGTGGGATTAGATATATATCTAAACACTTAGAACAGATTCTAGACCCCCATTCCTTTGTATGCCGCATGTACACCACTCCTAGTAGGTTTAGGAATTGAAAACCTTCTCCTACTGATAGGAGCATATTTAGGCGACTTAACTAGCTTATTCTTGTGCATTTGTGCTATTATTTCTTAGTTAATGTCGTATTACAACTCAATTTCGTGTGTTTGTAGGTCCTATGGGTTAAAGTATCAAGAAAGTGCATTTTGGAGCTATTTTGGACACTAGGTAGTGAGCTTGCATGTGGGCTAACATGGATGGACGAATTTGGACTTCAAGAAGGTGGAAATGTGATAAGAAGAGGAAGGAACTAAGCTAAGGACAAAGTGGATAAGGAAAGTGCAATCCCTCCTAATCCCCGGTTAAGAACGATCCCTACTGATAGGAGCATATTTATGCTACTTAGTTGTGTTGTTTCCTTACACTTAGTGAGTTAATTACTATGTATTTCAGTCTTTTAAAGTATTTTCGTGTGTTTTTAGGTCCTAATGGCAAAAGGAGCAAGAAAGTGCATTTTGAGGCTATTTGGAGCATTTTTAGGCATGGATTGGATAGCTTAATCATGGAGCAAAGAGGATGGACGAAATTGAAGACTAGAAGAGCTAGGAAAGGCTACAAATCTGGTGGAAGAAATTCTATTCCAATGAAGATAAGGACGAAGCAAGAAACAAGGGATCTTATCCAAACCTTATCTTATCCAACCCTTACCTTATCCAAACCTTATCCTATCCTATCTCTAACATTATCCTATTCTTTCCTATCCAAATCAGGTGGGGACTTAAACTTAGCTATTTAGGTGGGATTAGATATATATCTAAACACTTAGAACAGATTCTAGACCCCCATGCCTTTGTATGCCGCATGTACACCACTCCTAGTAGGTTTAGGAATTGAAAACCTTCTCCTACTCTTATATCACATGTTCATATCCCTTTAGGATTAGGAATCTGTTCTAAACCCTTCTTTCTAGATGCCTTATCTTATCCCTACAGCCCTTGCCGCACCTATCGTTCTAGAAAGGCCTAAATCCATGCCGTGCACTACCTATCCCAATCCCCTTTGGTTTATGCCTTAAAATACCCATTTTTCAATAGGATTAGGCAATCCTTCTCCTTCACTAAGTGTGCCAAACTAGCCTATATAAACAACCTTGCCGTGCCATTTAATCACCACCACCCCTTCACACAACATTCATACATTCCTTCAGAAATCAACCTTTGCCGTGACCTTGCAACCAACCATCCATCATTCCCCTACTTCCATACCTCCATCCCAACCTCCATACACCACCATAACCCCTTGCCGCACCGCCATACATACCTAAACCCAGCCAAAATCCAGAAAATCATCCACAAACTCACCATAGACCCTTGTGTCGTGACCTAGCAAGGAGGAGGCGAAGGAAGACCAAGCCTTGGGCGTTTGTGCATTCAAGTTGGAGTGTTGGACGTTTTTAGGTGTAATCTATCTTTTATTTTCAATGTTTAAATCTATATTGCTTTGTTTTGTCATGAACATGAGAGGCTAAACTCGTTTTAGCCTAGGGAAGCTTTGAAACCATGATTACATTTATAATATGAGTTGATTAAGTCCAGTTGTGATTTCATAAGTCATGAACGCAATTTGCTTAACCGTTTGATGGATAACTTATTCTTGTATGTTTATTAGGGAGGCCTACTTAATTTGCATGCTTGAATTTGGGGCTAGAATATAAGGGTGTTTCACATAATCGTTACAAACTTATGTTCACAAGTAGTTAAGGTTGTTTTCACAATCATGTTAAGTAAATTCCTAGCATGTGTATCATGATGTCATAGGTACAAGTGCTTTGTCAATACTTATGATTTCCATTGAACGTAATGATCTTTGACCGTATCTCTATTATGATGTCATGTAGGGGACGGTTTGAAGAATGCTTTGGGTTGTCGTATGATGTCATCCAATCCACTAACTTAAGGGAAATCTGAGGGTTAATTAGTGATGTCATGGTTAATCTGGGGTGTTGAGGTTCATGGTTTATCGGAAAAGCAACTGGAAATCAATTTATGTTAGAAAGTATCATGTGTGGAGAAGTATCCCTTGGCTATCCTATCATCCATTAGTTTTTCTAAAATTCGTCCAAAATCTGTTTTAAAGTTTTAAGTTACTTGTTTTCTTTTAAATTCGTCCAAAATCAAAACCCCCTTTCTTATTTGTTCCAAATCTGTCCAAAAGAGTCTTTTTGAGTCTTTAGAGTCAAAACCAAGTGTATTTTCGTCCAAATTAAGTCCTAGAGTCTAAATTGAGTCTTTGTGGTTGTTTTGAGTTGTTTTGAGTCTTTAAAGTTTGTTTTTGGTCATATAAGTTAGTAAGAGTCTTGTGAGTTTATTTAAAGTGTTTTAAAGCATATTTTCACATCTTTGAGTCAATTTTCATTAGATTAGCAATCCCTTCTAATCCCCGGCCTAGAACGATCCCTACTTATATCTATACTACAATTGTCAAAAAGAGGGTTTAATTTGAGTGCTATTATATTTCACATCAAATTTTTGGCGCCGTTGCCGGGGATTAGCAATTTTGCTAATCCCCCGTTGTTTCTTTTTTGTTTCTTTTTGTTTTCTTTTTGTTTTAGCTACTGACCTAGTTTCTTTTCTTGTTTGTAGGTACTAGTTTATGACTCGTAGTTCTCAATCTATAAGTGCAAACATCTTGGATTTTGACGACGATTTTGAGCGCACTTTGAGGAAGAAGAAGAAGAACCCCGAATTGAACCCCACAAGTTCTAGTTCGGCTACCAATCTTGAGGAGGAAGGAGAACCCACGGCAAGGGAGGAAGAAGAGGTCCGCACCATGGCAGCGGACAATCGTACAATCAAGGAGCTTTCCACTTCGGGAATGGATAATGCCGCACCCTTGTGCATCCAATACCCAAGGGCGGCTCAAGACAAGATTGATGAATTTGAATTGAAGTCAAGTTTGTTGCACCACATTCCGAAGTTCCATGGATTGTCCATGGAGGATCCCAACAAGCATTTGAAAGAGTTCGAGGTGGTATGTTTGAGCATGACTCCAATCCACGTTGATGGGAGTATTTTGAAGATGAAGGCCTTCCCGTTCTCACTTTTGGAGAAAGCCAAGGATTGGTTATACGAGTTAGCACCAGGAACGGTCACTTCTTGGGAGAGCATGAAGAGAGCGTTTCTTGAAAAGTTCTTTCCTACTTCAAGAGTCATTCTCTTGAGGAAAAAGATTAGCGGAATTCAACAAAGTCAAGGGGAGTCTTTTCCAACATACTATGAGCGTTTTAAAACCCTTGTTCCATCATGTCCTCAACATCAAATGAAGGAGGAGCTTCTACTTCAATACTTCTATGAAGGTCTTCTTCCCATTGAAAGGCAAATGTGATGCGGGATTTATACGCACACAAATTAAACCCTCTTTTCGTCAAATTGTAGTATATGTATAAGTAGGGATCGTTCTGGACCGGGGATTAGGAGGGATTGTTAATCACTTGGATTTGACTCAAAAACGTAAAAACGTAATATAAAACACTAAACTAGACTCAAAGAATGTAAAACTAAACTTTAAAACACTAAAACAAACCAAAAGACTCAAAACAAGTTCAAAAGACTCCAAATACTTAAAAACATAAAATAAGACAAATCAAATGATTAAGACTTAACAAAATAGAGGGGGGAATTGTGGTTGGACGAGATTAAATTAAACGGACAGATTATAATTTAAAACAGATAGTAAAGATGAATGTGATGAAAATATGGATGATGGAATAGCTAAGGGGTTCTTCTCCACACATGTTACACTTGCATACAAAATTGATTCTCAGTTGGTCTTTCGATAAATTATGAAATTCAATGCTCCAAGTTAATTAGGTCCGCTTAAATTAACTTTCAGATTTCCCTAGATTCGTTGGATTGAATGGAATACGCATTACAACCAAATTATTCTTAATCAAAGTCCCTAACTATGGAATACGCATGATAGAGACATTCAACAAAGATCATTAAGTTCAACGGAAATCATAAACATCGACGAGGCATTCGTTACTATGGAATACGCATGAAACTTATGCCAAGAATTCGTTTAACGCGATTGTTTATGAGCAACCTCCACTACTTGTGAATATAAGTTCGTAACGTTTAGGTGAAACTCACTTATATTCTAGCGTCATATTCATGCATGAAAATTAAGCTTGCAATCTCAATGAACATACATAAATAAGTTATCAATCAAACAGTTAAACGAATTGAATCCACAACTTATGAAATTCCAACGAAAGTTAATCAATTCATATTGCAAATATAAACATAGTTTCGAATCACCCCCTAGCTAAAGGGGGGTTTATTTCCTCATAACTTTGAAATTAAAGAAACACCTAAACATTCCAACAACTCAAACTTGAATTGTATGAACGTTTAGGCACTCTTCTCTTCCATTCCTCATACGTACAAAACAAAGAGAATTGAATTTAAACTTTGAAATCAAAGAAACACCTAAACATTCCAACAACTCAAACTTGAATTGTATGAACGTTTAGGCCCTCTTATCTTCCTCGTTATTGTAGCACAAGGTCTAAGGTGAGGTTTGGGGGATTATGGAAATGGTAGAGGAGTGGTTTGGAGGGTTGGGAAGTGGTGGAAATGGAAAGATGGTTTTGGATTCTAAGGGGACTCACGGCAAAGAGAAGGAATGGAAGTGTTTGTGGTGTGTTGTGTATGAAAATGAGATGATCTTGAATGAATGAATGCAAGGGTATTTATAGGAGTAGTGGAGGGAACATATGGCTGTTTGTTTAAGATGCAAGTGGCTAATTTAATGATGGAAAATCAGTTAGGAAAACATGTGAAAACTGGAATTGCATGTGAAGGTGTTGGAATGTGCTGAAATGGTGAAGGGGATACACGGCATTGAGAAGCTTTCTTGCTCATTTTCTGAATGCAATGATGAAGAGTTTAATAATTAATGCATGTAGGTGGCTGAAATGATGAAGAATGAGTGGTGGAAATGAAAGGGAAAGCTAGAAGACATGTGAAGATGCTGGAATTGATGAAGGGGATACACGGCAATGTTTGGAATGTGGAGAAAAGGGTGCATGTGGTTGTAATGTTTGTTGGTTAAAGATGCATGTGGATGTATTATACAATGGGAAAGTATGTGATTGAATTAAAGGATGCAAAGTGAATGAATCATGAATCATTGTGGATGAAAGGTGGAAGTGCATGTGTTGATGACTAGGTTAGTGGGTGAAAATCTGAAAATGGCATAAAGGAATGGGAGCTCACGGTTTGGCTAGTGTTTGAATGTGTAAAGTGTGTGTGAATGCATGTGAAGATGCAATAAATAATGCATGTAGGGTTAGGAAATAAAATCATAACTTAAAGGGGGATGATTAAAGGGTGTTGAAAGGTTATGCATGGCTTTGAAGTGAATGTGGATTGGGCTAGAGTTTAAGTACATGAAATGGACCCAAATTGCTCCTCCTTGCATGGCAAGGAATGGTGTTTGTGTTAAGCCCATGGCAAGGTGTTATGTGATTGGGTTAGGGCCATTGTTTTGTGTCTTCAAGTGCATACAAGGCCTTCAATTTCATCCAACACTTGGGCTCCAAGTATAAGCTATCCATCTTTAGCCCAATAGTGCTCCAAAACACTCCACAATGCATCCTTTCGTCAAACACGTCTTATTATCCTGAAAACACACAAAAGAAGCATAAAGGACTAAAATAACTAAAGAAACACAACGTAAATGCACGAGAATAAGCAAAGTAAGTCGCCTAAATAAGCTCCTATCAAATACCCCCACACTTATCTTTTGCTAGTCCTCGAGCAAAACAGAAAGAAAAACAAAACAAAACCAAACTAAACAAGTAAAACATAATCTTAAACCTTCCAACGTTGCCTCAGGGATTTCCAATGCACATGACAAGTTAAAAATCATTATTCCCACAGATTTTGGTTATCTTTACACTTAAGTACATACTTAATCATAGTCACCACATACTAATTCACAATTAAGCATTTAAAACTATATTTTGAATGTAGTAACATGCCTTAGAGAATTTGCTCAAATCCTTACAAGATATGCACTCATTTTTCACACAGATTTTCTGACTACACACCCTACACTAGCTATATGTGAGAAGATTGATGTAAAAATGAATTCTAACACTCACATATGTTATATTAAAGAAAGCATTTTCTGGATTTACGACAATGACATGAATATGATCTCATGAATGGAATGCTACTACTTAGACGCGAGAACCAGTGACACCATAAGCTCATACCAAGTTCAAACTCCACAAATTGAAATACACAACACTCAAGATAGAAGTCAAAGGGGTGTAACGGGGCTAGGGTATTGGCTAACAGTGAAAGGTGAAGGATAAACAAACATTCTTAAAGCCATAGTGAGCAAAGTATTTGAATTAGGCACTTAGAATTCCCTTTAGAACGCAAAAATCAACTTTGAACACCCAAGGGTAAGTCACACAAAACTTAGGGCCATATTCAACTTTTTGGACCCTTTCTTCAACCATCAACGCTCGTGAGTTCATTCTTACTTATTTTCACTCTTTTTTTTTTTTTTTTTTTTTTTTTGAATCTCGGAACATACATATAAATGTAAGAACAAACTTTTACTCCCCCACACTCATTTTCTTGCATAATGTAACTCAAAAGGAATTCATTTAAGTCATGCTTACTATACTTTAAGAACAAGGGTATAGGAAAGTCCTACTCTAGGCTAGGTAAGGGGTGATGTGGTTAGCAAAGAAAATAGGATAAACGAGGCTCAACGGGGTTAAAACTAATGTATACGAAATATGGGAAGTAAGGCTATTTGGCTATGATGGCAACTACACAACTTCATCTTGATATATGTTATGCAATTCAATGTCATGCTTTGAATGAAACGGATATAAGTTCTAGCATTTAGTTCTATCATGATACAATTGCATTCTAAGTAGCAACCAAGCAAGGAATAATGAGATCATGCAACAACTTTAGAAAACACAGAATCACAGATTATAACTCTCCAAAGAAGGTAATAGCTCGAGTCTCACAAGGTTGTAGCGTTTGTACGAGTTCCTTCCTTCAAGCATGTTACAAAAACCAATTTTTCTTTTATGATTGCATGTGAAGTCATACATTATAACCATAACTAAGCATATACCAAGAGTAAATCAAACTTTTCTCCATGTTTATAACTCTTTTTAACAGTCATGCAATTACAAACCAAATCCTTATCATTGTGTTGGAAGGTGACCTACGACACAAACACACAAAAACAACTTTAAAACAACTCTTTTTGGGTTTTTCAAGACAATTTTTCAAATTTTTATGGGATTTTCGAATTTTTAAGTCAAAACACACTAAAACAGTTTAAAAACAGTTTTAAAACAGCAAGGAACAACACTTGAAGTTATGGGTGATAAAATTCAACGAATTTGCATCAACATAATTAGTTACCCCCCCCCCCCCCCCCCCCAACACTTAAATCAAACATTGTCCTCAATGTTTTAAGCATAGATTCACACAAAGCATAAGTAAATACACAAAAAGCACTTAAACATACTAAACATGGCATAATGTAATTAACAAAGAGAAGAGTTTAGAGATGCAAATCTGGTTATAGAGTGTAAATTCCATCTTCTCCTTGGTAATTGCATTGAGGCTTTTGATCTTTGTGATTCCACAGGCTTACTCTTGAATTGGTTTCTGCCCATCGTTGATTTTCCTTTGTGCTACTTCTTGAACTGGGCAGCAGGATGGTTCATTTGGTCTTCCCCGAAGGTCTGAGCATACCCCTTTGGTCTGTTTCTTTGTTCAATCTTTCCAATTCGTATTGAAAAGGGTTGGAGGATAACTCAGCCTATGTTTGTCTCCACATGCTTCAATGTATCATTTTCACTTGCCTTACTCGCTCCCCTTTGCAGAAGTGGTCCCTTCTCCGGAAGTGTATCAACCGTTGAAGATGACTACTCGAGAGCAACGCTAGGTAAGCAATCAGGAATAGATTCCAGGCAGTTGGCTCCAGAACGGAAGACTGACTCCAAATGCCGGCTGATTGCTTCGTTTACTTTGCCATGCGAGTAAGAACAAGGACAAAGAAAAAGACAGGGAAAGAGCATGATATGAGATACTTTTGCTTTTGACCTTGATTATATGAGATACCTTTGCTTTTGAAGAAGCGGTGAATGAATCAGCACATGTATTTGTTGTGCTGCTTCCTCCTGGGTCATATGTACTCCAGGCATCTGGTATCATCTTTGGGGAAGAAGAAATAATTGAGTATTTCGAAAGGCTTTGCTGGGAGTGCGCCCTCAGAGGTGAGGGAGAGTTGGGCATTTTCTTCAGGTTTGCCCTGCCATAAAAGAAGAAGGTCGACATATATAGAGATAATAGCAAGTGGTGGTACTTTTTACCTTTGTCGACAAACGTTTTGATCCCGCAACTCCGGCTTTTTGAAATAGTGGCGCCTCTTCGATCTTTGAATTCGCCTCTTCGATTTCTGAGCAGGCGCCCCTTCGATTTTTGAACGACGCCCCTTCGCTTTCTGAACGACATGTGGTAGTGCAGATGCGGCTCCTTTTTGACAAAGCTGCACGCGTTTTCTGAAAAGCAGAGAAAGCGTCGCCGAACTTTGCGCTTGTCGGCTAAAGATGTGTAGTTGCGATGATGGCCTCCACGTGTTTTCAGCTTTGTCAGAAATCTTTAGACAAAGTTGAACGCGTCTTCTGAAAAGCCGAGAACGCGTCGCCTAAATTACGCCGGAAATTCCGGCTTTTTGAATTGGTGGACGCGTCGCCTTGGCTTCTTATAGAGCTATCGATCACCACAACAAACACACTCTGAAGAACTCCCATTCTTGAAAATCGACTTCGACCCTTTGAAAATTTACTCCATCAACCCCTATCTTTGAACACCTTTGAAAAAATGGCAAACTCATCGAACCTTAGCTTGGAATTGAGCCTTAGCAGTGATACGGGCGCGCCGCGTCAAGGTAACGTATGGCGCCCTTCTTTTTTATCTTCTAACGGTCCTCTTTCAGGTGAAGACTCTGTGATGCAGGACGCCACAACAGCTACAATAGTAGCTAGGAACCTCCTCACTCCAAAAGATAGTAGGCTGCTGTAAGGACGGTCTGATGAGTTGGCCGTTCAAGAGTCCCTCGCACTTAGTGTTCAGTGTGCGAGCTCTGTGTCCAACATGGGCCTACGCCTGCTTGCCCGCTCTCGTCAGGTGGAATCGTTGATGGCTGATAGGAGCATATTTAGGCGACTTACTTAGCTTGTTTTCATGCATCTATGTTGTTAATTCATAGTTGTTTTAGTAGTTTAAGCCATTTTCGTGTGTTTTTAGGTTCATATGGCTAAGGAAGCAAAAAGATGCATTTTGGAGCATTTTGGAGCAAAATTGGGCTTGGAATGGATATCATATGCTTGGAGCCAAAGTGTTGGACGAATTTGAAAGCCTTGTATGCATTTTGGACATAAAACAAAGGGCCTAGCCCAATCAAACAATCCTTTGAGCCATGCAAAACCTCTAGCCCAATCAACAACCCTTAGCCACATGCATACACACACATGCACTTATTCTTTCATCATTACACCACCATTCACACACACATGCACTTACTCTTTCACACACACATGCACTTACTCTTTCATCATTGCACCACCATTCACACACACATGCACTTACTCTTTCATCATTGCACCACCAATTCAACACATGCATTCACACACCAACAACCTAGCTCTTTTTCCATCATTATTTCATCCACATGCACTCTCAATCATAACAACCACATTCACTCTTAAACAATCACCCACATATTCTCCCATTCCCCCTATAAATACCCTTGGATTCATTCATTCAAGCAACATCTCATTTCATACACAACACACCACAAACACATCCATTTCTCTCTTAGCCGTGAGTCTCCCTTAGAATCCAAAAACCATTTTTCCATTCCCCTTCCACTTCTCCACCACTCCTTTTCCATTCCACACTTCCATCCCCCAAACCAATTATCCCTAGACCTTATGCTACAATAAAGAGGAAGAGAAGAGGGCCTAAACGTTCATACAATTCAAGTTTGAGTTGTTGGAATGTTTAGGCGTTTCTTTGATTTCAATGTTTAATTTCAATTCTCTTTGTTTTGTATGAGGAACTAAACCTCCCTTTAGCTAGGGGGGGATTCGAAATATATGTGTATGCTTGCATTTTGATTTGATTACTTCTAATTGCGTTTCATAAGTTGTGGATTCAATTTGTTTAACCGTTTGATTGATAACTTATTTATGTATGTTTATTAAGAATGCGCGCTTAATTTTCATGCATGAATATGACGCTAGAATATAAGTGAGTTTCACCTAATCGTTATGAACTTATATTCACAAGTAGTGGAGGTTGCTTATAAACAATCGCGTTAAACGAATTCTTGGCATAAGTTTCATGCAATCATAGTAACGAATGCCTCGTCAACACTTATAGTTTTCATGATGCTTAATGATTCTTGCTTGTTTCTCTATTATGCAATTCATGTAGGGAACTTGTGAGGAATGCTTTGGGTTGTCGTATGCAATCATCCAATTCATTAACTTAAGGAAAACTTGACGGTTAATTTAAGCGGACCTAATTAACCCGGGGTGTTGAGAATTCATGGTTTATTGAAATGCAATTGGAAATCATTTTATTATGCAAGTGTAACATGTATGGAGATGAACCCCTTAGCTAGCCATACCATCCATTCATTTCCGTCAATTTCATATTTACAATTTGTTTTCTTTACAATCTATCCATTTTAGTTTAAATTCGTCCAAAATCAATCCCCCCATATTTCGTTTAAGTCTTAGTCTTAATCTTTCTTATTTTTAGTTTTGAATTCTTCGAGTTTAGTATAGCATTTTAGTTTGTGTTTTTAAAAGCATTTTGAGTCTTTTGATTTGTTTTAGTGTTTTAAAGTTTAGTTTTACATTCTTTGAGTCTAATTTAGTGTTTTATATTATGTTTTTACGTTTTCAAGTCAGTTTCCAAGAGATTAACAATCCCTCCTAATCCCCGGTCCAGAACGATCCCTACTTACATACTTACTACAATTGATAAAAAGAGGGTTTAATTTGTGTGCGTATAATTCTCGCATCAAATTTTTGCGCCGTTGCCGGGGATTAGCAAATTTGCTAATCTCTTGGATTGTTTGTTTCTGTTATGTATTTTAGTTTTAGTTTTTGATTTTTGTTTTGTTTGTTGAATTCAAATACTAGAGAAGAACAACATGGCACTTGATAATGCTTCTCTTTTGTCACAGCTCATGGAAAGGTCTCAAATGCAAAGTGTTGATATATTTGATCTTCAATCAAGGAATAACGTGTTTTCCAATACTTACAGTTCAGATTGGAGTGATCATTCAAACTCTATGTGGTGGGAACCTCAAAATGCTCAACAAGGAGGATATTGGCAGCCACCACAACCTCATATTCAATATGCCCAACCAAACTCAAGTTCGTCAATAAATTATAACCAAAAGCTTGATGAATTAATTTGTTTGGTGCAGGGCTTACAAAATCAAGACAATGAGGCTCAACAAGAAGGATATTGGCAGCCGTATAAGGAGTTCTATTCAACGCCTATGCAGCCACCACAACCTGCCCAAAGTAATGTAGGTAATTCAAATGATAATGATACGATTTTTCAATTACTTACTACTCTGGAAAAGCAAATTGGGCAGATAGCGGAGTTCGAAGGACAATTTTGCGACCAAGGCGAACTCCCTAGTTCAACCATTGCAAATCAGAAGGGAGAATTTGAAACCACCAATGCTATCATGTTGAGAAGTGACAAGGAGGTTGGAACGGACCCTCAACCATCAAAATCAAATCACAAGGAAGAGGAATACACCCAACCCACGGAAAGGGTGGAAACACCTTTACCGGAGGCACCTATTGCTCCTATGCCATCTAATACAGGTATGGTTGTTCCAAATTTCATTATTTTTAACCCCGTTCTAACAAGTATCCCTATTCCTTGCAGATTCATGACTTCCAAGGAAGAAGAAGGTGAAAAAGACATCTTGGAAGCCCTTCCAAAGGTGACAAGTAGGGAATGTCATGAATTCATCAAAGAGGACGTTCTTGAAACCACAAAATCCAAAGAAGTTAAATTTGATGACATTGGACAAGTCATAACCATCACTTGCAATCTGGCCAAGTCCAATATCCCTGAAACTTTCAAGGGAGTGGTGTTTGTCATTGAGTTCTTGTCGGACAAAACAAGTAAGTATTTTTTTCCAAATTCCATTAGATTTTATACTAACTTGCTATTTTTTTTGAATCAGGCACCTACACTAGAATTCAAACCAATGCCGGTTCACTTCAAGTATCACCTTCCATTCAAGGACCAATTCCATGCCGTTTGATTTTATTTATGTTAATAAAAAAAAAAAAAAAAAAAAAAAAAAAAAAAAAAGAGATACTAAAACATGGAGAAAGGTGGAGCTTCACAAAGGTTGTTTACGTGAAGCCCCACTACGAGGCGCAGAAGCAGAAGGAATAGAAGTGGAAGGCATAGGAGCAGAAGGCATAGAAGCAGGAGGCATAGGAGCGGAAGCCATCGGAGCGGGAGGCATCGGAGCTAGAGCATTCCAGGCCTCAATACTTGGCCAAGCGCTGGATGACCCAGGAAAAAGGTGCCTCTGGAGATAAGACGCAAGCCTTTGACGGTCACTGTGAATTCGACCCTCAGATTCTTGCAGCTTATCAAGCTTCCTCTTCATCCCTGACGAATAGTTATTTGCAAGCACATGCAAACTTCTATTCTCGTACTTAAGCTGCTGGATCTCTTGCTTGAGTCTTTCCACCTCTGCCATCAACGATTCCACTTGGCGGGACCGAGCAAGCAGACGTAGTCCCATGTTGGACACAGAGCTCGCACACTGAACACTAAGTGCGAGGGACTCTTGAACGGCCAACTCATCGGACCGTCCTGACAGCAGCCTACTATCCTTTGGAGTGAGGAGATTCTTAGCTACTATTGTAGCTGTTGTGGCATCCTGCATCACAGAGTCTTCACCTGAAAGAGGACCGTTAGAAGATAAAAAAGAAGGGCGCCATACATTACCTTGACGGGGCGCAACCGGATCGCTGCTGAGACTCAAATCTAAGCTAAGGTTCGATGAGTTTGCCATTTTCTTTCAAAAGTGTTCAAAGAGAAGGAGTGGATGGAGTTAAATTTCGAAGGGCCGGAGACAATTTTCAAGAATGGGAGATCTTCAGAGTGTGTTTGTTGTGGTGATCGATAGCTCAATAAAAAAGCCAAAGCGACGCGTCCACCGATTCAAAAAGCCGGAATTTCCGGCGTAATTTAGGCAACGCTTTCTCGGCTTTTCAGAAGACGCGTTCAACTTTGTCAAAAGATTTCTTCTTTTCAGACAACACGTGGAGGCCATCACCGCAACTACACATCTTTAGCCGACAAGCGCAAAGTTCGGCGACACTTTCGCTGCTTTTCAGAAAACGCGTGCAGCTTTGTCAAAAGGAGCCGAATCTGCACTACCACGTGTCGTTCAGAAAGCGAAGGGGCGCCTGCTCAGAAATCGAAGAGGCGTATTCAAAGATTGAAGAGGCGCCACTATTTCAAAAAGCCGGAATTGCGGGATCAAAACGTTTGTCGACAAGGGTAAAAAGTACCACCACTTGATATTATCTCTATATATGTCGACCTTCGTCTTTTATGGCAGGGCAAACCTGAAGAAAAATGCCCAACTCTCCCTCACCTCTGAGGGCGCACTCCCAGCAAAGCCTTTCGAAATACTCAATTCTTTCTTCTTCCCCAAAGATGATACCAGATGCCTGGAGTACAGATGACCCAGGAGGAAACGGCGGATTGAAGTGTGCTGATTCATTCACCGCTTCTTCAAAAGCAAAGGTATCTCATATCATCAAGGTCAAAAGCAAAAGTATCTCATATCATGCTCTTTCCCTGTCTTTTTCTTTGTCCTTGTTCTTACTCGCATGGCAAAGTAAAAGAAGCAATCAGCCGGCACTTGGAGTCAGTCTTCCGATCTGGAGCCAACTGCCTGGAATCTATTCCTGATTGCTTACCTAGCGTTGCTCTCGAGTAGTCATCTTCAACGGTTGATACACTTCCGGAGAAGAGACCACTTCTGCAAAGGGGAGCGAGTAAGGCAAGTGAAAGTGATACATTGAAGCATGTGGAGACAAACTTAGGCTGAGTTATCCTCCAACCCTTTTCAATACGAATTGGAAAGATTGAACAAAGAAACAGACCAAAGGAGTAAGCTCAGACCTTCGGGGAAGACCAAAAGAACCATCATGCTGCCCAGTTCAAGAAGTAGCACAAAGGAAAATCAACGATGGGCAGAAACCAGTTCAAGAGTAAGCCTGTGGAATCACAAAGATCAAAAGCCTCAATGCAATTACCAAGGAGAAGATGGAATTTACACTCTATAACCAGATTTGCGTCTCTAAACTCTTCTCTTTGTTAATTACATTCTGCCATGTTTAGTATGTTTAAGTGCTTTTTGTGTATTTACTTATGCTTTGTGTGAATCTATGCTTAAAACATTGAGGACAATGTTTGATTTAAGTGTGGGGGGGTAACTAAGTATGTTGATGCAAATTCGTTGAATTTTATCACCCATAACTTCAAGTGTTGTTCCTTGCTATTTTAAATGTTTTTAAGGTGTTTTTAAACTGTTTTAGAGTGTTTTGTTTTATAACTCCGAAAATCACATAAAAATTTGAAAAAAAAATGTTTTGAAAAACCTAAAAAGAGTGTTTTGAGTCGTTTTTGTGTGTTTGTGTCTTAGGGTACCTTCCAACACAATGATAAGGATTTGGTTTATAATTGCATGACGGTTAGAAAGAGTTATAAACATAGAGAAAAGTTTGATTTACTCTTGGTATATGCTTGGTTATGGTTATAATGTATGACTTCACATGCAATCATAAAAGAAAGAAAAAATTCGTTTTTGTAACATGCTTGAAGGAAGGAACTCAAACAAACGCTACAACCCTGAGAGACTTGAGCCTATAACGTTCTTTGGAGAGTATAATCTGTGATTTCTTGTTTTCGAAAGTCGTTGCATGATCTCATTATTCTTTGCTTGGTTACTACTTAGAAGGCGTTTCATCATATAGTTCCAAATGCTAGAACTCATGCCCATTTCATTCAAAGCATGTTATTGATTTGCATAACACATATTCAAGAAGAAGTTGTGTAGTGACCACCACCATAGCCAAATAGCCTTACTTCCCATACTTCGTATATGTTGTAAGTTTTAACCCCGTTGAGCCTTGTTTAGCCTTTATTCTTTGTTTACCCACATTTTCCTCACCTAGCCTAGTTTAGGACAATCCCCACCCTTGTTCTTAAAAGATAGTGAGCATGACTTAATTGAATTCCTTTTGAGTTACATTATGAAAGAAAATAAGTGTGGGGGAGAGAATGTTTAAGTGTTTATGTTTTGAGATTCAAAAGAAAAGAAAAAAAAAAAAAAAAAAGAGAAAAGAAAGAAAGAAAGAAAAAAGAGCTTGAAAAAAAAAAAAAAAATTGAAAGAATAAGTGATTGAAGAAAGGTTCCAAAACACCAATTCTGGGCGTAAATTGTCTAAATTCTCCCTTTTTGTTCAAAAGTTGAGTTTTCATTCAAAAGTGAATTCTAAGTTGATTCAAATGCTTTGCTCACTATTTCTTTAAGAACCTTTGTTTTCCATATCCCTTCTTTGTTATCCACATACCCCAAGCCCCGTTACAACCCTTGACTTCTATCTTGAGTGTTGTGTATTTCAATTTGTGGAGTTTGAACTTGGTATGAGCATATGGTGTCACTGGTTCTCGCGTCGAAGTAGTAGCATTCCATTCATGAGATCATATCTAAACATGCTTATTAACTCCAGAAAATGCTTTCCTTGTTATAACATATGTGAGTGTTCGTCTACATGTTTACATCAATCTCTCACATATAACTAGTGTAGGGTGTGTAGTCAGAAAATCTGTGTGAAAATAGAGTGCATTCTAATAAGGAATTGAGGAAATTCTCTAAGGCATGTTACTACATTCAAATCATGGTTTTAAATGCTTAATTGTGAACTAGTATGTGGTGACTATGATTAAGAATGTACTTAAGTGTAAAGATGGCTAAAATCTGTGGAAATAATGATTTTTAACTTGTCATGTGCATTGGAAATCCCTGAGACGATTGTTGGAAGGTTTAGGTTATGTTTTACTTGTTCAGTGTCGTTTTGTTTTTGGTTTCTTTTGTTTTGTTTTGCTCGAGGACTAGCAAAAGCTAAGTGTGGGGGAATTTGATAGGAGCATATTTAGGCGACTTACTTAGCTTGTTTTCGTGCATCTATGTTGTTAATTCATAGTTGTTTTAGTAGTTTAAGCCATTTTCGTGTGTTTTTAGGTTCATATGGCTAAGGAAGCAAAAAGATGCATTTTGGAGCATTTTGGAGCAAAATTGGGCTTGGAATGGATAGCATATGCTTGGAGCCAAAGTGTTGGACGAATTTGAAAGCCTTGTATGCATTTTGGACATAAAACAAAGGGCCTAGCCCAATCAAACAATCCTTTGAGCCATGCAAAACCTCTAGCCCAATCAACAACCCTTAGCCACATGCATACACACACATGCACTTATTCTTTCATCATTACACCACCATTCACACACACATGCACTTACTCTTTCACACACACATGCACTTACTCTTTCATCATTGCACCACCATTCACACACACATGCACTTACTCTTTCATCATTGCACCACCAATTCAACACATGCATTCACACACCAACAACCTAGCTCTTTTTCCATCATTATTTCATCCACATGCACTCTCAATCATAACAACCACATTCACTCTTAAACAATCACCCACATATTCTCCCATTCCCCCTATAAATACCCTTGGATTCATTCATTCAAGCAACATCTCATTTCATACACAACACACCACAAACACATCCATTTCTCTCTTAGCCGTGAGTCTCCCTTAGAATCCAAAAACCATTTTTCCATTCCCCTTCCACTTCTCCACCACTCCTTTTCCATTCCACACTTCCATCCCCCAAACCAATTATCCCTAGACCTTATGCTACAATAAAGAGGAAGAGAAGAGGGCCTAAACGTTCATACAATTCAAGTTTGAGTTGTTGGAATGTTTAGGCGTTTCTTTGATTTCAATGTTTAATTTCAATTCTCTTTGTTTTGTATGAGGAACTAAACCTCCCTTTAGCTAGGGGGGGATTCGAAATATATGTGTATGCTTGCATTTTGATTTGATTACTTCTAATTGCGTTTCATAAGTTGTGGATTCAATTTGTTTAACCGTTTGATTGATAACTTATTTATGTATGTTTATTAAGAATGCGCGCTTAATTTTCATGCATGAATATGACGCTAGAATATAAGTGAGTTTCACCTAATCGTTATGAACTTATATTCACAAGTAGTGGAGGTTGCTTATAAACAATCGCGTTAAACGAATTCTTGGCATAAGTTTCATGCAATCATAGTAACGAATGCCTCGTCAACACTTATAGTTTTCATGATGCTTAATGATTCTTGCTTGTTTCTCTATTATGCAATTCATGTAGGGAACTTGTGAGGAATGCTTTGGGTTGTCGTATGCAATCATCCAATTCATTAACTTAAGGAAAACTTGACGGTTAATTTAAGCGGACCTAATTAACCCGGGGTGTTGAGAATTCATGGTTTATTGAAATGCAATTGGAAATCATTTTATTATGCAAGTGTAACATGTATGGAGATGAACCCCTTAGCTAGCCATACCATCCATTCATTTCCGTCAATTTCATATTTACAATTTGTTTTCTTTACAATCTATCCATTTTAGTTTAAATTCGTCCAAAATCAATCCCCCCATATTTCGTTTAAGTCTTAGTCTTAATCTTTCTTATTTTTAGTTTTGAATTCTTCGAGTTTAGTATAGCATTTTAGTTTGTGTTTTTAAAAGCATTTTGAGTCTTTTGATTTGTTTTAGTGTTTTAAAGTTTAGTTTTACATTCTTTGAGTCTAATTTAGTGTTTTATATTATGTTTTTACGTTTTCAAGTCAGTTTCCAAGAGATTAACAATCCCTCCTAATCCCCGGTCCAGAACGATCCCTACTTACATACTTACTACAATTGATAAAAAGAGGGTTTAATTTGTGTGCGTATAATTCTCGCATCAATGGCAGAGGTGGAAAGACTTAAGCAAGAGATCCAGCAGCTTAAGTACGAGAATAGAAGTTTGCATGTGCTTGCAAATAACTATTCGTCGGGGATGAAAAGGAAGCTTGATGAGCTGCAAGAATCTGAGGGTCGAATTCACAGTGACCGTCAAAGGCTTGCGTCTTATCTCCAGAGGCACCTTTTTCCTGGGTCATCCAGCGCTTGGCCAAGTATTGAGGCCTGGAATGCTCTAGCTCCGATGCCTCCCGCTCCGATGGCTTCCGCTCCGATGCCTCCCGCTTCTATGCCTCCCGCTTCTGCGCCTTCCGCTTCTGCGCCTCGTAGTGGGGCTTCACGTAAACAACCTTTGTGAAGCTCCACCTTTCTCCATGTTTAGTATCTTTCTTTCTTTTTTATTTTTTTTTTTTTTTATTTTTTTTATTTTTTTTTTATTAACATAAATAAAATCAAACGGCATGGAATTTATCTTTGAATGGGCGGTGATACTTGAAATGATCCGGTAATAGTTTAAATTCCAGATTGGGTGCCTGAATCATTAACCACATGTTAGTATAAAAGAAAATTGAAATTCGGGGAGGCGGCTTACCTGTGTGCTCCAAAATGAACTCCAGAATAAACACCCCTTCGAAAGTTATGACTTGTCCCGTGTCATAAAATCCAACTTCCTTGGGAATTGTGGTTTCAAATTTGTCCTCTTTGATGCCTTCTACATCTTCTCCAGCCACTACCTTATTTTGAATCATTCTTCTTGGTGTACAAAGTCCTTTGAAGAATTCAACACCATCTAAAACTTGCTGTGTTGCACCAAGAATTTGAATAGCATTTTGCACCTTTGGGAAGGCTTCCACGATGTCCTTTTTACTCTCTTCTTGGTTGGGAATCAAAAACCTGCTAGGAAAAGGGACATTGGGTGGAATAACATCAGAATAACATGAAATTGGGACGTCCTTACTGGTGGTGGGTGGTTTAGAGGGCTTAGGGGGCTGCGGCAAGGGTTGTTCTACCCTTGCCGTGTGCATGTCTTCTTCCTCCTCCTCAATTAGCAGCTCTTCATCCACTTCTAGGCTATGTTTGGACATTTTTAGGTCAGCTCCAACCTCCATAGCACTTCCCAAAGTGATAGCATTATGGATTTCAAAATCTTCCTTCGAGTTTTCAATAGTTGAGTTGGAAAGTTCACTTTGCTCTTGAATTTGTTTCATGAACTCCATAATCTGCCCAAATTGCTCGTCCAATTTACCCAACTTCTTGTCTTGATTTTGTTCGTCCTGCGTCAAAGAGGTTAGTAATTGAAAATTTTTATCATTATCCATGGACATACTTGAACTTGATTGGAATTGTTGTGGGGGAGGTTGTGGTGGCTGCATAGGTGTTGCATTGAACTCCTCATATGGTTGCCAATATGCTTCTTGTTGAGCCTCCTTGGCTTGATTTTGTGACCCCTGCGCCAAAGAATTTATTTCATTAAGAATTTGAATATAATCTACTGGCGAACTTGAATTTAATTGAGCATATTGCATATGAAGTTGTGGTGGCTGCATAGGTCTTGAATAGAACTCCTCATATGGTTGCCAATATGCTTCACGTTGAACTTGTTGATCTTCCCACCATATAGAGTTTGAATGATCCCTCCAATCTCTTTGTGGACATTGATTGGCTTGAAATCCCTGCCTATATGAAGCACCAAATGTAGGGACACTCTGCATTGTGGTCCTTTCGGCATACGGCGACAATTTAGAAGTAAGATTTGCCAATTGAGCTTGAATGCTAGCAAAATCCATATCTTACTTCTCTAGTACCTAAAATCAAAGAAAGAGAACTAAATCAAAAATCAAAAGTAACAACAAACAAAGAAAACAACACTAAGTTAGAAACTAAAACGAAAACAACTAAACCAAAAAAAAAAAAAAGAAAAGAACCAAGGGATTAGCAGAGTTGCTAATCCCCGGCAACGGCGCCAAAATTTGATGCGGGATTTATACGCACACAAATTAAACCCTCTTTTCGTCAAATTGTAGTATATGTATAAGTATGGATCGTTCTGGACTGGGGATTAGGAGGGATTGTTAATCACTTGGATTTGACTCAAAAACGTAAAAACGTAATATAAAACACTAAACTAGACTCAAAGAATGTAAAACTAAACTTTAAAACACTAAAACAAACCAAAAGACTCAAAACAAGTTCAAAAGACTCCAAATACTTAAAAACATAAAATAAGACAAATCAAATGATTAAGACTTAACAAAATAGAGGGGGGAATTGTGGTTGGACGAGATTAAATTAAACGGACAGATTATAATTTAAAACAGATAGTAAAGATGAATGTGATGAAAATATGGATGATGGAATAGCTAAGGGGTTCTTCTCCACACATGTTACACTTGCATACAAAATTGATTCTCAGTTGGTCTTTCGATAAATTATGAAATTCAATGCTCCAAGTTAATTAGGTCCGCTTAAATTAACTTTCAGATTTCCCTAGATTCGTTGGATTGAATGGAATACGCATTACAACCAAATTATTCTTAATCAAAGTCCCTAACTATGGAATACGCATGATAGAGACATTCAACAAAGATCATTAAGTTCAACGGAAATCATAAACATCGACGAGGCATTCGTTACTATGGAATACGCATGAAACTTATGCCAAGAATTCGTTTAACGCGATTGTTTATGAGCAACCTCCACTACTTGTGAATATAAGTTCGTAACGTTTAGGTGAAACTCACTTATATTCTAGCGTCATATTCATGCATGAAAATTAAGCTTGCAATCTCAATGAACATACATAAATAAGTTATCAATCAAACAGTTAAACGAATTGAATCCACAACTTATGAAATTCCAACGAAAGTTAATCAATTCATATTGCAAATATAAACATAGTTTCGAATCACCCCCTAGCTAAAGGGGGGTTTATTTCCTCATAACTTTGAAATTAAAGAAACACCTAAACATTCCAACAACTCAAACTTGAATTGTATGAACGTTTAGGCACTCTTCTCTTCCATTCCTCATACGTACAAAACAAAGAGAATTGAATTTAAACTTTGAAATCAAAGAAACACCTAAACATTCCAACAACTCAAACTTGAATTGTATGAACGTTTAGGCCCTCTTATCTTCCTCGTTATTGTAGCACAAGGTCTAAGGTGAGGTTTGGGGGATTATGGAAATGGTAGAGGAGTGGTTTGGAGGGTTGGGAAGTGGTGGAAATGGAAAGATGGTTTTGGATTCTAAGGGGACTCACGGCAAAGAGAAGGAATGGAAGTGTTTGTGGTGTGTTGTGTATGAAAATGAGATGATCTTGAATGAATGAATGCAAGAGTATTTATAGGAGTAGTGGAGGGAACATATGGCTGTTTGTTTAAGATGCAAGTGGCTAATTTAATGATGGAAAATCAGTTAGGAAAACATGTGAAAACTGGAATTGCATGTGAAGGTGTTGGAATGTGCTGAAATGGTGAAGGGGATACACGGCATTGAGAAGCTTTCTTGCTCATTTTCTGAATGCAATGATGAAGAGTTTAATAATTAATGCATGTAGGTGGCTGAAATGATGAAGAATGAGTGGTGGAAATGAAAGGGAAAGCTAGAAGACATGTGAAGATGCTGGAATTGATGAAGGGGATACACGGCAATGTTTGGAATGTGGAGAAAAGGGTGCATGTGGTTGTAATGTTTGTTGGTTAAAGATGCATGTGGATGTATTATACAATGGGAAAGTATGTGATTGAATTAAAGGATGCAAAGTGAATGAATCATGAATCATTGTGGATGAAAGGTGGAAGTGCATGTGTTGATGACTAGGTTAGTGGGTGAAAATCTGAAAATGGCATAAAGGAATGGGAGCTCACGGTTTGGCTAGTGTTTGAATGTGTAAAGTGTGTGTGAATGCATGTGAAGATGCAATAAATAATGCATGTAGGGTTAGGAAATAAAATCATAACTTAAAGGGGGATGATTAAAGGGTGTTGAAAGGTTATGCATGGCTTTGAAGTGAATGTGGATTGGGCTAGAGTTTAAGTACATGAAATGGACCCAAATTGCTCCTCCTTGCATGGCAAGGAATGGTGTTTGTGTTAAGCCCATGGCAAGGTGTTATGTGATTGGGTTAGGGCCATTGTTTTGTGTCTTCAAGTGCATACAAGGCCTTCAATTTCATCCAACACTTGGGCTCCAAGTATAAGCTATCCATCCTTAGCCCAATAGTGCTCCAAAACACTCCACAATGCATCCTTTCGTCAAACACGTCTTATTATCCTGAAAACACACAAAAGAAGCATAAAGGACTAAAATAACTAAAGAAACACAACGTAAATGCACGAGAATAAGCAAAGTAAGTCGCCTAAATAAGCTCCTATCAAAATGCTTGATGCTTCGGCGGGAGGAGCGTTGGTGGATAAAACCCCTATGGCAGCCAAGAACCTCATAGCAAACCGAGCTCTCAATGCACAACAATACGAAGGAATTGGGCAAAGGGATCCCCCACGGCAACAAGTGAATGAGGTAAGTTCTCAATCCGACCTTCAAACTCAATTAGCTAATCTTACTTCTCTTGTGTCTCAGATGGCCGAAGGAATGAAGATCCAAAGTCCAATTGTATGTGGCGTATGTTCTATTCAAGGTCATCCTTCGGAAAAGTGCCCTCAATTGATTGAGAATGGGGGATGGGAGAGTGCAAACGCCATTGGATTTCCAAGCCAAAATCATCCAAGGAATGATCCATATTCCAATACATACAATCCGGGTTGGAGAGACCATCCAAACTTCAAGTGGAGGGAGCCTCAACAACCTTACCAACAAGGAGGCTTTAGGCAGCAACCCCCGGGGTTTTACACCAAAACCCACGGCCAAGACCAAACCCAACCCCAATCCGCCCAAAACCATCAAGGTAAGTCTTTAGATAATGCTACGATTCTTAAGTTACTTACTAGTTTGTCTCAGGGGCAAGAAAATCAAAACAAAGTATTGCAAAACCAAGAAAGGGTATTGCAAAACCAAGAGAAGCCAATGCAGAACCAAGACAAAAGGGTGGACCACTTAGAGAAGCAAATAGGGCAGATTGCGGAGTTTGTGGGACAATTCCGCGACCAAAGCAAGCTCCCAAGTTCAGCCATTGTCAATCCAAAGGGAGGGTTCGAATCTGCCAAAGCAATTACTTTGAGGAGTGAAAAAGAAGTTGGCACTACATCCACACCATCCAAAACAAGTCCTAATGAAGACGAGACGTTGCAACATGACGAGGAGGCTGCAAACAAGCCCACGGCAAGGACACAACTTCCATTGCCGCAAGCCCAAAAGGACCAAAATTCATCCAATGCATCCCATTCGGCCACCAAAGGTAAGTTGGGTTCAAATTTGATTAATTCTAACCTCATTCCACCCAATGTTCCTTTTCCTCACAGATTTTTGCAAACAAAGAAGGAGGAGCATGAGAAGGACATTCTTGAGACGTTTAGGAAAGTTCAAGTCAATATCTCGCTCCTAGATGCCATAAAGCAAGTGCCCAAATACGCTAAGTTCTTGAAGGAATTGTGCACTACAAGGAAGAGGCCGTCACATAAAGAGGTAGTAAGGGTAAGTGAGAATGTTTCCGCTGTTTTACAAAGAAAATTACCACCAAAGTGCAAAGATCCAGGTAGCTTTACAAGCCCTTGTATTATTGGTCAAACTAAGTTCGAACATGCTATGTTAGACTTAGGAGCTTCAATTAACGTCATGCCATACTCTATTTATGCTTCAATGAACCTTGGTGAATTGAAAAATGATGGTGTGATTATTCAATTAGCCGATAGATCTAATGCCTATCCAAAGGGAGTTTTGGAAGATGTTTTGGTGCAGGTAAACAATTTGATCTTCCCGGCGGATTTCTATGTCCTTGAAATGGAGGAAACCACCCATGCTCCATCCTTGCCGATTCTTCTTGGGAGGCCATTCATGAAGACGGCACGAACTAAGATAGACGTGTTTAAAGGAACTTTAACAATGGAATTCGATGGGGAAGTGATTGATTTTAATATTTCTGAAACTATGAGATTTCCTAATGATGATCACTCATGTTTCTCTATCGATATTCTTGATTCTTTGGCGCAGGCACACCTTGATCAATTGCATGGCGATGCACTTGAAACGGTCCTTACAAATGGCATAGAATTGAAGGATCACATGGCTGCCACCATAGCAACCCACGACACACAATTGAACACCTATGTCGTGGCCTTTGATGAAGATGTAATTGAGACCGTGGCAACCCTAGAGTCATTACCACGGCTCCAAGGTAAGTCCCCTAGTCCAATTTCAATTCCAATTTCGACTAATAAGTTGCTTCCTTCTATAGAACAACCACCTACACTTGAGCTCAAGCCATTGCCAAATCACTTGAAGTATGTGTTTTTGGGTGAGCAAGACACATTGCCCGTCATTATAGCTTCATCACTCATGGCACAAGACGAGGAGAAATTGGTGAGGCTTCTCAAAGAGCACAAGACGGCCATTGGGTGGACTTTGGCCGATATCAAGGGTATAAGTCCTACCACGTGCATTGATGCCAAAAATAGTTAAGCACACAAATTAACCCTCTTGTTCTCAAATTGTAGTAAGGATGCAAGTAGGGATCGTTCTAGACCGGGGATTAGGAGGGCTTGCTAAAACCTCTAAACTGACTCAAAAACATAAAAACAAAGTTAAAAACGTTCACAAAGACTCAAAGGACTCAAAAAGGTTCAAAAGACTCAAAACTGCCTAAAAACACTAAATAGGCAGTTTCTGACCTTAAACACAATTTTGGACGAATTTAAGGTTATGGTTTGACTCAAAACACTTTAAAACATAAACTAAACAGATTCTAAACACTATAGAACAAGAAAGTAAAGGGGGGTTTTGATTTGACGAAAATTGAAATAACAAAACAAGTTATAAAACTAGGCAGATTGTAAAACGAATTTTGAAAACAAGATGATGGATGGATTAGTTAGAGGTCCATTCTCCACACATGACACATTTATATATAAATCGATTTTCCAATTGCTTTTCATTAACTATGATGCTCAACACCCCAAGTTAGCCGTGGACAGCACTTTTCTAACTTTCAAGTTTTCCTTAAGTTATTGAATTGGATGGGAATGCGCATACAACAACTCAAAACATTCTCTAAAAGTCCCTTACGTGAAAAGCACAATAAAGGTACAATCAAAGATCATTAAGTTTAATGAAAACTATAAGTATTGACGAGGCAATTGTTACTAAGCATGAAACTTTTGCCAAGAATTCAATTAACGTGGTTGTGACTAGCAACCTTCACTACTCATGTTTATAAACTTGTGACGATTAGGTGAAACTTGTTTATAAACTAGCATCGAGTTTATGCATGAAGACTAAGTATGCATCCCTAATCAACATACAAAAACAAGTTTTTAATAAACAGATAATTGAATTGCAATCACAACTTAACAAATCACAATTGGAAGAAATCAATTCATATTTTAAACATGTTCATGGCTTCAAACTTTCCCCTAACTAATTAGGGGTTTAGCCACTCATGATTACAGCAAACTTAGAAAGTAATAGTAAAGTAAACATTGAAAACAAGAACGAAGTACACCTAAAACACTCAAATCTGCAAGCATGAAACGTTTTAGGCTTCCTTCCTCTCCTTGTTGCTGCGGCACAAGGGATTATGGTGAGTTTAGGGGGTTATGGATGATGTAGAATGATGTGTTTAGGATAGGGATGGATGTAGGGGACGGCAAGGGTTGTTTTTGGACAGAAAATATGAAGAATGGTGAAGTATGGATGTGTTAGAGGAAGGGGATGAATTTCTGGCGTGAATGGTGAATGAATGAATGTTTTGTGGCTGCAACAAGGAGGTTTATTAATAGGATTTCAGGAATTAAAACCCTAGGTTATTTAGGTAATCAGAAATTAAGTCAAAGACTCTAGAAATAGGAAAGAATCCTCCCCCTTGCACGGCAAGGAAGAGGAAGGGTCAAAGGAAGTGCACGGCAAGGCTTGCATGAAATAAGGAAGTGTTTAATTCCCTAAATCAATTCTAAGAATCAAGAATTAAGTTAAATCCCTTTAGAATAGGTAATTGAAATCAGGAATTAGGGGAAAAAGGCTAAGTCTTGCGGCACAAGGGAGGAAAAGAAGGGGAAAGTGCCAAACTTGCAGATTTTGGGAGAAAAGGAATGTATAGGTTCGACTAAGGCTTTTAGGAAAGGGATTGTGACATAATCTTGCAGATTTTGGGAGAGAAGAGGAAGGTAAGGTGCGGCACATGTCTAGGGCTTCTAGAACATGTGATTTAGGCAACCACATTATTTGGAAACTTGCGTAATTGGAAACCTTTCAAGAATAGAAACTCCCCATAATGGAAACTAGTTTCCAATTCTTGATTCCTCCTTCTTCCTTCGATTATAGGCTCACTTGGTCTTCAATTTCGTCCAATGCTTTGGCTCCAAGCATAAGCTATCCATCCTTAGCCCAAAAGTGCTCCAAAAGGCTCCAAAATGCACTTCTTTGCTCCTTTAGCCCTTAGAACCTGAAAACATACAAAAATGGCTTAAAAGACTTAAAGAACTAAGAAATAACAACGTAAATGCACAAGAACAAGCCAACTAAGTCGCCTAAATATGCTCCTATCAAATTCCCCCACACTTAGCATTTGCTAGTCCTCGAGCAAAACAAAACAACAAAAGAACACGAAACTAGACAAAACGAACAAAACACAACCTAAACTTTCTAACATTTGCCTCAGGGATTTCCAATACACATGACATGTTAATATTCATTATCTCCACAGATTTTGGTCATCTTTACACTTGAGCACATACTTAATCATAGTCACCACATACTAGTTCACAATTAAGCATTTAAAACCATGTCTTGAATGTAGTAACATGCCTTAGAGAATTTGCTCAATTCCTTACAAGATATGCACTCAATTTTCTCTCAGATTTTCTAACTACACACCCTAATCTAGTTATATGTGAGAAGATTGATGTAAACATGAAACGAACACTCACATATATGTATCACAAGGAAAGCAATTTCTGGAGTTAATAAGCATGTTTAGATATGATCTCATGAATGGAATGCTACTACTTAGATGCGAGAACCAGTGACACCATATGCTCATACCAAGTTCAAACTCCACAAATTGAAACACATAACACTCAAGATTGAAGTCAAGGGTTGTAATGGGGCTTGGGGTGTTTGGCTAACAAAGAAGTGATATGGAAAATAAAGGTTCTTAAAGAAATAGTGAGCAAAGCATTTGAATCAACTTAGAATTCACTTTTGAATGAAAACTCAACGTTTGAACAAAAAGGGAGAATTTAGACAATTTAGGGCCAGATTTGGTGTTTTGGACCCTTTCTTCAACATTCAACACTTAATCACTCATTCTTACATCTTTTCAAGCTCTTTTTCCTTTCTTTCCTTCTTTTCTTTTCTGTTTTTCTTTTTCATACGTTTTTCACAACTTTTTCTTTTCTTTTGAATCTCAAAACATACATATAAACTTTAAGAACAAACATTCTCTCCCCCACACTCGTTTTCTTGCATAATGTAACTCAAAAGGAATTCATTTAAGTCATGCTCACTATCTTTTAAGAACAAGGGTGTGGACTGTCCTAAACTAGGCTAGGTGAGGATAATGTGGGTTAACAAAGAATAAAGGCTAAACAAGGCTCAACGGGGTTAACTTATACATATAATGAAGTAGGATACACGGCAATTTGGCTTTGGTGGTGGTCACTACACAACTTCTTCTTGAATATGTGTTATGCAAATCAATAACATGCTTTGAATGAAATGGGCATGAGTTCTAGCATTTGGAACTATATGATGAAACGCCTTCTAAGTAATAACCAAGCAAAGAATAATGAGATCATGCAACGACTTTAGAAAACAATAATGCCCAGATTTTTAACTCTCCAAATAACGTTTGGGCTCAAGTCTCACAAGGTTGTAGCGTTTGTTTGAGTTCCTTCCTTCAAGCATGTTACAAAAACGAATTTTTCTTTTATGATTGCATGTGAAGTCATACATTATAACCATAACCAAGCATATACCAAGAGTAAATCAAACTTTTCTCCATGTTTATAACTCTTTTTAACAGTCATGCAATTACAAACCAAATCCTCATCATTGTGTTGGAAGGTACCCTAAGACACAAACACACAAAAACGACTCAAAACACTCTTTTTAGGTTTTTCAAAACATGTTTTTCAAATTTTTATGTGATTTTCGGAGTTATAAAACAAAACACACTAAAACACTCTAAAACAGCTTAAAAACACTTTAAAACAGCAAAGAACAACACTGGAAGTTATGGGTGATAAAATCCCACGAATTTGCATCAAATATACTTAGTTACCCCCCCCCACACTTAAATCAAACATTGTCCTCAATGTTTTAAACATAAATTCACACAAAACACAAGTGAACACACAAACAGCAACTAAACAACCTAACATGGCAGATTAGAAACAACAACAAAGAGAAGGGTTTTAGGAACGCAAATCTGGAATTTGGGGGATTCCTAGGGCTTCCTTTGTTGAATGGATGGGTTGCCTCCCACATAGCGCTTGCTTTAACGTCGTACAGCCGGACGAAGAACACTTTCACTCCAAGTTGGAACCCACGGCATGCAAGGGAAGCTCTTCCACAACATGCTCCATAAAGTTCTCATAGTATGGCTTCAATCTATGTCCGTTGACCTTGAATTCTTGCCCTGTTCTCAAACTCTTAATTTGGACTGCACCATGCACAAAAAGATTAGTAATAACAAAAGGACCAACCCACTTGGAACGTAACTTACCAGGGAAGAGACGAAGACGGGAGTTGAACAACAACACTTTCTGCCCTATTGTAAAAGTCTTGCCTCTAATCATCTTATCATGGAATGCCTTAGTCTTCTCTTTGTAAATTCTAGCATTCTCATAAGCTTCATGTCGTATTTCATCAAGTTCACATAATTGAAGCTTTCTATGAATTCCAGCTTGGTCCACATTCAAATTGAATGTTTTGACAGCCCAATGAGCTCTATGTTCTAATTCCACAGGGAGATGACATGGTTTACCATAAACAAGACGAAAAGTAGACATACCAAGGGGAGTTTTGTACGCTGTCCTATATGCCCAAAGAGCATCATCCAAACGCAAGCTCCAATCTTTTCTATTTGGACCAACGGTCTTTTCCAAAATCTGTTTGATCTCTCTATTGGATACCTCGGCTTGGCCATTGGTTTGGGGATGGTAAGGTGTGGAAACCTTATGCGTCACATGGTACTTCTTGAGTAAGGCTTCAATGGTACGGTTACAAAAGTGAGACCCCCCATCACTGATTAGCACCCTAGGCATCCCAAATCTTGAAAAGATATTAGTTTTCACAAAATCTGCCACAACTTTAGAATCATTAGTTCGAGTGGCTTTCGCTTCCACCCACTTTGAAACATAATCAACGGCAAGCAATATGTAATTGAAACCAAAAGATGAAGGAAACGGACCTATAAAATCAATTCCCCACACATCAAAAATTTCAACAACACAAATGGGTACCTGTGGCAATTGATCTCTTTGGCCTATATTACCTGTCCTTTGGCATCGATCATAAGCTAAACAAAAGGTTCTTGCATCTTTAAACAAAGTAGGCCAATAAAAACCACATTCAAGAACTTTTAAAGCTGTCCTTTGGGTGCCAAAATGACCCCCACTAGCATATGTGTGACAAAAACTTAAAATTGAATGAAAATCTGATTCATGCACACATCTCCTTATAATCTGATCTGGGCAATGTTTCCACAAGTATGGGTCATCCCAAACATAAAATCTAGCATCCTTTTTAAGTTTATCACGTTGGAATTTGTTTAGGGTGCTAGGAACTTGTCTAGAGACTAAATAATTGACCAAATCGGCATACCAAGGGGTACTTACCTGAATGGACAGAAGTTGCTCATCCGGAAATGTTTCTAAAATGGGAATGGGCTTTTCCTCACGCACCATTCTACGTAGGTGGTCAGCCACCATGTTTTCACACCCTTTCTTGTCTCGAATTTCAAGATCGAACTCTTGAAGTAGGAGCATCCAACGAATGAGTCTTGGCTTGGCCTCCTTTTTCGTGAAAAGATACCTCAAGGCTGCATGGTCAGTGAAAACAATGACTTTAGTACCAAGAAGATATGATCTAAACTTATCTAATGCAAATACAATAGCCAAGAGTTCCTTTTCGATTGTAGAATAATTTAGTTGTGCATCATTCAACGTCCGTGAGGCATAGTAGATGACATGCGACCTCTTGTCTTTTCTTTGCCCTAAAACAGCCCCTAGAGCGTAATCAGAGGCGTCACACATCAACTCAAAAGGGAGACTCCAATCAGGGGGAGCAATGATTGGTGCCGTGGTCAACAACTCCTTGAGTTGATTGAATGAAGCCGTGCACTCCTTGGTGAATTCAAACGCCACTTCTTTTTGTAGGAGACGGCAAAGAGGTTGTGCAACTTTTGAGAAGTCTTTGATAAACCTACGATAGAATCCTGCATGGCCAAGAAAAGAACGAACCTCTCTAACCGAAGTTGGAGAGGGTAAGTGACGTACAAGATCTATTTTGGATTTGTCTACTTCAATGCCGTTTTCAGAGATGATATGACCTAAAACTATGCCTTGTTTAACCATGAAATGACACTTTTCCCAATTAAGAACAAGGTTAGTTTCAACACAACGTTTTAGAATCAAACTCAGATTATGCAAGCAACCATCAAAAGAATCACCAAAGACACTGAAATCATCCATAAAAACTTCAATGATTTTCTCAACATAATCAGAAAATATACTCATCATGCATCTTTGAAATGTAGCAGGTGCATTACATAAACCAAAAGGCATGCGACGATATGCAAATGTACCAAAAGGGCATGTGAAAGTGGTTTTTTCTTGGTCCTCGGGTGCTATGACAATTTGATTATAACCAGAGTAACCACCAAGAAAACAATAAAAAGCATGACCCGCTAACCTTTCAAGCATTTGGTCAATGAACGGCAATGGGAAGTGGTCCTTCCTTGTGGTGGCATTTAGCTTCCTATAGTCAATGCACACCCTCTAACCAGTTTGAATGCGCGTAGGAACAAGCTCATTTTCGGCATTTTCAACCACAGTCACTCCGGACTTCTTTGGAACGCATTGCACGGGTGAAACCCACTTGCTATCACAAATAGGATAAATCACTCCACAATCAAGTAATTTGATTACCTCTTTCTTCACTACTTCCATCATTGGAGGGTTGAGACGGCGTTGAGCCTCGCGAGATGTTTTGGACCCCTCCTCTAAAAGTATGCGATGCATGCACATAGTAGGGCTAATTCCCTTTATGTCGGCCAAAGTCCATCCAATTGCCGTTTTGTACTCTTTAAGCACTCGTACCAATTTATTCTCCTCTTGTGCCGTGAGTGAGGATGAGATGATGACGGGCAATGTCTCATCCTCTCCCAAGAACACGTACTTCAAGTGACTAGGCAACGACTTAAGTTCAAGTGTAGGTGGCTGCACAACTGAAGGAAGCATTTTATTAGCCGAAACTGAACTTAAAATAGGGTCCAAAAACTTACCTGAATGTGATGGCAAGGACTCGAGGACAGCCACCATCTCAATCATATCCACACTAGGGGGCACGGCCAAGGATTCCTCATGCATGCCGTTGATAGGAGCATATTTAGGCGACTTACTTAGCTTGTTTTCGTGCATTTATATTGTTAATTCATAGTTGTTTTTGGCGTTTAAGCCATTTTCGTGTGTTTTTAGGTTCATGTGGCTAAGGAAGCAAAAAGATGCATTTTGAAGCATTTTGGAGCAAAATTGGACTTGGAAGGGATAACTTATACTTGGAGCAAAAGGAATGGACGAAATTGAAGAGTTGATGTCACAAGGATTCCTACTTGAAGTAGCCACACACCTTCCACATTTCAGCCACATGCACTTGTTCCTCCATCATTGCACCAACAACAACCTTGCCATGCACTCCCTTTAATTAATTCAACCTAGCTGTCAAAGCACATGCATATTCACCCTTCATTCCAGCCATTCCACATGCATTTCCAACCCACATTTACACTTTAATCATTCAACCACATTCACACATCACCCATTCACCTTTGTGCCGTGACTTCCCCTTCTTTCCAACATAATTCACATGCATTTCAGATTGCATTCCCATTCTTTAATTCAACCAACACAACCATGCACTCCACATGCATTTCCAACCTAATCACTCACCCACACAATCTGCCATCATTCACACAAACACCATCAATGCCGTGAGTTCCCATTGCATTTCCAGCTTTGCACATGCATTCACTCACCACAAACAAGTCACATGCATTCATCAACATATCTAGCTGTCATTCACATGCATTTCATTCATCATTTCCACCCCCACATGTCCCTTTAATCATTCAAACATGCACTCCCTTTAATCACATGCATAAATCAGCCACATGCATCTCCCATCACCATATCAGATTTCCATCATATTCACATGCATTCCATCCTTTAAAACATTGCACATGCACTCCCTTTAATTAATTAAGCCACATGCACTCCCATCCATTTCATCATTGCAGCCAACACATGCTTTCACATGCATTTTCAGATTGTCCCCTTGCACATGCAGCCACATATTCATTGCACATGCATTTCCAACCCACATGCATCCTTTAATCATTCAAACATGCAGCCACATTCCCTCCTAGCTGTCATGTTCCCCCCATTTCACCTATAAATAAGCATCCATTGCATTCATTCTCATTCATTCTTCCACATTTCAGAAAATCATCCATTCACACCAAGAAACATCCCCTTGGCCGTGAGTTTCCCTACAAATCCAAACACCACACCATCCTTCCATTTCCACCACTTCCCAAACCATTCACACCATCAAACTATCCTTAGACCTTGTGCTACGACGAAGAGGAAGATAAGAGGGCCTAAACGTTCACACAATTCAAGTTTGAGTTGTTGGAATGTTTAGGTGTTTCTTTGATTTCAATGTTTAATTTCAATACTCTTTGTTTTGTACGAATGAGGAATGGAAGAGAAGAGGGCCTAAACGTTCATACAATTCAAGTTTGAGTTGTTGGAATGTTTAGGTGTTTCTTTGATTCTCTTTGTTTTGTACCATGAGGAACTAAACCCCCTTTAGCTAGGGGGTGATTCGAATATATGTTTATGCTTGCATTTTGATTTGATTACTTCTAATTACGTTTCATAAGTTGTGGATTCAATTTGTTTAACCGTTTGATTGATAACTTATTTATGTATGTTTATTGAGAGTGCACGCTTAATTTTCATGCATGAATATGACGCTAGAATATAAGTGAGTTTCACCTAATAGTTACGAACTTATATTCACAAGTAGTGGAGGTTGCTTATAAACAATCGCGTTAAATGAATTCTTGGCACTAGTTTCATGCGTATTCCATAGTAACGAAGGCCTCGTCAACACTTATAGTTTTCATGATGCTTAATGATCTTTGTTTGTATCTTTATTGTGCTTTTCACGTAAAGGACTTTTGGAGAATGTTGTGAATTGCGTTGCGCAAACCCATCCAATTCATTAACTTAAGGAGAACTTGACGGTTAATTTAAGCGGACCTAATTAACTTGGGGTGTTGAGAATTCATGGTTTATTGAAATGCAATTGGAAATCATTTTATTATGCAAGTATAACATGTGTGGAGATGAACCCCTTAGCTAGCTTCCCATCCATTCAATTCCATCAAATTCATATTTACATTCTGCTTTAAATTGCAAACTGTGCATTTAGTTTATTTTCGTCCAAAACTCAATCCCCCTTTACTTTATTGTCCAATTTAGTTAGAAAGTGTTTTAGTTTGTGTTTATAAGTGTTGATTCAATTTATTACACAAATTCGTCCAAATTCACCAAAGTGCTCAAAACTGCCCAGAAAGTGTTTTTAAGGCAGTTTTGAGTGTTTTGGGTGATGTTTGAGTCTTTTGGTTTGTTTTAGTGTTTTCAAGTTTAGTTTTGCATTCTTTGAGTCGAGCATAGTGTTTTATATTGTGTTTTTACGTTTTTGAGTCGAATCCAAGTGATTAACAATCCCTCCTAATCCCCGGTCCAGAACGATCCCTACTTACATACTTACTACAATTTGACAAAAAGAGGGTTTAATTTGTGTGCGTATAATTCTCGCATCAGCCATGGGGTTCCTTGGTGGTTGTTTCGATGTTTTGCATGTCCCTTCCTTATGCAATGACCAATTCAAGTGCATCGTCCTTCAAATTGTCCAAATGGTCCTGCACCAAAGAATCAATTATATCAACAGCAAAACACGAATGATTCTCACTAGGGTACTTCATAGAATCAGAAAGATTGAAATTAATAACTTCCCCATCAAATTCCATGGTCAAAGTGCCATTATATACGTCAATCTTTGTACGAGCCGTTTTCATGAATGGCCTTCCAAGGAGGATGGGCAATGAAGGGGTATGTTCGGATTCATCCATTTCAAGCACATAGAAATCCGCTGGAAAGACTAAATGATTGACCTGCACTAACACATCTTCCAACACTCCCTTTGGATAGGCATTAGATCTATCGGCCAATTGTATAATAACACCATCATTTTTCAATGCTCCTAAATTCATAGATGCATAAATCGAATATGGCATGACATTTATTGATGCACCTAAATCTAACATGGCAGATTCAAAATGAGTATTACCAATGACACATGGAATTGTAAAACTACCCGGATCCTTGCATTTAGGGGGCAGTTTTCTTTGCAAGATGGCGGAGACGTTTTCACCTACTTTTACAACCTCCTTGGTCGACATCTTCCTCTTATTAGTGCAAAGTTCCTTTAAGAACTTGGCGTACCTCGGGACTTGCTTGATTGCATCCAAAAGAGGGATATTGACTTGAACTTTCCGAAACGTCTCAAGAATGTCCTTTTCGGCTTCCTCTTTCTTTGTTTGCGTGAACCTACTAGGAAAAGGCACATTCGAAGGAAAAACATTAGTAGGAATTGAACTTAACACGTTTTTACCTTTATTGGACAGATTGGGTGGTTTAGAGCCACTAGAAGCTTGCGGCAAAGGGAGTTCCACCCTTGTCGTGGGTTTGGTTGCTTCCCCCTCTTCAAAATGCAGTTTTCCATCCTCTTTGTGACCTGTTTTTGATGAAGAACCTGCCCCAACTTCTTTTCCGCTTCTCAACACTATGGCTTTTGCATATTCGAATCCACCTTTCGGATTCACTTGTGTTGAACTTGGTAACTTACCTTGTTCTCTACTAAATTGCCCCATGAATTCAGCCATTTGTCCCACTTGTCTCTTCAACTCCGTCACCTCTCGAGCTTGATTTTGTACCTCATTAGCGTAGTTTTGCATGTCTTTGGTTTGTTTTTCTTGCCCCTGCGCCAATGTAGTTAGTAATTGAATAACTTGAGAATTATCAAAAGACGAACTTGAGTTGTTTTCGGACGATGGTGGTTGGTTGGATTGATATGGCCGTGGGAACCCAGGGGGGTTTTGTTGAAATCCCCTTTGTGGTGCAGATTGTTGGGGCTATCTCCACTTGAAATTAGGGTGATCTCTCCATCCGGGGTTGTAGGTGTTGGAGTATGGATCATGTTTGGGTTGGTTTTGGCCTTGGAAACCAATGGCATTGGCAGATTCCCATCCTCCATTCTCTATCAACTGAGGGCATGTCTCGGATGGATGCCCTTGCATTGAACACACGCCACACACTTGGTTTTCTTGTGGTTTTGACCCCTTGACAACCTGAGACACAAGAGAAGTAAGATTAGCCAATTGTGATTGAATATCAAAAATTGCACTTACCTCATTCACACTTTGTTGCCGTGGCCCCTCTCTTTGTCCAACACCTTCATATTGTTGAGCGTTGTGTGCTCGGTTTGCAATTAGAGCTTTGGCATCCACTAGAGTCTTGTCCACTAATGCACCACCTTGATTTTGTTGGATGCCACTAATTCGTTTCCTCAAGAGAATGATCTTTGCAGTGGGAAAGAATTTCTCTAAGAATGCACGTTTCATACTTTCCCAAGAATTGACAGTTCCGAGGGACAATTCAAACAACCAATCTTTGGCCTTGTCCATAAGTGAGAATGGGAAGGCCTTCATCTTCAAAATACTCCCATCCACGTTGATGGGTGTCATACTTGAGCAAACTACTTCAAATTCCTTAAGATGTTTGTTAGGATCTTCCATGGATAGCCCATGGAATTTAGGAATATGATGTAATAAACTAGATTTAAGTTCATATTCTTCCGTCTTACCTTGAGCTGCCGCGGGGTATTGTATGCATAAAGGAACGGCATTGCCCATACCTGAGGCAGAGAGTTCTTTGATGGTTCGATTGTCCACGGCCATGGTTTGTACTTCCTCCACAAACTGTGCCGTGGCTTCTCCTTCCTCACCTCCTTCGTCAAACTCGGATGTAGAGCTAGAAGACGGTGGGTTAGGGTTGTGTTGATTCTTTTGCTTCCTCAAGGTCCGCTCAAAATCGTCGTCAAAGTCCAAAATATTCTTATGAACAGGTTGGGAACTTCGAGTCATACACTAGTACCTAAAAACAATGAAATAAACAAATCAGTAACTAAGATAGAAAACAAACGAAAAATAAATAAAAAGAAATAACGAGGGATTAGCAAAGTTGCTAATCCCCGGCAACGGCGCCAAAATTTGATGCCAAAAATAGTTAAGCACACAAATTAACCCTCTTGTTGTCAAATTGTAGTAAGGATGCAAGTAGGGATCGTTCTAGACTGGGGATTAGGAGGGCTTGCTAAAACCTCTAAACTGACTCAAAAACATAAAAACAAAGTTAAAAACGTTCACAAAGACTCAAAGGACTCAAAACAGGTTCAAAAGACTCAAAACTGCCTAAAAACACTAAATAGGCAGTTTCTGACCTTAAACACAATTTTGGACGAATTTAAGGTTATGGTTTGACTCAAAACACTTTAAAACATAAACTAAACAGATTCTAAACACTATAGAACAAGAAAGTAAAGGGGGGTTTTGATTTGACGAAAATTGAAATAACAAAACAAGTTATAAAACTAGGCAGATTGTAAAACGAATTTTGAAAACAAGATGATGGATGGATTAGTTAGAGGTCCATTCTCCACACATGACACATTTATATATAAATCGATTTTCCAATTGCTTTTCATTAACTATGATGCTCAACACCCCAAGTTAGCCGTGGACAGCACTTTTCTAACTTTCAAGTTTTCCTTAAGTTATTGAATTGGATGGGAATGCGCATACAACAACTCAAAACATTCTCTAAAAGTCCCTTACGTGAGAAGCACAATAAAGGTACAATCAAAGATCATTAAGTTTAATGAAAACTATAAGTATTGACGAGGCAATTGTTACTATGAAAAGCATGAAACTCTTGCCAAGAATTCAATTAACGTGGTTGTGACTAGCAACCTTCACTACTCATGTTTATAAACTTGTGACGATTAGGTGAAACTCGTTTATAAACTAGCATCGAGTTTATGCATGAAGACTAAGTATGCATCCCTAATCAACATACAAAAACAAGTTTTTAATAAACAGATAATTGAATTGCAATCACAACTTAACAAATCACAATGGAAGAAATCAATTCATATTTTAAACATGTTCATGGCTTCAAACTTTCCCCTAACTAATTAGGGGTTTAGCCACTCATGATTACAGCAAACTTAGAAAGTAATAGCAAAGTAAACATTGAAAACAAGAATGAAGTACACCTAAAACACTCAAATCTGCAAGCATGAAACGTTTTAGGCTTCCTTCCTCTCCTAGTTGCTGCGGCACAAGGGATTATGGTGAGTTTAGGGGGTTATGGATGATGTAGAATGATGTGTTTAGGATAAGGATGGATGTAGGGGACGGCAAGGGTTGTTTTTGGATAGAAAATATGAAGAATGGTGAAGTATGGATGTGTTAGAGGAAGGGGATGAATTTCTGGCGTGAATGGTGAATGAATGAATGTTTTGTGGCTGCAACAAGGAGGTTTATTAATAGGATTTCAGGAATTAAAACCCTAGGTTATTTAGGTAATCAGAAATTAAGTCAAAGACTCTAGAAATAGGAAAGAATCCTCCCCTTTGCACGGCAAGGAAGAGGAAGGGTCAAAGGAAGTGCACGGCAAGGCTTGCATGAAATAAGGAAGTGTTTAATTCCCTAAATCAATTCTAAGAATCAGGAATTAAGTTAAATCCCTTTAGAATAGGTAATTGAAATTAGGAATTAGGGGAAAAAGGCTAAGTCTTGCGGCACAAGGGAGGAAAAGAAGGGGAAAGTGCCAAACTTGCAGATTTTGGGAGAAAAGGAATGTATAGGTTCGGCTAAGGCTTTTAGGAAAGGGATTGTGACATAATCTTGCAGATTTTGGGAGAGAAGAGGAAGGTAAGGTGCGGCACATGTCTAGGGCTTCTAGAACATGTGATTTAGGCAACCACATTATTTGGAAACTTGCGTAATTGGAAACTTTTCAAGAATAGAAACTCCTCATAATGGAAACTAGTTTCCAATTCTTGATTCCTCCTTCTTCCTTCGATTCTAGGCTCACTTGGTCTTCAATTTCGTCCAATGCTTTGGCTCCAAGCATAAGCTATCCATCCTTAGCCCAAAAGTGCTCCAAAAGGCTCCAAAATGCACTTCTTTGCTCCTTTAGCCCTTAGAACCTGAAAACATACGAAAATGGCTTAAAAGACTTAAAGAACTAAGAAATAACAACGTAAATGCACAAGAACAAGCCAACTAAGTCGCCTAAATATGCTCCTATCATGCATGCATCGAATTCTCATGGAAGAAGGCGCAAAACCATCAAGGGAAGCCCAACGTCGACTTAACCCACCAATGATGGAAGTAGTGAAGAAGGAAATCATCAAATTGCTTGAATGTGGCGTCATCTATCCCATCTCGGATAGTTGTTGGGTTTCACCGGTCTAAGTGGTTCCCAAGAAGTTCGGAGTCACGGTGGTGAAGAATGAAGAAGATGAACTTGTGCCTACACGCATTCAAACCGGTTGGAGGGTGTGCATTGACTATAGGAAGCTAAATGCCGCAACAAGGAAAGATCACTTCCCTTTTCCATTCATCGATCAAATGCTTGAAAGGTTAGCCGGTCATTCTTTTTATTGCTTTCTTGATGGTTATTCGGGATATAATCAAATTGTCATAGCGCCGGATGATCAAGAAAAAACCACCTTTACTTGTCCATTTGGTACTTTTGCATATCGTCGTATGCCATTTGGTTTATGCAATGCACCCGCCACTTTCCAACGATGCATGGTAAATATCTTCTCCGATTATGTTGAAAAGATAATTGAAGTATTTATGGACGATTTTAGTGTCTTTGGGGACTCATTTGATGATTGCTTGCATAATCTTACTTTAATCTTGCAAAGATGCATGGAAACTAACCTTGTTTTGAATTGGGAAAAATGTCATTTTATGGTTAAACAAGGCATAGTTTTGGGTCATATCATCTCTGAAAAAGGAATTGAAGTTGATAAGTCTAAAATAGATCTTGTACGCTACTTACCCTCTCTTACTTCGGTTAGAGAGGTTCGTTCTTTTCTTGGCCATGCAGGATTCTATAGGCGATTTATCAAGGATTTCTCCAAGATTGCACAACCCCTATGCCGTCTCTTACAAAAAGAAGTGGCGTTTGAGTTCAACGAGGAGTGTGAGAAAGCATTCAAGCTTCTCAAGGACAAGCTTACCACGGCACCTATCATTCTTCCACCTGATTGGACGTTGCCTTTTGAGCTCATGTGTGATGCATCCGATTATGCAATAGGGGCTGTTTTGGGTCAAAGAAAGAACAAGCATTCCCATGCCATCTACTATGCTTCTAGGACCTTGAATGATGCTCAATTAAACTACTCTACCACGGAAAAAGAACTTCTTGCCGTTGTGTTTGCTTTAGATAAGTTTCGTTCATATTTACTTGGCACTAAAGTGATTGTATTTTCTGACCATGCAGCTCTTAGGTACTTATTCACTAAAAATGAGGCTAAACCACGGCTCATTAGATGGATGCTTCTTCTCCAAGAGTTTGATATTGAAATTTGAGACAAGAAGGGGAGTGAGAACGTAGTTGCTGACCATTTAAGTCGTTTGGTGTGCAATGAGGACTCCTTACCCATCCAAGAGACTTTCCCCGATGAACAATTGCTGTCCATTAAGGTATGTGAACCTTGGTATGCCGATTTGGTCAATTTTTTAGTGTCAAAACGTGTTCCAAGTACCATAGCAAGGCACCAACGTGATAAGTTAAAGAAAGAAGCACGATTTTATGTATGGGATGACCCCTATTTGTGGAAGTTTTGTGCAGATCAGATTGTGCGTCGTTGTGTGCTTGATTGTGAGTTTAATTCGATTCTCACCTTTTGTCATACTTATGCTTGTGGTGGGCATTTTGGCACACAACGCACTGCCCTTAAAGTGTTAGAATGTGGTTTTTATTGGCCAACAATCTTTAAAGATGCACGAACATTTTGTTTAACTTGTGATCGTTGCCAACGAATGGGAAATATAGGTGCAAGGGACCAAATGCCGCAAACACCTATCTTTAACGTTGAAATTTTTGATGTTTGGGGCATTGATTTCATGGGTCCTTTCCCATCTTCGTTTGGCTTTACTTATATTTTGCTTGCGGTGGATTATGTCTCAAAATGGGTGGAAGCCAAAGCCACCCGTACTAATGATTCTAGAGTTGTTGCAGATTTTATAAAGACTAACATTTTTGCTAGATTTGGGATGCCTCGAGTGCTTATTAGTGATGGAGGCTCTCACTTTTGTAATCGTACCATTGAAGCATTACTCAAGAAGTATCAAGTCACACATAAGGTTTCAACACCTTACCATCCCCAAACCAATGGCCAAGCCGAGGTGTCCAATAAAGAAATCAAGCAAATCTTGGAGAAGACCGTTGGACCGACAAGAAAAGATTGGAGTGTGCGTTTGGAGGATGCACTATGGGCCTATAGGATGGCATACAAGACACCAATTGGCATGTCCCCTTTTCGGCTAGTGTATGGCAAGCCATGTCATCTCCCCGTGGAGTTGGAGCACAAGGCTCATTGGGCGATCAAGACATTCAACATGGACATAGATGCGGCGGGAAAGCATAGAAAGTTGCAATTGAATGAACTTGAGGAACTTCGGCGTGAAGCATATGAGAATGCTTGCATTTACAAGGAAAAGACCAAAGCTTTCCATGACAAGATGATCCGAAGCAAAACATTCTCCATAGGGCAAAAAGTTTTACTTTTTAATTCCCGCCTTCGTTTATTCCCTGGTAAGTTACGTTCTAAGTGGATTGGACCTTTTGTTGTTACTAATGTTTTTTCACATGGCGCAGTTCAAATCCAAAGCTTGAGGAATGGCCAAGAATTCAAGGTGAACGGGCATCGTTTGAAGCCCTATTATGCAAATATTGAAGGGCAAGTTGTGGAGGATATCACACTCCATGTCGTGGGCTCCAAGTGAGGATAAGAAGATTGCTCGTCCGGCTACACGACGTTAAAGAAAGTGCTTCTTGGGAGGCAACCCATGCATTCAACGAGAGAGGATGTGGGCAATTCACCAATTCAAGCTACAAAATCAGATTTGCGTTCCTCAATCTCTATCTCTTTATTATTTTTATTTTGCCATGTTAGTTCGTTTATATTGTTTGTTTGGATGTGAGTCTTTGTGTGAAACATTGAGGACAATGTTTGATTTAAGTATGGGGGGGGTAAACAAAGTGTTTTTCATGCAAATTCGTGGGATTTTATCACCCATCATTTCTAAAGTTGTTTCACACTATTTTTAAGTGTTTTTAGAGTGTTTTGAAGTGTTTTTATGTCTTTTGGTCAGAAAATCCGAAAATTTACAAAAAAAAATTATTACAAAATAGTTTTGAAAAACCCAAAAAGAGTTGTTTTTAAGTTGTTTTTGTGTGTTTGTTTGTGTCTTAGGTCACCTTCCAACACAATGATGAGGATTTGGTTTTTAATTGCATGACTATTAAAGAATGTTGTAAACATGGCTGGCAGTTGATTTATGCTTTAGTTTATGCTTGGTTATGGTTATAATTTATGAATTCACATGTAATTACAAAGATAAAATCAGTTTTTGTAACATGCTTGAAGGAAGAAACTCAAACTAACGCTACATCCTTGAGAGACTTGAGCCTATAACGTTCTTTGGAGAGTATAATCTGTGATTTCTTGTTTTCTAAAGTCGTTGCATGATCTCATCATTCTTTGCTTGGTTGCTATTTAGAATGCATTTCATTATAGTTCCAAATACTAGAACTCATGCCCATTTCATTCAAAGCATGGTATTGATTGCATAACATACAATAAGATGAAGTTGTTAGTCAAGCCAGAGCCAAAAAGCCTATCCCTTTTCATATGTATTGTAGGATTAACCCTCTTGAGCCTTTTCAAAGCCTATTTTCGTTGTTAGCCACATTATCCTCACCTAGCCTAGATTAGGACTTTCCATACCTTTGTTCTTAAAGAAGCACGACTTAGAGTGAACTCCTTTGGTCAATATATGGCGGAAAACGAGTGTGGGGGAAGATGATAGGGCATGAAAAAAAAAAACAAAAAAAAAAAAAAAGAGAAGAAAGGAAGAGAAAATTCGTGGAAAAATCAAAAGAAAATAGAAAAGTGTTCAAAAGAAAGAAAAGGAGTTGAAAAATAAGTGAGAATGAACTCACAAGTGTTGGTTGTTGAAGGAAGGGTCCAAAAGAGTGAATTTGACCCTAAATGTTGCATGAATCTTCCCTTGTGTGTACAAATTGATTTCGGCCATTTGAAGAGAGTTTAAGTGTCAAATTCATTATTTTGCTTACTATTGCTTTAAGAACTTTTGTTTATCCTTACCCTTCTTTGTTAGCCAATACCTTAGCCTCGTTACAACCCTCAACTTCTATCTTGATGTTATGTGTTCAATATGTGGAGTTTGATTTTGGTATGAGCATATGGAATCACTGGTCTCGTTCTAAGTAGTAGCATTCCATTCATGAGATCATATTCATGTCATTGTCGTAAATCCGGAAAATGCTTTCTTTGATATAACATATGTGAGTGTTAGTCTTCATATCTACATCAATCTTCTCACATATACCTAGTGTAGGGTGTGAAGTTAGAAAATCTGTGTGAAAATAGAGTGCATTCTAAGTGGGGAATTGAGGGAATTCTCTAAGGCATGTTACTACATTCAAAACATTGTTTTAATTTATTATATGTGAACTAATAAGTAGTAACTATGATTAAGTGTTTGTGAAGTGTAAAGAAATCTAAAAACCATGGGAATGATGTTCTCTAATGGGTCATGTTCGTTGAAAATCCCTGAGATACATGTTGGAAGGTTTAGAATGTGTTTTGTTTTGTTTTTTATCTATTTCGTTTTGCTCGAGGACTAGCAAAAGCTAAGTGTGGGGGAATTTGATAGGAGCATATTTATGCTACTTAGTTGTGTTGTTTCCTTACACTTAGTGAGTTAATTACTATGTATTTCAGTCTTTTAAAGTATTTTCGTGTGTTTTTAGGTCCTAATGGCAAAAGGAGCAAGAAAGTGCATTTTGAGGCTATTTGGAGCATTTTTAGGCATGGATTGGATAGCTTAATCATGGAGCAAAGAGGATGGACGAAATTGAAGACTAGAAGAGCTAGGAAAGGCTACAAATCTGGTGGAAGAAATTCTATTCCAATGAAGATAAGGAAGAAGCAAGAAACAAGGGATCTTATCCAAACCTTATCTTATCCAAACCTTATCCTATCCTATCTTTAACATTATCCTATTCTTTCCTATCCAAATCAGGTGGGGACTTAAACTTAGCTATTTAGGTGGGATTAGATATATATCTAAACATTTAGAACAGATTCTAGACCCCCATTCCTTTGTATGCCGCATGTACACCACTCCTAGTAGGTTTAGGAATTGAAAACCTTCTCCTACTGATAGGAGCATATTTAGGCGACTTAACTAGCTTATTCTTGTGCATTTGTGCTATTATTTCTTAGTTAATGTCGTATTACAACTCAATTTCGTGTGTTTGTAGGTCCTATGGGTTAAAGTATCAAGAAAGTGCATTTTGGTGCATTTTGGAGCTATTTTTGACACTAGGTAGTGAGCTTGCATGTGGACTAACATGGATGGACGAATTTGGACTTCAAGAAGGTGGAAATGTGATAAGAAGAGGAAGGAACTAAGCTAAGGACAAGGTGGATAAGGAAAGTGCAAGAAAAGAGGAAACATTATCCAAAACATTATCCAACCTTATCCAACATTATCCAATTATCCAAAACATTATCCAAACCTTATCTCATCTTATCCTATCCAAACCTTATCATGTCTTACTCCTAATTGCATGGGGACCTAAATGGATCATTCTAGAACCTATTTCTAGAAGCACCCTAGTCTAGAAGGCCCAAATCTGCCACAAAACCTATTCTTTCTAGAAACCCTAGAAAAGTGGTGCCCAAACCTTTCTAGAAGGCTTTACCTTGCCTTGCAAGCCAAGAAACCCTTCCCCTAAATCAGCCGCACCTTCCTAGGCCCAATTCCTTTGGGATTCTGAATTCCAAGGCCTAATCCTTGTGGATTTGGGTATACAAATCAGTTTATAAAACTATGTGGGCCAAAAACCTCTTCCTAAGTGGATTTGACAACCCATGGCCGAATTCTAGGGCCCTAATCCACCAAATCTGTTAAGCCTAACCCTAATTTACTTAACCCTAGGACTATATAAGCATACTTTCAGCCAAAAATTCGTACACCCCTTATGCTAGACAGAAAACCCTTGTGCCGCACCTCCATTCTCCATTCTAAGCCTTCATAGACCTCCCTACACATCCATACATATCTGCTGCACCCTTCCCCACCATAATCAACCATCCTCCATCCCTCCAAACAAGAAAACACCATCCAAAACCACCAATTCCAGCACCCACACTTTGTGCCGCAGCAAGGAGGAGGAAGAGGAGCCAATCTGTGCATCGAATCCATCTTGGAATTGCTGAGCATTTAGGTGTATTCTTTCTTATGATTTCAATGTTTAAATTCAATACTTTTTGTTGTGCAAGCATGAGGAACTAATCCCCCCTTTGGCTAGTGGGGAATTTCGAAACCATGGTTATATTTGCATGATGATTTGATTACTTTTAGTTGTGATTTCATGAATGATGAATTCAATTTGCTTATCTGTTTTAATTAAAACTTGCTTATGTATATGAATTGAGAGTGCACGCTTAATTTGCATGCATAAACATGATGCTAGGGTATGAGGGAACTTCACTTAATCGTTGGGAACTTATATTCATGAGTAGTTAAGATTGTTGGTCACAATTATGATAAGTGAATTCTTGGCATAAGTATCATGCGCTTTCATAGTTACGAATGCCTCGTCAACACCTATGATTTCCATAGAACCTAATGATCTTTGATTGTCTTTCTATCATGCGCTTTCATATAGAAAACTTTTAAGGAATAATTTGATTGCAATGCGCTAATTCCATTCAATTCAATGACCTAAGGGAAATCTGAGAGTTAATTTAAGCGTACCTAATTAACTTGGGGTGTTGAGGTTCATAAATTCATCGAATAAGCAACTGGAGATTATTTTGTATGCAAGTATGCCATGTGTGGAGAAAAACCTCCTAGCCATCTCACCACCCATTTAATTCCACCAATTTCGTCAAAATCTGCCTAGTTTACATATTTGTTTTGTTTTGTTTATTTTCGTCCAAAACCAAATCCCCGTTTATTCTAGAGTGTCTAATTGGTCCAAATATGTTTTAGATTGTGTTTTTTAGAGTTTTGAGTCAAGTTAGAACCAATTTTCGTCCAAGTTTGTGTTTAGGTTCAAAACTGCCCAGATTGTGTTTTTAAGGCAGTTTTGAGTGTTTTTAGCCTATTTTGAGTCTTGTGAACGTAGTTGAGTCTTTTTACGTGAGTTTAAGTGTTTGAAAGGTTAATTTTAGTTATTTGAGTCAGTTTAGAGTGTTTAGCAAGCCCTCCTAATCCCCGATGTAAGAACGATCCCTACTTACTTATATGCTACAATTGTCACAAGAGGGTTAATTTGTGTGTTAAGTTAATTTTCGCATCACCTACTCTTATATCACATGTTCATATCCCTTTAGGATTAGGAATCTGTTCTAAACCCTTCTTTCTAGATGCCTTATCTTATCCCTACAGCCCTTGCCGCACCTATCCTTCTAGAAGGGCCTAAATCCATGTCGTGCACTACCTATCCCAATCCCCTTTGGTTTCTGCCTTAAAATACCCCTTTTTCAATAGGATTAGGCAATCCTTCTCCTTCACTAAGTGTGCCAAACTAGCCTATATAAACAACCTTGCCGTGCCATTTAATCACCACCACCCCTTCACACAACATTCATACATTCCTTCAAAAATCAACCTTTGCCGTGACATTGCAACCAACCATCCATCATTCCCCTACTTCCATACCTCCATCCCAACCTCCATACACCACCATAACCCCTTGCCGCACCGCCATACATACCTAAACCCATCCAAAATCCAGAAAATCATCCACAAACTCACCATAGACCCTTGTGCCGTGACCTAGCAAGGAGGAGGAGAAGGAAGACCAAGCCTTGGGCGTTTGTGCATTCAAGTTGGAGTGTTGGACGTTTTTAGGTGTAATCTATCTTTTATTTTCAATGTTTAAATCTATATTGCTTTGTTTTGTCATGAACATGAGAGGCTAAACTCGTTTTAGCCTAGGGATGCTTTGAAACCATGATTACATTTATAATATGAGTTGATTAAGTCCAGTTGTGATTTCATAAGTCATGAACGCAATTTGCTTAACCGTTTGATGGATAACTTATTCTTGTATGTTTATTAGGGAGGCCTACTTAATTTGCATGCTTGAATTTGGGGCTAGAATATAAGGGTGTTTCACATAATCGTTACAAACTTATGTTCACAAGTAGTTAAGGTTGTTTCACAATCATGTTAAGTAAATTCCTAGCATGCGTATCATGATGTCATAGTTACAAGTGCTTTGTCAATACTTATGATTTCCATTGAACGTAATGATCTTTGACCGTATCTCTATTATGATGTCATGTAGGGGACGTTTTGAAGAATGCTTTGGGTTGTCGTATGATGTCATCCAATCCACTAACTTAAGGGAAATCTGAGGGTTAATTAGTGATGTCACGGTTAATCTGGGGTGTTGAGGTTCATGGTTTATCGGAAAAGCAACTGGAAATCAATTTATGTTAGAAAGTATCATGTGTGGAGAAGTATCCCTTGGCTATCCTATCATCCATTAGTTTTTCTAAAATTCGTCCAAAATCTGTTTTAAAGTTTTAAGTTACTTGTTTTCTTTTAAATTCGTCCAAAATCAAAACCCCCTTTCTTATTTGTTCCAAATCTGTCCAAAAGAGTCTTTTTGAGTCTTTAGAGTCAAAACCAAGTGTATTTTCGTCCAAATTAAGTCCTAGAGTCTAAATTGAGTCTTTGTGGTTGTTTTGAGTCTTTAAAGTTTGTTTTTGGTCATATAAGTTAGTAAGAGTCTTGTGAGTTTATTTAAAGTGTTTTAAAGCATATTTTCACATCTTTGAGTCAATTTTCATTAGATTAGCAATCCCTCCTAATCCCCGGCCTACAACGATCCCTACTTATATCTATACTACAATTGTCAAAAAGAGGGTTTAATTTGAGTGCTATTATATTTCACATCACCTACTTATTAATAAACTACAATTGTCAAAAGAGGGTTTTAATTTGTGTGCTTATTTAGTTCGCATCAAATTTTTGGTGCCGTTGCCGGGGATTAGCAACTTTGCTAATCCCTTGGATTGTTACTTTCTGTTTAGTTTAATTTGTTAAAGATTCTGACCTTGTTTTATTTTTCTTGTTTTAGGTACTAGTGCATGACTCGGAGTTCTCAATCGATTCTTGAGCATATCTTGGACTTTGACAGCGATTTTGAGACGACTTTGAGACGAAAGAGGAAGCAACACGAATCAAATCCACCAAGCCCGGAACCTGACCTCGAAGAACAAGTTCTAGAAGAGGAGGAGGAACCCACAACAAGGGTTTTTGAGGAACCACACGTCATGGCCATGGACAACCGGACACTCAAGGAGCTTTCGGCCTCGGGATTGGATAATGCAACACCTTTGTGTATCCAATATCCCCCACCTGCCCAAGGGAAGACTGACGAGTTCGAGTTGAAGTCAAGCTTGCTTCACCATATTCCGAAATACCATGGGCTGTCCATGGAAGATCCAAACAAGCATTTGAAGGAGTTTGAAGTTGTATGCTCAAGCATGACTCTCGTCAACGTCGATGGAAGCATTCTGAAGATGAAGGCTTTTCCATTCTCTTTAATGGACAAAGCCAAAGATTGGTTGTACGAGTTAGCTCCCGGAACCGTCACATCATGGGAGAGCATGAAGAGGGCATATCTGGAGAAGTTTTTCCCAACTTCTCGAATCATCCTTTTACGTAAAAGGATAAGTGGAATCCAACAAGAAGAAGGTGAGTCTTTTCCTACGTATTACGAACGTTTTAAATCCCTTGTTGCTTCTTGTCCACAGCATCAGATGAAGGAGGAGTTACTTCTGCAATACTTCTACGAGGGGCTCCTACCAATCGAATGTCAAATGCTCGATGCCTCGGCGGGTGGAGCATTGGTGGACAAGACACCCATGGCGGCCAAGGTTTTGATTGCTAACCGAGCGTTGAACGCTCAACAATACGAAAGAGTAGGCCAAAGAGGACCCCTACGGCAGCAAGTTAATGAGGTAAGTTCCACGCCCGACATTCATTCATATTAGCTATCAATGTGTCTCAGATGGCTGAAGGGATGAGGATGCAAGGACCAATTGTATGCGGAGTGTGCTCTATCCAAGGACATGCTTCTGAGAAGTGCCCACAACTCATTGAAAATGGTGGATGCGAAAGCGCAAATGCAATTGGATTTCAAGGCCAAAACCAACCAAGGAACGACCCATATTCTAACACGTATAATCCAGGTTGGAGAGACCACCCAAACTTCAAGTGGAGGGAGCCCCAACAACCACCACAACAAGGAGGCTTTAGACAACAACCCCCGGGTTTCTTCACTAAGCCATACGCACCCACACAAGCTCCACAACAATCTGCCCCAAATGCTTCAGGTACATCCCTAGACAATGATACACTTCTTAAGTTACTAACTAATTTGTCTCAGGGGCAATGATGCGTGAATTATGCGCACACAAATTAAACCCTCTTTTCGTCAAATTGTAGTATATGTATAAGTAAGGATCGTTCTAGACCGGGGATTATGAGGGATTGTTAACCACTTGGATTTGACTCAAAAACGTAAAATAAAAATATGAAACACTATACTAGACTCAAAGAATGCAAAACTAAACTTTAAAACACTAAGACAAACCAAAAGACTCAAAACAACACAAACACACTCAAATCTGCCTAAAAACCACTTTCTGGGCAGATTTGAGCACAAACACAAATTTGGACGAAATTAAGTAATAACTTGACTCAAGAATGTAAAAACACAATATAAAACACTAAACTAACTCAAAGAATGTAAAACTAAACACTTAAAACATTAAAACAAACCAAAAGACTCAAACATCACCCAAAACACTCAAAACTGCCTTAAAATCACTTTCTGGGCAGTTTTGAGCACTTTGGTGAATTTGGACGAAATTGGGAAATAAAATTGAATCAAAACACTTTAAAACATAAACTAAACAAATTCTAAACACTAAAGAACAAGAAAGTAAAGGGGGGTTTTAAATTGACGAGAATTGAAATAAGAAAACAAGTTAATAAACTAAACAGATTGTAAAACGAATTTGATGGAATGGAATGAATGGATGATAGAATGGCTAAGGGGTTCATCTCCATACATGTTATACTTGCATAATAAAATGATTTCCAATTGCATTTCAATAAACCATGAAACTCAACACCCCGGGTTAACCGTGATGCCCTAATTAACCTTCAAATCTTCCTAACGTTATTGAATTGGATGGGTTAGCGCATACAACAATTCAAAACATTCCCCACAAGTCCTCAACATGAATGCATAGAAGAGATACAAGCAAGAATCATTACGCTCTATGAAAATTATAAGTGTTGACGAGGCATTCGTTACTATGGATTGCATGAAACTTATGCCAAGAATTTGTTTAACGCGATTGTTTATAAGCAACCTCCACTACTTGTGAATATAAGTTCATAACGATTAGGTGAAACTTACTTATATTCTAGCGTCATATTCATGCATGAAAATTAAGCGCGCATTCTCAATAAACATACATAAATAAGTTATCAATCAAACGGTTAAACAAATTGAATCCACAACTTATGAAACGCAATTAGAAGTATTCAAATCAAAATGCAAGCATAAACATATATTCGAATCACCCCCTAACCAAGGGGGGTTTAGTTCCTCATGGTACAAAACAAAGAGAATCAAAGAAACACCTAAACATTCCAACAACTCAAACTTGAATTGTATGAACGTTTAGGCCCTCTTATCTTCCATTCCTCATTCGTACAAAACAAAGTGCATTGAAATTAAACATTGAAATCAAAGAAACACCTAAACATTCCAACAACTCAAACTTGAATTGTATGAACGTTTAGGCACTCTTCTCTTCCTCTTCGTTGTAGCACAAGGTCTAAGGATAGTTTGATGGTGTGAATGGTTTGGGGAGTGGTGAAGATGGAAGGATGGTGTTTGGATTGTAAGGGAGTGGTGCCTCAAGGCCACGGCACCAAGGGCAGTTTGTGATGGTCTACATTCTGAAAATGGAAGGGTTTGTGTTGTGGTATGTACAATGGATGAATTTCTGAAATGGAGGAGTGAATGAGAATGAATGCAATGGATGCTTATTTATAGGTGAAATGGGGGGAACATGACAGCTAGGAGGGAATGTGGCTGCATGTTTGAATGATTAAAGGATGCATGTGGGTTGGAATTGCATGTGCAATGAATATGTGGCTGCATGTGCAAGGGGACAATCTGAAAATGCATGTGAAAACATGTGTTGGCTGCAATGATGAAATGGATGGGAGTGCATGTGGCTTAATTAATTAAAGGGAGTGCATGTGCAATGTTTTAAAGGATGGAATGCATGTGAATATGATGGAAATCTGATATGGTGATGGGAGATGCATGTGGCTGATTTATGCATGTGATTAAAGGGAGTGCATGTTTGAATGATTAAAGGGGGAAGTGCATGTGGGTTGGAAATATAAAAGGGGAATGCATGTGGCTGCAAGGTGTGGTGAATGATGATGAATGCATGTGGATTAAAGAGTGAATGGTGGCTGCAAAGTGAATGAATAATGAAATGGGAAAGCATGTGCAAGGTTTTGGTGTGAATGATTGAATGTGCATGTGGCTGCAATGGATTAGGAATCCTTCAATTTCGTCCATCCTCTTGGCTCCAAGCATATGATATCCATTCCAATTTCTAATTTGCTCCAAAATGCTCCAAAATGCATCTTTTTGCTTCCTTAGCCATATGAACCTAAAAACACACGAAAATGGCTTAAACTACTAAAACAACTATGAATTAACAATATAAATGCACGAAAACAAGCTAAGTAAGTCGCCTAAATATGCTCCTATCAGGCAAGAGAATCAAGCCAAAGCCATGCAAAACCAAGACAAGAGGGTGGATTAATTGGAGAAGCAAATTGGGCAGATTGCGGAGTTTGTAGGGAAATTCCGAGATCAAGGCAAGTTCCCAAGCTCAACCATTCCAAACCCAAAGGGAGGGTTCGAAACCGCCAATGCAATCACCTTAAGAAGTGGCAAGGAAGTTGGAACCACCTCACAACCACCAAAATCAAGCCAAGAAGAGGATGAAAGGTTGCTGCAAGAGGAAGAGAGCAAGGGCAAAGCCACGGCAAGGGTGGAGCAACCCTTGCCGCAACCACTTCAAGCTCCTAGGCCGTCCAACAAATGTAAGGTAGGTCCAAACTCAATTGTTTCTAATGTGATTCCACCAAACGTGCCCTTTCCTAGCAGGTTTATGCAAGCCAAGATAGAGGAGGATGAAAAAGACATCCTAGAGACGTTTAGGAAGGTGCATGTCAATATCCCACTCCTTGATGCAATAAAGCAAATTCCAAAGTACGCTAAGTTTTTGAAGAAGATTTGTACAACAAGGAAACGGATTCGGGAGAAAGAGGTGGTACATGTAAGTGAGAATGTCTCTACAATATTGCAAAGAAAGTTACCACCTAAATGCAAAGATCCAGGTAGTTTCACCATCCCTTGTGTAATTGGTAATAAAAGGTTCGAACATGCTATGCTAGATTTAGGTGTATCAATTAATGTGATGCCATACTCTGTTTATGCATCTATGAATCTAGGAGAGCTTAAAAATGATGGTGTTATTATTCAATTAGCCGATCGATCTAATGCATACCCGAAAGGAGTTTTGGAAGATGTTTTGGTGCAGGTAGACCACTTGATTTTTCCTGCAAATTTCTATGTGCTTGACATGGAGGATTCAACCCACTCTCCACCATCGCCACTTTTACTTGGACGACCTTTCATGAAAACAGCCCACACCAAGATTGACGTGGCCAAAGGAGCCTTAACTATGGAGTTTGGTGGTGATATGATTAATTTTAAAGTTTCTGAATCTATTAAGAATACTAATGATGTTCGTTCTTGTTTTGCCATTGGTATAATTAAAAATTTAGGGCAAGAACGTTTAGCACCAATCAAGAAGGATGCATCTAGAACCACCATCGAGGAAGGAATCAGAGTGGAGCACAAGGAGCACGCCACTACCCTAAAAACAACCAATATGGCCGTGCCTAGTGATAAAATTGGGGAGATGGTGGCGGCCCTAGGGGCATTGCCACAACATCCTAGTAAGTCTCAAATCCCAATTCCAATTCCCATTTCAACTAATAGGTTGTTACCTTCTTTGGTGCAGGTACCTAAGCAATTTCAAGGTGGTGGGAGCATTTACATGGGCTTTAGGAACCCAAACACCACAATCAGGGAGGATCACTATCCCTTCCCATTCATTGAGCCATACTACGAGAATTTCAAGGAGCATGTTGTGGAGGAGATCCCATTGCATGTCGTGGGCTCCAATGGGGCATAAGCATACCATCGTCCGGCTGCACGACGTTAAAGCAAGCGCTTCGTGGGAGGCAACCCATGCAATCACCAAGGAGAAGATGGAATCTACACTCCATACCCAGATTTGCGTCCCTAACCTCTTCTCTTTGTTGTTTACTTTCTGCCATGCTTAGTGTGTTTAGTTGTTGTTTTTATGTTTACTTTTGTTTGGTGTGATTTTAAGCTTAAAACATTGAGGACAATGTTTGATTTAAGTGTGGGGGGGGGGGGGGGGGGGGGGTAACTAATGTTGTTGATGCAAATTCGTGGGATTTTATCACCCATAACTTCCAATGTTGTTCCTTGCTGTTTTTAAGTGTTTTTAAGCTATTTTAGAGTGTTTTAGTGTGTGTTGACTTAAAAATCCAAAAATTCCCTAAAAATTTGAAAAATTGTGTTGAAAAACCCAAAAGAGTTGTTTTTGTGTGTTTGTTTGTGTCGTAGGTTACCTTCCAACACAATGATGAGGATTTGGTTTTTAATTGCATGATGGTTAAAGAAAGTTACAAACATGGATGAACGTTTGATATACTCCTTGGTTTATGCTTGTTTGTACTTATAGTTTACGAATTCACATGTAATCACAAAGGATAAAATCAGTTTTTGTAACATGCTTGAAGGAATGAACTCAAACTAACGCTACAACCTTGTGAGACTTGAGCCTAAACGTTTATTTGGAGAGTTATTAAATCTGTGCATTATTATTTTCTAAAGTCGTTGCATGATCTCATTATTCTTTGCTTGGTTACTACTTAGAAGGCGTTTCATCACTTAGTTCCAAATGCTAGAACTCATGCCCATTTTATTCAAAGCATGTTATTGAATTGCATAACACATATTCAAGATGAAGTTGTGTAGTGACCACCACCAAAGCCAAATAGCCGTGTGCCCTTCATTCATTTTGTGTTTAAGTTTAACCCCATTGAGCCGTGTTAGCCATGTTCTTTGTTAACCCATATCATCCTCACCTAGCCTAGATTAGGACCATCCGTACCCTTGTGCCATAGGCACGGCTAGAAAAAAAAAAAAAAAAAGGAGAAAAAAAAAAGAAAGAAAAAGAAGTGAAAAAGAGTTGAAAAGTATTGTTTGTTGAAGTAAGGGCCCAAAACAATGAATTAGGCCCTAAGAGTTGTTTGAATCTCCCCTATTTGTCTAAAAGTTGATTTCTGCACTCTAAGTGAATTCTAAGTCTCAATTTCATTACTTTGCTTGCTATTGCTTAAGGAACTTTTGTTTATCCCTATCTTTCCTTGTTAGCCAATACCCAAAGCCCCGTTACAACCATTGACTTCTATCTTGAGTGTAGTGCATTTCAATTGTGGAGTTTGAATTTGGTATGAGCATATGGTGTCACTGGTTCTCGCATCTAAGTAGTAGCATTCCATTAATGAGATCATATCTAAACATGTTTAATTACTCCAGAAATTGCGTTCTTTGTTATAACATATGTGAGTACTAGTCTTTCATGTTTACATCAATCTTCTCACATATAACCCACAATTATCCTCACCTAGCCTAGAGTAGGACCACCCATACCTTTGTTCTTGAAGCATAGTAAAAGCATAACTCAAAGATGAATTCATTTTGATCATTGCATTGTAGAAAACAAGTGTGGGGGAAGGATTCTTGATATATGGGTGTGCCAAAGTCTTGAATGAGGCACGGCAAGGAAAAGAAAAAAAAAAAAAAAAAAAAAAAAGAAAAAATTCGTGGAAAATAAAAAGAAAAAAAGAAAAAGTTGTGAATAGTATGAAAAGGAGTTGAAAGAGCATAAAATGAGCTCTAAGTTGTTGGTTATTGAAGGAAGGGTCCAAAACGTTGCATTTGACCCTAAGTATTCACCTGTATGCCCCTTTGTGTTTAAAGTTATTTTCTGCACTCTAAAGTGAATTCTAAGTATCAAGTTCATTACTTTGCTTACTATTGTTTAAAGAACGTTTGTTTTATCCTTTACCTTTCTTTGTTAGCCAATACCCCTAGCCCCGTTACAACCCTTGACTTTAATCTTGAGTGTTATGTGTTTCAATTTGTGGAGTTTAAAATTGGTACGAGCATATGGTGTCACTGGTTCTCGCATCTAAGTAGTAGCGTTCCATTCATGAGATCATATCTAAACATGTTATTAACTCCGAAAAGTGCTTTCTTTGTCATACATATATGTGAGCATTCGTTTTCATATTTACATCTATCTTCTCACATATAACTAGTATAGGGTGTGTAGTCAGAAAATCTGTGTGAAAATTGAGTGCATATCTAGTAAGGAATTGAGGAAATTCTCTAAGGCATGTTACTACATTCAAAATCATGTTTTAAGTGGTTATTTGTGAAATAATGAGTAGTGACTATGATTAAGTAAAGGCTTAAGCATAAAGATGGCTAAAATCTGTGGGAATGATGATTTTTAACATGTTATGTGCATTGGAAATCCCTGAGGCGATTGTTGGAAGGTGTAGGTTGTGTTTTACTCGTTTTACTTCGTTTATTTACTTTGTTTCATTTTGTTTTGCTCGAGGACTAGCAAAAGCTAAGTGTGGGGGAATTTGATAGGAGCATATTTATGCACCTTAGTTTAGCTTGTTTTTGTGCATTTATAGTGTTTTTCCTTAGTAAAGTAGTCTTTTAAGCTAGTTCTATGTGTTTTCAGGTTTTAAGGGCAAAGTATGCAAAAGGATGCATTTTGGAGCCTTTTGGAGCAAATTAGAGCTTGGAATGGACATCATATGCTTGGAGCCAAGAGGATGGACGAAATTGAAGACTTGAAGATGATGATTCCTACTTGAGCAAGGTTTCCTAGTTGAATTAGGATTCCTAGTTAAAATGGGTTTCCTAGTTGAATTAGGATTCCTAGAAGAACAAAGTTTCCTACTCAAATAAGGTTTCCTACTTGATAAAGGAAAGTCAAAGTCCAAATGGTCTCAAGTGAAGCAACAAAGAAGTTTTTCAAGTCCAAGAAGGAAAAGGAGTCCAAGATGAAGAAGGAATGATGAAGACAAGGTTTCCTAATCCTAATAGGCAAAGTTTCCAAGTGCAATGAGGAGTCCTTATCCATTTAGGGCACCTTATCCATTTAGGACACCTTATCCTAATCCTATAGGGATGCCATGCACTTTACCTTATCTTGGAGGGTTTCTAGAAGCCTTAGATGCCCTATCCTATCTTTGCTGTGGGTTTTATCCAAATCCCCTTAGTTTTTAGGCTTTCTAGAAGCCCTAACATTATCCCTACAAAGGTGCCGCACCCTTATCCCTTTTTCCCTACAAATTTGGCCCTTAAAACATGTTTCTAGGAACCTTATCTTATCTCCTACAAAGGTGGAGCCCCAAATCCTTCTAGAAAGCTGATTTCCCTTGCCTTGCAAGGCATTCTAGAAGCCTTATCACCTTATCTCCTTACCTGCCGCACCTAGGAAGCATTATCCCCTTCTATTTCTGATTTCTAAGCCTATTTCCTTGTGGATTTGGGTTATTCAAGTCCATATCTGATTACCCTAGGGTTTTAAGTGCCTATATATACTCATATTAGCCCCTAGATCAGATCACCACCTCTCATACACATTTATTAATTCCAGAAATTCGTCCAACCCTCTCCACACCCTTGCCGCAGCCACCAAACACCTTTCTCCTTAGTTTTAAGCCTTGCCGCACCATCCCCTTCCCCTAAACACTACTACATCCCTCCATAACCATGCATCCATACACCTAAGGCCCTAAACCTGTCCCTAGACCCTTGCCGCACCAAGGAGGAGGAGAAGGAAGCTCGGAAGTTCAGGCAATTCGAGTTCGCGTCGCTGGAATTTCTAGGTGTTTCTTTTCCTTTGAATTCAATGTTTAATTTCAATTCTCTTTGTTTTGTGCGTATGAGGAACTAAACCCCCCCTTGGCTAGGGGGGATTCGAAATACATGTTTATGCTTGCAATATGATTTGATTACTTCTAATTGCGTTTCATAAGTTGTGAATTCAATTTACTTATCTATGTGAATTACATTGATTTGTGTGTGTTGGTTGAGAGTGCACGCTTAATTATCATGCATAAATTGGATGCTAGGATATAAGGAAATTTCACCTAATCGTTATGGAATTATATTCACAAGTAGTAAAGGTTGATGATCTCAATCGCGTTAAGTAAATTCTTGGCATAAGTTTCATGCAATCATAGTAACAAGTGCTTCGTCAATGCTTATGGTTTTCATAGAACTTAATGATTCTTGCTTGTATCTCTATTATGCAATCATGTAGGGGACTTGTGGGGAATGTTTTGGGTTGTCGTATGCAATCATCCAATTCAATAACGTTAGGAAAATCTGAAGGTTAATTTAAGCGAACCTAATTAACTTGGGGCGTTGAGAATTCATGGGTTATTGAAAAGCAATTGGAAATCGTTTTATATGCAAGTATAACATGTGTGGAGATGAACCCCTTAGCTAGCTTCCCATCCATTCAATTCCATCACATTCGTTTTACAATCTGTTCTAATTTAAAAAGTTTGTTTTGTTTTTAAATTCGTCCAAAACTAATCCCCCTTTACTTTGTTGAGTCATAGTAGTTAGAAATCACTTTAGTTTGTGTTTTTAAGTGTCTTAGGTCAAGTTAAAACCAATTTTCGTCCAAAGTTGTGTCTAGTGTTCAAAACTGCCCAGATTGTGTTTTTAAGGCAGTTTTGAGTCTTTTGGTGCTGTTTTGAGTCTTTTGGTTTGTTTTGGTGATTTAAAGTTTAGATTTGCATTCCTTGAGTCTAGTATAGTGTTTTATATTGTGTTTTTACGTTTTTGAGTCAAATCCAAGTGATTAATAATCCCTCCTAATCCCCGGTCCAGAACGATCCCTACTTACATTCTTCACTACAATTGATAAAAAGAGGGTTTAATTTGTGTGCGTAAAAATCTCGCATCAGGTACCCTAAGACACAAACACACAAAAACGACTCAAAACACTCTTTTTAGGCTTTTTAAAACATGTTTTTCAAATTTTTATGTGATTTTCGGAGTTATAAAAACAAAACATACTAAAACACTCTAAAACAACTTAAAAACACCTTAAAACAGCAAGGAACAACATTTGAAGTTATGGGTGATAAAATCCCATGAATTTGCATCAAATATACTTAGTTACCCCCCCCCCCCCCCCCCCCCCCACACTTAAATCAAACATTGTCCTCAATGTTTTAAGCATAGATTCACACAAAACATAAGTAAACACACAAAAAGCACTTAAGCATACTAAACATGGTAGAATGTAATTAACAAAGAGAAGAGTTTAGGGACGCAAATCTGGTTATGGAGTGTAAATTCCCTCTTCTCCTTGGTGATTGCATTGAGGCTTTGATCTTTGTGATTCCACAGGCTTACTCTTGAACTGGTTTCCGCCCATCGTTGATTTTCCTTTGTGCTACTCTTGGACTGGGCAGCAAGATTCTTTTGGTCTTCCCCCGAAGGTCTGAGCTTCCTCCTTTTATCTGTTTCTTTGTTCAATCTTTCCAATTCGTATTGAAGAGGGTTAGAGGATAGCTCAGCATATGCAGTTGTTCCTTGTCTCCACATGCTTCAATGTATCATTTTCACTTGCCTTACTTGCTCCGTTGAAGATGACTACTCGAGAGCAACGCTAGGTAAGCAACCAGGAATAGATTCCAGGCAGTTGGCTCCAGATCGAAAGACTGACTCCAAGTGCCGGCTGATTGCTTCTTTCACTTTGCCATGCGAGTAAGAACAAGGACAAAGAAAAAGACAGGGAAATAGCATGATATAAGATACTTTTGCTTTTGACCTTGATGATATGAGATACCTTTGCTTTTGAAGAAGCGGTGAATGAATCAGCACACTTCAATCTAGCGTTTCCTCCTGGGTCATCTGTACTCCAGGCATCTGGTATCATCTTTGGGGAAGAAGAGGAATTTGAGTATTTCGAAAGGCTTTGCTGGGAGTGCGCCCTCAGAGGTGAGGAAGAGTTGGGCATTTTCTTCAGGTCTGCCTTGCCGCAAAAGATGAAGGTCGACATATATAGAGATAATATCAAGTGGTGGTACTGTTCTTTTACCCTTGTCGACAAACGTCTCTTCGATCCCACAAATTCGGCTTTTTGAAATAGTGGCGCCTCTTCGATTTCTGAATACGCCTCTTCGATTTCTGAGCAGGCGCCCCTTCGCTTTCTGAACGACACGTAGTAGTGCGATGCGGCTCCTTTTGACAAAGCTGCACGCGTTTTCTGAAAAGCAGGGAAAACGTCGCCGAACTTTGCGCTTGTCGGCAAAAGATGTGTAGTTGCGATGATGGCCTCCACGTGTTTTCAGCTTTGTCAGAGACCTTTTGACAAAGTTGAACGCGTTTTCTGAAAAGCCGAGAAAGCGTTGCCTAAATTACGCCGGAAATTCCGGCTTTTTGAATCGGTGGATGCGTCGCCTTGGCTTCTTATAGAGGTATCGATCACTGCCAACATACACACTCTGAAGATTTCCCATTCTTGAACATCGTCTCCGGCCCTTTGAAATTTTAATTCCATCCACCCCTTCTCTTTGAACACTTTTGAAAATGGCAAACCCATCGAACCTTAGCTTAGAATTGAGTCTCAGCAGTGATACGGGCGCGCCGCGTCAAGGTAATGTATGACGCCCTTCTTTCTTATCTTCTAACGGTCCTCTTACAGGTGAAGACTCCATGATGCAGGATGCCACAACAGCTACAATAGTAGCTAGGAACCTCCTCACTCCAAAAGATAGTAGGCTGCTGTCAGGACGGTCCGATGAGTTGGCCGTTCAAGAAACCCTCGCTCTTAGTGTTCAGTGTGCGAGTTCTGTGTCCAACATGGGCCAACGCCTGCTTGCCCGCTCCCATCAGGTGGAATCATTGATGGCAGAGGTGGAAAGTCTTAAGCAAGAGATCCTGCAGCTTAAGTACGAGAATAGAAGTTTGCATGTGCTTGCAAATAACTATTCGTCGGGCATGAAGAGGAAGCTTGATGAGCTGCAAGAATCTGAGGGTCGAATTCAAAGTGACCGTCAAAGGCTTGCGGCTTGTCTCCAGAGGCACCTTTTTCCTGGGTCATCCAGCGTTTGGCCAAGTATTGAGGCCTGGAATGCTCTAGCTCCGATGCCTCCCGCTCCGACGCCTTCCGCTCCGATGCCTTCTGCTCCGACGCCTTCCGCTCCGATGCCTTCCGCTCCGACGCCTCGTAGTGGGACTTCACGTAAACAACCTTTGTGAAGCTCCATCTTTCTCCATGTTTAGTATCTTTTTTTTTTTTTTTTTTTTTTTTTTTTTTTTTTTTTTAACATGGTTTGTTTTATTCAGTGCATTGGGTTGCCTCCCAAGTAATGCTTTCTTTTACGTCTTGCAGCCGGACGAAGAACCCAATCACTCCAGGATATGTTCACGAATCGGATGAGAACTCCAAGTCATGAACTAGTACCTAAAACAAGAAACAAAACAAGATTAAGAATCTGGAATAAAATAAAAACAAACGAAAATAAAACAATCCAAGGGATTAGCAAATTTTCTAATCCCCGGCAACGGCGCCAAAATTTGATGCGTGAGGGTGATAGGAGCATATTCATGCGACTTAAATGGCTTGTTCTCGTACATTTACGTTATGTTTCTTTAGTTATTTTAGTTCTTTATGCTTCTTTTGTGTGTTTTCAGGTTCTAAGGGCTTAGGGAGCAAGAAAGTGCATTTTGAGGCTATTTGGAGAATTTTTGGGCATGGATTGGATAGCTTATCCATGGAGCCAAAGTTTGGACGAATTTGAAGGCCTTATTTTCACTTTGGACATAAAACAAAGGGCCTAGCCCATTCTCTCTTAAACCAACCCCAAGGCCATGCATTTCCTTCCAATTCCAAAACCCACAATCACTTCTAAGGCCATGCAAATCCATATTCAACACCTTAAACTACAACCATGCATCATTACACCACCTTCTCCATCTTTATTCCACATATAATTCACCTTAGCTATCACATTCACACACATGCAATTACAAAACACCATCAAAGCCGTGCTTCCCCCTTTGTTCCCACCAAACACATGCACCCAAACAAAGCCAACCTAGCTAACCCTACATGCATTTTTTATTCACTCTTCATCATTGCATACATCACCAAACACTTCCTTGTTGCCGTGCCTTTCCCTTCCATTTTCTGCACCTTTCCTCCTTGCAATTCCACATGCTTTCATCATCATAACCCACTTACAATCCACCTAATTCACAAAGCTTTTCCCAACAAACAATTTCACCAAACACATGCACCAAAACCTTCAATACTGTGGGTTCCCTTGCCTTTCCAGCATTCCCCTTGTGCAAATCCAGCTTTCCACCCACTTTCCTAGCTGTTTTTCACATGCATTGCAGCCACATTCTCACCCATTCTCTCCCTATATAAACCACACACACTTCATTCATTTGTCATTCATTCACTCCCCATTCAATTCACATCTCTCCATTTCTCACACCACAACACAAACACACACCATCTTCACATCCTGAAATTCCCTTCCTTGCCGTGGGTTTCTTTCCATTTTCTATCTTTCCTCATCCATTTCCATAATTCCCCAATCCATTCAACACACCAACAACATCCCTTAGACCTTGTGCCATAATAACGAAGAAGAGAAGAGTGCCTAAACGTTCATACAATTCAAGTTTGAGTTGTTGGAATGTTTAGGTGTTTCTTTGATTTCAATGTTTAAATTCAATTTTCTTTGTTTTGTAATGGAAGAGAAGAGTGCCTAAACGTTCATACAATTCAAGTTTGAGTTGTTGGAATGTTTAGGTGTTTCTTTGATTTCAAAGTTATGAGGAACTAAACCCCCTTTAGCTAGGGGGTGATTCAAAATACATGTTTATGCTTGCATTATGAATTGATTACTTTTGGTTGGAATTTCATAAGTTGTGGATTCAATTTGTTTAACCGTTTGATTGATAACTTATTTATGAATGTTTATTAAGAATGCGCGCTTAATTTTCATGCATAAATATGACGCTAGAATATAAGTGAATTTCACCTAATCGTAATGAACTTATATTCACAAGTAGTGGAGGTTGCTTATAAACAATCGCGTTAAACGAATTCTTGGCATAAGTTTCATGCGTATTCCATAGTAACGAATGCCTCGTCGATGTTTATGATTTCCGTTGAACTTAATGATCTTTGTTGAATGTCTCTATCATGCGTATTCCATAGTTAGGGACTTTGATTAAGAATAATTTGGTTGTAATGCGTATTCCATTCAATCCAACGAATCTAGGGAAATCTGAAAGTTAATTTAAGCGGACCTAATTAACTTGGAGCATTGAGTTTCATAATTTATCGAAAGACCAACCGAAAATCAATCTTGTATGCAAGTGTAACATGTGTGGAGAAGAACCCCTTAGCTATTCCATCATCCATATTTTCATCACATTCATCTTTACTATCTGTTTTAAATTATAATCTGTCCGTTTAATTTAATCTCGTCCAACCACAATCACCCCCCTTATTTTGTTAAGTCTTATTCATTTGATTTGTCTTATTTTATGTTTTTGAGTATTTGGAGTCTTTTAAACTTGTTTTGAGTCTTTTAGTTTGTCTTAGTGTTTTAAAAGTTAGTTTTATTTATTTGAGTCAAGTATTTAGCATCCCTAGTTAATCCCCGGTTAGAACGATCCCTACTTACATCATTACTACAATTGTCACAAATAGGGTTTAGTTTGTGTGCGTATAAATCACGCATCAAATTTTGGCGCCGTTGCCGGGGATTGGCAAAGTTGCTAATCCCTTGTCTTGAGTCTTGTTTAAATTGTTTAGTTTCTGTTTTGTTTTAATTTTTTTTTTTTGCACCGTGTGTATGTGTTTTTGTGCCGTGTGTGGCAACTTGTTTTCTTACTTGTGCCAAGTCTATTAAGTTGGTTACTTATCTTGTTTACTTTTGTGTGTAGGTACTAGTTTATGACCCGTAGCTTACAACCTGTTCGTGAGCATATCTCCGACTTTGACGGTGATTTCGAGAGGACTTTGAGAAGGAACAAGAAATTGCAAGAGTCTAATCCTCCTAGTCCCGAACCTGAAGTAGAAGAGGAAGCCACGGATTGGGTTAAAGAGGAAGTACCAACCATGGCCGTGGACAATCGAACCATTAAAGAGCTTTCTGCCTCAGGTTTGGCCAATGCAGCCTCTCTTTGCATTCAATACCCCGCGGCTGCCCAAGGCAAGACCGATGAATTTGAACTCAAATCCAGTTTGTTACACCATATTCCGAAGTTCCATGGCTTGTCTATGGAAGACCCCAACAAACACTTGAAGGAGTTGGAGGTGCTTTGTTCGAGCATGACCCCCGTCAATGTGGATGGGAGTATATTGAAGATGAAGGCCTTTCCATTTTCACTTATGGACAAGGCCAAAGATTGGCTCTACGAACTAGCCCCGGGAACTGTGACTTCGTGGGAGAGTATGAAGCGTGCTTTCTTGGAGAAATTCTTCCCTACTTCGAGAGTGATTCTCCTACGGAAGAAAATTAGTGGTATTCAACAGAATCATGGTGAGACATTCCCGGCTTATTATGAGCGCTTCAAGGGCCTTGTAGCTTCATGTCCTCAACATCAAATGAAGGAGGAACTTCTCCTTCAATATTTCTATGAGGGCCTCCTTCCTATCGAACGTCAAATGCTTGATGCATCAGCGGGAGGAGCATTGGTGGACAAAACACCAAGGGATGCCAAGATTCTCATAGCCAACCGAGCGCTCAACGCTCAACAATATGAAGGAGTGGGCCAAAGGGAAGCCCCACAGCAACAAAGTGTAAATGAGGTGAGTGCTATTTCTGAAATTCAATCACAACTTGCTAATCTTACTTCTCTTGTTTCTCAGGTTGTGATTGGTCCAAAAGCACAAGAACACCAAGTTTGTGGCGTGTGCTCAATTCAAGGGCATCCATCCGACAAGTGCCCTCAACTAATCGAGAATGGTGGGTGGGAATCTGCCAATGCAATTGGTTTCCAAGGACAAAATCAAAACAACCCATACTCGAACACTTACAATGTCGGATGGAGGGACCATCCAAACTTCAAATGGAGGGAGCCACAACAAGCTGCCCAACAAGGAGGATTTAGGCCAAACCCCCCTGGTTTTTATTCCAAGCCGTATGCACCCCAACAACCCCAACAACCCCAACAACATTCGGCATCATCTCATTTAGGTACGTCCTTGGAAAGTGATCAAGCTATGCAATTACTAACCTCTATTTCGCAGGGATTGCAAAATCAAAACAACCGGATAGCAAATAACGAGAAGGAGATGATGGATATGAAGAAACAAATAGGGCAGATTTCTGAGTTCCTTGGACAGATTAGAGAGCAAGGAAAGCTTCCTAGCTCAACCACAGTCAATCCAAAGGGAGGATTCGAATCCGCCAAGGCCATCACCCTAAGGGGTGGAAAAGAAGTTGGGACCGAGCCAAACAATCCCAAATCTGCCCAGAAAGTAGATGAAGAGACGACACAACCTGAGGCAGATCACCCTAACCCGGCCAAATCACCCTAACCCGGCCAAATCAGGTAATTTAAGTTCAAATTCATGTACTTCACGTCCTAATCTGCCCAATGTACCTTTTCCTAGCAGGTTCATGCAAGAAAAAAAGGAAGAAAGCGAGAAGGACATTCTTGAAACGTTCCGGAAGGTGCAAGTGAACATACCGCTTCTCGATGCAATCAAACAGGTTCCAAAGTATGCTAAATTCCTCAAGGACCTATGCAATACAAAGAGAAGAAGGGCAAACAAAGAGGTAGTGAAGGTAAGCGAGAATGTGTCCGCTGTTTTGCAACGTAAACTGCCTACCAAGTGCAAAGACCCCGGTAGTTTCACGATTCCTTGTGTGATTGGACATAATCGTTTTGAACATGCCATGCTTGATTTAGGTGCATCCATAAATGTCATGCCTTATTCTATTTATGCATCTATGAATTTGGGTGAATTAAAACAAGATGGTTTAATTATACAATTGGCCGATCGTTCTAACGCGTATCCAAAAGGAGTTTTGGAAGATGTGCTTGTGCAGGTGAACCATTTAATTTTTCCGGCTGATTTCTACGTCCTAGACATGGAGGATTCAGCCCATTCTACATCTTTGCCGATTCTCCTTGGTAGGCCATTCATGAAGACGGCCCGAACGAAGATTGATGTATACAAAGGCACCTTGACAATGGAATTCGATGGGGAAGTGATTGATTTTAATATTTCTGAAACTATGAGATATCCCGTTGATGACCATTCTTGTTTTTCCATTGATGTTATCGATTCTTTGGCGCAGGTATACCTTGAAGAATTGAACGAGGACGCCCTGGAAACAACCATCACTAAGGCCATAGAGCGCAAAAATGAAGGATTTGGGCCAATGCAAGGCCACGGCAAGGAGGAGGAATTCTTTGCAATGGGTTCTAGTGAAGAAATAATTGAGGTTGTGGCAGCCCTTGAGCCATTGCCACAACAATATGGTAAGGTTCCACTCTCACTTTCAAATTCAGTTTCCACTAAGATACTACCTTCTGTTGTTCAGGCACCATCGCTTGAACTTAAGCCGTTGCCGGACCATTTGAAGTATGTGTTTTTGGGAAAAGGCGAAACATTGCCCGTCATCATTTCATCAAGTCTCACGGCAAATGGAGGAGGAGAAGCTTGTGAGGGTGCTGCGAGAGCACAAAACGGCCATAGGGTGGACTTTGGCCGACATTAAAGGAATAAGCCCTACCACATGCATGCACCGTATACTTCTTGAGGAGGGGGCTAAACCAACTCGAGAGGCTCAGCGCCGTCTCAACCCTCCAATGATGGAAGTTGTGAAAAAGGAGATTATCAAACTTCTTGATTGTGGAGTGATTTATCCGATCTCTGATAGTCGTTGGGTGTCACCGGTGCAATGTGTTCCAAAGAAGTCCGGAGTGACAGTGGTGAAGAATGCTGAGAATGAGCTTGTGCCAACCCGCATTCAAACAGGTTGGCGAGTATGTATCGATTACCGGAAGCTAAATGCCATGACTAGGAAATATCACTTTCCTTTGCCATTCATCGACCAGATGCTCGAAAGGTTAGCCGGTCATGCTTTTTACTGTTTTCTTGATGGATACTCTGGATATAACCAAATTGTGATAGCCCCGGATGATCAAGAGAAGACCACATTCACATGTCCCTTTGGAACATTTGCTTATCGTCGCATGCCATTTGGCTTATGCAACGCACCGGCCACTTTCCAAAGGTGTATGGTAAGTATATTTTCCGATTTTGTTGAAAAGATCATTGAGGTTTTCATGGATGATTTCAGTGTATTTGGGAGTTCATTTGATAATTGCTTGGATAATCTGACCTTAATTTTGAAACGATGTGTTGAAACTAACCTTGTCTTGAATTGGGAGAAATGTCATTTTATGGTGAAACAAGGTATAGTTTTAGGACATATTGTTTCAGAAAAAGGAATTGAAGTAGATAAATCGAAAATAGACCTTGTACGTCACTTACCCTCTCCTACTTCGGTTAGAGAGGTACGTTCGTTTCTTGGCCATGCAGGGTTCTATAGGCGTTTTATCAAGGACTTCTCCAAGATGTCCAACCCTCTTTGCCGATTGCTTCAAAAAGATGTGCCATTCAAGTTTGATGAAGAGTGTAATTCGGCATTTAACCAACTCAAGGAGAAGCTAGTCTCGGCCCCCATTATTGTACCTCCAGATTGGAGCCTTCCGTTCGAACTCATGTGCGATGCATCCGACTATGCATTAGGAGCTGTTCTAGGACAAAGAAGAGACAAGCGGCCGCATGTCATATACTATGCCTCTCGGACTCTCAATGATGCCCAATTGAACTACTCCACGACGGAAAAAGAACTTCTAGCTGTGGTTTTTGCTTTAGATAAATTCCGTTCATATTTAATTGGAACTAAAGTAATCGTTTATTCTGATCATGCAGCTTTGAGGTACTTGCTCACGAAAAAAAAAGCAAAGCCAAGGCTTATCCGATGGATGCTTCTTCTCCAAGAATTCGATATCGAAATCCGGGACAAGAAAGGAAGTGAAAACGTGGTGGCTGACCACTTGAGCCGTATGGTGCATGAAGAGGATGCCGTGCCTATCATAGAGACATTCCCAGATGAGCAACTGATGTCCGTCAAGGTAAGTGAACCCTGGTATGCTGATTTGGTGAATTATTTGGTGTCTAAACATGTTCCTAGAGAATTACTTAAACACCAATGTGATAAATTAAAGAAAGAGGCACGGTTTTATGTGTGGGATGACCCGTATTTATGGAAATATTGCCCTGACCAAGTTATACGTAGGTGTGTGCACGATTCTGAGTTTAATGCTATTCTAACCTTTTGTCACACTTATGTTTGTGGGGGACACTTTGGCACTCAAAGAACAGCACTTAAGGTGTTAGAATGTGGTTTTTATTGGCCTACCATCTTTAGGGATGCTAGAACATTTTGCATGTCTTGTGATAGATGCCAAAGAACGGGCAATATTGGTCCTAAACAACAAATGCCGCAAACCCCCATTTTTAGTGTTGAAATCTTTGATGTTTGGGGTATTGATTTTATGGGTCCCTTTCCTTCGTCACATGGGTTTCTTTATATATTGCTTGCTGTGGACTATGTGTCGAAATGGGTGGAAGCAAAAGCCACCCGAACTAATGATTCTCGAGTGGTTGCAGATTTTGTGAAAACTAACATTTTTGCAAGGTTTGGAATGCCACGAGTGCTAATCAGTGATGGAGGTTCCCATTTTTGTAATCGAACCATCGAGGCGTTGCTCAAGAAATACAATGTCACGCATAAGGTGGCCACACCTTATCATCCTCAAACGAGCGGGCAAGCCGAGGTTTCGAATAGGGAAATCAAGCAAATTCTTGAGAAGACCGTGGGGCCTACAAGGAAGGATTGGAGTTTGCGCTTAAACGATGCATTGTGGGCGTATCGCACTGCCTACAAAACTCCCATTGGGATGTCACCTTTTCGGCTCATCTATGGGAAGCCATGCCATCTTCCCGTCGAACTAGAGCATCGTGCACATTGGGCCGTCAAAACATTCAATATGGACCTTGATGCCGCAGGTTTACATAGGAAGCTTCAATTGTGTGAGCTTGATGAAATCCGAAATGAAGCATATGAGAATGCCCGGATTTACAAGGAGAAAACGAAGGCATTCCATGACAAGATGATTCGTGCCAAGACGTTCTCTATTGGGCAGAAAGTGTTGTTGTTCAATTCTCGCCTTCGGTTGTTTCCAGGTAAGTTGCGTTCCAAATGGGTTGGTCCTTTTATTGTCATTAATGTTTTCCCTCATGGTGCAGTACAAATCAAAAGTTCAAGGACGCAGCAAGAATTCAAAGTGAATGGGCATCGATTGAAGCCCTATTACGAGATGTTCGAGGAGCATGTCGTGGAGGAGGTACCCCTCCATGCCGTGGAACCTAGTCAAGCTTAAACGGAGGTACCGTCCGGCTGCAAGACGTAAAAGAAAGCGTTACTTGGGAGGCAACCCATGCATTCAACAAAGGAAGACTTAGAAAGCACTCCAATTCCAGATTCCTAAAAACTCTTCTCTTTGTTGATATTTCGTTTCTGCCTTGTTAGGTTGTTTAGTTGTTATTGTTTGTTTGTTTATTAATTGTGTGAGTCTATGATTGTAACATTTAGAAAATGTTTGGTTTATTGATAGGCACTGCTAAACAAAGAAAGATGGAGCCTTCACAAAGGACGTTTACTTGAAGCCCCACTACTGGGCAAAACTCTAGATGCGGGAGGCATCGGAGCGGAAGGCATCGGAGCGGAAGGCATCGGAGCGGAAGGCATCGGAGCAGGAGGCATCGGAGCTAGAGCATTCCAGGCCCCAATACTTGGCCAAACGCTGGACGAGCCAGGAAAAATGTGCCTCTGGAAGTAAGCCGAAAGCCTTTGACGGTCACTTTGCATTCGACCATTGGATTCTTGCAGCTCATCAAGCTTCCTCTTCATGCCCGTTGAATAGTTGTTTGCAAGCACATGCAAACTTCTATTCTCATACTTCAGCTGCTTGATCTCTTGCTTGAGACTTTCCACCTCTGCCATCAATGATTCCACCTGACGGGAGCGGGCAAGCAGGCGTTGGCCCATATTGGACACAGAGCTCGCACACTGAACACTAAGTGCGAGGGACTCTTGAACGGCCAACTCATCGGACCGTCCTGACAGCAGCCTACTATCTTTTGGAGTGAGGAGGTTCCTAGCTACTATTGTAGCTGTTGTGGCGTCCTGCATCACGGAGTCTTCACCTGTGAGAGGACCGTTAGAAGAAAAGAAAGAAGGGCGCCATACGTTACCTTGACGCGGCGCGCCCGTATCACTGCTAAGGCTCAATTCCAAGCTAAGGTTCGATGAGTTTGCCATTTTCAAAAGTGTTCAAAGAGAAGGGGAGGATGAAGTTAAAATTTCAAAGGGCCGGAGACGATGTTCAAGAATGGGAAATCTTCAGAGTGTGTATGTTGGCGGTGATCAATACCTCTATAAGAAGCCAAGGCAACGCGTCCACCGATTCAAAGAGCCGGATTTTCCGGCGTAAGTTAGGCGACGCTCCCTCGGCTTTTCAGAAAACGCGTTCAACTTTGTCAAAAAATTTCTGACAAAGCTGAAAACACGTGGACGCCATCATCGCAACTACACATCTTTAGCCGACAAGCGCAAAGTTCGGCGACGCTTTCTCTGCTTTTCAGAAGACGCGTGCAGCTTTGTCAAAAGGAGCCGCATCTGCACTACCACGTGTCGTTCAGAAATCGAAGGGGCGCCTGTTCAGAAATCGAAGAGGCGCCTGCTCAGAAATCGAAGAGGCGTATTCAAAGATCGAAGAGGCGCCACTATTTCAAAAAAAAAAGCCGGAGTTGCGGGATCAAAACGTTTGTCGACAAAGGTAAAAAGTACCACCACTTGCTATTATCTCTATATATGTCGACCTTCGTATTTTATGGCAGGGCAAACCTGAAGAAAATGCCCAACTCTCCCTCACCTCTGAGGGCGCACTCCCAGCAAAGCCTTTCGAAATACTCAATTCTTTCTTCTTCCCCAAAGATGATACCAGATGTCTGGAGTACAGATGACCCAGGAGGAAACAGCACAACAAATACATGTGCTGATTCATTCACCGCTTCTTCAAAAGCAAAGGTATCTCATATCATCAAGGTCAAAAGCAAAAGTATCTCATATCATGCTCTTTCCCTGTCTTTTTCTTTGTCCTTGTTCTTACTCGCATGGCAAAGTAAAAGAAGCAATCAGCCGACACTTGGAGTCAGTCTTCCGTTCTGGAGCCAACTGCCTGGAATCTATTCCTGATTGCTTACTTAGCGTTGCTCTCGAGTAGTCATCTTCAACGGTTGATACACTTCCGGAGAAGGGACCACTTCTGCAAAGGGGAGCGAGTAAGGCAAGTGAAAATGATACATTGAAGCATGTGGAGACAAACATAGGCTGAGTTATCCTCCAACCCTTTTCATTACGAATTGGAAAGATTGAACAAAGAAACAGACCAAAGGGGTAAGCTCAGACCTTCAGGGAAGACCAAAAGAATCCTCCAGCCCAGTAGCACAAAGGAAAATCAACGATGGGCGGCAACCAGTTCGAGAGTAAGCCTGTGGAATCAACAAAATCAAGCATCAATGCAATCACCAAGGAGAAGATGGAATTTACATTCCACAACCAGATTTGCGTCCCTAAACTCTTCTCTTTGTTATTTACATTATGCCATGTTTAGTATGTTTAAGTGCTTTTTGTGTGTTTACTTATGTTTTGTGTGAATCTATGCTTAAAACATTGAGGACAATGTTTGATTTAAGTGTGGGGGGGTAACTAATGTTGTTAATGCAAATTCGTGGGATTTTATCACCCATAACTTCAAATGTTGTTCCTTGCTGTTTTAAGGTGTTTTTAAGTTGTTTTAGAGTGTTTTAGTGTGTTTTTTTTTTATAACTCCGAAAATCACATAAAAATTTGAAGAAAATGTTTTGAAAAGCCTAAAAAGAGTGTTTTAAGTCGTTTTTGTGTGTTTGTGTCTTAGGGTACCTTCCAACACAATGATAAGGATTTGGTTTATAATTGCATGACGGTTAGAAAGAGTTATAAACATAGAGAAAAGTTTGATTTACTCTTGGTATATGCTTAGTTATGGTTATAATGTATGACTTCACATGCAATCATAAAAGAAAAAAAAAAAATTCGTTTTTGTAACATGCTTGAAGGAAGGAACTCATAATAACGTTACATCCCTGTGAGACTCGAGCCATTACCTTCTTTGGAGAGTTATATTCTGTGATTCTTTGTTTTCTAAAGTTGTTGCATGATCTCATTATTCCTTGCTTGGTTGCTACTTAGAATGCAATTGTATCATGATAGAACTAAATGCTAGAACTTATATCCGTTTCATTCAAAGCATGACATTGAATTGCATAACATATATCAAGATGAAGTTGTGTAGTTGCCACCATAGCCAAATAGCCTTACTTCCCATATTTCGTATATATTAGTTTTAACCCCGTTGAGCCTCGTTTAGCCTATTTTCTTTGCTAACCACATCACCCCTTACCTAGCCTAGTGTAGGACAGCCACACCCTTGTTCTTAAATGATAGTGAGCATGACTTAAATGAATTCCTTTTGAGTACATTATGAAAGAAAATGAGTGTGGGGGAGAATGTTTTGTTCTTAAGCGTTTATGTATGTTTTGAGAGTCAAAAGAAAAGAAAAAATTGTGAAAAACATATGAGAAAGAAAAAACAGAAAAGAAAAGAAAGAAAGAAAGAAAAAAGTGCTTGTTCTCCCTTTTTGTTCAAAAGTTGAGTTTTTCATTCAAAAGTGAATTCTAAGTTAATTCAAATTCTTTGCTCGCTATTTCTTTAAGAACCTTTGTTTTCCATATCCCTTCTTTGTTAGCCAAACACTTTTTAGCCCCGTTACACCCCTTTGACTTCTATCTTGATCGTTATGTGTTCAATAATGTGGAGTTTGGAATTGATTTGAGCTTATGGTGTCACTGGTTCTCGCATCTAAGTAGGAGCATTCCATTCTTGAGATCATATCTAAACATGCTTATTAACTCCAGAAAATGCTTTCTTTGTTATAACATATGTGAGATACTAGTCTTTTATGTTTACATCAATCTCTCACATATAACTAGTGTAGGGTGTGTAGTCAGAAAATCTGTGTGAAAAACAAGTGCATATCTTGTAAGGATTTGAGCAAATTCTCTAAGGCATGTTACTACATTCAAAACATGGTTTTAAATGCTTATTTGTGAAATAATATGTGGTGACTATGAGTAAGAATGTACTTAAGTGTGAAGATGACAAAAATCTATGGGACTAATGATTTTTAACTTGTCATGTGCATTGGAAATCCATTAGACGATTGTTGGAAGGTGTAGGTTGTGTTTTGTTCGTTTTGTCTAGTTTCGTGTTCTTTTGTTGTTTTGTTTTGCTCGAGGACTAGCAAAAGATAAGTGTGGGGGTATTTGATAGGAGCATATTCATGCGACTTAAATGGCTTGTTCTCGTACATTTACGTTATGTTTCTTTAGTTATTTTAGTTCTTTATGCTTCTTTTGTGTGTTTTCAGGTTCTAAGGGCTTAGGGAGCAAGAAAGTGCATTTTGAGGCTATTTGGAGCATTTTTGGGCATGGATTGGATAGCTTATCCATGGAGCCAAAGTTTGGACGAATTTGAAGGCCTTATTTTCACTTTGGACATAAAACAAAGGGCCTAGCCCATTCTCTCTTAAACCAACCCCAAGGCCATGCATTTCCTTCCAATTCCAAAACCCACAATCACTTCAAAGGCCATGCAAATCCATATTCAACACCTTAAACTACAACCATGCATCATTACACCACCTTCTCCATCTTTATTCCACATATAATTCACCTTAGCTATCACATTCACACACATGCAATTACAAAACACCATCAAAGCCGTGCTTCCCCCTTTGTTCCCACCAAACACATGCACCCAAACAAAGCCAACCTAGCTAACCCTACATGCATTTTTTATTCACTCTTCATCATTGCATACATCACCAAACACTTCCTTGTTGCCGTGCCTTTCCCTTCCATTTTCTGCACCTTTCCTCCTTGCAATTCCACATGCTTTCATCATCATAACCCACCTACAATCCACCTAATTCACAAAGCTTTTCCCAACAAACAATTTCACCAAACACATGCACCAAACCTTCAATACCGTGGGTTCCCTTGCCTTTCCAGCATTCCCCTTGTGCAAATCCAGCTTTCCACCCACTTTCCTAGCTGTTTTTCACATGCATTGCAGCCACATTCTCACCCATTCTCTCCCTATATAAACCACACACACTTCATTCATTTGTCATTCATTCACTCCCCATTCAATTCACATCTCTCCATTTCTCACACCACAACACAAACACACACCATCTTCACATCCTGAAATTCCCTTCCTTGCCGTGGGTTTCTTTCCATTTTCTATCTTTCCTCATCCATTTCCATAATTCCCCAATCCATTCAACACACCAACAACATCCCTTAGACCTTGTGCCATAATAACGAAGAAGAGAAGAGTGCCTAAACGTTCATACAATTCAAGTTTGAGTTGTTGGAATGTTTAGGTGTTTCTTTGATTTCAATGTTTAAATTCAATTTTCTTTGTTTTGTAATGGAAGAGAAGAGTGCCTAAACGTTCATACAATTCAAGTTTGAGTTGTTGGAATGTTTAGGTGTTTCTTTGATTTCAAAGTTATGAGGAACTAAACCCCCTTTAGCTAGGGGGTGATTCAAAATACATGTTTATGCTTGCATTATGAATTGATTACTTTTGGTTGGAATTTCATAAGTTGTGGATTCAATTTGTTTAACCGTTTGATTGATAACTTATTTATGAATGTTTATTAAGAATGCGCGATTAATTTTCATGCATAAATATGACGCTAGAATATAAGTGAATTTCACCTAATCGTAATGAACTTATATTCACAAGTAGTGGAGGTTGCTTATAAACAATCGCGTTAAACGAATTCTTGGCATAAGTTTCATGCGTATTCCATAGTAACGAATGCCTCGTCGATGTTTATGATTTCCGTTGAACTTAATGATCTTTGTTGAATGTCTCTATCATGCGTATTCCATAGTTAGGGACTTTGATTAAGAATAATTTGGTTGTAATGCGTATTCCATTCAATCCAACGAATCTAGGGAAATCTGAAAGTTAATTTAAGCGGACCTAATTAACTTGGAGCATTGAGTTTCATAATTTATCGAAAGACCAACCGAAAATCAATCTTGTATGCAAGTGTAACATGTGTGGAGAAGAACCCCTTAGCTATTCCATCATCCATATTTTCATCACATTCATCTTTACTATCTGTTTTAAATTATAATCTGTCCGTTTAATTTAATCTCGTCCAACCACAATCACCCCCCTTATTTTGTTAAGTCTTATTCATTTGATTTGTCTTATTTTATGTTTTTGAGTATTTGGAGTCTTTTAAACTTGTTTTGAGTCTTTTAGTTTGTCTTAGTGTTTTAAAAGTTAGTTTTATTTATTTGAGTCAAGTATTTAGCATCCCTAGTTAATCCCCGGTTAGAACGATCCCTACTTACATCATTACTACAATTGTCACAAATAGGGTTTAGTTTGTGTGCGTATAAATCACGCATCAGAGGGAATATGACAGCTAGGAGGTTGGTGGAAAGCTGGAAATGCATGTGGAGTGGCTGCAAGGTGTGAATGATTAGGAATGCATGTGCAATGTTTTGGGAGAAAATGGGAGTGCATTTCAATGATGGTGTTTGGTGCTAAAAATGAATGTGTTTGCATGTGAATTAAAGCTAGGGTGAATGATGATGAATGCATGTGGATTAAAGAGTGAATGGTGGCTGCAAAGTGAATGAATAATGAAATGGGAAATCATTTTATTATGCAAGTGTAACATGTGTGGAGATGAACCCCTTGGCTAGCATCCATTCATTCCATTTTATCAATTTCATATTTACATTCTGTTTTAATTAGAATCTGTGCATTTAATTTAGTTTCGTCAAAACCTTAATCCCCCTTTACTTTAGTGTCCAACTTTGTTAGAAAGTGTTTTAGTTTGTGTTCATAAGTGTTTTGATTCAATTTATTACACAAATTCGTCCAAATTCACCAAAGTGCTCAAAACTGCCCAGAAAGTGTTTTTAAGGCAGTTTTGAGTGTTTTGGGTGATGTTTGAATCTTTTAGTTTGTTTGAGTGGTTTAAAGTTTAGTTTTGCATTCTTTGAGTCTAGTATAGTGTTTTATATTGTGTTTTTACGTTTTTGAGTCAAATCCAAGTGATTAACAATCCCTCCTAATCCCCGGTCCAGAACGATCCCTACTTATACTTATACTACAATTTGACAAAAAGAGGGTTTAATTTGTGTGTCAAGTTAATTTACACATCAAATTTTGGCGCCGTTGCCGGGGATTAGCAAATTTGCTAATCTCTTGGATTGTTCGTTTCTGTTATGTATTTTAGTTTTAGTTTTTTATTTGTGTTTTGTTTGTTGAATTCAAGTACTAGAGAAGAACAACATGGCACTTGATAATGCTTCTCTTTTGTCACAGCTCATGGAAAGGTCCCAAATGCAAAGCGTTGATATATTTGATCTTCAATCAAGGAATAACGTGTTTTCCAATACTTACAGTTCAGATTGGAGTGATCATTCAAACTCTATGTGGTGGGAACCTCAACATGTTCAAGAAGAAGGATATTGGCAGCCATATGAGGAGTTCTATTCAAGACCTATACACCCAACCCACGGTAAGGGTGGAAACACCTTTGCCGGAGGCACCTATTGCTCCTACGCCATCTAATTCAAGTAAGGTTGTTCCAAATTTAATTAGTTCTAACCCCATTCCACCTAATATCCCTATTCCTTGCAGGTTCATGAATTCCAAGGAAGAAGAAAGTGAAAAAGACATCTTGGAAGCCCTTCCAAAGGTGCAAAGTAGGGAATTTCATGAATTCATCAAAGAGGACGTTCTTGAGATAAACAACCCCAAAGAAGTTGAAATTTATGACACAAGACAAGGACCAATCCTCACATCAAATCTGACCAAGTGCAAAGTCCCTGAAACGTTCAAAGAAGGGGTGTTTATTCTTGAGTTCTTATTGGATCACATAAGTAAGCCACCTCCTCCAATTTCAATTTTCTTTTATACTAACATGTTGTTAATGATTCAGGCATCCAATCTTGAATTTAAATCATTACCGGATCATTTCAAGTATCACCTTCCATTCAAAGATCAATTCCATGCCGTTTGATTTAAAAAAATAAAATAAAATAAAAAATAAAAAATAAAAAAAATAAAAATAAAAATAAAAGAATGTAACTTTCACAAAGGTTGTTTGCTTGAGGCCCCACTACTTGGCAAAACTCTCGGAGCGGGAGGCATCGGAGTGGGAGGCATCGGAGCGGGAGGCATCAAAGAAGAGGCCACAATACTTGGTGGAACGCTGGATGACCCAGGAAAAAGGTGCCTCTGAAGATAAGCAGCAAACCTTTGACGGTCACTTTGAATCCGACCTTCAGATTCTTGGAGCTCATTAAGCTTCCTCTTCATGCCCGTCGAATAATTGTTGGCAAGCACGTGCAAACTTCTATTCTCGTGCTTAAGCTGTTTGATCTCTTGCTTGAGACTTTCCACCTCTGCCATCAACGATTCAACCTGACGGGAGCGAGCAAGTAGGCGTTGGCCCATGTTGGACACAGAGCCTGCACACTGAACACTAAGAGCGAGGGACTCTTGAACGGCCAACTCATCGGACCGTCCTGAAAGCAGCCTACTATCCTTAGGAGTGAGGAGGTTCCTAGCTACTATCGTAGCTGTTGTTGCATCCGTCATCATGGAGTCTTCACCTGTAAGAGGACCGTTAGAAGATAAAAAAGAAGGGCGCCATACATTACCTTGACGGGGCACAACCGGATCGCTGCTGAGACTCAAATCTAAGCAAAGGTTTGATGGGTTAGTCATTTTTCAAAGGTGTTCAAAGATAAGGGTTGGATGGAGTGAAATTTCAAAGGGCCGGAGACGATTTTCAAGAATGGGCAGTCTTCAGAGTGTGAATGTTGGGGTGATCGATACCTCTATAAAAAGCCAAGGCGCCACGACCACCGATTCAAAGAGTCGGATTTTCCTGCGTAAAGTTCGGCGACGATCTCTCAGCTTTTCAGAAAACGCGTTCAACTTTGTCAAAAGATCTCTGACAAAGCTGAAAACACGTGGAGGCCATCATCGCAACTACACACTTTTGCCGACAAGCGCAAAGTTCGGCGACGCTTTCTCTGCTTTTCAGAAAACGCGTGCAGCTTTGTCAAAAGGAGTCGCATCCGCACTACTACGTGTCGTTCAGAAAGCGAAGGGGCGTCGTTCAGAAATCGAAGAGGCATATTCAAAGATCGAAGAGTCGTCGCTATTTCAAAAAGCCGGATTTGCGGGATCAAAACGTCTGTCGACAAGGGTAAAAGAACAGTACCACCACTTGCTATTGGGAAATCCCTATATATGTCGACCTTCATCTTTTATGGCGAGGCAGACCTGAAGAAAATGCCCAACTCTCCCTCACCTCTGAGGGCGCACTCCCAGCAATGCCTTTCGAAATACTCAATTTTTTCTTCTTCCCCAAAGATGATACCAGATGCCTGGAGTACAGATGACCCAGGAGGAAACGCTGGATTGAAGCATGTGCTGATTCATTCACAGCTTCTTCAAAAGCAAAGGTATCTCATATCATCAAGGTCAAAAGCAAAAGTATCTCATATCATGCTCTTTCCCTGTCTTTTTCTTTGTCCTTGTTCTTACTCGCATGGCAAAGTGAAAGAAGCAATCAGCCGGCACTTGGAGTCAGTCTTTCGATCTGGAGCCAACTGCCTGGAATCTATTCCTGGTTGCTTACCTAGAGTTGCTCTCGAGTAGTCATCTTCAACGGAGCAAGTAAGGCAAGTGAAAATGATACATTGAAGCATGTGGAGACAAGCAACAACTGCATATGCTGAGCTATCCTCTAACCCTCTTCAATACGAATTGGAAAGATTGAACAAAGAAACAGATAAAAGGAGGAAGCTCAGACCTTCGGGGGAGACCAAAAGAATCCTGCTGCCCAGTTCAAGAGTAGCACAAAGGAAAATCAACGAGTGGAGGAGACCAAAAGAATCCTCCAGCCCAGTTCAAGAGTAGCCTGTGGAAAATCAACGATGGGAGAAAACCAGTTCAAGATTAAGCCTGTGGAATCACCAAGATCAACCCATGCATTCAACAAAGGAAGACCGAGAAAGCACTCCAATTCCAGATTTGCGTCTCTAAGCTCTTCTCTTTGTTAGTTACATTCTGCCATGTTTAGTATGTTTAAGTGTTTTTTGTGTATTTACTTATGCTTTCTGTGAATCTATGCTTAAAACATTGAGGACAATGTTTGATTTAAGTGTGGGGGGGTAACTAAGTATATTTGATGCAAATTCGTGGGATTTTATCACCCATAACTTCAAATGTTGTTCCTTGCTGTTCTAAGGTGTTTTTAAGTTGTTTTAAAGTGTTTTAGTATGTTTTGTTTTTATAACTCCGAAAATCACATAAAAATTTGAAAAACATGTTTTGAAAAGCCTAAAAAGAGTGTTTTGAGTCGTTTTTGTGTGTTTGTGTCTTAGGGTACCTTCCAACACAATGATAAGGATTTGGTTTGTAATTGCATGACTGTTAAAAAAAGGTTATAAACATAGAGAAAAGTTTGATTTACTCTTGGTATATGCTTGGTTATGGTTATAATGTATGACTTCACATGCAATCATAAAAGAAAAATTCGTTTTTGTAACATGCTTGAAGGAAGGAACTCAAACAAACGCTACAACCCTGTGAGACTCGAGCCATTACCTTCTTTGGAGAGTTATAATCTGTGATTCTTTGTTTTCTAAAGTTGTTGCATGATCTCATTATTCCTTGCTTGGTTGCTACTTAGAATGCAATTGTATCATGATAGAACTAAATGCTAGAACTTATATCCGTTTCATTCAAAGCATGACATTGAATTGCATAACATATATCAAGATGAAGTTGTGTAGTTGCCACCATAGCCAAATAGCCTTACTTCCCATATTTCGTATATGTTGTAAGTTTTAACCCCGTTGAGCTTTGTTTAGCCTTTATTCATTGTTAACCCACATTATCCTAACCTAGCCTAGTTTAGGACTGTCGACACCCTTGTTCTTAAAAGATAGTGAGCATGACTTAAATGAATTCCTTTTGAGTACATTATGAAAGAAAATGAGTGTGGGGGAGAGAATGTTTTGTTCTTAAGTGTTTATGTAAAAATTTGATGCGATGATTTATACGCACACAAATTAAACCCTCTTTTTGTCAATTGTAGTATAAGTATAAGTAGGGATAGTTCTGGACCGGGGATTAGGAGGGATTGTTAATCTCTTGGAAACTGACTTAAAAACGTAAAAACAATATATAAAACACTACACTAGACTCAAAGAATGCAAAACTAAACTTTAAAACACTCAAACAAACTAAAAGACTCAAAACAGCACAAATACACTCAAATCTGCCTGAAAACCACTTTCTGGGCAGTTTTGAGTATAAACACAAATTTGGACGAAATTAAGTTGTAACTTGACTCAAGACTCTTAAAAACACAAACTAAATTGATTTCTAACTAAATTGGACAATAAAGTAAAGGGGGATTTAGATTTATACGAAATTAAATTAAATGAACAAATTGCAATTAAAACAGAATGTAAATATGAAATTGATGAAATGGAATGAATGGATGATAGAATAGCTAAGGGGTTCATCTCCATACATGTTACACTTGCATAATAAAATGATTTCCAATTGCATTTCAATAAACCATGACTTCTCAACGCTCCAAGTTAATTAGGTCCGCTTAAATTAACTTTCAGATTTCCCTAGATTCATTGGATTGAATGGAATACGCATTACAACCAAATTATTCGTAATCAAAGTCCCTAACTATGGAATACGCATGATAGAGACATTTGATACGTGATTTATACGCACACAAACTAAACCCTATTTGTGACAATTGTAGTAATGATGTAAGTAGGGATCGTTCTAACCGGGGATTAACTAGGGATGCTAAACACTTGACTCAAATAAATAAAACTAACTTTTAAAACACTAAGACAAACTAAAAGACTCAAAACAAGTTCAAAAGACTCCAAATACTTAAAAACATAAAATAAGACAAATCAAACGATTAAGACTTAACAAAATAGAGGGGGGGAATTGTGGTTGGACGAGATTAAATTAAACGGACAGATTATAATTTAAAACAGATAGTAAAGATGAATGTGATGAAAATATGGATGATGGAATAGCTAAGGGGTTCTTCTCCACACATGTTACACTTGCATACAAAATTGATTCTCAGTTGGTCTTTCGATAAATTATGAAACTCAATGCTCCAAGTTAATTAGGTCCGCTTAAATTAACTTTCAGATTTCCCTAGATTCGTTGGATTGAATGGAATACGCATTACAACCAAATTATTCTTAATCAAAGTCCCTAACTATGGAATACGCATGATAGAGACATTCAACAAAGATCATTAAGTTCAACGGAAATCATAAACATCGACGAGGCATTCGTTACTATGGAATACGCATGAAACTTATGCCAAGAATTCGTTTAACGCGATTGTTTATAAGCAACCTCCACTACTTGTGAATATAAGTTCATAACGATTAGGTGAAATTCACTTATATTCTAGCGTCATATTTATGCATGAAAATTAAGCTTGCAATCTCAATGAACATACATAAATAAGTTATCAATCAAACAGTTAAACGAATTGAATCCACAACTTATGAAATTCCAACCAAACGTAATCAATTCAAATTGCAAATATAAACATAGTTTCGAATCACCCCCTAGCTAAAGGGGGTTTAGTTCCTCATAACTTTGAAATCAAAGAAACACCTAAACATTCCAACAACTCAAACTTGAATTGTATGAACGTTTAGGCACTCTTATCTTCCATTCTCATACGTACAAAACAAAGAGAATTAAATTTAAACTTTGAAATCAAAGAAACACCTAAACATTCCAACAACTCAAACTTGAATTGTATGAACGTTTAAGCACTCTTTTCTTCCTCGTTGTTGTAGCACAAGGTCTAAGGTGAGCTTTGGGGATTATGTGAAGTGTTTTAGAGGGATGGGAAGTGGTTGGATAGTGGCTGCAATGGAGGAGAAAAACTGCACAGAAATGGAAATGATTTGCGGCACAAGGGTTGTGTTTGTGTTGTATGAAGTGTTGTGAATGGAAATATGAGTGGGGAGTGAATGAATGCCCAATGAATGAGAATGCAAGGGTTTTTATAGGAGGAATGGAGATGTATATGGCTGTTTGTTTAAGATGCAAGTGGCTAATTAATGATGGAAAATAGTTAGGAAAGCATGTGAAAGCTGGAAATGCATATGGGGTACACGGCAATGATGCTTGTTGGTGCTGAAATTGCATGTGTGTGAGGTGTGTAGGTGCTGAAAATGCATGTGAATGCATGGCATTTGAAATGATTGTTGTTTGGAAATGAATGTGAAGACATGTGAAAGCTGGAAATGCATGTGAAGATGTTGGAAATGGGAATGAAGGCCACGGCAAAGGATTTCAGGATGCATGTGTTTGTAGGTCACGGCATGGTTGAATGATTATATGTGTTAAATGAATTAAAGGGTGCATGTGTTGATTTGAATGTGCATGTGGGGGAATGTGAAGGGAATGCATGTGAAGATGCTAATAAATAATGCATGTAGGGTTAGGAAATAAAAACATAACTTAAAGGGGAATGATTAAAAGGTGTTGAAAGGTTTTGCATGGCTTTGAAGTGATTGTGGATTGGGCTAGGGTTTAAGTACATGAAATGGACCCAAATTGCTCCCCCTTGCATGGCAAGGAATGGTGTTTGTGTTAAGCCCAAGGCAAAGTGAATGTAATTGGGTTAGGGCCATTGTTTTGTGTCCTCAAGTGCTTACAAGGCCTTCAATTTCATCCAACACTTGGGCTCCAAGCATAAGCTATCCATCCTTAGCCCAATAGTGCTCCAAAACACTCCATAATGCATCCTTTCGTCAAACACGTCTTATTATCCTGAAAACACACAAAAGAAGCATAAAGGACTAAACTAACTAAAGAAACATAACGTAAATGTACGAGAACAAGCCATTTAAGTCGCATGAATATGCTCCTATCAAATACCCCCACACTTAGCTTTTGCTAGTCCTCGAGCAAAACAGAAAAACAAAATAAAACGAAACGAAACAAACCAAACACAATCTTAAACCTTCCAACGTTGCCTCAGGGATTTCCAATGCACATGACATGTTAAAAATCATTATTCCCACAGATTTTGGTTATCTTTACACTTAAGTACATACTTAATCATTGTCACCACATACTAATTCACAATTAAGCATTTAAAACTATATTTTGAATGTAGTAACATGCTTTTAGAGAATTTGCTCAATTCCTTACAAGATATGTACTCAAATTTCACTCAGATTTTCTGACTACACACCCTAATCTAGTTACATGTGAGAAGATTGATGTAAATATGAAAACGAACACTCACATATATGTATCATAAAGAGAGCAATTTCTGGAGTTAATAAGCATGTTTAGATATGATCTCATGAATGGAATGCTCCTACTTAGATGCGAGAACCAGTGACACCATATGCTCATACCAAGTTCAAACTCCACAAATTGAAACACATAACACTCAAGATTGAAGTCACGGGTTGTAATGGGGCTTGGGGTAATTGGCTAAAAATGAAAGGTAAGGATAACAAACGTTCTTTAAGCAATAGTGAGCAAAGTATTGAATTAGGCACTTAGAATTCCCTTTAGAACGCAGAAGTCAACTTTGAACACCCAAGGAGAAGTCACAAAACTTAGGGCCATATTCAAACTTTTTGGGCCCTTTCTTTAACAATCACACTTGTGAGTCCATTCTCACTTATTTTCACTCTTTTTTTTTTTTTTTTTTTTTTTTTTTTTTTTTTTTTTCTTTTTTTTCCGTGCCTCCTTTAAGACTTAGGCACATACATACACACAAAAAAATCCTTTCCCCCACACTTAGCTTTTGCTACATATTAATCAAAAGGAATTCATTATCCGTCATGCTTACTATGCTTCAAGAACAAGGGTACGGATGGTCCTAATCTAGGCTAGGTAAGGGGTGATGTGGTTAGCAAAGGAAATAGGCTAAACGAGGCTCAACGGGGTTAAAACTAATAACAAATACGAAATATGGGAAGTAAGGCTATTGATAAGTCACATTTTGCATGCATTTATATCTTCCTTATTTGGTGTCTTTGTGATTGTTTTGGATTAAACTAGTTGCGTTTTACATTGTTTTGTGTTAGTGTGCAGCCAAGGGTGTAATTCGACCACATTGGATGGTTCTAAACAAAAGTTATGCATTGGAGTCACTTTGGGTGGTTCTAAACAAGGCAAAAACATGCAATCACATGCATGTCCACAACCTGCCCGTGCACTCCCATTTGGTTCCAAATCAGATTATGCACTTCTAAAACATCAAAACATGCATTCACATGCATGTTCATACCTTGTGCCGTGCATCCCATTTCCCTTCTCCACTTCATCATTTCAGAAATCCAACTCATCCCTTCATGTCCAGCCCGTGCATGTCCACACCCAATTCCAGATTATTCTAACTAGTTTCAGATTGTCCACTCACTTGTGGCAGGCTTTGCACATGTTTCTTGGATTAAATATCCACATACCTGCAGATTATGTCCATTCCTTGCATCCTTTATTCCAGAAATTCCATTTCATGCCATCATTTCAGAAATCCAACCCATTACTTTGTCCATGCCGTGTGTTCTTCCCATTTTCAGACTTGTATAAACATTTTCTGGTGCTCCAATTGACCTTTGCAGGTTCCACTCCCTTGTGGCAGACTTTACACATGCATTTTGATTAAACAAAACACATACTTGCAGAGTTGTCCAAGCCATGCGTCCACTACACTCAGAAACCCATCATTCCATCTATATTATGCTCTGCCATCTGAGTAAACAAAGGCTAGATCCAATCTGAATGTTGGGGGATCACACACACTCTATTTGGCTCCATTTTCTGTCCACCATACTGACTCATTTCTGCCTCTCCATTCCATTGCATGCGACATTATTTTCCTTACACAGAAACTGCCCACATTTCTTTTCCCATCCGCAAGTTTTCTTCTTGAACCATAGCATTACACACGGCTCATTGGGGCTCCAATCTCTGTCCATTGTTACTCTCACATCCTCCCCAATCCATACCATTCGACATTAGTTTTCTCCACTCTCACTTACAAACACATTTGGGAGCTCCAACACCGAAGGCACTCTTCAAGGAATTCAACATCAGTTTTGCTTCAAGGGTTCCTTCTACTTCATTCTATGTTCATTCATGTTGTGTACCTTTATGTTAAACATTTTGTAAACATGAATTGTAACTAATCCTCCTCTAGGGATTCGATGTAACCTTGCAAAGTTTGCCATGTAATTAAGTTAGAATGCTCATTTTGTCCATCTATTTCTTGTTTCATTTTCTGTTTTAATGGTGACTTAATGTATTGATTTTAATGTTTGATCATCATTTGAATTAATCACTAAGTTGTGTAGCCAAGATTAAAGCACACATCATGCATAATCTTGGTAGATATGTGAATGAATGAAGGGAGTGTTTAGCACACATCCTGCCGAGTTACTCCCTTTGGTTTTATGAAAGTTTCTTGTACATTGCATAATCTTGATTATGAACCAAAGTTGCACATCACAATTAGGCTCATGATTAGAGACATTTGATCAAATCCACACATCATATGGTTGATCATATCCAAGTGAAACAAACTCAAGAAATAGGTAGATGAATGAGTATAAACTAACTTGACAAACATGGATTTAATTGAGCAATGGTGAAATCGAATCCCTAGTTTCATTTCCATTGATACTATCTCGTTATATTGGTTGTTGATTCATTTAGTTGTGTTTACTTCTTTTATTTATGCTTTTAAGTAACAACAACAAATCTGCTCAATTTGATTAGTTTGATTCATTTCTTAGATTTCTTGCAAACAAGTAGTTACATAGGTCCAATTAGTCCCTGTGGATTCGACACCCTTGCTTATGCCATTATACTAAATATATTCTGCCATTAAGAAAGGAATTATACATCAACAAAAATGGCGTCGTTGCCGGGGACTGATTTCAGTCCCTTGTAATTGCTTGTTTGCTTGTTTGCTATTTTGATTAGTGTCAAGGTTCAGAACTTGTCGATTTGATAATTGGAAGTTGATTTAAGTTGCATACATTTCAGGTGTGGAAAAGAATCCCTTAGCCATTCCATTATCCATTGGTTTACATCAACTTGCTTTACAATCTGCTTTTGTTATAATCTGACCATTTAATTGCATTTCGTCCAAATACAATTTCCCCCATATTTTGTTAAGTTTTAGGCTTAGAATCTGTCTTATCTTGTGTTTTGAAGCATTTTGAGTCAAGCTCAAACCTAATTTTCGTCCAAAATTGAGTTTAGTGTCAAAACTGCCCAGTTTGTGTTTTTAGGCAGTTTTGAGAGTTTTTAGCTTGTTTTGAGTCTTGTGAATCTGTTTTGAGTCCTTGGAGTCTTTGTTTTGTCCAAATTAGTTAGAAAGTGTTTTGATTTGTGTTTGTAAGTGTTTTGATTCAAGTTTCCATCCAATTTCGTCCAAATTAGTGTAGGTGCTCAAAACTGCCCAGAAAGTGGTTTTTAGGCAATTTTGAGTCTTCTAGTTGCTGTTTTGGGTTTTAGGATTGTTTAAGTGTTCTAAGCGTTTAGTTCCACATCCCTTGAGTCCTTTCAAACGTTTTTAAGTTTATTTTTGTTCAGTTCATTGTTGTTTGCTAGTAGATTTTCATTCACACTTGTGTTATTTTATTTAAGGTAGTTTATGTCAAATAGACTTGTTGAGTTAGGCCAAAGAATTGAACGGTTGAAGGGCCACACTTTGGACAACTTTGTGCCATCAAGTTCATCCCTAATCAGTGAGGAAGAGGAAAGGACTTCACCTAGTTCAACAAGTAAAGGATCTGAGCAATTTGATTGGGAAAGAGAAGAAGAGATGGCGAGCAACGAAGATGAACTTAGAGCTTTGGAGGACTTTGCTCAACCAATCATACCAAATTCACCTTCATGCATCTTGCTGCCCACAGAAGCAAGATGAACTTGAGAGTTTTTGGATTGTTTTATTTTCGTTTGTTCTTTTTATTCCAGATTCTTAATCTTGTTTTGTTTCTTGTTTTAGGTACTAGTTTATGACTCGGAGTTTTCACCCGATTCGTGAACATATCCTGGAGTGATTGGGTTCTTCGTCCGGCTGCAAGACGTAAAAGAAAGCGCTACTTGGGAGGCAACCCAATGCACTGAATAAACAAAGCATGTTCAAAAAAAAAAAAAAAAAAAAAAAAAAAAAAGTCGGAGCGGAAGGCATCGGAGCGGAAGTCATCGGAGCGGAAGGCATCGGAGCGGGAGGCATCGGAGCTAGAGCATTCCAGGCCTCAATACTCGGCCAAGCGCTGGATGACCCAGGAAAAAGGTGCCTCTGGAGGAAAGACGAAAACCTTTGACGGTCACTGTGAATCCGACCTTCAGACTCTTGCAGCTCATCAAGCTTCCTCTTCATGCCCGTCGAATAGTTGTTGGCAAGCACGTGCAAACTTCTATTCTCGTACTTAAGCTGCTGGATCTCCTGCTTGAGACTTTCCACCTCTGCCATCAATGATTCCACCTGACGGGAGCGGGCAAGCAGGCGTTGGCCCATCTTGGACACAGAACTCGCACACTGAACACTAAGTGCGAGGGACTCTTGAACGGCCAACTCATCGGACCGTCCTGACAGCAGCCTACTATCTTTTGGAGTGAGGAGGTTCCTAGCTACTATTGTAGCTGTTGTGGCGTCCTGCATCACGGAGTCTTCACCTGTAAGAGGACCGTTAGAAGATAAGAAAGAAGGGCGCCATACGTTACCTTGACGCGGCGCGCCCGTATCACTGCTAAGGCTCAATTCCAAGCTAAGGTTCGATGAGTTTGCCATTTTTCAAAAGTGTTCAAAGAGAAGGGATGGAGTTAAATTTCAAAGGCCCGGAGTCGATTTTCAAGAATGGGAAATCTTCAGAGTGTGTTTGTTGTGGTGATCGATAGCTCAATAAAAAGCCAAGGCGACGCGTCCACCAATTCAAAAAGCCGGAATTTCCGGCGTAATTTAGGCAACGCTCCCTCAGCTTTTCAGAAAACGCGTTCAACTTTGTCAAAAGATTTCTGACAAAGCTGAAAACACGTGGAGGCCATCATCGCAACTACACATCTTTAGCCGACAAGCGCAAAGTCCGGCGACGCTTTCTCTGCTTTTCAGAAAACGCGTGCAGCTTTGTCAAAAGGAGCCGCATCCGCACTACTACGTGTCGTTCAGAAAGATAAAGGGCGTCGTTCAGAAATCGAAGGGGCGCCTGCTCAGAAATCGAAGAGACGTCTTCAAAGATCGAGGAGGCGCCACTATTTCAAAAAGCCGGATTTGCGGGATCAAAACGTTTGTCGACAAGGGTAAAAGAAGAGTACCACCACTTGATATTATCTCTATATATGTCGACCTTCGTCTTTTATGGCAAGGAAAACCTGAAGAAAATGCCTAACTCTCCCTCACCTCTGAGGGCGCACTCCCAGCAAAGCCTTTCGAAATACTCAATTCTTTCTTCTTCCCCAAAGATGATACCAGATGCCTGGAGTACAGATGACCCAGGAGGAAACGGCGGATTTAAGTGTGCTGATTCATTCACCGCTTCTTCAAAAGCAAAGGTATCTCATATCATCAAGGTCAAAAGCAAAAGTATCTCATATCATGCTCTTTCCCTGTCTTTTTCTTTGTCCTTGTTCTTACTCGCATGGCAAAGTAAAAGAAGCAATCAGCCGGCACTTGGAGTCATTCTTCCGATCTGGAGCCAACTGCCTGGAATCTATTCCTGATTGCTTACCTAGCGTTGCTCTCGAGTAGTCATCTTCAACGGTTGATACACTTCCAGAGAAGGGACCACTTCTGCAAAGGGGAGCGAGTAAGGCAAGTGAAAATGATACATTGAAGCATGTGGAGACAAACTTAGGCTGAGTTATCCTCCAACCCTTTTCAATACGAATTGGAAAGATTGAACAAAGAAACAGACCAAAGGAGTAAGCTCAGACCTTCGGGGGAGACCAATTGAATCCTGCTGCCCAGTTCAAGAGTAGCACAAAGGAAAATCAATGATGGGCGGAAACCAGTTCAAGAGAAAGCCTGTGGAATCACCAAGATCAATGCCTCAATGCAATCACCAAGGAGAAGAGGGAATTTACACTCCATAACCAGATTTGCGTCCCTAAACTCTTCTCTTTGTTAATTACATTCTGCCATGTTTAATATGTTTAGTTGCTTTTTGTGTGTTTACTTATGTTTTGTGTGAATCTATGCCTAAAACATTGAGGACAATGTTTGATTTAAGTGTGGGGGGGGGGGGGGGGGGGGTAACTAAAGTGTTTTAATGCAAATTCGTAGGGTTTTATCCACCATAACTTCTAATGTTGTTCCTTGCTGTTTTAAGGTGTTTTGTTTTATAATTCGAAAATCCCATAAAAATTTGAAAAATTGTTTTGAAAAACCCAAAAAGAGTTGTTTTTAAGGTTGTTTTGTGTTTGTGTTTGTTTGAGGTGTTAGTTTTGGTTAAGAGTGTTTTTGCATGCTAATATGAATGTATATGAGGACTATGTTTGAAAACAAACGATTGGGTTGCTATGGAAAAGAGTTGCATCTTATTGTCATTTATAAAGTTATAACTCTTGAAATTATGATCATGGAGGTGCCATACTCAAATTCTGGAAGAAGAATAGTGGAGACTACCCTAGTGAGTTATTTTGAGCCTAATTGCTTCTTTGAGAGGGTTTAAAGTGTTTCTACTCCTATCTTTTTCTTTCATTTTCACTTTAAATGATCTCATTACTTCTATTTCGTTTGGATGCTAAGAATCATTCTCTCTTTGCAGATACCATGTGTTTAGTATCATTCATGAATGAACTGAATGAGATGATGTTAGGCTATGCATGTTTAACTACTAAAAGGCTTAAATCCTACCCAATTGTGTGCTCCATTCACCCTCGTTGCGGCCAAACACTTTAGCCTAATTCTTTCATCACCCACACCATACTCTACCCATTCTAGCCCATTACAAGCCATACCTTATAGTTTGGGGAATACCAAGGTGATGAAGACTAAAGGTAAATTGAGCTTAGAACAAGATTGTGGCATGTACCGAGGGCACCTATGTTGAAGATTCTTCTAAAAAAAAAAAAAAAAAAAAGGTTATAAAAAAAAAAAAAAAGAGAATTAAAGTGGATACAAGTTCCAAATCCCCTCATTATAAGACGTAGGGCCTGGATGCCAAAAACAAAGAAGAAAGAAAACAAATGCAAGTGAAGAGCATGATCCTCAAGAACACTTTGGTATGTCCCAAGCTCTAGTATTTCATATCACTTCTTTCGTAACCTATACCCTAAGCCTTGCATTACAACCTTGAGAAAGACCTAGCTGATCATTGAGGATGTATTCATGGGTGATGGTAAAGGTGTGTGTTATCTATATTCTTAGCATTTGATTCATTTCATGAGATCTACTCAGAAATTGTGCTTCCATTTCAGATTTCATATGTGAGAATTTTGATTTCCTTTGCATATTTTCACTCATATATGTTGTTGAAAGACTAAACCTTAAGATCTGAGTGAAAACTTGAGTGGAAGCTGTGAGGAGTAGAGTTGAGGCGAATTCTATCTTAAGCATTTGGGTATGGTGACTTTGAAGTCGTAAGACATGGAGAAATATCTTTATACGTTACAATTGATACGATTCTTTGAAGTGGAAAACTTTTGAGTTTGAATATATGACAAAATCTTCATTGGTTCTTATTAGTTTGTTTAAAGCATGTTTTAACCAAGTTGTTTGCAGTTTTTGTAGATGTTTGTGGGTTCATCGCTGTAAACCCTCAGGAGACACAACTCCTCCAACTAGGGACACCTAGGGGTTCAAAGGCTTGTTGCACATGCTCAGTGCAATCGTTTGGCCAGCGAAAGTGGTTTGGTTAGATGTTTGTATTTTGTGTGTTTTAGTTTTAAGTTTGCTCGAGGACTAGCAAAAACCAGGTTTGGGGGTATTTGATAAGTCACATTTTGCATGCATTTATATCTTCCTTATTTGGTGTCTTTGTGATTGTTTTGGATTAAACTAGTTGCGTTTTACATTGTTTTGTGTTAGTGTGCAGCCAAGGGTGTAATTCGACCACATTGGATGGTTCTAAACAGAAAGTGATGCATTGGAGTCACTTTGGGTGGTTCTAAACAAGGCAAAAACATGCAATCACATGCATGTCCACAACCTGCCCGTGCACTCCCATTTGGTTCCAAATCAGATTATGCACTTCTAAAACATCAAAACATGCATTCACATGCATGTTCATACCTTGTGCCGTGCATCCCATTTCCCTTCTCCACTTCATCATTTCAGAAATCCAACTCATCCCTTCATGTCCAGCCCGTGCATGTCCACACCCAATTCTAGATTATTCTAACTAGTTTCAGATTGTCCACTCACTTGTGGCAGGCTTTGCACATGTTTCTTGGATTAAATATCCACATACCTGCAGATTATGTCCATTCCTTGCATCCTTTATTCCAGAAATTCCATTTCATGCCATCATTTCAGAAATCCAACCCATTACTTTGTCCATGCCGTGTGTTCTTCCCATTTTCAGACTTGTATAAACATTTTCTGGTGCTCCAATTGACCTTTGCAGGTTCCACTCCCTTGTGGCAGACTTTACACATGCATTTTGATTAAACAAAACACATACTTGCAGAGTTGTCCAAGCCATGCGTCCACTACACTCAGAAACCCATCATTCCATCTATATTATGCTCTGCCATCTGAGTAAACAAAGGCTAGATCCAATCTGAATGTTGGGGGATCACACACACTCTATTTGGCTCCATTTTCTGTCCACCATACTGACTCATTTCTGCCTCTCCATTCCATTGCATGCGACATTATTTTCCTTACACAGAAACTGCCCACATTTCCTTTCCCATCCGCAAGTTTTCTTCTTGAACCATAGCATTACACACGGCTCATTGGGGCTCCAATCTCTGTCCATTGTTACTCTCACATCCTCCCCAATCCATACCATTCGACATTAGTTTTCTCCACTCTCACTTACAAACACATTTGGGAGCTCCAACACCGAAGGCACTCTTCAAGGAATTCAACATCAGTTTTGCTTCAAGGGTTCCTTCTACTTCATTCTATGTTCATTCATGTTGTGTACCTTTATGTTAAACATTTTGTAAACATGAATTGTAACTAATCCTCCTCTAGGGATTCGATGTAACCTTGCAAAGTTTGCCATGTAATTAAGTTAGAATGCTCATTTTGTCCATCTATTTCTTGTTTCATTTTCTGTTTTAATGGTGACTTAATGTATTGATTTTAATGTTTGATCATCATTTGAATTAATCACTAAGTTGTGTAGCCAAGATTAAAGCACACATCATGCATAATCTTGGTAGATATGTGAATGAATGAAGGGAGTGTTTAGCACACATCCTGCCGAGTTACTCCCTTTGGTTTTATGAAAGTTTCTTGTACATTGCATAATCTTGATTATGAACCAAAGTTGCACATCACAATTAGGCTCATGATTAGAGACATTTGATCAAATCCACACATCATATGGTTGATCATATCCAAGTGAAACAAACTCAAGAAATAGGTAGATGAATGAGTATAAACTAACTTGACAAACATGGATTTAATTGAGCAATGGTGAAATCGAATCCCTAGTTTCATTTCCATTGATACTATCTCGTTATATTGGTTGTTGATTCATTTAGTTGTGTTTACTTCTTTTATTTATGCTTTTAAGTAACAACAACAAATCTGCTCAATTTGATTAGTTTGATTCATTTCTTAGATTTCTTGCAAACAAGTAGTTACATAGGTCCAATTAGTCCCTGTGGATTCGACACCCTTGCTTATGCCATTATACTAAATATATTCTGCCATTAAGAAAGGAATTATACATCAACAGCTATTTGGTTATCGTGGCAACTACACAACTTCATCTTGATATATGTTATGCAATTCAATGTCATGCTTTGAATGAAACGGATATAAGTTCTAGCATTTAGTTCTATCATGATACAATTGCATTCTAAGTAGCAACCAAGCAAGGAATAATGAGATCATGCAACAACTTTAGAAAACAAAGAATCACAGAATAAAACTCTCCAAAGAAGGTAATGGCTCGAGTCTCACAGGGATGTAGCGTCATTATGAGTTCCTTCCTTCAAGCATGTTACAAAAACGAATTTTTCTTTTATGATTGCATGTGAAGTCATACATTATAACCATAACTAAACATATACCAAGAGTAAATCAAACTTTCATCCATGTTTATAACTCTTTTTAACAGTCATGCAATTACAAACCAAATCCTCACCATAACGTTGGAAGGTTCCCTAAGACACAAAAACAACTCAAAACACTCTTTTTAGGCTTTTCAAAAAAAAAAAATGTTTTTCAAATTTTTATGTGATTTTCGGAGTTATAAAACAAAACACGCTAAAACAGTTTAAAAACACCTTAAAAACATTTAAAACAGCAAGGAACAACACTTGAAGTTATGGGTGATAAAATTCAACGAATTTGCATCAACATACTTAGTTACCCCCCCACACTTAAATCAAACATTGTCCTCAATGTTTTAAGCATAGATTCACACAAAGCATAAGTAAATACACAAAAAGCACTTAAACATACTAAACATGGCAGAATGTAATTAACAAAGAGAAGAGTTTAGAGACGCAAATCTGGTTATAGAGTGTAAATTCCATCTTCTCCTTGGTAATTACACTGAGGCTTTTGATCTTTGTGATTCCACAGGCTTACTCTTGAACTGGTTTCTGCCCATCGTTGATTTTCCTTTGTGCTACTTCTTGAACTGGGCAGCAGGATGGTTCTTTTGGTCTCCCCCGAAGGTCTGAGCTTATCCCTTTTATCTGTTTCTTTGTTCAATCTTTCCAATTCGTATTGAAAAGGGTTGGAGGATAACTCAGCCTATGTTTGTCTCCACATGCTTCAATGTATCATTTTCACTTGCCTTACTCGCTCCCCTTTGCAGAAGTGGTCCCTTCTCCGGAAGTGTATCAACCGTTGAAGATGACTACTCGAGAGCAACGCTAGGTAAGCAATCAGGAATAGATTCCAGGCAGTTGGCTCCAGAACGGAAGACTGACTCCAAGTGCCGGCTGATTGCTTGTTTTACTTTGCCATGCGAGTAAGAACAAGGACAAAGAAAAAGACAGGGAAAGAGCATGATATGAGATACTTTTGCTTTTGACCTTGATGATATGAGATACCTTTGCTTTTGAAGAAGCGGTGAATGAATCAGCACATGTATTTGTTGTGCTGTTTCCTCCTGGGTCATCTGTACTCCAGACATCTGGTATCATCTTTGGGGAAGAAGAAAGAATTTAGTATTTCGAAAGGCTTTGCTGGGAGTGCACCCTCAGAGGTGAGGGAGAGTTGGGCATTTTCTTCAGGTTTGCCCTGCCATAAAAGACGAAGGTCGACATATATAGAGATAATAGCAAGTGGTGGTACTTTTTACCTTTGTCGACAAACATTTTGATCCCGCAACTCTGGCTTTTTGAAATAGTGGCGCCTCTTCGATTTTTGAATACGCCTCTTCGATTTCTGAGCAGGCGCCCTTTCGATTTCTGAGCGACACGTGGTAGTGCAGATGCGGCTCCTTTTGACAAAGCTGTACGCGTCTTCTGAAAAGCAGAGAAAGCGTCGCCGAACTTTGCGCTTGTCGGCTAAAGATGCGTAGTTGTGATGATGGCCTCCACGTGTTGTCTAAAAAGAAGAAATCTTTTGACAAAGTTGAACGCGCCTTCTGAAAAGCCGAGAAAGCGTCGCCTAAATTACGCCAAAAATTCCGGCTTTTTGAATTGGTGGACGCGTCGCCTTGGCTTTTTTATTGAGCTATCGATCACCACAACAAACACACTCTGAAGATTTCCCATTCTTGAAAATCGACTCCGGCCCTTTGAAATTTAACTCCATCCCTTCTCTTTGAACACTTTTGAAAAATGGCAAACTCATCGAACCTTAGCTTGGAATTGAGCCTTAGCAGTGATACGGGCGCGCCGCGTCAAGGTAACGTATGGCGCCCTTCTTTCTTTTCTTCTAACGGTCCTCTCACAGGTGAAGACTCCGTGATGCAGGACGCCACAACAGCTACAATAGTAGCTAGGAACCTCCTCACTCCAAAAGATAGTAGGCTGCTGTCAGGACGGTCCGATGAGTTGGCCGTTCAAGAGTCCCTCGCACTTAGTGTTCAGTGTGCGAGTTCTGTGTCCAACATGGGCCAACGCCTGCTTGCCCACTCCCGTCAGGTGGAATCATTGATGGCAGAGGTGGAAAGTCTCAAGCAGGAGATCCAGCAGCTTAAGTACGAGAATAGAAGTTTGCATGTGCTTGCAAATAACTATTCGTCGGGCATGAAGAGGAAGCTTGATGAGCTGCAAGAATCTGAGGGTCGGATTCAAAGCGACCGTCAAAGGTTTTCTGCTTATCTCCAGAGGCATCTTTTTCCTGGCTCATCCAGCGCTTGGCCAAGTATTGAGGCCTGGAATGCTCTAGCTCCGATGCCTCCCGCTCCGATGCCTTCTGCTCCTATGCCTTCCGCTTCAAGAGTAAAGCCACGTAGTGGGGTCTCAAGCAAACAACCTTTGCGAAGCACCATCTTTCTTTGTTTAGCAGTGCCTATTAATAAATCAAACATTTTCTCAATGTTACAATCATAGACTCACATAATTAATAAACAAACAAACAATAACAACTAAACAACCTAACAAGGCAGAAACGAAATAGCAACAAAGAGAAGAGTTTTTTAGGAATCTGGATTTGGAGTGCTTTCTAAGTCTTCCTTTGTTGAATGCATGGGTTGCCTCCCAAGTAGCGCTTGCTTTTACGTCTTGCAGCTGGACGGTACCTCCGTTTAAGCTTGACTAGGTTCCACGGCATGGAGGGGTACCTCCTCCACGACATGCTCCTCAAACATCTCGTAATAGGGCTTCAATCGATGCCCATTCACTTTGAATTCTTGCTGCGTCCTTGAACTTTTGATTTGCACTGCACCATGAGGGAAAACATTAGTAACAACAAACGGGCCAATCCATTTAGAACGCAACTTACCAGGAAACAAACGTAGGCGAGAGTTGAAAAGTAACACTTTCTGCCCAACTGTGAAGGTCTTGGTTCGAATCATTTTATCATGGAATGCTTTGGTCTTGGCTTTGTACATCCGGGCATTCTCATAGGCTTCATTCCGAATCTCCTCAAGTTTATTCAATTGGAGCTTCCTATGAACTCCCGCTGCATCTATGTCCATGTTGAAAGTCTTCACGGCCCAATGTGCCTTGTGCTCTAACTCTACGAGCCGAAAAGGTGACATCCCAATGGGTGTTTTGTATGCCGTACGATATGCCCACAGTGCATCATCTAAACGTAAGCTCCAATCCCTCCTTGTTGGTCCAACGGTCTTCTCCAAAATTTGTTTGATTTCTCGGTTAGACACCTCGGCTTGGCCATTTGTTTGAGGATGGTAAGGTGTGGAGACCTTATGGTTGACATGGTGCTTTCTTAGCAACGCCTCAATGGTCCGATTGCAAAAGTGAGACCCTCCATCACTTATGATTACTCTCGGCATTCCAAACCTAGCAAAAATGTTAGATTTCACGAAATCTGCAACCACCTTAGAATCGTTAGTACGGGTGGCTTTTGCTTCCACCCATTTAGAAACATAATCAACGGCTAGCAAGATATAAGTGAAACCATAAGATGGAGGGAAAGGGCCCATGAAATCAATGCCCCAAACATCAAAAATTTCAACATTAAAGACAGGGGTTTGCGGCATTTGGTCCTTGGTACCTATGTTACCCATTCGTTGGCAACGATCACAAGACATACAAAAGGTTCTAGCATCCCTAAATATAGTCGGCCAATAAAAACCACACTCTAGAACCTTGAGGGCAGTGCGTTGTGTGCCAAAATGACCACCACATGCATATGTGTGACAAAAGCTTAGAATTGAGTGAAATTCAGAATCATGCACACATCTACGTACAATTTGATCTGAGCAATACTTCCACAAATAAGGGTCATCCCAAACATAGAAACGTGCATCATTTTTAAGCTTATCACGTTGGTGCTTGTTTAGTTCATTTGGAATTTGTTTAGCCACCAAGTAATTCACTAAATCTGCATACCATGGTTCACTTACCTCAATGGATAGCAGCTGCTCATCGGGAAAAGTTTCAGGGATAGGTACGGCATGTTCATGCTCCTCGTGGATCATTCGGCTTAAATGGTCAGCCACTACATTCTCGCTTCCTTTCTTATCCCGGATTTCAATATCAAATTCTTGAAGAAGAAGAATCCAACGGATAAGCCTCGGCTTTGCTTCCTTTTTCGTGAGCAAGTACCTCAAAGCTGCATGATCAGAATAAACGATTACTTTAGTACCAATTAAATATGAACGGAATTTATCTAAAGCAAAAACCACAGCTAGAAGTTCTTTTTCCATCGTGGAGTAGTTCAATTGGGCATCATTGAGAGTCCGAGAGGCATAGTATATGACATGCGGCCGCTTGTCTCTTCTTTGTCCTAGAACAGCTCCTAATGCATAGTCGGATGCATCGCACATGAGCTCGAACGGAAGGCTCCAATCTGGAGGTACAATAATGGGGGCCGAGACTAGCTTCTCCTTGAGTTGGTTAAATGCCGAATTACACTCTTCATCAAACTTGAATGGCACATCTTTTTGAAGCAATCGGCAAAGAGGGTTGGACATCTTGGAGAAGTCCTTGATAAAACGCCTATAGAACCCTGCATGGCCAAGAAACGAACGTACCTCTCTAACCGAAGTAGGAGAGGGTAAGTGACGTACAAGGTCTATTTTCGATTTATCTACTTCAATTCCTTTTTCTGAAACAATATGTCCTAAAACTATACCTTGTTTCACCATAAAGTGACATTTCTCCCAATTCAAGACAAGGTTAGTTTCAACACATCGTTTCAAAATTAAGGTTAGATTATCCAAGCAATTATCAAATGAACTCCCAAACACACTGAAATCATCCATGAAAACCTCAATGATCTTTTCAACAAAATCGGAAAATATACTTACCATACACCTTTGGAAAGTGGCCGGTGCGTTGCATAAGCCAAATGGCATGCGACGATAAGCAAATGTTCCAAAGGGACATGTGAATGTGGTCTTCTCTTGATCATCCGGGGCTATCACAATTTGGTTATATCCAGAGTATCCATCAAGAAAACAGTAAAAGGCATGACCGGCTAACCTTTCGAGCATCTGGTCGATGAATGGCAAAGGAAAGTGATCTTTCCTAGTCATGGCATTTAGCTTCCGGTAATCGATACATACTCACCATCCAGTCTGAATGCGTGTAGGTATGAGCTCATTCTCATCATTCTTGATAACAGTTACTCCGGACTTCTTGGGAACGACTTGAACTGGAGAGACCCAACGGCTATCGGAGATAGGGTAGATCACTCCGCAATCCAAAAGCTTGATTATTTCCTTCTTCACCACTTCCATCATCGGAGGGTTGAGACGGCGTTGAGCCTCTCGGGATGGCTTAGTCCCCTCCTCAAGAAGTATACGGTGCATGCATGTGGTAGGGCTTATTCCTTTAATGTCGGCCAAAGTCCACCCTATGGCCGTTTTATGTTCTCGCAGCACCCTCACAAGCTTCTCCTCCTCCATTGCCGTGAGACTTGATGAAATGATGACGGGCAATGTTTCGCCTTCTCCCAAAAACACATACTTCAAATGGTCCGGCAACGGCTTAAGTTCAAGCGATGGTGCCTGAACAACAGAAGGTAGCATCTTAGTGGAAACTGAATTTGAAAGTGAGAGTGGAACCTTACCATATTGTTGTGGCAATGACTCAAAAGCTGCCACAACCTCAATTATTTCTTCACTAGAACCCATGGCAAAGAATTCCTCCTCCTTGCCGTGGCCTTGCATTGGCCCAAATCCTTCATTTTTGCACTCTATGGCCTTAGTGATGGTTGTTTCCAGGGCGTCCTCGTTCAATTCTTCAAGGTATACCTGCGCCAAATAATCGATAACATCAATGGAAAAACAAGAATGGTCATCAACGGGATATCTCATAGTTTCAGAAATATTAAAATCAATCACTTCCCTATCGAATTCCATTGTCAAGGTGCCTTTGTATACATCAATCTTCGTTCGGGCCGTCTTCATGAATGGCCTACCAAGGAGAATCGGCAAAGATGTAGAATGGGCTGAATCCTCCATGTCTAGGACGTAGAAATCAGCCGGAAAAATTAAATGGTTCACCTGCACAAGCACATCTTCCAAAACTCCTTTTGGATACGCGTTAGACCGATCGGCCAATTGTATAATTACACCATCTTGTTTTAATTCACCCAAATTCATAGATGCATAAATAGAATAAGGCATGACATTTATGGATGCACCTAAATCAAGCATGGCATGTTCAAAACGATTATGTCCAATCACACAAGGAATCGTGAAACTACCGGGGTCTTTGCACTTGGTAGGCAGTTTACGTTGCAAAACAGCGGACACATTCTCGCTTACCTTCACTACCTCTTTGTTTGCCCTTCTTCTCTTTGTATTGCATAGGTCCTTGAGGAATTTAGCATACTTTGGAACCTGTTTGATTGCATCGAGAAGCGGTATGTTCACTTGCACCTTCCGGAACGTTTCAAGAATGTCCTTCTCGCTTTCTTCCTTTTTTTCTTGCATGAACCTGCGAGGAAAAGGTACATTGGGCAGATTAGGACGTGAAGTACATGAATTTGAACTTAAATTACCTGATTTGGCCGAGTTAGGGTGATTGGAGGCCTGCGGCATTGGGTTTTTCACCCTTACCGTGGGTGAGCTAGACACTTCCTCAGGTTGTGTCGTCTCTTCATCTACTTTCTGGGCAGATTTGGGATTGTTTGGCTCGGTCCCAACTTCTTTTCCACCCCTTAGGGTGATGGCCCTGGAGGATTCGAATCCTCCCTTTGGATTGACTGTGGTTGAGCTAGGAAGCTTTCCTTGCTCTCTAATCTGTCCAAGGAACTCAGAAATCTGCCCTATTTGTTTCTTCATATCCATCATCTCCTTCTCGTTATTTGCTATCCGGTTGTTTTGATTTTGCAACCCCTGCGAAATAGAGGTTAGTAATTGCATAGCTTGATCACTTTCCAAGGACGTACCTGAATGAGATGATGCCGAAGGTTGTTGGGGTGCATACGGCTTGGAATAAAAACCAGGGGGGTTTGGCCTAAATCCTCCTTGTTGGGCAGCTTGTTGTGGCTCCCTCCATTTGAAGTTTGGATGGTCCCTCCATCCGACATTGTAAGTGTTCGAGTATGGGTTGTTTTGATTTTGTCCTTGGAAACCAATTGCATTAGCAGACTCCCACCCACCATTCTCGATTAGTTGAGGGCACTTGTCGGATGGATGCCCTTGAATTGAGCACACGCCACAAACTTGGTGTTCTTGTGCTTTTGGACCAATCACAACCTGAGAAACAAGAGAAGTAAGATTAGCAAGTTGTGATTGAATTTCAGAAATAGCACTCACCTCATTTACACTTTGTTGCCGTGGGGCTTCCCTTTGGCCCACTCCTTCATATTGTTGAGCGTTGAGCGCTCGGTTGGCTATGAGAATCTTGGCATCCCTTGGTGTTTTGTCCACCAATGCTTCTCCCGCTGATGCATCAAGCATTTGACGTTCGATAGGAAGGAGGCCCTCATAGAAATATTGAAGGAGAAGTTCCTCCTTCATTTGATGTTGAGGACATGAAGCTACAAGGCCCTTGAAGCGCTCATAATAAGCCGGGAATGTCTCACCATGATTCTATTGAATACCACTAATTTTCTTCCGTAGGAGAATCACTCTCGAAGTAGGGAAGAATTTCTCCAAGAAAGCACGCTTCATACTCTCCCACGAAGTCACAGTTCCCGGGGCTAGTTCGTAGAGCCAATCTTTGGCCTTGTCCATAAGTGAAAATGGAAAGGCCTTCATCTTCAATATACTCCCATCCACATTGACGGGGGTCATGCTCGAACAAACCACCTCGAACTCCTTCAAGTGTTTGTTGGGGTCTTCCATAGACAAGCCATGGAACTTCGGAATATGGTGTAACAAACTGGATTTGAGTTCAAATTCCTCAGTCTTCCCCTCTGCAGCCGTGGGGTATTGGATACAAAGAGGCAATGCATTATCCAAACCCGAGGCCGAAAGCTCCTTGATGGTTCTATTATCTGCTGCCATGGCTTGTTCTTCTTCAAAAATCTGATCCGTGGGCTTTTCTTCTACACCTACTTCGTCTTCTTCAAGCCCAGGTTGTGGTGGCTCTTGTTGACTCCTCGTTCTCCTCAAAGTGCGTTCAAAATCACCGTCAAAGTCGGAGATGTTCTCTATAATAGGCCGAGAGCTACGAGTCATACACAGTACCTAAAAAACAAGGAAACAAACAAACTAAGAATCTGAAATAAGAATGCACGAAAAACAAAAAAAATATAAAAATAAAGACAAGGGATTAGCAAAGTTGCTAATCCCCGGCAACGGCGCCAAAATTTGATGCGATTTTTATACGCACACAAACTAAACCCTATTTGTGACAATTGTAGTAATGATGTAAGTAGGGATCGTTCTAACCGGGGATTAACTAGGGATGCTAAACACTTGACTCAAATAAATAAAACTAACTTTTAAAACACTAAGACAAACTAAAAGACTCAAAACAAGTTCAAAAGACTCCAAATACTTAAAAACATAAAATAAGACAAATCAAATGATTAAGACTTAACAAAATAGAGGGGGGAATTGTGGTTGGACGAGATTAAATTAAACGGACAGATTATAATTTAAAACAGATAGTAAAGATGAATGTGATGAAAATATGGATGATGGAATAGCTAAGGGGTTCTTCTCCACACATGTTACACTTGCATACAAAATTGATTCTCAGTTGGTCTTTCGATAAATTATGAAACTCAATGCTCCAAGTTAATTAGGTCCGCTTAAATTAACTTTCAGATTTCCCTAGATTCGTTGGATTGAATGGAATACGCATTACAACCAAATTATTCTTAATCAAAGTCCCTAACTATGGAATACGCATGATAGAGACATTCAACAAAGATCATTAAGTTCAACGGAAATCATAAACATCGACGAGGCATTCGTTACTATGGAATACGCATGAAACTTATGCCAAGAATTCGTTTAACGCGATTGTTTATAAGCAACCTCCACTACTTGTGAATATAAGTTCATAACGATTAGGTGAAATTCACTTATATTCTAGCGTCATATTTATGCATGAAAATTAAGCTTGCAATCTCAATGAACATACATAAATAAGTTATCAATCAAACAGTTAAACGAATTGAATCCACAACTTATGAAATTCCAACCAAACGTAATCAATTCAAATTGCAAATATAAACATAGTTTCGAATCACCCCCTAGCTAAAGGGGGTTTAGTTCCTCATAACTTTGAAATCAAAGAAACACCTAAACATTCCAACAACTCAAACTTGAATTGTATGAACGTTTAGGCACTCTTATCTTCCATTCTCATACGTACAAAACAAAGAGAATTAAATTTAAACTTTGAAATCAAAGAAACACCTAAACATTCCAACAACTCAAACTTGAATTGTATGAACGTTTAAGCACTCTTTTCTTCCTCTTTGTTGTAGCACAAGGTCTAAGGTGAGCTTTGGGGATTATGTGAAGTGTTTTGGAGGGATGGGAAGTGGTTGGATAGTGGCTGCAATGGAGGAGAAAAACTGCACAGAAATGGAAATGATTTGCGGCACAAGGGTTGTGTTTGTGTTGTGTGAAGTGTTGTGAATGGAAATATGAGATGCTTCTTGAATGAATGAATGCAAGGGTATTTATAGGAGTAGTGGAGGGAACATATGGCTGTTTGTTTAAGTTGTTTGTGTGGAGGAATGATGGAAAAAACAGCTAGGACAACATGTGAAAGCTGGAAAACATAAGGATCCCACGGCATGGCTTGTTGTTGGTGCTGGAATTGCATGTGTGTGCATGTGTTTGTGTTTTCAGGATGGTTCTTTGTGTTGTGAAGAGAATAAATGTATGATGGTGGCTGAATGATTAAAGGGAATGAATGGGAGTGACACTAGGTTGGTTATGCATGTGGAATGTGGCTGAATTGTTGGTGAAATGATGAATGGGAAAGCTGGAATTTCAAAGGGGGAGCCACGGCATGGATGTTGTTTGAATGTGTAAAGTGTGTGTGAATGCATGTGTAGATGCTAATAAATAATGCATGTAGGGTTAGGAAATAAAATCATAACTTAAAGGGGGATGATTAAAGGGTGTTGAAAGGTTTGAAATGCATGTGTAATGTTGGAAAGGGATTGGGAATGCATGGCTTTGGGGAAAGAATGAGTGGATGTGCAAATGTGTTTTAATTAATGAAAGTGTTTGGAGAATGAATGCAATGATGAAGAGTGAATAAAGAATGCATGTAGGGTTAGCTAGGTTGGCTTTGTTTGGGTGCTTGTGTGTTAATGGTGGTTTTGCATGTGAATTGATGGATTGTTTTTTATGGAATTGATGGTTCTTTGCATGGCTATAAGGGAGAGAATAAGAGAGAATGGGCTAGGCCCTTTGTTTTATGTCCAAAGTGAATACAAGGCCTTCAAATTCGTCCATCCTCTTGGCTCCATGGATAAGCTATCCAATCCATGCCCAAAAATGCTCCAAATGGCCTCAAAATGCACTTTCTTGCTCCCTAAGCCCTTAGAACCTGAAAACACACAAAAGAAGCATAAAGAACTAAAATAACTAAAGAAACATAACGTAAATGTACGAGAACAAGCCATTTAAGTCGCATGAATATGCTCCTATCAATGTGGCTGCATGTTTGAATGATTAAAGGATGCATGTGGGTTGGAAATGCATGTGTAAGCATGTGTTGGCTGAATTAAAGAATGTGAGGGAATGATGAAAGGGGAAACATGACAGCTAGGTTGGTTGAATGATTATGAGTGCATGTGGCTGATTTATGAAGGGAATGCATGTGATTTAAAGGGTGGGAGTGCATGTGATTTGGTTGGAATGATTGGAATGCAATCTGAAATGGGAGATGGAATGGCTGAATGTGGTGCAATGATAATGTCTTGTGGCTGAATGGATTAAAGAATGAGAGTGCATGTGGGTGGAAATGCATGTGGGTTAAAGAGTGAATGCATGTGCAATGACAGCTAGGTTGAATTAATTAAAGGGATTGCATGTGCAAGGTTTTGGTGTGAATGATTGAATGTGCATGTGGCTGATTTATGAAGAGTGAATGCATGTGGCTGCAAGGTGTGAATGATTATGGGTGCATGTGGCTGCAATGGATTAGGAATCCTTCAATTTCGTCCATTCCTTTTGCTCCAAACATAAGCTATCCATTCCAAGTCCAATTTTGCTCCAAAATGCATCTTTTTGCTTCCTTAGCCATATGAACCTAAAAACACACGAAAATGGCTGAAACTACTAAAACAACTATGAATTAACAATATGAATGCACGAAAACAAGCTAAGTAAGTCGCCTAAATATGCTCCTATCAAATTCCCCCACACTTATCTTTTGCTCGTCCTCGAGCAAAACAGAAAAACAAAACAAACAAAACGACACTAAACAAGTAAAACACAACCTAAACCTTCCAACAATCGTCTCAGGGATTTCCAATGCACATGACAAGTTAAAAATCATTATTCCCACAGATTTTAGCCATCTTTACACTTAAGTACATTCTTACTCATAGTCACCACATACTAGTTCACAATTAAGCATTTTAAAACCATGATTTGAATGTTGTAACATGCCTTAGAGAATTTCCTCAATTCCTTATTAGAATGCACTCTATTTTCACACGGATTTTTTGACTACACACCCTACATTAGTTATATGTGAGAGATTGATGTAAATAACTATTCGTCGGGCATGAAGAGGAAGCTTGATGAGCTGCAAGAATTTGAGGGTCGAATTCAAAGTGACCGTCAAAGGTTTGCGGCTTATCTCCAGAGGCACCTTTTTCCTGGGTCATCCAGCGTTTGGCCAAGTATTAAGGCCTGGAATGCTCTAGCTCCGATGCCTCCCGCTTCGATGCCTTCCGCTCCGATGCTTCCCGCTTCTATGCCTTCCGCTTCTATGCCTTCTGCTTCTATGCCTCCCGCTTCTATGCCTTCCGCTTCTATGCCTTCCGCTCCGACGCCTCGTAGTGGGGCTTCATGTAAACAACCTCTGTGAAGGCTCCATCTTTCTCCATGTTTAGTAAATTTTTTTTTTTTTTTTTTTTATATATATCAAATCAAACGGCATGGAATTGGTCCTTGAATGGAAGGTGATACTTGAAGTGAACCGGCATTGGTTTGAATTCTAGTGTAGGTGCCTGATTCATAAAAAACAACAAGTTAGTATAAAATGTAATGGAATTTGGAAAAGATGACTTACTTGTTTTGTCCGACAAGAACTCAATGACAAACACCACTCCTTTGAAAGTTTCAGGGATATTGGACTTGGCCAGATTGAATGTGATGGTTATGACTTGTCCAATGTCATCAAATTCAACTTCATTGGGTTTTGTGGTTTCAAGAACGTCCTCTTTGATGAATTCATGACATTCCCTACTTTTCACCTTCGGAAGGGCTTCCAAGATGTCTTTTTTACTTTCTTCTTCCTTGGAATTCATGAACCTGCAAGGAATAGGGATATTAGGTGGAATGGGGTTAGAACTAATTAAATTTGGAACAACCTTACTTGAATTAGATGGCATAGGAGCAATAGGTGCCTCCGGTAAAGGTGTTTCCACCCTTGCCGTGGGTTGGGTGTATTCCTCTTCCTTGTGATTTGATTTTGATGGTTGAGGGTCCGTTCCAACCTCCTTGTCACTTCTCAACATGATTTCCTTGGCAGTTTCAAATTCTCCCTTCGGATTTGCAATGGTTGAACTAGGGAGTTCGCCTTGGTCTCGAAATTGTCCTACGAACTCCGCGATCTGCCCAATTTGCTTTTCCAAGTGGTCCAACCTTTTGTCTTGATTTTGGCCCTCCTTGACTTGATTTTGTGAGCCCTGCACCAAACAAATTAATTCATTAAGCTTTTGATTATAATCTATTGACGAACTTGAGTTTGGTTGGCCATATTGAATATGAGGTGGCTGCCAATATCCTTCTTGTTGAACATTTTGAGGTTCCCACCACATAGAAGTTGAATAATCACTCCAATCCGAATTGTAAGTATTGGAAAACACGTTATTCCTTGATTGAAGATCAAATGTACCCACGCTTAGCATTTGGGACCTTTCCATGAGCTGTGACAAAAGAGAAGCATTATCAAGTGCCATGTTGTGCTTCTCTAGTACTTGAAATCAACAAACAAAACAAAAATCAAAAACAAAAACTAAAATACATAACAGAAACGAACAATCCAAGAGATTAGCAAATTTGCTAATCCCCGGCAACGGCGCCAAAATTTGATGCGTGATTTAAACGCACACAAATTAAACCCTCTTTTTGACAATTGTAGTATAAGTATAAGTAGGGATCGTTCTGGACCGGGGATTAGGAGGGATTGTTAATCACTTGGATTTGACTCAAAAACGTAAAAACACAATATAAAACACTAAACTAGACTCAAAGAATGTAAAACTAAACTTTAAAACACTAAAACAAACCAAAAGACTCAAACATCACCCAAAACACTCAAAACTGCCTTAAAAACACTTTCTGGGCAGTTTTGAGCACTTTGGTAAATTTGGACGAATTTGTGCAACAAATTGAATCAAAACACTTATAAACACAAACTAATACACTTTCTAACTAAATTGGACATTAAAGTAAAGGGGGATTTAGGATTTGACGAAAATTGAAATAACGAAACAAGTTAATAAACTAGACAGAATGTAAATATGAAATTGATGAAATGGAATGAATGGATGATAGAATAGCTAAGGGGTTCATCTCCATACATGTTACACTTGCATAATAAAACGATTTCCAATTGCATTTCAATAAACCATTAATTCTCAACGCTCCAAGTTAATTAGGTCCGCTTAAATTAACTTTCAAATCTTCCTAACGTTATTGAATTGGATGATTGCATACGACAACCCAAAACATTCCCCACAAGTCCCCTACATGATTGCATAATAGAGATACAAGCAAGAATCATTACGCTCTATGAAAATTATAAGTGTTGACGAGGCATTCGTTACTATGGAATACGCATGAAACTTATGCCAAGAATTCGTTTAACGCGATTGTTTATAAGCAACCTCCACTACTTGTGAATATAAGTTCATAACGATTAGGTGAAACTCACTTATATTCTAGCGTCAAATTCGTGCATGAAAATTAAGCGTGTATTCTCAATAAACATACATAAATAAGTTATCAATCAAACGGTTAAACAAATTGAATCCACAACTTATGAAACGCAATTAGAAGTAATCAAATCAAAATGCAAGCATAAACATATATTTCGAATCCCCCCCTAACCAAGGGGGGTTTAGTTCCTCATAACTTTGAAATCAAAGAAACACCTAAACATTCCAACAACTCAAGCTTGAATTGTATGAACGTTTAGGCACTCTTCTCTTCCATTCCTCATACGTACAAAACAAAGAGAATTGAATTTAAACATTGAAATCAAAGAAACACCTAAACATTCCAACAACTCAAACTTGAATTGTATGAACGTTTAGGCACTCTTCTCTTCCTCGTTGTTGTATCACAAGGTCTAAGGTGAGTTTTGGGATAGTGTGAAGTGTTTTGGAGGGATGGGGAGTGGTTGGAGTGGTGTTTGGATTAGTAGGGAAACTCACGGCCAAGGATTGGTGTGATGGTTGAATTTCTGAAAATGGATGAGTGAATGAGAATGAATGCAATGGATGCTTATTTATAGGTGAAATGGGGGGAACATGACAGCTAGGAGGGAATGTGGCTGCATGTTTGAATGATTAAAGGATGCATGTGGGTTGGAATTGCATGTGCAATGAATATGTGGCTGCATGTGCAAGGGGACAATCTGAAAATGCATGTGAAAGCATGTGTTGGCTGAATTGGTGGTGCATGTGCTGATTTGTGGTGCATTTGGATAGGAAAGTCACGGCAATGATGGTGTTTTCTGTGAATGATGGCAGATTGTGTTTGCATGTGAATTAGGTTGTGAAATGATGAAGGAAATGCATGTGCAATGAAGTGGATTTTCTGATGGGAACTCACGGCAAGGTTGGAGAATGAATGTGTGATGGTGTGATTGAATGATTAAAGTGCATGTGGGTGGAAATGCATGTGCAATGGCTGATTGTGGTGCAATGATAATGTCTTGTGGCTGAAATGATGAAATGGATGGGAGTGCATGTGGCTTGGGTGCATGTGGAGTGGCTTGTGCATGTGAAGTGATTGCTGAAAATGAATGTGAAATGAAATGATAATGTTTTGCACGGCTAGGTGTTGTGTTTGTTTGAATGTGCATGTGATTAAATTAAAGGATGCAAAGTGAATGAATAATGAATGCATGTGCACGGTTTTTGGGAGAAAGGTGGATGAATGTACATGTGAATTAGGTTGTGAAATCTGATGGAATGATGAAGTGGCTGAAATGATGAAAGAATGAGGGTATGCACGGCAATGATGATTTCTGGTGGTGAATGGGTGTATGTTTGAATGATTAAAGGGTGTGGAAGATGGCTGGAAAGTGTATGAATGGTGGAGGAAAGGTGGAAGTGCATGTGGAATGTGATGGGAATGCAAGAGGGGGGAGCTGGAAATGCATGTGTGATGCACGGCTTTTGGGCAGATTGTTGGTGAAAATGTGTTGATGGTTTATGGAGATGCATGTGCAATGGATAAAGAAAAGGTTCAAATATCCTAGAACTAAAGAGAACAAGGTTCCAACACTTTGGTCTTCAATTAGGTCTTCAATTTCGTCCAACACTTTGGCTCCAAGCATAAGCTATCCATCCTTAGCCCAAAAGTGCTCCAAAAGTCTCCAAAATGCATCTTTTTGCTCCTTTAGCCCTTTGGACCTACAAACACACGAAAATAGCTTAAAGTACTAAAATAACTAAAGAAACATAACGTAAATGCACGAGAACAAGCCATTTAAGTCGCATGAATATGCTCCTATCAAATACCCCCACACTTATCTTTTGCTAGTCCTCGAGCAAAACAAAACAACAAAAGAACACGAAACTAGACAAAACGAACAAAACACCACCTACACCTTCCAACAATCGTCTCACGGATTTCCAATGCACATGACAAGTTAAAAATCATTAGTCCCATAGATTTTAGTCATCTTCACACTTGAGTACATTCTTAATCATAGTCACCACATACTATTTCACAATTAAGCATTTAAAACCATGTTTTGAATGTAGTAACATGCCTTAGAGAATTTGCTCAAATCCTTACAAGAATGCACTCTATTTTCACACAGATTTTCTGACTACACACCCTACACTAGTTATATGTGAGAGATTGATGTAAACATGAAAGACTAGTATCTCACTTATGTTATAACAAAGAAAGCATTTTCTGGATTTACGATAATGACATGAATATGATCTCATGAATAGAATGCTCCTACTTAGAATGAGAACCAATGATTCCATAAGCTCATATCAATTCCAAACTCCACATTATTGAACACATAACGATCAAGATAGAAGTCAAAGGGGTGTAACGGGGCTAAAGGTGTTTGGATAACAAAGAAGGAATATGGAAAACAAAGGTTCTTAAAGCAATAGTGAGCAAAGTATTGAATTAGGCACTTAGAATTCCCTTAAGAACGCAGAAGTCAACTTTGAACACCCAAGGGAAAGTCACACAAAACTTAGGGCCATATTCAACTTTTTGGACCCTTTCTTCAACAATCACACTTGTGAATCCATTCTCACTTATTTTCACTCTTTTTCTTTCTTTTCTTCTTCTTTTTCTCATATTTTTTTTTTCTTTTTCCCGTGCCTCCTTTAAGACTTAGGCACATACATACACACAAAAATCCCTTCCCCCACACTTATTTTCTGCAACATATTAATCAAAAGGAATTCATTATCCGTCATGCTTACTATGCTTCAAGAATAAGGGTACGGATGGTCCTAATCTAGGCTAGGTGAGGATGATATGGGTTAACAAAGAACATGGGCTAAACAAGGCTCAACGGGGTTAAAACTTACAACATATACGAAATATGGGAAGTAAGGCTATTTGGCTATGGTGGCAACTACACAATGATAGGAGCATATTCATGCGACTTAAATGGCTTGTTCTCGTGCATTTACGTTATGTTTCTTTAGTTATTTTAGTACTTTAAGCTATTTTCGTGTGTTTGTAGGTTCTAAGGGCAAGGTATGCAAAAGGATGCCTTTTGGAGCCTTTTGGAGCAAATTAGAGATTGGAATGGATATCATATGCTTGGAGCCAAGAGGATGGACGAAATTGAAGACTTGAAGTAGGAAAGTTAAATCCTAAAAGACCTCATGTTTGAGCATCATTGAAGACTCCTACGCATTTTAGAACACAAAAACAACATTCCTTGCAACCTTAGGATATTGTCGTGTGTTTCCTTGTGTCTCCCTTCCTTGCCATGCAAGGAAGGGCTTTGTTCCCTATTTTAAACACTTAAATCATTCACTTAACATATCATTCACTTATCATATCATTCACTTCACATATCATTCACCACATATCATTCACTTATCATATCATTACTTATCATCACCACTTATCACTTATCATAATCACATATCATTACTTATCATCACCACTTATCACCTTTCTCCCAAAACCATTCACATGCATTCCATCCTTTAAAACATTGCACATGCACTCATAATCATTCACACCTTGCACCCACATGCACTCCCTTTAATTAATTAACCCACATACACCCTTTATTCACTTCATCATTGCAGCCACCCACATCCATTTAATTCACATGCTTTCATATGCATTTTCAGCCATGCACATTCATCTTGCATTTGCAGAAAATCCACTTCCTTTGCACATGCATTCATCATCATCACTCTAGCTTTAATCACATGCATAAATCAGCCACATGCATCTCCCATCACCATTTCAGATTTCCACCCACCTCCTCGCTGTCATGTTCCCTCTTATTTACCTATAAATAAGCATGCATTTCAGCCACAATTCATTCACACTCATTCATACACATTTCAGTCACAAAACACTTCCATTTCAGAAATTCATCCATTGTACATACCACAAACACTTCCCCCTTTGTGCCGTGAGTCTCCCTTACAATCCAAACACCATCCTTCCATTTCCACCACTACTCTTCCATTCCTCCACCACTCCCCAAACCATTCACACCATCAAACTATCCTTAGACCTTGTGCTACAACGAAGAGGAAGATAAGAGGGCCTAAACGTTCATACAATTCAAGTTTGAGTTGTTGGAATGTTTAGGTGTTTCTTTGATTTCAATGTTTAATTTCAATACTCTTTGTTTTGTACGAATGAGGAATGGAAGAGAAGAGGGCCTAAACGTTCATACAATTCAAGTTTGAGTTGTTGGAATGTTTAGGTGTTTCTTTGATTCTCTTTGTTTTGTACCATGAGGAACTAAACCCCCCTTGGCTAGGGGGGAATTCGAAATATATGTTTATGCTTGCATTTTGATTTGATTACTTCTAATTGCGTTTCATAAGTTGTGGATTCAATTCGTTTAACCGTTTGATTGATAACTTATTTATGTATGTTTATTGAGAGTGCACACTTAATTTTCATGCATGAATATGACGCTAGAATATAAGTGAGTTTCACCTAATAGTTACGAACTTATATTCACAAGTAGTGGAGGTTGCTTATAAACAATCGCGTTAAACGAATTCTTGGCATAAGTTTCATGCGTATTCCATAGTAACGAATGCCTCGTCAACACTTATAGTTTTCATAATGCTTAATGATCTTTGATTGTATCTTTATTGTGCTTTTCACGTAAAGGACTTTTGGAGAATGTGGTGAATTGCGTTGCGCTAACCCATCCAATTCATTAACTTAAGGAGAACTTGACGGTTAATTTAAGCGGACCTAATTAACTTGGAGCGTAGAGAATTAATGGTTTATTGAAATGCAATTGGAAATCGTTTTATTATGCAAGTATAACATATGTGGAGATGAACCCCGTAGCTAACTTTCCATCCATTCAATTCCATCAATTTATTCTTTCTTCTTTTGTTTCTGTTTTCATGTTTAATTTAACTTGTTGTTCAATTATGTTAAACATGTGGAACTAATTTCTTTTTAGTTAGAGGCGAATATGAAGCCATGGACATATGTTGGTTATGATTTGATTTACTCCAGTTATGAATTCATGAACTTTAGATGTGGTTTACTTTTCTGTTTTGATTAAGAACTTGTTTATGTATGTGGGTTGAGGGCCGACACTTAATTTGCTTGCCTAAACTTGATGCTAGGATATAAGGGAATTTCAGCTAATCGTTATGAACTTATATTCATGAGTAGTAAAGATCGCTAGTCACGATTGTGTTTAGTAAACCCTAGGCTGGATTAACATGCGTATTCCATAGTTATGAATGCCTAGTCGATGTTTATGATTTCCGTTGAACTTAATGATCTTTGTTGAATGTCTCTATCATGCGTATTCCATGGTTAGGGACTTTGATTAGGAATAATTTGGTTGTAATGCGTATTCCATTCAATCCAATGAATCTAGGGAAATCTGAAAGTTAGTTTAAGCGAACCTAATTAACTTGGAGCATTGTCATTCATCGTTCGTTGAAGTCATAACTGGGAGTCAAATTATATGCTTATGTTCATGTGTGGATAAGGAACCCTCTAACTAGTTTTTCATCATTCTATTCCATCAATTTCGTTTGTACAATCTGTTTTGTTTCCAAGTTTCTGTTTTAGTTTTAAATTCGTCAAAACCAATCCCCCATTTATTTTAAAGTGTTAGATTAGTTAGAATTACATTTAGTTTGTGTTTTTAAGAGTCTTGAGTCAAGTCATAACTTAATTTCGTCCAAATTTGTGTTTGTACTCAAATCTACCCAGAAAGTGGTTTTTAGGCAGATTTGAGTGTTTTGGGTGATGTTTGAGTCTTTTGGTTTGTTTTAGTGTTTTAAAGTTTAGTTTTACATTCTTTGAGTCTAGTTTAGTATTTTATATTACGTTTTTACGTTTTTGAGTCAGTTTCCAAGTGATTAACAATCCCTCCTAATCCCCGGTCCAGAACGATCCCTACTTACATCATTACTACAATTGTCAAAAAGAGGGTTTAATTTGTGTGCGTATAATTCTCGCATCACACAACTTCATCTTGATATATGTTATGCAATTCAATGTCATGCTTTGAATGAAACGGATATAAGTTCTAGCATTTAGTTCTATCATGATACAATTGCATTCTAAGTAGCAACCAAGCAAGGAATAATGAGATCATGCAACAACTTTAGAAAACAAAGAATCACAGAAAATAACTCTCCAAAGAAGGTAATGGCTCGAGTCTCACAGGGTTGTAGCGTTTGTTTGAGTTCCTTCCTTCAAGCATGCTACAAAAACGAATTTTTCTTTTATGATTGCATGTGAAGTCATACATTATAACCATAACCAAGCATATACCAAGAGTAAATCAAACTTTTCTCTATGTTTATAACTCTTTTTAACCGTCATGTAATTACAAACCAAATCCTTATCATTGTGTTGGAAGGTACCCTAAGACACAAACACACAAAAACGACTCAAAACACTCTTTTTAGGCTTTTCAAAACATGTTTTTCAAATTTTTATGTGATTTTCGGAGTTATAAAAACAAAACATACTAAAACACTCTAAAACAACTTAAAAACACCTTAAAACAGCAAGGAACAATATTTGAAGTTATGGGTGATAAAATCCCACGAATTTGCATCAAATATACTTAGTTACCCCCCCACACTTAAATCAAACATTGTCCTCAATGTTTTAAGCATAGATTCACACAAAACATAAGTAAACACACAAAAAGCAACTAAACATACTAAACATGGCAGAATGTAACTTAACAAAGAGAAGAGTTTAGGGACGCAAATCTGGTTATGGAGTGTAAATTCCATCTTCTCCTTGGTAATTGCATTGAGGCATTGATCTTGGTGATTCCACAGGCTTTCTCTTGAACTGGTTTCCGCCCATCGTTGATTTTCCTTTGTGCTACTCTTGAACTGGGCAGCAGGATTCTTTTGGTCTTCCCCCGAAGGTCTGAGCTTCCTCCTTTTATCTGTTTCATTGTTCAATCTTTCCAATTCGTATTGAAGAGGGTTAGAGGATAGCTCAGCATATGCAGTTGTTCCTTGTCTCCACATGCTTCAATGTATCATTTTCACTTGCCTTACTTGCTTCGTTGAAGATGACTACTCGAGAGCAACGCTAGGTAAGCAATCAGGAATAGATTCCAGGCAGTTGGCTCCAGATCGAAAGACTGACTCCAAGTGCCGGCTGATTGCTTCTTTCACTTTGCCATGCGAGTAAGAACAAGGACAAAGAAAAAGACAGGGAAAGAGCATGATATGAGATACTTTTGCTTTTGACCTTGATGATATGAGATACCTTTGCTTTTGAAGAAGCGGTGAATGAATCAGCACATGTATTTGTTGTGCTGTTTCCTCCTGGGTCATTTTACTCCAGGCATCTGGTATCATCTTTGGGGAAGAATAGGAACTTGAGTATTTCGAAAGGCTTTGCTGGGAGTGCGCCCTCAGAGTTGAGGGAGGGTTGGGCATTTTCTTCAGGTCTGCCTTGCCATAAAAGATGAAGGTCGACATATATAGAGATAATATCAAGTGGTGGTACTGTTCTTTTACCCTTGTCGACAAACGTTTTGATCCCGCAAATCCGGCTTTTTGAAATAGTGGCGCCTCTTCGATTTCTGAACGACGCCCCTTCGCTTTCTGAACGACACGTGGTAGTGCAGATGCGACTCCTTTTGACAAAGCTGCACGCGTTTTCTGAAAAACAAAGAAAGCCTCGCCGAACTTTGCGCTTGTCGGCTAAAGATGTGTAGTTGCGATGATGGCCTCCACGTGTTTTCTGAAAAGAAGAAATCTTTTCACAAAGTTGAACGCGTCTTCTGAAAAGCCGAGAAAGCGTCGCCTAACTTACGCCGTAAATTCCGGTTTTTTGAATCGGTGGACGCGTCGCCTTGGCTTCTTATAGAGGTATCGATCACCGCTAACATACACACTCTGAAGATTTCCCATTCTTGAACATCGTCTCCGTCCCTTTGAAATTTTAACTCCATCCACCCCTTCTCTTTGAACACTTTGAAAAAATGGCAAACTCTTCGAACCTTAGCTTAGATTTGAGTCTCAGCAGGGATCCGGTTGCGCCCCGTCAAGGTAATGTATGGCGCCTTTCTTTTTTATCTTCTAACGGTCTTCTTACAGGTGAAGACTCCGTGATGCAGGACGCCACAACAGCTACAATAGTAGCTAGGAACCTCCTCACTCCAAAAGATAGTAAGCTGCTGTCAGGATGGTCCGATGAGTTGGCCGTTCAAGAGTCCCTCGCACTTAGTGTTCAGTGTGCGAGTTCTGTGTCCAACATGGGCCAACGCCTTCTTGCCCGCTCCCGTCAGGTGGAATCATTGATGGCAGAGGTGGAAAGTCTTAAGCAAGAGATCCAGCAGCTTAAGTACGAGAATAGAAGTTTGCATGTGCTTGCAAATAACTATTCGTCGGGCATGAAGAGGAAGCTTGATGAGCTGCAAGAATCTGAGGGTCGAATTCAAAGTGACCGTCAAAGGTTTGCGGTTTATCTCCAGAGGCACCTTTTTCCTGGGTCATCCAGCGTTTGCCCAAGTATTGAGGCCTGGAATGCTCTAGCTCCGATGCCTCCCGCTTCGATGCCTTCCGCTCCGATGCTTCCCGCTTCTATGCCTTCCGCTTCTATGCCTTCTGCTTCTATGCCTCCCGCTTCTATGCCTTCCGCTTCTATGCTTTCCGCTCCGACGCCTCGTAGTGGGGCTTCACGTAAACAACCTCTGTGAAGGCTCCATCTTTCTCCATGTTTAGTAAATTTTTTTTTTTTTTTTTTATATATATCAAATCAAACGGCATGGAATTGGTCCTTGAATGGAAGGTGATACTTGAAGTGAACCGGCATTGGTTTGAATTCTAGTGTAGGTGCCTGATTCATAAAAAACAACAAGTTAGTATAAAATGTAATGGAATTTGGAAAAGATGACTTACTTGTTTTGTCCGACAAGAACTCAATGACAAACACCACTCCTTTGAAAGTTTCAGGGATATTGGACTTGGCCAGATTGCATGTGATGGTTATGACTTGTCCAATGTCATCAAATTCAACTTCATTGGGTTTTGTGGTTTCAAGAACGTCCACTTTGATGAATTCATGACATTCCCTACTTTTCACCTTTGGAAGGGCTTCCAAGATGTCTTTTTTACTTTCTTCTTCCTTGGAATTCATGAACCTGCAAGGAATAGGGATATTAGGTGGAATGGGGTTAGAACTAACTAAATTTGGAACAACCTTACTTGAATTAGATGGCATAGGAGCAATAGGTGCCTCCGGTAAAGGTGTTTCCACCCTTGCCGTGGGTTGGGTGTATTCCTCTTCCTTGTGATTTGATTTTGATGGTTGAGGGTCCGTTCCAACCTCCTTGTCACTTCTCAACATGATTTCCTTGGCAGTTTCAAATTCTCCCTTCGGATTTGCAATGGTTGAACTAGGGAGTTCGCCTTGGTCTCGAAATTGTCTTACGAACTCCGCGATCTGCCCAATTTGCTTTTCCAAGTGGTCCAACCTTTTGTCTTGATTTTGGCCCTCCTTGACTTGATTTTGTGAGCCCTGCACCAAACAAATTAATTCATTAAGCTTTTGATTATAATCTATTGACGAACTTGAGTTTGGTTGGCCATATTGAATATGAGGTGGCTGCCAATATCCTTCTTGTTGAACATTTTGAGGTTCCCACCACATAGAAGTTGAATAATCACTCCAATCCGAATTGTAAGTATTGGAAAACACGTTATTCCTTGATTGAAGATCAAATGTACCCACGCTTTGCATTTGGGACCTTTCCATGAGCTGTGACAAAAGAGAAGCATTATCAAGTGCCATGTTGTGCTTCTCTAGTACTTGAAATCAACAAACAAAACAAAAATCAAAAACTAAAACTAAAATACATAACAGAAACGAACAATCCAAGAGATTAGCAAATTTGCTAATCCCCGGCAACGGCGCCAAAATTTGATGCGTGATTTAAACACACACAAATTAAACCCTCTTTTTGACAATTGTAGTATAAGTATAAGTAGGGATCGTTCTGGACCGGGGATTAGGAGGGATTGTTAATCACTTGGATTTGACTCAAAAACGTAAAAACACAATATAAAACACTAAACTAGACTCAAATAATGTAAAACTAAACTTTAAAACACTAAAACAAACCAAAAGACTCAAACATCACCCAAAACACTCAAAACTGCCTTAAAAACACTTTCTAGGCAGTTTTGAGCACTTTGGTGAATTTGGACGAATTTGTGCAACAAATTGAATCAAAACACTTATAAACACAAACTAATACACTTTCTAACTAAATTAGACATTAAAGTAAAGGGGGATTTAGGATTTGACGAAAATTGAAATAACGAAACAAGTTAATAAACTAGACAGAATGTAAATATGAAATTGATGAAATGGAATGAATGGATGATAGAATAGCTAAGGGGTTCATCTCCATACATGTTACACTTGCATAATAAAACGATTTCCAATTGCATTTCAATAAACCATTAATTCTCAACGCTCCAAGTTAATTAGGTCCGCTTAAATTAACTTTCAAATCTTCCTAACGTTATTGAATTGGATGATTGCATACGACAACCCAAAACATTCCCCACAAGTCCCCTACATGATTGCATAATAGAGATACAAGCAAGAATCATTACGCTCTATGAAAATTATAAGTGTTGACGAGGCATTCGTTACTATGGAATACGCATGAAACTTATGCCAAGAATTCGTTTAACGCGATTGTTTATAAGCAACCTCCACTACTTGTGAATATAAGTTCATAACGATTAGGTGAAACTCACTTATATTCTAGCGTCAAATTCATGCTTGAAAATTAAGCGCGCATTCTCAATAAACATACATAAATAAGTTATCAATCAAACGGTTAAACAAATTGAATCCACAACTTATGAAACGCAATTAGAAGTAATCAAATCAAAATGCAAGCATAAACATATATTTCGAATCCCCCCCTAACCAAGGGGGGTTTAGTTCCTCATAACTTTGAAATCATAGAAACACCTAAACATTCCAACAACTCAAGCTTGAATTGTATGAACGTTTAGGCACTCTTCTCTTCCATTCCTCATACGTACAAAACAAAGAGAATTGAATTTAAACATTGAAATGAATGAAACACCTAAACATTCCAACAACTCAAACTTGAATTGTATGAACGTTTAGGCACTCTTCTCTTCCTCGTTGTTGTATCACAAGGTCTAAGGTGAGTTTTGGGGTAGTGTGAAGTGTTTTGGAGGGATGGGGAGTGGTTGGAGTGGTGTTTGGATTAGTAGGGAAACTCACGGCCAAGGATTGGTGTGATGGTTGAATTTCTGAAAATGGATGAGTGAATGAGAATGAATGCAATGGATGCTTATTTATAGGTGAAATGGGGGGAACATGACAGCTAGGAGGGAATGTGGCTGCATGTTTGAATGATTAAAGGATGCATGTGGGTTGGAATTGCATGTGCAATGAATATGTGGCTGCATGTGCAAGGGGACAATCTGAAAATGCATGTGAAAGCATGTGTTGGCTGAATTGGTGGTGCATGTGCTGATTTGTGGTGCATTTGGATGGGAAAGTCACGGCAATGATGGTGTTTTCTGTGAATGATGGCAGATTGTGTTTACATGTGAATTAGGTTGTGAAATGATGAAGGAAATGCATGTGCAATGAAGTGGATTTTCTGATGGGAACTCACGGCAAGGTTGGAGAATGAATGTGTGATGGTGTGATTGAATGATTAAAGTGCATGTGGGTGGAAATGCATGTGCAATGGCTGATTGTGGTGCAATGATAATGTCTTGTGGCTGAATTGATGAAATGGATGGGAGTGCATGTGGCTTGGGTGCATGTGGAGTGGCTTGTGCATGTGAAGTGATTGCTGAAAATGAATGTGAAATGAAATGATAATGTTTTGCACGGCTAGGTGTTGTGTTTGTTTGAATGTGCATGTGATTAAATTAAAGGATGCAAAGTGAATGAATAATGAATGCATGTGCACGGTTTTTGGGAGAAAGGTGGATGAATGTACATGTGAATTAGGTTGTGAAATCTGATGGAATGATGAAGTGGCTGAAATGATGAAAGAATGAGGGTATGCACGACAATGATGATTTCTGGTGGTGAATGGGTGTATGTTTGAATGATTAAAGGGTGTGGAAGATGGCTGGAAAGTGTATGAATGGTGGAGGAAAGGTGGAAGTGCATGTGGAATGTGATGGGAATGCAAGAGGGGGGAGCTGGAAATGCATGTGTGATGCACGGCTTTTGGGCAGATTGTTGGTGAAAATGTGTTGATGGTTTATGGAGATGCATGTGCAATGGATAAAGAAAAGGTTCAAATGTCCTAGAACTAAAGAGAACAAGGTTCCAACACTTTGGTCTTCAATTAGGTCTTCAATTTCGTCCAACACTTTGGCTCCAAGCATAAGCTATCCATCCTTAGCCCAAAAGTGCTCCAAAAGTCTCCAAAATGCATCTTTTTGCTCCTTTAGCCCTTTGGACCTACAAACACACGAAAATAGCTTAAAGTACTAAAATAACTAAAGAAACATAACGTAAATGCACGAGAACAAGCCATTTAAGTCGCATGAATATGCTCCTATCAGACTACTCGAGAGCAACGCTAGGTAAGCAACCAGGAATAGATTCCAGGCAGTCGGCTCCAGATCGAAAGACTGACTCCAAGTGCCGGCTGATTGCTTCTTTCACTTTGCCATGCGAGTAAGAATAAGGACAAAGAAAAAGACAGGGAAATAGCATGATATGAGATACTTTTGCTTTTGACCTTGATGATATGAGATACCTTTGCTTTTGAAGAAGCGGTGAATGAATCAGCACATGGTTCAATCCGCCGTTTCCTCCTGGGTCATCTGTACTCCAGGCATCTGGTATCATCTTTGGGGAAGAAGAAAAAATTGAGTATTTCGAAAGGCTTTGCTGGGAGTGCGCCCTCAGAGGTGAGGGAGAGTTGGGCATTTTCTTCAGGTCTGCCTTGCCATAAAAGACGAAGGTCGATATATATAGAGATAATATCAAGTGGTGGTACTGTTCTTTTACCCTTGTCGACAAACGTCTCTTCGATATCGCACATCCGGCTTTTTGAAATAGTGGCGCCTCTTCTATTTCTGAATATGCTTCTTCGATTTCTGAGCAGGCGCCCCTTCGCTTTCTGAACGACACGTAGTAGTGCGGATGCGGCTTCTTTTGACAAAGCTGCACGCGTTTTCTGAAAAGCAGAGAAAGCGTCACCGAACTTTGCGCTTGTCGGCTAAAGATGTGTAGTTGCGATGATGGCCTCCACATGTTTTCGACTTTGTCAGATATCTTTTGACAAAGTTGAACGCGTTTTCTGAAAAGCCGCGAACGCGTCGCCGAACTTCACGCAGGAAAATCTAGATTTTTGAATCAGTGGTCGCGGCGCCTTGGCTTTTTATAGAGGTATCGATCACCCCAACATACACACTCTGAAGATTTCCCATTCTTGAAAATCGACTCCGGCCCTTTGAGAATTAACTTCATCCACCCTTTCTCCCTGAACACCTTTGAAAAATGACTAACTCATCGAACCTTTGCTTAGATTTGAGTCTCAGCAGCGATCCCGTTGCGCCCCGTCAAGGTAATGTATGGCGCCCTTCTTTTTTATCTTCTAACGGTCCTCTTACAGGTGAAGACTCCATGATGACGGATGCAACAACAGCTACGATAGTAGCTAGAAACCTCCTCACTCCAAAGGATAGTAGGCTGCTTTCAGGACGGTCCGATGAGTTGGCCGTTCAAGAGTCCCTCGCTCTCAGTGTTCAGTGTGCAGGCTCTGTGTCCAACATGGGCCAACGCCTACTTGCTCGCTCCCATCAGGTTGAATCGTTGATGGCAGAGGTGGAAAGTCTCAAGCAAGAGATCAAACAACTTAAGCACGAGAATAGAAGTTTGCACGTGCTTGCCAACAATTATTCGACGGGCATGAAGAGGAAGCTTGATGAGCTGCAAGAATCTGAAGGTCGGATTCAAAGTGACCGTCAAAGGTTTGCGGCTTATCTCCAGAGGCACCTCTTTCCTGGGTCATCTAGCGTTCCACCAAGCATTGTGGCATCGAATGATCTAGCTCCGATGCCTCCCGCTTCGATGCCTCCCGCTCCGAGAGTTTTGCCAAGTAGTGGGGCTTCAAGCAAACAACCTTTGTGAAAGTTACATTCTTTTATTTTTTTTCTTTTTTTTTCTTTTTTTTTAAATCAAATTGCAAACGGCAAATTAAACCCTCTTTTTGTCAAATTGTAGTACAAGTATAAGTAGGGATCGTTCTGGACCGGGGATTAGGAGGGATTGTTAATCACTTGGATTTGACTCAAAAACGTAAAAACACAATATAAAACACTATACTAGACTCAAAGAATGCAAAACTAAACTTTAAAACACTCAAACAAACTAAAAGATTCAAACATCACCCAAAACACTCAAAACTGCCTTAAAAACACTTTCTGGGCAGTTTTGAGCACTTTGGTGAATTTGGACGAATTTGTGTAATAAATTGAATCAAAACACTTATGAACACAAACTAAAACACTTTCTAACAAAGTTGGACACTAAAGTAAAGGGGGATTAAGGTTTTGACGAAACTAAATTAAATGCACAGATTCTAATTAAAACAGAATGTAAATATGAAATTGATGAAATGGAATAAATGGATGCTAGCCAAGGGGTTCATCTCCACACATGTTACACTTGCATAATAAAATGATTTCCAATTGCATTTCAATAAACCATGAATTCTCAATGCTCCAAGTTTATTAGATCCGCTTAAATTAACTTTCAAATCTTCCTAACGTTATTGAATTGGATGATTGCATACGACAACCCAAAACATTCCCCACAAGTCCCCTACATGATTGCATAATAGAGATACAAGCAAGAATCATTACGCTCTATGAAAATTATAAGTGTTGACGAGGCATTCGTTACTATGGAATACGCATGAAACTTATGCCAAGAATTCGTTTAACGCGATTGTTTATAAGCAACCTCCACTACTTGTGAATATAAGTTCGTAACTATTAGGTGAAACTCACTTATATTCTAGCGTCATATTCATGCATGAAAATTAAGTGTGCACTCTCAATAAACATACATAAATAAGTTATCAATCAAACAGTTAAACGAATTGAATCCACAAATTATGAAATGCAATTAGAAGTAATCAAATCAAAATGCAAGCATAAACATATATTTCGAATTTCCTCATACGAAATGCAAGCCCAAACGAATTGTATGAACGTTTAGGCACTCTTCTCTTCCATTCCTCATACGCACAAAACAAAGAGTATTGAAATTAAACATTGAAATCAAAGAAACACCTAAACATTCCAACAACTCAAAATTGAATTGTATGAACGTTTAGGCACTCTTCTCTTCCTCTTCGTTGTAGCACAAGGTCTAAGGATAGTTTGATGCTGTGAATGGTTTGGGGAGTGGTGAAAATGGAAGGATGGTGTTTGGATTGTAAGGGAGAGCACGGCACAAGGGAGTTTGATGGTCTACATTCTGAAATGGAAGAGTGAATCAGAATGAATGCAATGGATGCTTATTTATAGGTGAAATGGGGGGAACATGACAGCTAGGAGGGAATGTGGCTGCATGTTTGAATGATTAAAGGATGCATGTGGGTTGGAATTGCATGTGCAATGAATATGTGGTTGCATGTGCAAGGGGATGATGCGGGAATTATACGCACACAAATTAAACCCTCTTTTTGACAATTGTAGTATAAGTATAAGTAGGGATCGTTCTGGACGGAGGATTAGGAGGGATTGTTAATCACTTGGATTTGACTTAAAAACGTAAAAAAACAATATAAAACTCTATACTAGACTCAAAGAATGCAAAACTAAACTTTAAAACACTAAAACAAACCAAAAGACTCAAACATCACCCAAAACACTCAAAACTGCCTTAAAAACACTTTCTGGGCAGTTTTGAGCACTTTGGTGAATTTGGACGAAATTATGTAATAAATTGAATCAAAACACTTAGAAACATAAACTAAGACACTTTCTAACTAAATTGGACAATAAAGTAAAGGGGGATTGAGTTTTGACGAAATTAAACTAAATGAACAAATTGTAATTAAAGCAGAATGTAAATATGAATATGATGAAAGTATGGATGAATGCTAGCTAACGGGTTCATCTCCACACATGTTACACTTGCATAATAAAATGATTTCCAATTGCATTTCAATAAACCATGAATTCTCAATGCTCCAAGTTAATTAGGTCCGCTTAAATTAACTTTCAAATCTTCCTAACGTTATTGAGTTGGATGATTGCATACGACAACCCAAAACATTCCCCACAAGTCCCCTACATGATTGCATAATTGAGATACAAGCAAGAATCATTACGCTCTATGAAAATTATAAGTGTTGACGAGGCATTCGTTACTATGGAATACGCATGAAACTTATGCCAAGAATTCGTTTAACGCGATTGTTTATAAGCAACCTCCACTACTTGTGAATATAAGTTCGTAACTATTAGGTGAAACTCACTTATATTCTAGCGTCATATTCATGCATGAAAATTAAGTGTGCACTCTTAATAAACATACATAAATAAGTTATCAATCAAACAGTTAAACGAATTGAATCGACAACTTATGAAACGCAATTAGAAGTAATCAAATCAAAATGCAAGCATAAACATATATTTCGAATTCCCCCTAGCCAAGGGGGGTTTAGTTGAATTTAAACATTGGAATCAAAGAAACACCTAAACATTCCAACAACTCAAACTTGAATTGTATGAACGTTTAGGCCCTCTTCTCTTCCATTCCTCATTCGTACAAAACAAAGAGTATTGAAATTAAACATTGAAATCAAAGAAACACCTAAACATTCCAACAACTCAAACTTGAATTGTATGAACGTTTAGGCCCTCTTATCTTCCTCTTCGTTGTAGCACAAGGTCTAAGGATAGTTTGATGGTGTGAATGGTTTGGGGAGTGGTTGGAGTGGCTGCAATGGAGGAGAAAAGTGTTTTGGTGGCTGCTGCAAGGGTGTGGAGAGGTTTTGACGAATTTCTGGAATATGGAAGAGTGAATGAGAATGAATGCAATGGATGCTTATTTATAGGTAAAATGGGGGGAACATGACAGCTAGGAGGGAATGTGGCTGCATGTTTGAATGATTAAAGGATGCATGTGGGTTGGAATTGCATGTGCAATGAATATGTGGCTGCATGTGCAAGGGGACAATCTGAAAATGCATGTGAAAGCATGTGTTGGCTGCAATGATGAAATGGATGGGAGTGCATGTGGCTTAATTAATTAAAGGGAGTGCATGTGCAATGTTTTAAAGGATGGAATGCATGTGAATATGATGGAAATCTGATGGGAACTCACGGCAATGATGGTGTTTGTTTGAATGATTGCAAATTGTGTGGGTGAGTGATTAGGTTGGAAATGCATGTGAATGCAAGGTGTGAATGATTATGAGTGCATGTGGGTGAATTAAAGGATGGAATGCATGTGAATTAGGTTGGAAATCTGATGGGAACTCACGGCATTGATGGAAATGAATGATTAAATGTGCATGGCTGAAATATGAATGGAATGCATGGAATTAGGCACGGCACAAAAGGAGTTTTCTGTGGTGAATGGGAATGCATGTGAAAATGCATGTGAAAGCATGTGAATTAAATGGATGTGGGTGGAAATGTGGCTGCAATGATGAAGTGAATGCATGTGTTGATTTATGAAGATGCATGTGCAATGAAGTGGAATGGATTTACACGGCTAAGGAAAGGTTTAAATGTCCTAAAACTAAAGGGAACAAGGTTCCAACACTTTGGTCTTTAATTAGGTTTTCAATTTCGTCCAACACTTTGGCTCCAAGCATAAGCTATCCATCCTTAGCCCAAAAGTGCTCCAAAAGTCTCCAAAATGCATCTTTTTGCTCCTTTAGCCCTTTGGACCTACAAACACACAAAAATAGCTTAAAGTACTAAAATAACTAAAGAAACATAACGTAAATGCACGAGAACAAGCCATTTAAGTCGCATGAATATGCTCCTATCAGAGGACAATCTGAAAATGCATGTGAAAGCATGTGTTAGCTGCAATGATGAAATGGATGGGAGTGCATGTGGCTTAATTAATTAAAGGGAGTGCATGTGCAATGTTTTAAAGGATGGAATGCATGTGAATATGATGGAAATCTGATGGGAACTCACGGCAAGGATGATTTCTGGTGGTGAATGGGTGTATGTTTGAATGATTAAAGGGACATGTGGGTTGGAAATGATGAAGGAAATGCATGTGAGTGACAACTAGATATGTTGATGAATGCATGTGGAATGTTTGTGGTGAGTGCATGTGCACGGCAATGAGTGAATGTGGTGGTGAATGTGGCTGATTTGATTTATGGAAGATGCATGTGGATTAAAGGTGAGTGAATGATTATGGAAGGCAATCTGAAATGGGAGATGGAATGGGATTGTGGAGATGCACGGTTTTGGGAGAGAATGGTGTGAATGCATGGCATGATTGGGATTAGGAAAGGTTTAAATGTCCTAAAACTAAAGGGAACAAGGTTCCAACACTTTGGTCTTCAATTAGGTCTTCAATTTCGTCCAACACTTTGGCTCCAAGCATAAGCTATCCATCCTTAGCCCAAAAGTGCTCCAAAAGTCTCCAAAATGCATCTTTTTTGCTCCTTTAGCCCTTTGGACCTACAAACACACGAAAATAGCTTAAAGTACTAAAATAACTAAAGAAAAATAACGTAAATGCACGAGAACAAGCCATTTAAGTCGCATGAATATGCTCCTATCACGTAGGAACAAGCTCATTTTCGGCATTGGCAACTACAGTCACTCCGGACTTCTTTGGAACGCATTGCACGGGCGAAACCCACCTGCTATCAGAAATAGGATAAATCACTCCACAATCAAGTAATTTGATTACCTCTTTCTTCACTACTTCCATCATTGGAGGGTTGAGACGGCGTTGAGCCTCTCGAGATGTTTTGGACCCCTCCTCTAGAAGTATGCGATGCATGCACATAGTAGGGCTAATTCCCTTTATGTCGGCCAAAGTCCATCCAATTGCCGTTTTGTACTCTTTAAGCACTCGCACCAATTTGTCCTCCTCTTGTGCCGTGAGTGAAGATGAGATGATGACGGGCAATGTCTCATCTTCTCCTAAGAACACGTACTTCAAGTGACTAGGCAACGACTTAAGTTCAAGTGTAGGTGGCTGCACAACTGAGGGAAGCATCTTATTAGCCGAAACTGAACTTAAAATAGGATCCAAAAACTTATCGGAATGTGATGGCAATGACTCGAGGGCAGCCACCATCTCAATCATATCCTCACTAGGGGGCACGGCCAAGGAGTCCTCATGCATGCCGTGGGGTTACTTGGTGGTTGTTTTGATGTTTTGCATGTCCCTTCCTTGTGCAATGACCAATTCAAGTGCATCGTCCTTCAAATTGTCCAAATGGTCCTGTGCCAAAGAATCAATTATATCAATAGCAAAACACGAATGATTCTCACTAGGGTACTTCATAGAATCAGAAAGATTGAAATTAATAACTTCCCCATCAAATTCCATTGTCAAAGTGCCATTAAATACGTCAATCTTCGTACGAGCAGTTTTCATGAATGGCCTTCCAAGGAGGATGGGCAATGAAGGGGTATGTTCGGATTCATCCATTTCAAGCACATAGAAATCCGCCGGAAAGACTAAATGATTGACCTGCACTAACACATCTTCCAAAACTCCCTTTGGATAGGCATTAGATCTATCGGCCAATTGTATAATAACACCATCATTTTTCAATGCTCCTAGATTCATAGATGCATAAATTGAATATGGCATGACATTTATTGATGCACCTAAATCTAACATGGCAGATTCAAAACGAGTATTACCAATAACACATGGAATTGTAAAACTACCCGGATCCTTGCATTTAGGGGGCAGTTTTCTTTGCAAGATGGCTGAGACGTTTTCACCCACTTTTACAACCTCCTTGGTCGAAATCTTCCTTTTATTAGTGCAAAGTTCCTTCAAGAACTTGGCGTACCTCGGGACTTGCTTGATTGCATCCAAAAGAGGGATATTGACTTGAACTTTCCGAAATGTCTCGAGAATGTCTTTTTCGGCTTCCTCTTTCTTTGTTTGCATGAACCTACTAGGAAAAGGCACATTCGAACGAAAAAAATTAGTAGGAATTGAACTTAACGCGTTTTTACCTTTATTGGACAGATTGGATGGTTTAGGGTCACTAGAAGTGATGCGAAAATTAGCTTAACACACAAATTAACCCTCTTTTGACAATTGTAGCATATAAATAAGTAGGGATCGTTCTTACACCGGGGATTAGGAAGGCTTGCTAAACACTCTAAACTGACTCAAATAAATAAAACTGACCTTTAAAACACTTAAACTCACTTAAAAAAACTCAAACACGTTCACAAGACTCAAAATAGGCTAAAAACACTCAAAACTGCCTTAAAAACACAATCTGGGCAGTTTTGAGCCTAAACACAAACTTGGACGAAAATTGGTTCTAACTTGACTCAAAACTCTAAAAAACACAATCTAAAACATATTTGGACCAATTAGACACTCTAAGACACTTGGGGATTTGGTTTTTGACGAAAATCAAACAAACAAAACAAATATGTAAAATAGGCAGATTCTGACGAAATTGGTGGAATTAAATGGATGGTGAGATGGCTAGGAGGTTTTTCTCCACACATGGCATACTTGCATACAAAATAATCTCCAGTTGCTTATTCGATCAATTTATGAACCTCAACACCCCAAGTTAATTAGGTACGCTTAAATTAACTCTCAGATTTCCCTTAGGTCATTGAATTGAATGGAATTAGCGCATTGCAATCAAATTATTCCTTAAAAGTTTTCTATATGAAAGCGCATGATAGAAAGACAATCAAAGATCATTAGGTTCTATGGAAATCATAGGCGTTGACGAGGCATTCGTAACTATGAAAGCGCATGATACTTATGCCAAGAATTCACTTATCATAATTGTGACCAACAATCTTAACTACTCATGAATATAAGTTCCCAACGATTAGGTGAAGTTCCCTCATACCCTAGCATCATGTTTATGCATGCAAATTAAGCGTGCACTCTCAATTCATATACATAAGCAAGTTTTAATTAAAACAGATAAGCAAATTGAATTCATCATTCATGAAATCACAACTAAAAGTAATCAAATCATCATGCAAATATAACCATGGTTTCGAAATTCCCCCCTAGCCAAAGGGGGGATTAGTTCCTCATGCTTGCACAACAAAAAGTATTGAATTTAAACATTGAAATCATAAGAAAGAATACACCTAAACGTTCAGCAATTCCAAGATGGATTTGATGCACAGATTGGCTCCTCTTCCTCCTCCTTGTTGCGGCACAAAGTGAGGGTGATGGAATTGGGGGTTTTGAATGGTGTTTTCTAGTTTGGAGGGATGGAGGATGGTTGATTATGGTGGGGAAGGGTGCGGCAGAGATGTATGGATGTGTAGGGAGGTCTATGGAGGCTTAGAATGGAGAATGGAGGTGCGGCACAAGGGTTTCTGAATAGCATAAGGGGGTGGTCCGAATTTGTGGCTGAAAATATGTTTATATAGTCCTAGGGTTTATTAGATTAGGGTTTACTTAGCAGATTTGGTGGATTAGGGCCCTAGAATTCGGCCATGGGTTGTCAAATCCACCTAGGAAGAGGTTTTTGGCCCACATAGTTTTATAGAACGAATTGTATACCCAAATCCACAAGGATTAGGCCTTGGAAATCAGAATCCCAAAGGGATTGGGCCTAGGGAGGTGCGGCTGACTTAGGGGAGAGGGTTGCTTGGCTTGCAAGGCAAGCCAAAGCTATCTAGAATGGATTGGGGCGCCACTTTTCTAGGGCTTATAGAAAGAATAGGTTTTGTGGCAGATTTGGGCCTTCTAGAATATGATGCTTCTAGAAATAGGTTCTAGAATTATCCATTTAGGTCCCCATGCAATTAGGATTAAGACATGATAAGGTTTGGATAAGATAAGATGAGATAAGGTTTGGATAATGTTTTGGATAATTGGATAATGTTGGATAAGGTTGGATAATGTTTAGATAATGTTTTGGATAAGGTTTCCTCTTTTGAGCTCCTTCCTTATCCACTTTGTCCTTAGCTTAGTTCCTTCCTCTTCTTATCACATATCTAGCCTCTTGAAGTTCAAATTCGTCCATCCATGTTAGCCCATATGCAAGCTCACCACCTAGTGTCCAAAATAGCTCCAAAATGCACCAAAATGCACTTTCTTGATACTTTGACCCATAGGACCTACAAACACACGAAATTGAGTTGTAATACGACATTAACTAAGAAATAATAGCACAAATGCACAAGAATAAGGTAGTTAAGTCGCCTAAATATGCTCCTATCAAATTCCCCCACACTTATCTTTTGCTAGTCCTCGAGCAAAACAAATAAACAAAAGAAACAAAACATATAATCTAAACCTTCCAACATTCGTCTCAGGGATTTCCAATGAAACATGACATGTCAAAGATCACCACTCACATAGATTTAAGCAATCCTTACCCTCGAGCATACTTAATCATAGTCACCATTCACTAGCTCGCATTTAATCAATTAAAACAACATTTTGAATGTAGTAACATGCCTTAGAGAATTTCCTCAATTCCTCACCGGATATACTCTCTGTTTTCACTCAGATTTTCTGACTACACTCCCTACACTAGGTATATGTGAGAAGATTGATGTAAACATGTAGACGAACACTCACATATGTAATAACAAGGAAAGCATTTTCTGGAATTAGCAACATGTATATATATGATCTCATGAATGGAATGCCACTACTTAGACGCGAGAACCAGGGATACCATATGCTCAAACCAATTCTAAACTCCACATATTGAAATACATAACAATCAAGATAGAAGTCTAAGGGTTGTAACGGGGCTAAGGTATTGGTTAACAAGGAAAGGTAGAGGAAACAAACATTCTTAAAGCAATAGTGAGCAAAGTAATGAATTAGGCACTTAGAATTCCCTTTAGAATGCAGAAGTCAACTTTGAATACCCAAGGGGAAGTCACACAAAACTTAGGGCCATATTCAAACTTTTTGGACCCTTTCTTCAACAATCAACACTTGTGAGTTCTTTCTCACTTCTTTTCTTTATTTTCTTCTTTTTCACGCTTTTTTTTCTTTCTTTTTCTTTCGTTCTTTTTTTTTTTCTTTTTCTTGTGCCCCTTTTAAGACTTTGGCACACCCACACTCACAAAATCCCTTCCCCCACACTTGTTTTCTGCACAAATGTCACTCAATAGGAATTCCTTCTAAGTTATGCTCCCCTATACTTTAAGAACAAAGGTATGGAAAGTCCTATTCTAGGCTAGGTAAGGATGATGTGGTTAACAAGAAAATAGGCTAAATAAGGCTCAAAGGGGTTTAAACCTACAATACAAGTGACAAGGGTGGATTCGGCTGTTTGGCTATGGTGGTGACTACTACACAACTTCATCTTGTTATTTGTTATGCTAATCAATTTCATGCTTTGAATGAAACGGGTATGAGTTCTAGTATTTGGAACTATAGTGATGAAACGCATTCTAAGTAGCAACCAAGCAAAGAATAATGAGATCATGCAACGACTTTAGAAAACAAGAATGCACAGATTAATAACTCTCCAAATAAACGTTTAGGCTCAAATCTCTCAGGGATGGAGCGTTTGTTTGAGTTCCTTCCTTCAAGCATGTTACAAAACTGATTTTATCCTTTATGATTACATGTGAATTCGTAAACTATAACTACAACCAAGCATAAACCAAAGAGCAATTCACACGTCCATCATTGTTTGTAACTTTCTTTAATAGTCATGCATTAAAAACCAAATCCTCATCATTGTGTTGGAAGGTGACCTACGACACAAACAAACACAGAAAAAGAACTCTTTTTGGGTTTTTCAAAACAATTTTTCAAATTTTTATGGTATTTTCGGATTTTTAAGTCAACACACTCTAAAACACTCTAAAATAGCTTAAAAACACTTAAAAACAGTGGGAAACAAGTTTAGATATGTTAGGTGGTAATACCCTACGAATTTCATGCAAAAATATCTCAAAACAGAATGTTACCCCTGATACGAGAATTATACGCACACAAATTAAACCCTCTTTTTATCAATTGTAGTGAAGAATGTAAGTAGGGATCGTTCTGGACCGGGGATTAGGAGGGATTATTAATCACTTGGATTTGACTCAAAAACGTAAAAACACAATATAAAACACTATACTAGACTCAAGGAATGCAAAACTAAACTTTAAATCACCAAAACAAACCAAAAGACTCAAAACAGCACCAAAACACTCAAAACTGCCTTAAAAACACAATCTGGGCAGTTTTGAACACTAGACACAACTTTGGACGAAAATTGGTTTTAACTTGTCCTAAGACACTTAAAAACACAAACTAAAGTGATTTCTAACTACTATGACTCAACAAAGTAAAGGGGGATTGGTTTTGGACGAATTTAAAAACAAAACAAACTTTTTAAATTAGAACAGATTGTAGAACGAATTTGATGGAATTGAATGGATGGGAAGCTAGCTAGGGGGTTCATCTCCACACATGTTATACTTGCATATAAAACGATTTCCAATTGCTTTTCAATAACCCATGAATTCTCAACGCCCCAAGTTAATTAGGTTCGCTTAAATTAACCTTCAGATTTTCCTAATGTTATTGAATTGGATGATTGCATACGACAACCCAAAACATTCCCCACAAGTCCCCTACATGATTGCATAATAGAGATACAAGCAAGAATCATTAAGTTCTATGAAAACCATAAGCATTGACGAAGCACTTGTTACTATGATTGCATGAAACTTATGCCAAGAATTTACTTAACGCGATTGAGATCATCAACCTTTACTACTTGTGAATATAATTCCATAACGATTAGGTGAAATTTCCTTATATCCTAGCATCCAATTTATGCATGATAATTAAGCGTGCACTCTCAACCAACACACACAAATCAATGTAATTCACATAGATAAGTAAATTGAATTCACAACTTATGAAACGCAATTAGAAGTAATCAATTCATATAGCAAGTATGTTCATGGTTTCGAATCCCCCCCCTAGCCAAGGGGGGGTTTAGTTCCTCATACGCACAAAACAAAGAGAATTGAAATTAAACATTGAAATCAAAGGAAAAGAAACACCTAGAAATTCCAGCGACACGAACTTGAATTGCATGAACTTCCGAGCTTCCTTCTCCTCCTCCTTGGTGCGGCAAAGGTCTAGGGACAGGTTTAGGGCCTTAGGTGTATGGAGGCATGGTTATGGAGGGGTGTAGTAGTGTTTAGGGGAAGGGGATGGTGCGGCAAAGCTTAAAACTAAGGAGAAAAGTGTTTGGTGGCTGCGGCAAGGGTGTGGAGAGGGTTGGACGAATTTCTGGAATTAATGAATGTGTATGAGAGGTGGTGATCTGATCTACGGGTTAATATGAGTATATATAGGCACTTAAAACCCTAGGGTAATCAGATATGGACTTGAATAACCCAAATCCACAAGGAAATAGGCTTAGAAATCAGAAATAGAAAGGGATAATGCTTCCTAGGTGCGGCATGTAAGGAGATAAGGTGATAAGGCTTCTAGAATGCCTTGCAAGGCAAGGGAAATCAGCTTTCTAGAAGGATTTGGAGCGCCACTTTTGTAGGAGATAAGATAAGGTTCCTAGAATCATGTTTTAAGGGCCAAATTTGTAGGGAAAAAGAGATAAGGGTGCGGCACCTTTGTAGGGATAATGTTAGGGCTTTCTAGAAAGCCTAAAAACTAAGGGGATTTGGATAAAGCCCACGACAAAGATAAGATAGGGCATCTAAGGCTTCTAGAAACCCTCCAAGATAAGGTAAAGTGCATGGCATCCCTATAGGATTAGGATAAGGTGTCCTAAAGTGTTTAGGACTCCTCTTTGTGGCTGAAAGCCTTGTGCATTAGGATTAGGAAAGCTAATCCTTCTTCATCTTGGACTTCTTCTCCTTCTTGGACTTGGAAATCTTCTTTGTTGCTTCACTTGAGACCATATGGATTTTGACTTTCCTTCATCAAGTAGGAAACCTTATTTGAGTAGGAATCTTCATTCTTCTAGGAATCCTAATTCAACTAGGAAACCCTTTTTAACTAGGAATCCTAATTCAACTAGGAAACCATCTTCCATGAGGGACTTTCCTACTTCAACTAGGAAACCTTGCTCAAGTAGGAATCATCATCTTCAAGTCTTCAATTTCGTCCATCCTCTTGGCTCCAAGCATATGATGTCCATTCCAAGCTCTAATTTGCTCCAAAAGGCTCCAAAATGCATCCTTTTGCATACTTTGCCCTTAAAACCTTAAAACACATAGAACTAGCTTAAAAGACTACTTTACTAAGGAAAAACACTATAAATGCACAAAAACAAGCTAAACTAAGGTGCGTAAATATGCTCCTTTCAAATTCCCCCACACTTAGCTTTTGCTAGTCCTCGAGCAAAACAAAATGAAACAAAGTAAATAAACAAAGTAAAACGAGTAAAACACAACCTACACCTTCCAACAATCGCCTCAGGGATTTCCAATGCACATGACATGTTAAAATTCATCATTCCCACAAATTTTAGCCATCTTTACGCTTAAGCATTTACTTAATCATGGTCACTACTCATTAGTTCACAAATAACCAATTACAACATGATTTTGAATGTAGTAACATGCCTTAGAGAATTTCCTCAATTCCTTACTAGATATGCACTCAATTTTCACACAGATTCTCTGACTACACACCCTATACTAGTTATATGTGAGAAGATAGATGTAAATATGAAAACGAATGCTCACATATATGTATGACAAATAAAGCACTTTTCGGAGTTAAAAACATGTTTAGATATGATCTCATGAATGGAACGCTACTACTTAGATGTGAGAACCAGTGACACCATATGCTCGTACCAATTTTAAACTCCACAAATTGAAACACATAACACTCAAGATTAAAGTCAAGGGTTGTAACGGGACTAGGGGTATTGGCTAACAAAGAAAGGTAAAGGATAAAACAAACGTTCTTTAAACAATAGTAAGCAAAGGAATGAACTTGATACTTAGAATTCACTTTAGAGTGCAGAAAATAACTTTAAACACAACGGGGAATACACGTGCATACTTAGGGTCAAATGCAACGTTTTGGACCCTTTCTTCAATAACCAACAACTTAGAGCTCATTTTATGCTCTTTCAACTCCTTTTCATACTTTTCACAACTTTTTCTTTTTTTCTTTTTATTTTCCACGATTTTTTTTTTTTTTTTTTCTTTTCCTTGCCGTGCCTAATTCAAGACTTTGGCACACCCATATATCAAGAATCCTTCCCCCACACTTGTTTTCTGCAATGCAATGATCAAAAGGAATTCATCTTTGAGTTATGCTTTTACTATGCTTCAAGAACAAAGGTATGGGTGGTCCTACTCTAGGCTAGGTGAGGATAATTGTGGGTTAACAAAGAAAGTAGGCTACACAAGGCTCAACGGGGTTAAATCCTACAAACAAATGAAATAGGGAAATATGGCAATTTGGCTATGGTGGTTACTACTAACTTCATCTTGAATATGTGTTATGTAATTCAATAACATGTTTTGAATGAAATTGGCATGAGTTCTAGTATTTGGAACTAAATGATGAAACGCCTTCTAAGTAGTAACCAAGCAAAGAATAATGAGATCATGCAACGACTTTAGAAAACAAGAATGCACAGATTTTAACTCTCCAAATAAATGTTTAGGCTCAAGTCTCACAAGGTTGTAGCATTAGTTTGAGTTCCTTCCTTCAAGCATGTTACAAAAACTGATTTTTTTTTTTTTTTTTTCTTTTTGATTACATGTGAAGTCATAAGTTATAATCACAACCAAGCATCACAAAGAGTAAATCAAACTTTCATCCATGTTAATCATTCTCTTTAACAGTCATGCAATTACAAACCGAATCCTCATCATTGTGTTGGAAGGTACCCTAAGACACAAACAAACACACAAAAACAACTTAAAAACAACTCTTTTTGGGTTTTCAAAACAATTTTTTTCAATTTTTTCTGGGATTTTCGGATTTTTAGAACAACAAATACTAAAACACACCAAAACAGCCTAAAAACACCTAAAAACAGCAAGAAACAACATTTGAAATTATGGGTGACAAAACCCTACGAATTTGCATCAAAACACTTTGGTTACCCCCCCACACTTAAATCAAACATTGTCCTCAATGTTTCAAGCATAGACTCACACAAATAACAAACAAACAAACAAAACAACATCTAACAACCTAACATGGCAGAAACAAAATCAACAACAAAGAGAAGAGTTTAGGAACGCAAATCTGGAATTGGAGTGCTTTCTCGGTCTTCATTTGTTGAATGCATGGGTTGCCTCCCAAGTAGCGCTTGCTTTAACGTCGTACAGCCAGACGAACATTCTTCTTATCCTCTCTTGGAGCCCACGGCATGGAGTGGGATGTCCTCCACAACTTGCCCTTCAACACTTTTATAATATGGCTCAATGAATGGGAGGGGATAGTGATCCTCCCTGATGGTGGTGTTTTGGTTCTGAAAGTCCATGTAAATACTCCCACCACCTTTAAATCGATTGGTCACCTGCACCAAAGAAGGTAACAACCTATTAGTTGAAATGGGAATTGAAATTGGGATTGACGACTTACAAACATATTGTGGTGAAGGCTCAAAATCGGCAGCCCTATCAACAATGTCACCATGGCTACTTTCGGCCATGTTGGGTGGTTGTAGGGCAATCACTCCAAGTTCTTCTCCAATGGTGGTTCTTGATACATCCTTCTTGATAAGTGTGGATCCTTTCGGCCCTATATCCTTATGCACATGTATGACAAAACAAGAATGACTATCATTAGGATTCTTAATAGAGTCATAAACATTGAATTTAATTATATCACCACCAAACTCCATTGTTAGTGCTCCTTTGGCCACATCAATCTTTGTTTGGGCTGTTTTCATGAACGGTCTTCCAAGTAGGAGTGGCAAGGGTGGAGAATGAACCGAATCGTCCATTTCAAGCACATAAAAATCCGCCGGGAATATCAAGTTATTCACCTGCACTAAAACATCTTCCAAAACTCCCTTTGGATAGGCATTAGATCTATCGGCCAATTGAATAATCACACCATCATTTTTCAATTCACCAAGGTTCATTGAAGCATAAATAGAGTAGGGCATGACGTTAATTGAAGCCCCTAAGTCTAACATAGCATTTTCAAACTTAGTTTGACCAATAATACAAGGAATTGTAAAGCTACCTGGATCTTTGCATTTTGGTGGTAACTTCCTTTGTAAAACAGCGGAAACGTTTTCACTTACCCGTACTACGTCTTTATGTGACGCCCTCTTCCTTGTAGTACACAATTCCTTCAAGAACTTAGCGTATTTGGGCACTTGCTTTATGGCATCTAGGAGCGGGATATTGACTTGAACTTTCCGAAACGTCTCCAAAATGTCCTTTTCCGCTTCTTCTTTCTTTGTTTGCTTAAACCTACTAGGAAAAGGAACATTCGCAGGAAAATCATTAGTAGGAACCGAACATGCCACGTTTTTACCTTTATTGGATGAATTGGACGACTTGGGATCACTTGGAACTTGCAGCACATTTGGTTCCACCTTGGCCGTGAGTGGCCTTTGCTCCTCCTCTTCCATTCTCAACTCGTCCTCCTCGTTGGAACGTGATTTGGATGGGTTGAGGTCAAATCCGACTTGCTTTCCACTCCGCAAATGCATAGCTTTTGCAGATTCGAATCCACCTTTCGGATTGACCACCGTTGAGCTAGGCAACCTTCCTTGCTCACGAAATTGCCCCATGAATTCGGCAATCTGTCCCACTTGCTTCTCCAAGTTGTCCACCCTCTTGTCTTGGATTTGCCTCTCTTTGTTTTGAGTTTGGACTTCCTGCGTCAAAGTAGTAAGTAATTGAAAAATCTTATCACTATCACTTGAATTACCTACATTGCTTTGGGCAGGTTGTGCTTGGGCTTGTGGTGGTGCCAACGGCTTTTGATAGAAACCCGGGGGTTGTTGCCTAAATCCGCTTTGTTGTTGACCTTGTTGGGGGTCTCGCCATTTGAAATTCGGATGATCACGCCAACCGGGATTGTAAGTATTAGAAAACGAATCACCACGTGTTTGGTATTGGTTGCCATATCCCACGGCATTGAGTGTCTCTCACCCTCCATTCTCGATCAATTGTGGGCACTTGTCCGTAGGGTGTTCTTGCATGGAGCATACACCACAAGAAGCTACGGTTTTGACTTTTGGACCTTCCACCACCTGAGAAAGCAACGTAGTAAGGTTAGCCATTTGATTTTGAAGTTCGGTTATGGCACTTACCTCATTGACTTGGTGTTGCCGTGGGGTACTCCTCTGTCCAACGCCTTCGTATTGTTGAGCGTTCAATGCTCGATTAGCAATCAAGGACTTTGCAGCCGTGGGGGTCTTGTCCACCAAGGCTCCTCCCGCTGAGGCATCTAGCATTTGACGTTCAATAGGTAGAAGTCCCTCGTAAAAGTATTGTAGAAGTAGTTCCTCCTTCATTTGATGCTGTGGACATGAAGCAGCAAGAGATTTAAAACGTTCATAATAAGTAGGAAAGGATTCACCTTCATCTTGTTGAATTCCACTTATCCTTTTTCGTAGGAGGATGACTCGAGAAGTTGGGAAAAACTTCTCCAAGTAAGCTCGTTTCATGCTCTCCCATGATGTGACAGTTCCGGGAGCCAATTCGTACAACCAATCTTTTGCTTTCTCTTGGAGAGAAAAGGGAAAGGCCTTCATCTTCAAGATGCTCTCATCTACGTTCACCGGAGTCATGCTTGAGCAAACGACTTCAAACTCCTTCAAATGCTTGTTCGGATCTTCCATGGATAGCCCATGGTACTTCGGAATGTGATGTAACAGGCTTGACTTCAATTCGAGCTCGGCAGTCTTGTCTTGAGCTGCCCTTGGGTATTGGGTGCACAAGGGTGCGGCATTGGCCAATCCCGAAGCGAAAAGCTCCTTGATTGTTCGGTTGTCCGCTGCCATGTCTTCCACTTCTTCTTCAAATTCAGAAACGGACTCGGAACTTGCACTTGATTCACTAGGTTCCGGGTTCTTCCTCTTACGTCTCAACTCACGCTCAAAATCGTCGTCAAAGTCTAAAATATGTTCGTGAACCGGATTAGAACTCCGAGTCATAAGCAAGTACCTAAAACAAGAAACAAAATAACATAAGAATCTGATCTAATAAGAAAAACGAAAATAACAATCCAAGGGATTAGCAAAGTTGCTAATCCCCGGCAACGGCGCCAAAATTTGATGCGAGAATTATACGCACACAAATTAAACCCTCTTTTTATCAATTGTAGTGAAGAATGTAAGTAGGGATCGTTCTGGACCGGGGATTAGGAGGGATTATTAATCACTTGGATTTGACTCAAAAACGTAAAAACACAATATAAAACACTATACTAGACTCAAGGAATGCAAAACTAAACTTTAAATCACCAAAACAAACCAAAAGACTCAAAACAGCACCAAAACACTCAAAACTGCCTTAAAAACACAATCTGGGCAGTTTTGAACACTAGACACAACTTTGGACGAAAATTGGTTTTAACTTGTCCTAAGACACTTAAAAACACAAACTAAAGTGATTTCTAACTACTATGACTCAACAAAGTAAAGGGGGATTGGTTTTGGACGAATTTAAAAACAAAACAAACTTTTTAAATTAGAACAGATTGTAGAACGAATTTGATGGAATTGAATGGATGGGAAGCTAGCTAGGGGGTTCATCTCCACACATGTTATACTTGCATATAAAACGATTTCCAATTGCTTTTCAATAACCCATGAATTCTCAACGCCCCAAGTTAATTAGGTTCGCTTAAATTAACCTTCAGATTTTCCTAATGTTATTGAATTGGATGATTGCATACGACAACCCAAAACATTCCCCACAAGTCCCCTACATGATTGCATAATAGAGATACAAGCAAGAATCATTAAGTTCTATGAAAACCATAAGCATTGACGAAGCACTTGTTACTATGATTGCATGAAACTTATGCCAAGAATTTACTTAACGCGATTGAGATCATCAACCTTTACTACTTGTGAATATAATTCCATAACGATTAGGTGAAATTTCCTTATATCCTAGCATCCAATTTATGCATGATAATTAAGCGTGCACTCTCAACCAACACACACAAATCAATGTAATTCACATAGATAAGTAAATTGAATTCACAACTTATGAAACGCAATTAGAAGTAATCAATTCATATAGCAAGTATGTTCATGGTTTCGAATCCCCCCCTAGCCAAGGGGGGGTTTAGTTCCTCATACGCACAAAACAAAGAGAATTGAAATTAAACATTGAAATCAAAGGAAAAGAAACACCTAGAAATTCCAGCGACACGAACTTGAATTGCATGAACTTCCGAGCTTCCTTCTCCTCCTCCTTGGTGCGGCAAAGGTCTAGGGACAGGTTTAGGGCCTTAGGTGTATGGAGGCATGGTTATGGAGGGGTGTAGTAGTGTTTAGGGGAAGGGGATGGTGCGGCAAAGCTTAAAACTAAGGAGAAAAGTGTTTGGTGGCTGCGGCAAGGGTGTGGAGAGGGTTGGACGAATTTCTGGAATTAATGAATGTATATGAGAGGTGGTGATCTGATCTAGGGGTTAATATGAGTATATATAGGCACTTAAAACCCTAGGGTAATCAGATATGGACTTGAATAACCCAAATCCACAAGGAAATAGGCTTAGAAATCAGAAATAGAAAGGGATAATGCTTCCTAGGTGCGGCAGGTAAGGAGATAAGGTGATAAGGCTTCTAGAATGCCTTGCAAGGCAAGGGAAATCAGCTTTCTAGAAGGATTTGGAGCGCCACTTTTGTAGGAGATAAAATAAGGTTCCTAGAATCATGTTTTAAGGGCTAAATTTGTAGGGAAAAAGAGATAAGGGTGCGGCACCTTTGTAGGGATAATGTTAGGGCTTTCTAGAAAGCCTAAAAACTAAGGGGATTTGGATAAAACCCACGGCAAAGATAGGATAGGGCATCTAAGGCTTCTAGAAACCCTCCAAGATAAGGTAAAGTGCATGGCATCCCTATAGGATTAGGATAAGGTGTCCTAAAGTGTTTAGGACTCCTCTTTGTGGCTGAAAGCCTTGTGCATTAGGATTAGGAAAGCTAATCCTTCTTCATCTTGGACTTCTTCTCCTTCTTGGACTTGGAAATCTTCTTTGTTGCTTCACTTGAGACCATATGGATTTTGACTTTCCTTCATCAAGTAGGAAACCTTATTTGAGTAGGAATCTTCATTCTTCTAGGAATCCTAATTCAACTAGGAAACCCTTTTTAACTAGGAATCCTAATTCAACTAGGAAACCATCTTCCATGAGGGACTTTCCTACTTCAACTAGGAAACCTTGCTCAAGTAGGAATCATCATCTTCAAGTCTTCAATTTCGTCCATCCTCTTGGCTCCAAGCATATGATGTCCATTCCAAGCTCTAATTTGCTCCAAAAGGCTCCAAAATGCATCCTTTTGCATACTTTGCCCTTAAAACCTTAAAACACATAGAACTAGCTTAAAAGACTACTTTACTAAGGAAAAACACTATAAATGCACAAAAACAAGCTAAACTAAGGTGCGTAAATATGCTCCTATCAAATTAAAAAAGAAGATACTAAACATGGAGAAAGATGGAGCCTTCACAGAGGTTGTTTGCGTGAAGCCCCACTACGAGGCGTCGGAGCGGAAGGCATAGGAGCGGAAGGCATAGAAGCGGGAGGTATAGAAGCGAGAGGCATTGGAGCGGAAGACATCGGAGCGGCAGGCATCGGAGCTAGAGCATTCCAGGCCTCAATACTTGGCCAAACGCTGGATGATCCAGGAAAAAGGTGCCTCTGGAGGAAAGACGAAAACCTTTGACGGTCACTTTGAATCCGACCTTCAGACTCTTGCAGCTCATCAAGCTTCCTCTTCATGCCCGTCGAATAGTTGTTTGCAAGCACATGCAAACTTCTATTCTCGTACTTAAACTGCTGGATCTCCTGCTTGAGACTTTCCACCTCTGCCATCAATGATTCCACCTGACGGGAGCGGGCAAGCAGGCGTTGGCCCATGTTGGACACAGAACTCGCACACTGAACACTAAGTGCGAGGGACTCTTGAACGGCCAACTCATCGGACCGTCCTGACAGCAGCCTACTATCTTTTGGAGTGAGGAGGTTCCTAGCTACTATTGTAGCTGTTGTGGCGTCCTGCATCACGGAGTCTTCACCTGTGAGAGGACCGTTAGAAGATAAGAAAGAAGGGCGCCATACGTTACCTTGACGCGGCGCGCCCGTATCACTGCTGAGACTCAATTCTAAGCTAAGGTTCGATGGGTTTGCCATTTTTCAAAAGTGTTCAAAGAGATGGGGTGGATGGAGTTAATTCTCAAAGGGCCGGAGTCGATTTTCAAGAATGGGAATTCTTCAGAGTGTGTTTGTTGTGGTGATCGATAGCTCTATAAAAAGCCAAGGCGACGCGTCCACCGATTCAAGAAGCCGGAATTTCCGGCATAATTTAGGTGACGCTTTCTCGGCTTTTCAGAAGACGCGTTCAACTTTGTCAAAAGATTTCTTCTTTTCAGACAACACGTGGAGGCCATCATCGCAACTACACATCTTTAGCCGACAAGCGCAAAGTTCGGCGACGCTTTCTCTGCTTTTCAGAAAACGCGTGCAGCTTTGTCAAAAGGAGCCGCATCCGCACTACTACGTGTCGTTCAGAAATCGAAGGGGCGTCGTTCAGAAATCGAAGGGGCGTCGTTCAGAAATCGAAGAGGCGCCACTATTTCAAAAAGCCGGATTTGCGGGATCAAAACGTTTGTCGACAAGGGTAAAAGAAGAGTACCACCACCTGATATTATCTCTATATATGTCGACTTTCGTCTTTTATGGCAAGGCAAACCTAAAGAAAATGCCCAACTCTCCCTCACCTCTGAGGGCGCACTCCCAGCAAAGCCTTTTGAAATACTCAATTTTTTCTTCTTCCCCAAAGATGATACCGGATGCCTGGAGTACAGATGACCCAGGAGGAAACGGCAGATTGAAGTGTGCTGATTCATTCACCGCTTCTTCAAAAGCAAAGGTATCTCATATCATCAAGGTCAAAAGCAAAAGTATCTCATATCATGCTCTTTCCCTGTCTTTTTCTTTGTCCTTGTTCTTACTCGCATGGCAAAGTAAAAGAAGCAATCAGCCGGCACTTGGAGTCAGTCTTCCGATCTGGAGCCAACTGCCTGGAATCTATTCCTGATTGCTTACCTAGCGTTGCTCTCGAGTAGTCATCTTCAACGGTTGATACACTTCCGGAGAAGGGACCACTTCTGCAAAGGGGAGCGAGTAAGGCAAGTGAAAATGATACATTGAAGCATGTGGAGACAAACATAGGCTGAGTTATCCTCCAACCCTTTTCAATACGAATTGGAAAGATTGAACAAAGAAACAGACCAAAGGGGTAAGCTCAGACCTTCGGGGAAGACCAAAAGAATCCTCCAGCCCAGTAGCACAAAGGAAAATCAACAAGTGGAGGAGACCAAAAGAATCATGCAGCCCAGTTCAAGAGTATGCCTGTGGAATCACCAAGATCAATGCCTCAATGCAATCACCAAGGAGAAGAGGGAATTTACACTCCATAACCAGATTTGCGTCCCTAAACTCTTCTCTTTGTTAATTACATTCTGCCATGTTTAGTATGTTTAGTTGTTGTTTGTGTGTTTACTTATGTTTTGTGTGAATCTATGCTTAAAACATTGAGGACAATGTTTGATTTAAGTGTGGGGGGGTAACTAAGTATATTTAATGCAAATTCGTGGGATTTTATCACCCATTACTTCAAATGTTGTTCCTTGCTGTTTTAAGGTGTTTTTAAGTTGTTTTAGAGTGTTTTAGTATGTTTTGTTTTTATAACTCCGAAAATCACATAAAAATTTGAAAAACATGTTTTAAAAAGCCTAAAAAGAGTGTTTTGAGTCGTTTTTGTGTGTTTGTGTCTTAGGGTACCTTCCAACACAATGATAAGGATTTGGTTTGTAATTGCATGACGGTTAAAAAGAGTTATTAACATAGAGAAAAGTTTGATTTACTCTTGGTATATGGTTGGTTATGGTTATAATGTATGACTTCACATGCAATCATAAAAGAAAAATTCGTTTTTGTAACATGCTTGAAGGAAGAAACTCAAACAAACGCTACATCCCTGTGAGACTCGAGCCATTACTTTCTTTGGAGAGTTATTTTCTGTGATTCTTTGTTTTCTAAAGTTGTTGCATGATCTCATTATTCCTTGCTTGGTTGCTACTTAGAATGCAATTGTATCATGATAGAACTAAATGCTAGAACTTATATCCGTTTCATTCAAAGCATGATATTGATTGCATAACATACAATAAGATGAAGTTGTTAGTCAAGCCAAAGCCAAAAAGCCTATCCCTTTTCACATGTATTGTAGGATTACCCCTTTTGAGCCTTTTCAAGCTTATTTTCTTTGTTAACCCCTTGTTCTTAAAGGATAGTGAAACATGACTTAGAATGAACTCCTTTTGATCAATATACTGCAGAAAATAAGTGTGGGGGAAGATAATAGGGCACGGCCAAAGAATGAAATAAAGAAAAAAAAATTGTTGAAAAGAAAAAAAAAAAAAAAAAAAAAAAAAAAAAAGAGTTGAAAAATAAGTGAGAATGATCTCACAAGCATTGGTTATTGAAGGAAGGGTCCAAAAGAGTGAATTTGACCCTAGTTGTTGCATGAATCTTCCCTTGTGTTTAAAAGTTGATTTCTACCATTAAAAGTGAGTTTAAGTGTCAATTTCATTACTTCGCTTCCTATTACTTTAAGAACCTTTGTTTTACTTTACCTTTCTTTGTTAAACCATTACCCTTAACCCCGTTACAACCCTCAACTTCTATCTTGATGTTATGTATTCAATATGTGGAGTTTGGAATTGATATGAGCTTATGGAATCACTGGTTCTCATTCTAAGTAGTAGCATTCCATTCATGAGATCATATTCATGTCATTATCGTAAATCCAGAAAATGCTTTCTTTGTTATAACATATGTGAGATACTAGTCTTTCATGTTTACATCAATCTCTCACATATAACTAGTGTAGGGTGTGTAGTCAGAAAATCTGTGTGAAAATATAGTGCATTCTAGTAAGGAATTGAGGAAATTCTCTAAGGCATGTTACTACATTCGAAATGTGTTTTAAATGCTTAAATGCGAACTAGTATGTGGTGACTATGAGTAAGAATGTACTTAAGTGTAAAGATGGCTAAAATCTGTGGGAATAATGATTTTTAACATGTCATGTGCATTGGAAATCCCTGAGACGATTGTTGGAAGGTTTAGGTTGTGTTTTACTTGTTTAGTGTCGTTTTGTTTGTTTTGTTTTTTTGTTTTGCTCGAGGACGAGCAAAAGATAAGTGTGGGGGAATTTGATAGGAGCATATTTAGGCGACTTACTTAGCTTGTTTCCGTGCATTTATATTGTTAATTCATAGTTGTTTTAGTAGTTTAAGCCATTTTCGTGTGTTTTTAGGTTCATATGGCTAAGGAAGCAAAAAGATGCATTTTGGAGCATTTTGGAGCAAATTAGAGATTGGAATGGATATCATATGCTTGGAGCCAAGAGGATGGACGAAATTGAAGGATTCCTAATCCATTGCAGCCACATGCACATTCAATCATTCACACCAAAACCTTGCACATGCTTTCCCATTTCATTATTCATTCACTTTGCAGCCACCATTCACTCTTTAATCCACATGCATTCATCATCATTCACCACACCTTGCAGCCACATGCATTCCCCTTTTATATTTCCAACCCACATGCACTTCCCCCTTTAATCATTCAAACATGCACTCCCTTTAATCACATGCATAAATCAGCCACATGCATCTCCCATCACCATATCAGATTTCCATCATATTCACATGCATTCCATCCTTTAAAACATTGCACATGCACTCCCTTTAATTAATTAAGCCACATGCACTCCCATCCATTTCATCATTGCAGCCAACACATGCTTTCACATGCATTTTCAGATTGTCCCCTTGCACATGCAGCCACATATTCATTGCACATGCAATTCCAACCCACATGCATCCTTTAATCATTCAAACATGCAGCCACATTCCCTCCTAGCTGTCATGTTCCCCCCATTTCACCTATAAATAAGCATCCATTGCATTCATTCTCATTCACTCCTCCATTTCAGAAATTCATCCATTGTACATACCACAACACAAACCCTTCCATTTTCAGAATGTAGACCATCACAAACTGCCCTTGGTGCCGTGGCCTTGAGGCACCACTCCCTTACAATCCAAACACCATCCTTCCATCTTCACCACTCCCCAAACCATTCACACCATCAAACTATCCTTAGACCTTGTGCTACAACGAAGAGGAAGAGAAGAGTGCCTAAACGTTCATACAATTCAAGTTTGAGTTGTTGGAATGTTTAGGTGTTTCTTTGATTTCAATGTTTAATTTCAATACTCTTTGTTTTGTACGAATGAGGAATGGAAGAGAAGAGGACCTAAACGTTCATACAATTCAAGTTTGAGTTGTTGGAATGTTTAGGTGTTTCTTTGATTCTCTTTGTTTTGTACCATGAGGAACTAAACCCCCCTTGGTTAGGGGATAATTCGAAATATATGTTTATGCTTGCATTTTGATTTGATTACTTCTAATTGCGTTTCATAAGTTGTGGATTCAATTTGTTTAACTGTTTGATTGATAACTTATTTATGTATGTTTATTGAGAGTGCACGCTTAATTTTCATGCATGAATATGACGCTAGAATATAAGTGAGTTTCACCTAATAGTTACGAACTTATATTCACAAGTAGTGGAGGTTGCTTATAAACAATCGCGTTAAACGAATTCTTGGCATAAGTTTCATGCAATCATAGTAACGAATGCCCCGTCAACACTTATAATTTTCATAGAGCGTAATGATTCTTGCTTGTATCTCTATTATGCAATCATGTAGGGGACTTGTGGGGAATGTTTTGGGTTGTCGTATGCAATCATCCAATTCAATAACGTTAGGAAGATTTGAAGGTTAATTAGTGCATCACGGTTAACTTGGGGTGTTGAGAATTAATGATTTATTGAAATGCAATTGGAAATCGTTTTATTATGCAAGTATAACATGTATGGAGATGAACCCCTTAGCTAGCCTTCCATCCATATTTTCATCACATTCATCTTTACTATCTGTTTTTACTTACAATCTGTTCTTTTAGTTTAAATTCGTCAAAACCAATCCCCCATTTATTTTAAAGTGTTAGATTAGTTAGAATTACATTAACCATGTGTTTATAAGTGTTTTGTTTCATTTTGTTTCCCAAATTCGTCCAAATTCACCAAAGTGCTCAAAACTGCCCAGAAAGTGATTTTAAGGCAGTTTTGAGTGTTTTGGGTGATGTTTGAGTCTTTTCGTTTGTTTTAGTGTTTTAAAGTTTAGTTTTGCATTCTTTGAGTCTAGTATAGTGTTTCATATTGTTATTTTACGTTTTTGAGTCAAATCCAAGTGGTTAACAATCCCTCCTAATCCCCGGTCTAGAACGATCCCTACTTATACATATACTACAATTTGACGAAAAGAGGGTTTAATTTGTGTGCGCATAATTCACGCATCAGGCTGCGGCAAGGGTGTGGAGAGGGTTGGACGAATTTCTGGAATTAATGAATGTGTATGAGAGATGGTGATCTGATCTAGGGGTTAATATGAGTATATATAGGCACTTAAAACCCTAGGGTAATCAGATATGGACTTGAATAACCCAAATCCACAAGGAAATAGGCTTAGAAATCAGAAATAGAAAGGGATAATGCTTCCTAGGTGCGGCAGGTAAGGAGATAAGGTGATAAGGCTTCTAGAATGCCTTGCAAGGCAAGGGAAATCAGCTTTCTAGAAGGATTTGGGGCGCCACTTTTGTAGGAGATAAGATAAGGTTCCTAGAATCATGTTTTAAGGGCCAAATTTGTAGGGAAAAAGAGATAAGGGTGCGGCACCTTTGTAGGGATAATGTTAGGGCTTTCTAGAAAGCCTAAAAACTAAGGGGATTTGGATAAAACCCACGGCAAAGATAGGATAGGGCATCTAAGGCTTCTAGAAACCCTCCAAGATAAGGTAAAGTGCATGGCATCCCTATAGGATTAGGATAAGGTGTCCTAAAGTGTTTAGGACTCCTCTTTGTGGCTGAAAGCCTTGTGCATTAGGATTAGGAAAGCTAATCCTTCTTCATCTTGGACTTCTTCTCCTTCTTGGACTTGGAAATCTTCTTTGTTGCTTCACTTGAGACCATATGGATTTTGACTTTCCTTCATCAAGTAGGAAACCCTTTTTAACTAGGAATCCTAATTCAACTAGGAAACCATCTTCCATGAGGGACTTTCCTACTTCAACTAGGAAACCTTGCTCAAGTAGGAATCATCATCTTCAAGTCTTCAATTTCGTCCATCCTCTTGGCTCCAAGCATATGATGTCCATTCCAAGCTCTAATTTGCTCCAAAATGCATCCTTTTGCATACTTTGCCCTTAAAACCTTAAAACACATAGAACTAGCTTAAAAGACTACTTTACTAAGGAAAAACACTATAAATGCACAAAAACAAGCTAAACTAAGGTGCGTAAATATGCTCTTATCAACCCCCCCACACTTAAACTAAACATTGTCCTCAATGTTTTAAGCACAATTAAACACATTACACATAACATAAAATAAGCAACAAAGGAAAGGGGTTAGGGACGCAAATCTGATATGGAGCGATTCCCAAGTTCTTCCTTTGTTGATTGCATGGGTTGCCTCCCAAGTAGCGCTTGCTTTAACGTCTTGCAGCCGGACGATGCTTCCCTTCAAACTTCCCTAGGTCCCACGGCATGGAATTGATCCTTGAATGGAAGGTGATACTTGAAGTGAACCGGCATTGGTTTGAATTCTAGTGTAGGTGCCTGATTCATCAAAAACAGCAAGTTAGTATAAAATGTAATGGAATTTGAAGAAGATGACTTACTTGTTTTGTCCGACAAGAACTCAATGACAAACACCACTCCTTTGAAAGTTTCAGGGATATTGGACTTGGCCAGATTGCATGTGATGGTTATGACTTGTCCAATGTCATCAAATTCAACTTCTTTGGGTTTTGTGGTTTCAAATATGTCCTCTTTGATGCCTTCTACATCTTCTCCAGCCACTACCTTCTCTTGAATCATTCGTCTTGGTGTACAAAGTCCTTTGAAGAATTCAACACCATCTAAAACTTGCTGTGTTGCACCAAGAATTGGAATAGCATTTTGCACCTTTGGGAAGGCTTCCACGATGTCCTTTTTACTCTCTTCTTGGTTGGGAATCAAAAACCTGCTAGGAAAAGGGACATTGGGTGGAATAACATCAGAATCACATGGAATTGGGACGTCCTTACTTGTGGTGGGTGATTTAGAGGACATAGGGGGCTGCGGCAAGGGTTGTTCTACCCTTGCCGTGTGCATGTCTTCTTCCTCCTCCTCAATTAGCAGCTCCTCATCCACTTTTAGGCTATGTTTGGACATTTTTACGTCAGCTCCAACCTCCATAGCACTTCCCAAAGTGATAGCATTATGGATTTCAAAATCTTCCTTCGAGTTTTCAAGAGTTGAGTTGGAGAGTTCACTTTGCTCTTGAATTTGTTTCATGAACTCCATAATCTGCCCAATTTGCTCCTCCAATTTACCCAACTTCTTGTCTTGATTTTGTTCGTCCTGCGTCAAAGAGGTTAGTAATTGAAAATTTTTATCATTATCCATGGACATACTTGAACTTGATTGGAATTGTTGTGGGGGAGGTTGTGGTGGTTGCATAGGTGTTGAATAGAACTCCTCATATGGTTGCCAATATGCTTCTTGTTGAGCCTCCTTGGCTTGATTTTGTGACCCCTACACCAAAGAATTTAATTCATTAAGAATTTGATTATAATCTATTGACGAACTTGAATTTAATTGAGCATATTGCATATGAAGTTGTGGTGGCTGCATAGGTCTTGAATAGAACTCCTCATATGGCTGCCAATATGCTTCACGTTGAACTTGTTGAGCTTCCCACCACATAGAGTTTGAATGATCCCTCCAATCTCTTTGTGGACATTGGTTGGCTTGAAATCCTTGCCTATATGAAGCACCAAATGTAGGGACACTCTGCATTGTGGTCCTTTCGGCATACGGCGACAATTGAGAAGTAAGATTTGCCAATTAAGCTTGAATGCTAGCAAAATCCATATCTTACTTCCCTAGTACCTAAAATCAAAGAAAGAGAACCAAATCAAATATCAAAAGTAACAACAAACAAAGAAAACAACACTAAGTTAGAAACTAAAACGAAAACAACTAAACCAAAAAGAAAAGAACCAAGGGATTAGCAAAGTTGCTAATCCCCGGCAACGGCGCCAAAATTTGATGCGAAAATTAGCTTAACACACAAATTAACCCTCTTTTGACAATTGTAGCATATAAATAAGTAGGGATCTGATAGGAGCATTTTTATGCGACTTAATTGGTTTGTTCTCATGCATTTATGTTGTTTTTCCTTAGTTAGTTTAAGTGTTTAAAGTCATTTTCGTGCAATTTCAGGTTTTAGTGTCAAAGTATGCAAAAAGAAGCAATTTGGAGCATTCTAGAGCATTTTTGGGCCAAGATTGGATAGTGCAAGCATGTTGGCATGAGGATGGACGAATTTGAAGGCTTGAATTCAGTTAGGGAGCTGCAAGGGGGCCTAAAAACCTTATTTCTAGAAGGCTTTATCTATTCACACATGGTGCCTAATTTCTGTATTGGAAGAACAAGCCGTCCTAGCTTGTCACTAGCCGTCCTACCTTGTCTCCTAGCCGTCCTACCTTGTCTCCTAGCCGTCCTAGCTTGTCACTAGCCGTCCTACCTTGTCTCCTAGCCGTCCTAGCTTGTCACTAGCCATCCTAGCTTGTCACTAGCCATCCTACCTTGTCTACTAGCCGTCCTAGCTTGTCACTAGCCGTCCTACCTTGTCTCCTAGCCGTCCTATCTTGTCTCCTACCTTGTCCAAGCTACACACATATATCCTTTAAGTGTTTCATGTATAGAATTTCTGGTACAAAAAACCTATTGGTTTCAACTAAGTTCAAAACCTTTCCTAGCCCTATAAATAAGGCTTTGCAGCAAGGCACTTGGGGGATCACTCATTCACCCAATTTTCGTCCATTCATCTAGCCACACCACTCTACACATCCTAAAATCCTAGAAACACAATTCCAGCCAAACACTACACCTTGCCATGCCTATCCTCCATCCAATTCCATAATCCCTGATCCTAAAACACATCCCAACCATCCCATCCACCTTTGTGCCGTAGCAAGGAGAAAGAAGGAAAGACTCTTGGATGCTCAAGCTTCGTCGTTGGTGCATTCTAGGTGTAATTCGTTTTATGATTTCAATGTTTAATTTATTTTCCTTTCATTTTGCTATGAACATGAGTGGCTAAACCCCTATTGGTTAGGGGTGATTTCGAAGCCATAACTATGTGTGCAAGTTGATTTGATAAATTCCAGTTATGAGTTCTTGAATCGTGAATGCAATTGGCTTAACTGTGCGAGTAATAACGTATTTGTGTTTGTTAATTAGGGGTCGACACTTAATTGGCTTGCATGAATATGATGCTAGAATATAAGTTTGTTTCACATAATTGTCACACACTTATATTCACAAGTAGTGAAGGTTGCTAGTCACAATCGCGTTAAGTTCAATTCCTAGCATAAGTGTTATGATGTCATAGTCACAAGTGCTTTGTCAATGCTTATAGTTTTCATTGAACGTAATGATCTTTGATTGTATCTTTATTATGATGTCATGTAAGGAACTTTTGAAGAATACTTTGGGTTGTCGTATGATGTCATCCAATTCAATAACACAAGGAAAACTTGAGAATTAACTAGTGATGTCACGGTTAATTTGGGGCATTGTCATTCATAATTCTATGAAGGAATAACTGGAAATCGAGTCATTTGCATACTTGTCATGTGTGGAGAAAGAACCCCTAACTAGTCCATCATCCATTAAAAACCCCAAAAACGTTTCAAAATCAGTTTTACTTTGCAATCTATTTTCTCAACTTTAATTTCGTCCAAATCAAATCCCCCTTTACTTTGAAGTCTCAATTTAGTTAGAAATTGTTTTGGTTCATGTTTTTAAGTGTTTTGAGTCAAGTTTTCAACCAATTTCGTCCAAATTAGTGTAGGTGCTCAAAACTGCCCAGAAAGTGGTTTTTAGGCAGTTTTGAGTCTTCTAGTTGCTGTTTTGAGTTTTTGTTTTGTTTTAGTGTTTTAACTTTGGTTTTTCATTCTTTGAGTCCAAATTAGTGTTTTTAACTTTGTTTTGGAGTTCTTAGGTCAGTTTTCAAGAGTTTAGCAATCCCTCCTAATCCCCGGTTTTGAACGATCCCTACTTACATACTTTGCTACAATTGTCAGAAGAGGGTTTAAATTGTGTGCTTAATATATTTCGCATCAGGATCGTTCTTACACCGGGGATTAGGAGGGCTTGCTAAACACTCTAAACTGACTCAAATAAATAAAAATGACCTTTAAAACACTTAAACTCACTTAAAAAAACTCAAACACGTTCACAAGACTCAAAATAGGCTAAAAACACTCAAAACAGCCTTAAAAACACAATCTGGGCAGTTTTGAGCCTAAACACAAACTTGGACGAAAATTGGTTCTAACTTGACTCAAAACTCTAAAAAACACAATCTAAAACATATTTGGACCAATTAGACACTCTAAGACACTTGGGGATTTGGTTTTTGACGAAAATCAAACAAACAAAACAAATATGTAAAATAGGCAGATTCTGACGATATTGGTGGAATTAAATGGATGGTGAGATGGCTAGGAGGTTTTTCTCCACACATGGCATACTTGCATACAAAATAATCTCCAGTTGCTTATTCGATCAATTTATGAACCTCAACACCCCAAGTTAATTAGGTACGCTTAAATTAACTCTCAGATTTCCCTTAGGTCATTGAATTGAATGGAATTAGCGCATTGCAATCAAATTATTCCTTAAAAGTTTTCTATATGAAAGCGCATGATAGAAAGACAATCAAAGATCATTAGGTTCTATGGAAATCATAGGCGTTGACGAGGCATTCGTAACTATGAAAGCGCATGATACTTATGCCAAGAATTCACTTATCATAATTGTGACCAACAATCTTAACTACTCATGAATATAAGTTCCCAACGATTAGGTGAAGTTCCCTCATACCCTAGCATCATGTTTATGCATGCAAATTAAGCGTGCACTCTCAATTCATATACATAAGCAAGTTTTAATTAAAACAGATAAGCAAATTGAATTCATCATTCATGAAATCACAACTAAAAGTAATCAAATCATCATGCAAATATAACCATGGTTTCGAAATTCCCCCCTAGCCAAAGGGGGGATTAGTTCCTCATGCTTGCACAACAAAAAGTATTGAATTTAAACATTGAAATCATAAGAAAGAATACACCTAAACGTTCAGCAATTCCAAGATGGATTTGATGCACAGATTGGCTCCTCTTCCTCCTCCTTGTTGCGGCACAAAGTGAGGGTGATGGAATTGGGGGTTTTGGATGGTGTTTTCTAGTTTGGAGGGATGGAGGATGGTTGATTATGGTGGGGAAGGGTGCGGCAGAGATGTATGGATGTGTAGGGAGGTCTATGGAGGCTTAGAATGGAGAATGGAGGTGCGGCACAAGGGTTTCTGAATAGCATAAGGGGGTGGTCCGAATTTGTGGCTGAAAATATGTTTATATAGTCCTAGGGTTTATTAGATTAGGGTTTACTTAGCAGATTTGGTGGATTAGGGCCCTAGAATTCGGCCATGGGTTGTCAAATCCACCTAGGAAGAGGTTTTTGGCCCACATAGTTTTATAGAACGAATTGTATACCCAAATCCACAAGGATTAGGCCTTGGAAATCAGAATCCCAAAGGGATTGGGCCTAGGGAGGTGCGGCTGACTTAGGGGAGAGGGTTGCTTGGCTTGCAAGGCAAGCCAAAGCTATCTAGAATGGATTGGGGCGCCACTTTTCTAGGGCTTATAGAAAGAATAGGTTTTGTGGCAGATTTGGGCCTTCTAGAATAGGATGCTTCTAGAAATAGGTTCTAGAATTATCCATTTAGGTCCCCATGCAATTAGGATTAAGACATGATAAGGTTTGGATAAGATAAGATGAGATAAGGTTTGGATAATGTTTTGGATAATTGGATAATGTTGGATAAGGTTGGATAATGTTTAGATAATGTTTTGGATAAGGTTTCCTCTTTTGAGCTCCTTCCTTATCCACTTTGTCCTTAGCTTAGTTCCTTCCTCTTCTTATCACATATCTAGCCTCTTGAAGTTCAAATTCGTCCATCCATGTTAGCCCATATGCAAGCTCACCACCTAGTGTCCAAAATAGCTCCAAAATGCACCAAAATGCACTTTCTTGATACTTTGACCCATAGGACCTACAAACACACGAAATTGAGTTGTAATACGACATTAACTAAGAAAAAATAGCACAAATGCACAAGAATAAGGTAGTTAAGTCGCCTAAATATGCTCCTATCAAGAAGCTTGCGGCAAAGGGAGTTCCACCCTTGCCGTGGGTTTGGTTGCTTCCCCCTCTTCAAAATGCAGTTTTTCATCCTCTTTGTGACCTGTTTTTGATGAAGAACCTGCCCCAACTTCTTTTCCACTTCTCAACACTATGGCTTTTGCAGATTCGAATCCACCTTTCGGATTCACTTGTGTTGAACTTGGTAACTTACCTTGTTCTCTACTAAATTGCCCCATGAATTCAGCCATTTGTCCCACTTGTCTCTTCAACTCCGTCACCTCTCGAGCTTGATTTTGTACCTCATTGGCGTAGTTTTGCATGTCCTTGGTTTGTTTTTCTTGCCCCTGCGCGAATGGAGTTAGTAGTTGAATAACTTGAGAATTATCAAAAGACGAACCTGAGTTGTTTTGGGACGATGGTGGTTGGTTGGATTGATATGGCCGTGGGAACCCAGGGGGGTTTTCTTGAAATCCCCTTTGTGGTGCAAATTGTTGGGGCTCTCTCCACTTGAAATTAGGGTGATCTTTCCATCCGGGGTTGTAGGTGTTGGAGTATGGATCATGTTTGGGTTGGTTTTGGCCTTGGAAACCAATGGCATTGGCAGATTCCCATCCTCCATTCTCTATCAACTGAGGGCATGTCTCGGATGGATGCCCTTGCATTGAACACATGCCACACACTTGGTTTTCTTGTGGTTTTGACCCCTTGACAACCTGAGACACAAGAGAAGTAAGATTAGTCAATTGTGATTGAATATCAGAAATTGCACTTACCTCATTCACACTTTGTTGCCGTGGCCCCTCTCTTTGTCCAACACCTTCATATTGTTGAGCGTTGTGTGCTCGGTTGGCAATTAGAGCTTTGGCATCCAACAGAGTCTTGTCCAATAATGCACCACCCGCCGAAGCATCTAGCATTTGACGTTCCATGGGAAGGAGTCCCTCGTAGAAATATTGAATGAGCAGCTCCTCCTTCATTTGGTGCTGTGGACATGAAGCAACAAGTGATTTAAAACGTTCATAATAAGATGGAAACGACTCACCTTGATTTTGTTGGATGCCACTAATTCGTTTCCTCAAGAGAATGATCTTGGCAGTGGGAAAGAATTTCTCTAAGAATGCACGTTTCATACTTTCCCAAGAATTTACAGTTCCAAGGAACAATTCAAACAACCAATCTTTGGCCTTGTCCATAAGTGAGAATGGAAAGGCCTTCATCTTCAAAATACTCCCATCCACGTTGATGGGTGTCATACTTGAGCAAACTACTTCAAATTCCTTAAGATGTTTGTTAGGATCTTCCATGGACAACCCATGGAATTTAGGAATATGATGTAATAAACTAGACTTAAGTTCAAATTCTTCCGTCTTACCTTCAGCTGCCGTAGGGTATTGTATGCATAAAGGAACGGCATTGCCCATACCTGAGGCAGAGAGCTCTTTGATGGTTCGATTGTCCACGGCCATGGTTTGTACTTCCTCCACAACCTGTGCCGTGGCCTCTCCTTCCTCACCTCCTTCGTCAAACTCGGATGTGGAGCTAGAAAACGGTGGATTAGGGTTTGGTTGATGCTTTTGCTTCCTCAAGGTCCGCTCAAAATCGTCGTCAAAGTCAAGGATGTGCTTACTAACAGTTTTTGAACTCCTAGTCATAAACTAGGACCTAGAAACAAAAACAAAAATAAGGTCAGTAACTAAAACGAAAATAAATGAAAAAGAAATAAAAGAATTAACGAGGGATTAGCAAAGTTGCTAATCCCCGGCAACGGCGCCAAAATTTGATGCGAAAATAGTTAAGCACACAAATTAACCCTCTTGTTGTCAAATTGTAGTAAGGATGCAAGTAGGGATCGTTCTAGACCGGGGATCAGGAGGGCTTGCTAAAACCTCTAAACTGACTCAAAAACATAAAAACAAAGTTAAAAACGTTCACAAAGACTCAAAGGACTCAAAACAGGTTCAAAAGACTCAAAACTGCCTAAAAACACTAAATAGGTAGTTTCTGACCTTAAACACAATTTTGGACGAATTTAAGGTTATGGTTTGATTCAAAACACTTTAAAACACAAATTAAACAGATTCTAAACAATATAGAACAAGAAAGTAAAGGGGGGTTTTGATTTGACGAAAATTGAAATAACAAAACAAAGTATAGAACTAGGCAGATTGTAAAACGAATTTTGAAAACAAGATGATGGATGGATTAGTTAGAGGTCCATTCTCCACACATGACATATTTGTATATGAATCGACTTTCCAATTGCTTTTCACTAACTATGATGCTTAACACCCCAAGTTAATCGTGATGCACTAATTAACCATCAGATTTCCTTATGTTATTTGAATTGGATGATGCATACGACAATTCAAATCATTCTCCAACGGTCCTCAACATGAATGCATAGAAGAGATACAGTGAGAGATCATTATGCTCTATGAGAATCGTAAGTGTTGATGATAGGAGCATATTTAGGCGACTTACTTAGCTTGTTTTCGTGCATTTATATTGTTAATTCATAGTTGTTTTAGTAGTTTAAGCCATTTTCGTGTGTTTTTAGGTTCATATGGCTAAGGAAGCAAAAAGATGCATTTTGGAGCATTTTGGAGCAAAATTGGACTTGGAATGGATAGCTTATGTTTGGAGCAAAAGGAATGGACGAAATTGAAGGATTCCTAATCCATTGCAGCCACATGCACCCATAATCATTCACACCTTGCAGCCACATGGATTCACTCTTCCATATTCCAGAAATTCGTCAAAACCTCTCCACACCCTTGCAGCAGCCACCAAAACACTTTTCTCCTCCATTGCAGCCACTCCAACCACTCCCCAAACCATTCACACCATCAAACTATCCTTAGACCTTGTGCTACAACGAAGAGGAAGATAAGAGGGCCTAAACGTTCATACAATTCAAGTTTGAGTTGTTGGAATGTTTAGGTGTTTCTTTGATTTCAATGTTTAATTTCAATACTCTTTGTTTCGTACGAATAAGGAATGGAAGAGAAGAGGGCCTAAACGTTCATACAATTCAAGTTTGAGTTGTTGGAATGTTTAGGTGTTTCTTTGATTCCAATGTTTAAATTCAACTAAACCCCCCTTGGCTAGGGGGGAATTCGAAATATATGTTTATGCTTGCATTTTGATTTGATTACTTCTAATTGCGTTTCATAAGTTGTGGATTCAATTCGTATAACTGTTTGATTGATAACTTATTTATGTATGTTTATTGAGAGTGCACACTTAATTTTCATGCATGAATATGACGCTAGAATATAAGTGATTTTCACCTAATAGTTACGAACTTATATTCACAAGTAGTGGAGGTTGCTTATAAACAATCGCGTTAAACGAATTCTTGGCATAAGTTTCATGCGTATTCCATAGTAACGAATGCCTCGTCAACACTTATAATTTTCATAGAGCGTAATGATTCTTGCTTGTATCTCTATTATGCAATCATGTAGGGGACTTGTGGGGAATGTTTTGGGTTGTCGTATGCAATCATCCAATTCAATAACGTTAGGAAGATTTGAAAGTTAATTTAAGCGGACCTAATTAACTTGGAGCAATGAGAATTCATGGTTTATTGAAATGCAATTGGAAATCATTTTATTATGCAAGTGTAACATGTGTGGAGATGAACCCCTTAGCTAGCATTCATCCATACTTTCATCATATTCATATTTACATTTTGCTTTAATTACAATTTGTTCATTTAGTTTAATTTCGTCAAAACTCAATCCCCCTTTACTTTATTGTCCAATTTAGTTAGAAAGTGTCTTAGTTTATGTTTCTAAGTGTTTTGATTCAATTTATTACATAATTTCGTCCAAATTCACCAAAGTGCTCAAAACTGCCCAGAAAGTGTTTTTAAGGCAGTTTTGAGTGTTTTGGGTGATGTTTGAGTCTTTTGGTTTGTTTTAGTGTTTTAAAGTTTAGTTTTGCATTCTTTGAGTCTAGTATAGTGTTTTATATTATGTTTTTACGTTTTTAAGTCAAATCCAAGTGATTAACAATCCCTCCTAATCCCCGGTCCAGAACGATCCCTACTTATACTTATACTACAATTGTCAAAAAGAGGGTTTAATTTGTGTGCGTATAATTCTCGCACCAATTGCTTTTCACTAACTATGATGCTCAACACCCCAAGTTAATCGTGATGCACTAATTAACCATCAGATTTCCTTATGTTATTTGAATTGGATGATGCATACGACAATTCAAATCATTCTCCAACGGTCCTCAACATGAATGCATAGAAGAGATACAGTGAGAGATCATTATGCTCTATGAGAATCGTAAGTGTTGACGAGGCAATTGTAACTATGAATGCATGATACTCTTGCCAAGAATTCAATTAACGCGGTTGTGACTAGCAACCTTCACTACTCATGTTTATAAACTTGTGACGATTAGGTGAAACTCGTTTATAAACTAGCATCGAGTTTATGCATGAAGACTAAGTATGCATCCTTAATCAACATACAAAAACAAGTTTTTAATAAACAGATAATTGAATTGCAATCAAAACTTAACAAATCACAATTGGAAGAAATCAATTCATATTTCAAACATGTTCATGGCTTCAAACTTTCCCCTAACTAATTAGGGGTTTAGCCACTCATGATTACAGCAAACTTAGAAAGTAATAGCAAAGTAAACATTGAAAACAAGAACGAAGTACGCCTAAAACACTCCAATCTGCAAGCATGAAACGTTTTAGGCTTCCTTCCTCTCCTAGTTGCTGCGGCACAAGGGGTTATGGTGAGTTTTGGGGATTATGGATGATGTAGAATGATGTGTTTAGGATAGGGATGGATGTAGGGGACGGCAAGGGTTGTTTTTGGGCAGAAAGTACGAAGAATGGTGAAGTATGGATGTGTTAGAGGGAAGGGATGAATTTCTGGCGTGAATGGTGAATGAATGAATGTTTTGTGGCTGCAACAAGGAGGTTTATTAATAGGATTTCAGGAAATAAAACCATAGGTTATTTAGGTAATCAGAAATTAAGTCAAAAGCTCTTTGAAATAGGAAATCAAATCAGAAATCTAAGGGAAAGTAGTGAATAGGTGCGGCAAGGCAATAAAACACAAAAGGAATGTGTTTTAATGCAAGGAAACAGGAAAGAAACATCTCCCTTGCACGGCAAGGAAGAGGGAATGTCCAGGGAGGTGCACGGCAAGGCTTTTAAGAAATAGGTAAGCGTTTTAATTCCCTAAATCAATTCTAAGAATCAGGAATTCAGTTAAATCCCTTTAGAATAGGTAATTGAAATCAGGAATTAGGGAAAAAGGCTAAGTCTTGCGGCACAAGGTAGGAAAAGAAAGGGAAAGTGCAAAACTTGCAGATTTTGAGAGATAAAGGGAAGGTAAGGTGCAGCAAGAAAAGAGAAAGGATTTAAAGCCATGAATTTGGAGAGAAAAAGGAAGGTAACTCACGGCACAATTTAGGACATGTCTAGGGCTTCTAGAACATGTGATTTAGGCAACCAACATTATTTGGAAACTTGCACAATTGGAAACCTTTCAAGAATAGAAACTCCCCATAATGGAAACTGGTTTCCAAATCTTGATTCCTCTTTCTTCCTTCGATTCGAGGCTCACTTGGTCTTCAATTTCGTCCGACACATTGGCTCCAAGCACAAGCTATCCATCCTTAGCCCAAAAATGCTCCAAAAGGCTCCAAAATGCACTTCTTTGCTCCTTTAGCCCTTAGAACCTGAAAACATACGAAAATGGCTTAAAAGACTTAAAGAACTAAGAAATAACAACGTAAATGCACAAGAACAAGCCAACTAAGTCGCCTAAATATGCTCCTATCAACCTACACTAGGTATATGTGAGAAGATTGATGTAAATATGAATTCTAACACTCACATAAGAATATTTTGGACTTTGACGACGATTTTGAGCGGACCTTGAGGAAGCAAAAGAATCAACAAAACCCTAACCCACCATCTTCTAGTTCTACATCCGAGTTTGACGAAGGAGGTGAGGAAGGAGAGGCCACGGCACAGTTTGTAGAGGAAATACAAACCATGGCTGTGGACAATCGAACCATCAAAGAGCTCTCTGCTTCAGGTATGGATAATGCCGTTCCTTTATGCATACAATACCCCGCGGCAGCTCAAGGTAAGACGGACGAATTTGAACTTAAGTCTAGTTTATTACATCATATTCCTAAATTCCATGGGCTGTCCATGGAAGATCCTAACAAACATCTTAAGGAATTTGAAGTAGTTTGCTCAAGTATGACACCCATCAACGTGGATAGGAGTATTTTAAAGATGAAGGCCTTTCCATTCTCCCTTGTGGACAAGGCCAAAGATTGGTTGTATGAATTGGCCCCCGAAACTGTCAATTCTTGGGAAAGTATGAAACGTGCATTCTTAGAGAAATTCTTTCCCACTGCAAAGATCATTCTCTTGAGGAAACGAATTAGTGGCATCCAACAAAATCAAGGTGAGTCGTTTCCATCTTATTATGAACGTTTTAAATCACTTGTTGCTTCATGTCCACAGCATCAAATGAAGGAGGAGCTGCTCATTCAATATTTCTACGAGGGACTCCTTCCTATGGAACGTCAAATGCTAGATGCCTCGGCGGGGGGTGCATTAGTGGACAAGACTCCGGTGGATGCCAAAACTCTAATTGCAAACCGAGCACACAATGCTCAACAATATGAAGGTGTTGGACAAAGAGAGGGGCCACGGCAACAAAGTGTAAATGAGGTAAGTGCAATTTCTGACATTAAATCACAATTGGCTAATCTTACTTCTCTGGTGTCTCAGGTTGTCAAGGGGTCAAAACCACCAGAAAACCAAGTGTGTGGCGTGTGTTCAATGCAAGGGCATCCATCTGAGACATGCCCTCAGTTGATAGAGAATGGAGGATGGGAATCTGCCAATGCCATTGGTTTCCAAGGCCAAAACCAACCCAAATATGATCCGTACTCCAACACCTACAACCCCGGGTGGGGAGATCACCCTAATTTTAAGTGGAGAGAGCTGATGCGAAAATAATTAAACACACAAATTAAACCCTATGGATGACAATTGTAGTAAATGAGCAAATAGGGATCGTTCTAGACCGGGGATTAACTAGGGATGCTAATCAATGTGAAATTGACTCAAAAACGTAAGAACACAATATAAAACACTTACTAGACTCAAAGAATGCAAAACTAAACTTTAAAACACTAAAACAAACCAAAAGACTCAAACATCACCCAAAACACTCAAAACTGCCTTAAAAACACTTTCTGGGCAGTTTTGAGCACTTTGGTGAATTTGGACGAATTTGTGTAACAAATTGAATCAAAACACTTAAAAACACAAACTAAGACACTTTCTAACTAAGTTGGACACTAAAGTAAAGGGGGATTAAGGTTTTGACGAAATTAAATTAAATAAAACAAGTTAATAAACTAGGCAGATTGTATAAACGGATTTGAGAAACAAGATGATGGATGGATTAGTTAGAGGTCCATTCTCCACACATGACACATTTATATATGAATCGATTCTCCAATTGTTTTTCATTAACTATGATGCTCAACACCCCAAGTTAACCGTGATGCACTAATTAACTCTCAAATTTTCCTTAAGTTATTGAATTGGATGATGCATGCGACAATTCAATTCATTCTCCAATGGTTCTCAACATGAATGCATAGAAGAGATACAATGAGAGATCATTATGCTCTATGAAAATTGTAAGTGTTGACGAGGCAATTGTAACTATGAATGCATGATACTTTTGCCAAGAATTCAATTAACGCGGTTGTGACTAGCAACCTTCACTACTCATGTTTATAAACTTGTGACGATTAGGTGAAACTCGTTTATAAACTAGCATCGAGTTTATGCATGAAGACTAAGTATGCATCCCTAATCAACATACAAAAACAAGTCTTTAATAAACATGATAATTGAATTGCAATCACAAATTAACAAATCACAATTGGAAGAAATCAATTCATATTTCAAACATATCCATGGCTTTAAACTTTCCCCTAACTAATTAGGGGTTTAGCCACTCATGATTACAACAAACTTAGAGAGTAATAACAAAGTAAACATTGAAAGCAAGAATCGAAGTACACCTAAAAATTCCAACAACTCAATCTTGAATTGTATGAACGTTTAGGCCTCTTCTCCTCTAGTTGCTGCGGCACAAGGGGTTTTGGTGAGTTTTGGGGGTTATGGATGATGTAGAAGGATGTGTTTAGGGTAGGGATGGATGTAGGGGAAGGTAAGGAGTGTTTTTGGGCAGAAAATATGAAGAATGGTGAAGTATGGTAGTGGTAGAGAGAGGGGAGGAATTTCTGGCGTGAATGAATGTGTATGAGAGATGGTTTTCTGAAATGGAAGAGTGTGTGTTTTGTGGCTGCAATGCATGCTTATTTATAGGTGAAATGGGGGGAACATGATGACTAGGAATTAGGTGGAAAGCTGAAATGGTGATGGGAGATGCATGTGGCAGAAATGCATGTGATTAAAGGGTGGGAATGCATGTGTTTTGACAGAAAATAAAAGGGAATGCTGGAAATCTGGAATGGGAACCCACGGCATGGTTGTTTTCTGGTGAATGGGTTTATGTTTGAATGGTGCATGTGGGTTGATTATTTAAAGGGAGTGCATGTGGAATAAAGGTTGGAATGAACATGAAATGCACGGTTTTGAGAGATGATTATGGATGCATGTGTTGAATGATTATGGGTGTATGTGGGTGGAAATGCATGTGGGAATGCATGTGATTTGGCTGAAATGAAAGGTAGTGGGAAGTGCATGTAAGCCACGGCAAGGAATGCATTTTCTGAATGAATGAAGGCAGGTTATGTGGAAGGGCTTGAACAAAGGTAGAAGCATGGCACAAAGGTGAATGGGTGATGTGTGAATGTGGTTGAATGATTAAAGTGTAAATGATTAATGAATGGTTCTTTGTTGATGGTGGAAATCTGAAATGATGAAGTGGAATGTGCATGTGGCTGCAATGATGGTGTTTTGCACGGCAATGATGGAGAAAGAATGTGTGGATGCATGAATGTGAACTCTTTGTTCTTCATTTTCATTCCTTTGGTCTTCAATTTCGTCCATCTACTTGGCTTTAAGCATATGCAATCCATTCCAATCTCTAATTTGCTCCAAAAGGCACCGAAAGGCATCCTTTTGCATCCTTAGCCATATGAACCTATAAACACACGAAAATGACTTTAAACACTAAATTAAGTAAGAAAACACAACATAAATGCATAAGAACTAGCTAACTAAGGCGCATAAATATGCTTCTATCAAATTCCCCCACACTTAGCTTTTGCTAGTCCTCGAGCAAAACAAAGAAACAAAACATAACCTAAACCTTCCAACGTTCACCTCAGGGATTTCCAATGGTACATGACAAGTTAAAAATCATCATCCCCACAGATTTGAGTCATCTTTACAATTGAAAACATACTTAATCATAGTCACCACTTACTAGTTCACAATTAATCGATTAAAAGAATGTTTTGAATGTAGTAACATGCCTTAGAGAATTTGCTCAATCCTTACAAGATATGCACTCAATTTTCACTCAGATTTTCTAACTACACACCCTATACTAGTTATATGTGAGAAGATTGATGTAAATATGAAAACGAATGCTCACATATACGTATAACAAAGAACGCAATTTATGGAGTTAATAAGCATGTTTAGAAATGATCTCATGAATGGAATGCTACTACTTAGATGCGAGAACTAATGACCATATGCTCATACCAAATTCAAACTCCACAAATTGAAACACATAACACTCAAGAATGAAGTCAAGGGTTGTAACGGGGCTTGGGGTAGTGGTTAACAAAGAAAAGATAAGGAGAACAAGCGTTCTTCAAGTAATAGTAAGCAAAGTAGTGTACTTAAGACTTAGAATTCATTTAGATTGCAGAAATTAACTTTAAAACACAAGGGGAAGACTTAGACAACTCCTTAGGGCCGAATTCATTGTTTTGGACCCTTACTTCAACAAACAATACTTTGGAATTCTTTTTCACAACTTTTCAACTCTTTTTCATACTTTTCACGCCTTTTTTTTTTTTTTTTTTTTCTTTTTCTTTTCTTTCATGCCGTGCCTATGGCACACAAATTCTCACACAAGAACACTTCCCCCACACTTGTTTTCTGCCAACATAAATCGAAAGAAATTCAATTTGAATCATGCTTTACTAAGCTTTAAGAACAAGGGTGTGGATGGTCCTAATCTAGGCTAGGTGAGGATAATGTGGGTTAACTTAAACATAAAATGACATGGGATACACGGCAATATGGCTAAGGTGGTGGTCACTACACAACTTCATCTTGAATCTGTGTTATGCAAATCAATAACATGCTTTGAATGAAATGGGCATGAGTTCTAGCATTTGGAACTAAATGATGAAACGCCTCTAAGTAGTAACCAAGCAAAGAATAATGAGATCATGCAACGACTTAGAAAACAAAAATGCACAGATTCTAACTCTCCAAATAAACGTTTAGGCTCAAGTCTCACAAGGTTGTAGCGTTAATTTGAGTTCCTTCCTTCAAGCATGTTACAAAAACTGATTTTTTTTTTTTTTTTTTGATTGCATGTGAAGTCATAAGTTATAACCACAACCAAGCATACACAAAGAGTAAATCAAACTTTCATCCATGTTAATCACTCTCTTTAACAGCCATGTAATTACAAACCGAATCCTCATCATTGTGTTGGAAGGTACCCTAAAACAAAAACAAACACACAAAAACACTTTGAAAACAACTCTTTTTGGGTTTTTAAAACAAATTTTTCAAATTTTTATGTGATTTTCGGATTTTTACTTCAAAACACACTAAAACACACCAAAACTGCTTAAAAACACTTAAAAACAGCAAGGAACAAGTCTATAAGTAAAGGGTGATAAAATCCCATGAATTTGCATCAAAAACACTTAGTTACCCCCCCCACACTTAAATCAAACATTGTCCTCAATGTTTCAAGCATAAAATCACACAAAACACAAAGAAACACACAAACAGCAAGTAAAACAACTAAATAGGCAGATTCGAAATAAACAACAAAGTGAAGGGTTTAGGAACGCAAATCTGGAATTGGAGTGATTCCTTGAGCTTCCTTTGTTGAATTGCATGGGTTGCCTCCCAAGTAGCGCTTTCTTTAATGTCTTGCAGCCGGACGAAGACACGTTCATGCTCCATTAGAGCCCACGGCATGGAGTGGGATCTCCTCCACGACATGCTCCACAAAGTTCTCATAGTATGGCTTCAATCTATGTCCGTTCACCTTGAACTCGTGGCCACTTTTTAAGCTTTGGACTTGGACTGCACCATGAGGAAAAACATTAGTAACAACAAGAGGTCCAATCCATTTAGAACGTAACTTACCAGGGAATAACCGAAGTCTTGAATCAAAAAGCAACACTTTCTGCCCCTTGGAGAACGTTTTGGTACGAAGCATCTTATCATGATAAGCCTTCGTCTTGTCCTTGTAGATGCGAGCATTCTCGTAAGCCTCGTTCCTAATCTCCTCAAGTTCATCTAATTGGAGCTTCCTATGAACTCCAGCAGCGTCTATGTCCAAATTGAAGGTTTTCACAGCCCAATGTGCCTTGTGCTCTAACTCAACGGGCAAATGACATGGCTTACCATATATAAGCCGAAAAGGTGACATGCCAAGGGGAGTTTTGTAAGCCGTACGATAGGCCCACAATGCATCGTCCAAGTGCAAACTCCAATCTCTTCTTGAGGGTCCCACGGTTTTCTCTAGGACTTGTTTGATCTCCCTATTTGAAACCTCCGCTTGCCCATTGGTTTGAGGGTGATAAGGTGTGGAAACCTTATGAGTAACGTTGTACTTCTTGAGCAAAGCTTCAATGGTGCGGTTACGAAAGTGAGAACCCCCATCACTAATTAAAACTCGTGGCATCCCAAACCTAGCAAAAATATTAGATTTCACAAAATCTGCAACAACCTTAGAATCGTTAGTACGGGTGGCTTTGGCTTCCACCCATTTGGAAACATAATCGACAGCTAGCAAGATATAAGTGAAACCAAAAGATGGAGGGAAGGGGCCCATGAAATCAATACCCCAAACATCAAAAATTTCCACAAAGGAGAGAGATTGTTGCGGCATTTGGTCCTTAGGCCCTATGTTACCTGTTCTTTGACACTTATCGCATGTTACACAAAACATTTTAGCATCTTTAAAGAGATTAGGCCAATAAAATCCAGATTGTAACACCTTTAGGGCTGTCCTTTGGGTGCCAAAATGTCCCCCACATGCATAAGTATGGCAGAATGTAAGAATGGAATTAAATTCAGATTCGGGCACACATCTACGCACAATCTGATCTGGGCAGAATTTCCATAAATATGGATCATCCCAAACATAAAAACGTGCATCATGAACAAGTTTATCACGTTGGAACTTGTTTAGGGTACTAGGAACTTGCTTAGACACCAAGAAATTGACCAAATCGGCATACCAAGGGGTTCTTACCTCAATGGACAGAAGTTGCTCATCTGGAAACGTTTCTAAAATGGGGGTGGACTCTTCCTCACGCACCATTCTACTTAGGTGGTCAGCCACCACGTTTTCACACCCTTTCTTGTCTCGGATTTCAAGATCGAACTCTTGAAGTAGGAGCATCCAACGAATGAGTCTTGGCTTAGCCTCCTTTTTGGTGAGAAGATACTTCAAGGCTGCATGGTCAGTGAAAACAATTACTTTAGTACCAAGAAGATATGATCTAAACTTATCTAAAGCAAATACAACCGCCAAAAGTTCTTTTTCGGTTGTAGAATAATTCAATTGAGCATCATTTAAAGTGCGTGAAGCATAATAAATAACATGTGGCTGTTTATTTTTCCTTTGACCCAAAACAGCCCCAAGTGCATAATCCGATGCATCACACATCAATTCAAAGGGAATGGACCAATCCGGGGGAGTTATGATGGGTGCCGTGGTGAGTAAGTCTTTTAGATGCTTGAATGCCTTCTCACACGCCTCGTTGAACTCAAAAGACACATCCTTTTGGAGTAGGCGGCATAGGGGTTGTGCAATCTTGGAAAAGTCCTTGATAAATCGTCGATAGAATCCTGCATGGCCAAGAAAAGAACGGACCTCTCTAACCGACGTAGGAGAGGGTAAGTGACGTACAAGATCTATTTTAGACTTATCAACTTCAATTCCTTTTTCAGATATGATATGACCCAAAACTATACCTTGTTTAACCATAAAATGACATTTTTCCCAATTCAAAACAAGGTTAGTTTCCATGCATCTTTTCAAGATTAAAGTGAGATTATGCAAACAAGCATCAAATGAGTCTCCAAACACACTAAAATCGTCCATAAATACTTCAATTATTTTTTCAACATAATCAGAGAAGATACTTACCATGCATCGTTGGAAAGTGGCCGGTGCATTGCATAAACCAAATGGCATACGACGATATGCAAAAGTACCAAATGGACAAGTAAAGGTGGTCTTTTCTTGATCATCCGGCGTTATGACAATTTGATTATAACCCGAATAACCATCAAGAAAGCAATAAAAAGAATGACCGGCTAACCTTTCAAGCATTTGATCAATGAATGGCAAAGGGAAGTGATCTTTCTTTGTTGCGGCATTTAGCTTTCTATAGTCAATGCACACCCTCCAACCGGTTTGAATGCGTGTAGGCACAAGTTCATCTTCTTCATTCTTCACCACAGTCACTCCGGATTTCTTTGGCACAACTTGAACCGGTGAAACCCAACGGCTATCCGAGATAGGATAGATCACCCCACAATCTAGAAGCTTGATAATCTCCTTTTTCACAACTTCCATCATTGGAGGGTTGAGCCGGCGTTGAGCCTCTCTGGTTGGTTTAGCCCCCTCCTCTAAAAGTATGCGATGCATGCAAGTTGTAGGACTAATACCCTTTATGTCGGCCAAGGTCCATCCTATGGCCGTCTTGTGCTCTTTCAACACCCGAATCAATTTCTCCTCCTCCATTGCTGTGAGGGATAAGGAAACTATGACAGGCAACGTCTCATTGTCTCCCAAATAGACATACTTCAAATGATCCGGCAATGGTTTAAGCTCAAGAATGGGTGCCTGAATCACTGAAGGTAACAACTTGTTAGTCGAAACAGGAATTGGACTCGGTTTTGGAGGCTTACCAAAGTGTTGTGGCAATGACTCAAGTGCAGCAACCATCTCGGCCTCATCTTCACTTCTAGGCACGGCAAAACCAGATTTTTGCCCAATTCCTTGTGCAATTGTTGTTTCAAGTGTATCCCTCTCCAAAGAATCGAGAAATTCCTGCGCCAAATCATCAATTATATCAATAGAAAAGCAAGAATGATCGTCCTTAGGAAATTTAATACTTTCAGAAAGATTGAAATCAATGACTTCCCCATCAAATTCCATCGTTAAAGTTCCTTTAAACACATCTATCTTGGTGCGGGCTGTTTTCATGAAGGGCCTCCCTAATAGAATCGGTAATGGGGTGGAATGGGGTGAATCCTCCATGTCAAGCACGTAGAAATCCACTGGAAAAATCAAGTTATCAACTTGTACCAAAACATCTTCCAAAACACCTTTTGGATATGCATTAGAACGATCGGCTAATTGAATTATCACACCATCATTTTTAAGCTCACCTAAGTTCATAGATGCATAAATAGAGTATGGCATAACATTAATCGAAGCCCCTAAGTCTAACATGCATTGTTCAAACTTAGTATTACCAATAACGCACGGAATTGTAAAACTACCCGGATCTTTGCATTTAGGGGGTAATTTCCTTTGTAACACAGCAGAGACATTTTCACTTACCTGGACCACCTCCTTGTTTGAAATCCTCTTCCTCGTTGTGCAAAGCTCTTTTAAGAACTTGGCATACTTAGGGACTTGCTTGATTGCATCAAGGAGCGGAATGTTAACTTGAACTTTCCTAAAGGTTTCCAAAATGTCCTTTTCACTCTCCTCCTTCTTTGATTGCCTAAACCTGCTAGGAAAGGGCACGTTTAGTGGAATAGAACTTGACAAAGTCGAATTTGGACTTACCTTAGGCATATTGGACGGTTTTGGCACAATAGGGGGCTGCGGCAAAGATTCTTTCACCCTTGCCGTGGCCTTTATTCCTTGTTCCTCCTCTTCTTGCAGCAACACGTCCTCTTCTTGACTTGTTTTGGACGTGCTTGGGGTGGTTTCGACCTCCTTACCACTTCTCAACATGATTGCCTTGGCAGATTCGAATCCTCCCCTTGGATTGACAATGGTTGAGCTAGGGAGCTTGCCTTTGTCTCGGAATTGTCCTACAAATTCCGCAATCTGCCCAATTTGTTTCTCCAAGTGATCCACCCTTTTGTCTTGGTTTTGCATGGCTTTGGTTTGATCCTCTTGCCCCTGAGACAAATTGGTAAGTAATTTAAGAAGTGTTTATTTCCCAACGACGTACCTTGATTGTTTTGGGCAGGTTGTGCTTGGTTTGGATTGGGGCCGAATGGCTTGGTGTAGAACCCCGGGGGTTGTTGTCTAAAGCCTCCTTGTTGTTGAGGTTGTTGAGGTTCCCTCCACTTGAAGTTTGGATGGTCTCTCTAACCCGGATTGTATGTGTTGGAATATGGATCATTCCTTGGTTGATTGTGGCTCGGAAATCCAATGGCATTTGCACTCTCCCATCCCCCATTCTCAATCAATTGAGGGCATTTTTCCGAAGGGTGTCCTTGGATAGAACATACACCACATACAATCGGTCCTTGTATCTTCATTCCTTCGGCCATCTGAGACACAATAGAAGTAAGATTAGCTATCTGAGATTGAATATCGGATTGAGAACTTACCTCATTCAAGTGTTGCCGTGGGGGGTCCCTTTGCCCAAGTCCTTCATATTGTTGTGCATTTAGAGCACGGTTTGCAATTAGGGTCTTGGCCGACATAGGAGTTTTGTCCACCAATGCACCTCCCGCCGAAGCATCGAGCATTTGCCTTTCAATGGGAAGAAGGCCCTCATAGAAATATTGAAGGAGAAGCTCCTCCTTCATTTGATGTTGAGGACATGATGCAACAAGGGCTTTAAAACGCTCGTAGTATGCCGGAAAAGATTATCCTTGACTTTGTTGGATTCCGCTAATTTTCTTCCTCAAGAGAATGACTCTTGAAGTAGGGAAGAACTTCTCCAAGAACGCTCTCTTCATGCTCTCCCAAGAAGTAACGGTCCCGGGTGCCAATTCATAAAGCCAATCCTTAGCTTTTTCCACAAGAGAGAATGGAAAAGCTTTCATCATTAGAATGTTCCCATCGACATTTATGGGTGTCATGCTCGAACAAACAACCTCGAACTCCTTGAGATGCTTGTTGGGATCTTCCATGGAAAGCCCATGGTATTTCGGAATGTGGTGCAACAAGCTTGACTTCAACTCGAATTCATCGGTCTTGCCTTGGGCAGCCGCGGGGTATTGAATGCATAATGGTGCGGCATTGGCCAACCCCGAGGCCGAAAGCTCTTTAATGGTCCGATTGTCCGCTGCCATAACTTCTTCTTCCACACTTTCAAACTCAGATTCGGCCTCTGAACTTGAACTAGGTTCACTAGGTTCACTAGGTTCGGGATGCCTCCTCTTTCTTCTCAAATCACGTTCAAAATCGTCGTTAAAGTCCAAGATATGTGCATGCACAGTTTGAGAACTCCGCGTCATGCACTAGTACCTAAACCAAGAAAACAAAACAAAATAAGAAAACTAGGTAAATTACACTAAAAACATACGGCAAAAACACAAGGGATTAGCAATTTTGCTAATCCCCGGCAACGGCGCCAAAATTTGATGCGAAAATAATTAAACACACAAATTAAACACTATGGATGACAATTGTAGTAAATGAGCAAATAGGGATCGTTCTAGACCGGGGATTAACTAGGGATGCTAATCAATGTGAAATTGACTCAAAAACGTAAGAACACAATATAAAACACTTACTAGACTCAAAGAATGCAAAACTAAACTTTAAAACACTAAAACAAACCAAAAGACTCAAACATCACCCAAAACACTCAAAACTGCCTTAAAAACACTTTCTGGGCAGTTTTGAGCACTTTGGTGAATTTGGACGAATTTGTGTAACAAATTGAATCAAAACACTTAAAAACACAAACTAAGACACTTTCTAACTAAGTTGGACACTAAAGTAAAGGGGGATTAAGGTTTTGACGAAATTAAATTAAATAAAACAAGTTAATAAACTAGGCAGATTGTATAAACGGATTTGAGAAACAAGATGATGGATGGATTAGTTAGAGGTCCATTCTCCACACATGACACATTTATATATGAATCGATTCTCCAATTGTTTTTCATTAACTATGATGCTCAACACCCCAAGTTAACCGTGATGCACTAATTAACTCTCAAATTTTCCTTAAGTTATTGAATTGGATGATGCATGCGACAATTCAATTCATTCTCCAATGGTTCTCAACATGAATGCATAGAAGAGATACAATGAGAGATCATTATGCTCTATGAAAATTGTAAGTGTTGACGAGGCAATTGTAACTATGAATGCATGATACTTTTGCCAAGAATTCAATTAACGCGGTTGTGACTAGCAACCTTCACTACTCATGTTTATAAACTTGTGACGATTAGGTGAAACTCGTTTATAAACTAGCATCGAGTTTATGCATGAAGACTAAGTATGCATCCCTAATCAACATACAAAAACAAGTCTTTAATAAACATGATAATTGAATTGCAATCACAAATTAACAAATCACAATTGGAAGAAATCAATTCATATTTCAAACATATCCATGGCTTCAAACTTTCCCCTAACTAATTAGGGGTTTAGCCACTCATGATTACAACAAACTTAGAGAGTAATAACAAAGTAAACATTGAAAGCAAGAATCGAAGTACACCTAAAAATTCCAACAACTCAATCTTGAATTGTATGAACGTTTAGGCCTCTTCTCCTCTAGTTGCTGCGGCACAAGGGGTTTTGGTGAGTTTTGGGGGTTATGGATGATGTAGAAGGATGTGTTTAGGGTAGGGATGGATGTAGGGGAAGGTAAGGAGTGTTTTTGGGCAGAAAATATGAAGAATGGTGAAGTATGGTAGTGGTAGAGAGAGGGGAGGAATTTCTGGCGTGAATGAATGTGTATGAGAGATGGTTTTCTGAAATGGAAGAGTGTGTGTTTTGTGGCTGCAATGCATGCTTATTTATAGGTGAAATGGGGGGAACATGATGACTAGGAATTAGGTAGAAAGCTGAAAGGGTGATGGGAGATGCATGTGGCAGAAATGCATGTGATTAAAGGGTGGGAATGCATGTGTTTTGACAGAAAATAAAAGGGAATGCTGGAAATCTGGAATGGGAACCCACGGCATGGTTGTTTTCTGGTGAATGGGTTTATGTTTGAATGGTGCATGTGGGTTGATTATTTAAAGGGAGTGCATGTGGAATAAAGGTTGGAATGAACATGAAATGCACGGTTTTGAGAGATGATTATGGATGCATGTGTTGAATGATTATGGGTGTATGTGGGTGGAAATGCATGTGGGAATGCATGTGATTTGGCTGAAATGAAAGGTAGTGGGAAGTGCATGTAAGCCACGGCAAGGAATGCATTTTCTGAATGAATGAAGGCAGGTTATGTGGAAGGGCTTGAACAAAGGTAGAAGCATGGCACAAAGGTGAATGGGTGATGTGTGAATGTGGTTGAATGATTAAAGTGTAAATGATTAATGAATGGTTCTTTGTTGATGGTGGAAATCTGAAATGATGAAGTGGAATGTGCATGTGGCTGCAATGATGGTGTTTTGCACGGCAATGATGGAGAAAGAATGTGTGGATGCATGAATGTGAACTCTTTGTTCTTCATTTTCATTCCTTTGGTCTTCAATTTCGTCCATCTACTTGGCTTTAAGCATATGCAATCCATTCCAATCTCTAATTTGCTCCAAAAGGCACCGAAAGGCATCCTTTTGCATCCTTAGCCATATGAACCTATAAACACACGAAAATGACTTTAAACACTAAATTAAGTAAGAAAACACAACATAAATGCATAAGAACTAGCTAACTAAGGCGCATAAATATGCTTCTATCAAGAGCCCCAACAATCTGCACAACGAAGGGGATTTCAACAAAATCCCCCTGGGTTTCCACGGCCATACCAATCCAACCAACCACCATCGTCCCAAAACAACTCAGGTTCGTCTTTTGATAATTCTCAAGTTATTCAATTGCTAACTACATTGGCGCAAGGGCAAGAAAAACAAGCAAAGGATATGCCCAATTACGCCAATGAGGTGCAAAATCAAGCTCGAGAGGTGACTGAGTTGAAGAGACAAGTGGGACAAATGGCTGAATTCATGGGGCAATTTAGTAGAGAACAAGGTAAGTTACCAAGTTCAACACAGGTAAATCCGAAAGGTGGATTGGAATCTGCAAAAGCCATAAGTTTGCGAAGTGGGAAGCAAGTTGGATCTGACCACGGACCATCCAAACAACGTTCCAATGAAGAGGAAGAGTTGAGAATTGAAGAAGAAGAACAAAGCCTACCCACGGCAAATGTGGAAACACCTTTGCCGTAGGCCTTGAATGATTCTAAGACCTCAAATCGGTCCATTAAAGGTAAAAACGTGTCAAGTTCAGTTCCCACTAATGTTTTTCCTCCGAATGTGCCTTTTCCTAGTAGGTTCATGCAAACAAAGAAAGAGGAAGCAGAAAAGGACATTCTCGAGACGTTTCGGAAAGTTCAAGTCAATATCCCTCTTTTGGATGCAATCAAGCAAGTCCCGAGGTACGCCAAGTTCTTGAAGGAACTTTGCACTAATAAGAGGAAGATTTCTACCAAGGAGGTTGTAAAAGTGGGTGAAAACGTCTCAGCCATCTTGCAAAGGAAACTACCCCCTAAATGCAAGGATCCGGGTAGTTTAACTATCCCATGCATAATTGGAAACACTAGATTTGAACAATGCATGTTAGATTTAGGTGCTTCTATTAATGTCATGCCATATTCCATTTATGCATCTATGAACCTTGGTGAGTTAAAACAAGATGGCGTTATAATTCAATTGGCCGATCGTTCTAATGTTTATCCCAAGGGAGTCCTTGAGGATGTGTTAGTGCAGGTCAATCATCTCATCTTTCCTGCATATTTTTATGTCTTAGAAATGGAGGATTCGAGCCATGCTCCATCATTGCCAATCTTGATAGGCCGTCCGTTCATGAAAACAGCCCAAACAAAGATTGATGTGGCCAAGGGAGCACTAACAATGGAGTTGGGTGGTGATATAAATAAATTCAATGTTTATGACTCTATTAAGAATCCTAACGATAGTCATTCTTGTTTTGTCATAGATGTGCATAAGGACATAGGGCCGAAAGGATCCACACTTATCACGAGGGATGTATCAAGAACCACCATTGGAGAAGAACTTGGAGTGATTGCCCTACAACCACCCAATATGGCCGAAAGTAGCCATGGTGACATTGTTGAAAGGGTTGCCGATTTTGAGCCTTCACCACAATATGTTTGTAAGTCTTCAACCCCAATTTCAATTCCCATTTCAATTAATCGGTTGTTACCTTCTTTGGTGCAGGTGCCCAACCGATTTAAAGGTGGTGGGAGCATTTACATGGACTTTCGACACCAAAACACCACCATCAGGGAGGATCACTACCCCCTCCCATTCATTGAGCCATATTATGACAGTGTTGAAGGGCATGTTGTGGAAGAGATTCCTTTGCATGCCGTGGGTTCCAACAAAGGAAGCCCTAGGAATCCCCCAAATTCCAGATTTGCATTCCTCAAACCCTTCTCTTTGTTGTTGTTTTTAATCTGCCATGTTATGTTGTTTAGTTGTTGATTTGTTGTTTATGTGTTTGCATGTTAGTTTATGCTTGAAACATTGAGGACAATTGATGCGAGATTTATACGCACACAAATTAAACCCTCTTTTTATCAATTGTAGTATAGGTGCAAGTAGGGATCGTTCTGGACCGGGGATTAGGAGGGATTGTTAACCACTTGGATTTGACTCAAAAACGTAAAATAACAATATGAAACACTATACTAGACTCAAAGAATGCAAAACTAAACTTTAAAACACTAAGACAAACCAAAAGACTCAAAACAACACGAACACACTCAAATCTGCCTAAAAACCACTTTCTGGGCAGATTTGAGCACAAACACAAATTTGGACGAAATTAAGTAATAACTTGACTCAAGAAAGTAAAAACACAATATAAAACACTAAACTAACTCAAAGAATGTAAAACTAAACACTTAAAACATTAAAACAAACCAAAAGACTCAAACATCACCCAAAACACTCAAAACTGCCTTAAAATCACTTTCTGGGCAGTTTTGAGCACTTTGGTGAATTTGGACGAAATTGGGAAATAAAATGAATCAAAACACTTTAAAACATAAACTAAACAAATTCTAAACACTAAAGAACAAGAAAGTAAAGGGGGGGTTTTAAATTGACTAGAATTGAAATAACAAAACAAGTTAATAAACTAAACAGATTGTAAAACGAATTTGATGGAATGGATGATAGAATGGCTAAGGGATTCATCTCCATACATGTTATACTTGCATAATAAAATGATTTCCAATTGCATTTCAATAAACCATGAAACTCAACACCCCGGGTTAACCGTGATGCACTAATTAACCTTCAAATCTTCCTAACGTTATTGAATTGGATGGGTTAGCGCATACAACAATTCAAAACATTCCCCACAAGTCCTCAACATGAATGCATAGAAGAGATAGAAGCAAGAATCATTACGCTCTATGAAAATTATAAGTGTTGACGAGACATTCGTTACTATGGATTGCATGAAACTTATGCCAAGAATTTGTTTAACGCGATTGTTTATAAGCAACCTCCACTACTTGTGAATATAAGTTCATAACGATTAGGTGAAACTTACTTATATTCTAGCGTCATATTCATGCATGAAAATTAAGCGCGCATTCTCAATAAACATACATAAATAAGTTATCAATCAAACGGTTAAACAAATTGAATCCACAACTTATGAAACGCAATTAGAAGTATTCAAATCAAAATGCAAGCATAAACATATATTCGAATCACCCCCTAACCAAGGGGGGTTTAGTTCCTCATGGTACAAAACAAAGAGAATCAAAGAAACACCTAAACATTCCAACAACTCAAACTTGAATTGTATGAACGTTTAGGCCCTCTTATCTTCCATTCCTCATTCGTACAAAACAAAGAGAATTGAATTTAAACGTTGAAATCAAAGAAACACCTAAACATTCCAACAACTCAAACTTGAATTGTATGAACGTTTAGGCACTCTTCTCTTCCTCTTCGTTGTAGCACAAGGTCTAGGGATAGTTTGATGGTGTGAATGGTTTGGGTAGTGGTGGAGGAATGGAAGGATGGTGTTTGGATTTGTAGGGGAAGACTCACGGCACAAAGGTGGTTTATGGTCTACATTTCTGCAATGGATGAAGTGTATGAATGGAATGGATGGACTTTGTGAAGGGCACGGCCCCAAGGGACCAATTTCTGTTGTGAATGAATTGTGTATGAATGAGTGTGAATGAATGAGTATTTATAGGTGAAATGGGGGGGAACATGACAGCTAGGTTGCATGTGCACATGTTGGTTGAATGATTATGAGTGCATGTGGCTGAAATAGCATGTGGAATGGCTGGAAATGCAAGGAGAAGGCATGTGCACGGTTTTGGGAGAGAATGGGAGTGCAAGTGGCTGAAATGTTAGAGGAACAAGTGCATGTGGCTGCATTGTGGTGCAATGATGGAGGAACAATCTGAAAATGCAAGGTATGGCTGGAATGATTGTGTTTGTTTGAATGTGCATGTGATTAAATTAAAGGATGCAAAGTAAATAAATAATGAATGCATGTGTTGAATTATGAAGATGCATGTGCAATGAAGTGGAATGACAATCTGAAATGGGATAGGTACCCACGGCAATGATGATTTCTGGTGGTGTTTTGGGTGCATGTGGAATGAATGATTTCTTGGTGAGTGGATGCATGTGTTGATTAAAGGGGGAATGCAAAGGAAAAGCTAGAAATGCATGTGGAGTGGCTGCAAGGTGAATGAATAATGAAATGGGAAAGCATGTGCAAGGTTTTGGTGTGAATGATTGAATGTGCATGTGGCTGCAATGGAGGAGGAATCCTTCAATTTCGTCCATCCTCTTGGCTCCAAGCATATGATATCCATTCCAATCTCTAATTTGCTCCAAAAGGCTCCAAAAGGCATCCTTTTGCATACTTTGCCCTTAGAACCTGAAAACACACAAAAGAAGCATAAAGGACTAAAATAACTAAAGAAACATAACGTAAATGCACGAGAACAAGCCATTTAAGTCGCATGAATATGCTCCTATCAACAATGTTTGATTTAAGTGTGGGGGGGGGGGGTAACTAAGTATATTTGATGCAAATTCGTGGGATTTTATCACCCATAACTTCATGTGTTGTGCCTTGCTGTTTTAAAGTGTTTTTAAGCTGTTTTGGAGTGTTTTAGTGTGTTTTGTTTTATAACTCCGAAAATCACATAACAATTTGAAAAAAAACATGTTTTGAAAAGCCTAAAAAGAGTGTTTTGAGTCGTTTTTGTGTGTTTGTGTCTTAGGGTACCTTCCAACACAATGATGAGGATTCGGTTTGTAATTACATGGCTGTTAAAGAGAGTTGTAAACATAGAGAAAAGTTTGATTTACTCTTGGTATATGCTTGGTTGTGGTTATAATTTATGAATTGACATGCAATCATAAAGGAAAAATCAGTTTTTGTAACATGCTTGAAGGAAGGAACTCATAATAACGCTACATCCCTGTGAGACTCGAGCCATTACCTTCTTTGGAGAGTTATAATCTTTGATTTTTTTTGTTTTCTAAAGTTGTTGCATGATCTCATTATTCCTTGCTTGGTTGTGATAGGAGCATATTCATGCCACTTAAATGGCTTGTTCTCGTGCATTTACGTTATGTTTCTTTAGTTATTTTAGTCCTTTAAGCTATTTTCGTGTGTTTGTAGGTCCAAAGGGCTAAAGGAGCAAAAAGATGCATTTTGGAGACTTTTGGAGCACTTTTGGGCTAAAGATGGATAGCTTATGCTTGGCGCCAAAATGTTGGACGAAATTGAAGACCAAAGTGTTGGAACTTTGTTCCCTTTAGTTTTAGGACATTTAAACCTTCCAATTCCCTTATGCCGTGCATCTCCACCTTTCTCCCAAAACCATACACATGCATTCATTATTCATTCCCTCACATGCTCCCATTACTTATCATTCATCACTTATCATTCACCACTTATCACTTATCATATCATTCACCACTTATCATTCATCACTTATCATTCACCACTTATCACTTATCATATCATTCACCACTTATCATTCATCAAACACATGCATTCACATGTTTTCACAATCTGCCATCATTCCAACCAAAACCGTGCACATGCTATCACCATGCATTCACATGCACTTGTTCCTCCATCATTGCACCAACAACAACATTGCACATGCACTCCCTTTAATTAATTAACCCACATGCACCCTTTATTCTTTCATCATTCCAGCCACTCCACAATCCCATTCATCAACACATGCATCCACATGCATTCACCCTTTAAAGCATTAAATCCACATGCCTTCCTATTCAATTAAATCAGCCACATGCATTCATCATCATAACCTAGCTGTCATTCCACTTCATTGCACATGCATCTTCAAATAAATCAGATTTCCATCATATTCACATGCATTCCATCCTTTAAAACATTGCACATGCACTCCCTTTAATTAATTAAGCCACATGCACTCCCATCCATTTCATCATTGCAGCCAACACATGCTTTCACACTTATAATTTTCATAGAGCGTAATGATTCTTGCTTGTACCTCTTCTATGCATTCATGTTGAGGACTTGTGGGGAATGTTTTGAATTGTCGCATGCATCATCCAATTCAATAACGTTAGGAAGATTTGAAGGTTAATTAGTGCATCACGGTTAACTTGGGGTGTTGAGTATCATAGTTTATTGAAATGCAATTGGAAATCATTTTATTATGCAAGTTTAACATGTATGGAGATGAACCCCTTAGCTAGGTTCCCATCCATTCAATTCCATCAAATTCATCTTTACATTCTGTCTAGTTTATTAACTTGTTTCGTTATTTCAATTCTCGTCAATTTAAAACCCCCCTTTACTTTCTTGTTCTTTAGTGTTTAGACTTTGTTTAGTTTATGTTTTAAAGTGTTTTGATTCAATTTATTTCCCAAAATTCGTCCAAATTCACCAAAGTGCTCAAAACTGCCCAGAAAGTGATTTTAAGGCTGTTTTGAGTGTTTTGGGTGATGTTTGAGTCTTTTGGTTTGTTTTAGTGTTTTAAAGTTTAGTTTTGCATTCTTTGAGTCTAGTATAGTGTTTTATATTGTGTTTTTACGTTTGAATCAAACCATAATCTTAAATTCGTCCAACATTGGGTTTAAGGTCAGAAACTGCCTAGTTAGTGTTTTTAGGCAGTTTTGAGTCTTTTGAACTTGTTTTGAGTCCTTTGAGTCTTTGTGAACGTTTTTAACTTTATTTTACGTTTTTGAGTCAGTTTCCAAGTGATTTGCAATCCCTCCTAATCCCCGGTCCAGAACGATCCCTACTTATACTTATACTACAATTGACAAAAAGAGGGTTTAATTTGTGTGCGTATAATTCTCGCACCAGGTTGCTACTTAGAATGCAATTGTATCATGATAGAACTAAATGCTAGAACTTATACCCATTTCATTCAAAGCATGACATTGAATTGCATAACATATATCAAGTTGAAGTTGTGTAGTTGCCACCATAGCCAAATAGCCTTACTTCCCATATTTCGTTTATTTTGTAAGTTTTAACCCCGTTGAGCCTTGTTTAGCCTTTATTCTTTGTTAACCCACATTATCCTCACCTAGCCTAGATTAGGACAGTCCACACCCTTGTTCTTAAAAGATAGTGAGCATGACTTAAATGAATTCCTTTTGAGTTACATTATGCAAGAAAATGAGTGTGGGGGAGGGAATGTTTGTTCTTAAGTTTTTATGTATGTTTTGAGATTCAAAAGAAAAGAAAAAGTTGTGAAAAACGTATGAAAAAGAAAAACAGAAAAGAAAAGAAAGAAAGAAAGAAAGGAAAAAGAGCTTGAATGTTGAAGCAAGAGGAAAGGTCAAGGGAGGTGCACGGCAAGGGAGAGGAAAGGTCAAGGGAGGTGCACGGCAAGGCTTGCATAGGAAATAAGTAAGTGTTTAATTCCCC